>NC_134354.1:145105318-145825318 GCF_048569485.1 Anomaloglossus baeobatrachus
GCACATTGTGACTTTCAAAGTTGTAATGTAGCGTGGCTTGAGGGCACAGAGGAGCACGGAAAGCTTCAAGGAGGAACCTGAAGACCCATCTCTTCCAACAGGCCTACAACCTACAATAGCCCTATGTCCAGTACACCACTGTGCAACCAGCTCTGTCCTTACCTATTGTACCCTCACCCATTCATTGTAGACTGAGTCCTCGTGGGCAGGGTCCTCTCTCCTCCTATACCAGTCTGTTTTGTATTGTTAATGATTGTTGTACGTATACCCTTTTCACTTGTAAAGAGCCATGGAATAAATGGCGCTATAATAATAATAATAATAATAAATAAAAATAATAATAAGTGTCTAATTTATAACAAGAACTTTGTTTGAAATATGATCGACACCTTGACTAAAACTTGACAGACGTCATCATATTTAGTGGGGACATTTGGATGTGGCTGCATGTGGCTAATAATGATTCAGTCCCGAGCTGCTTTTCGTTGATTGGCTACCATAATGGAACAGTTTTACAGTAGTGTGAACAGAGCCTTAAACGGGTTGCCCATCTTTTTCTAATAATTTTCTTCATGTGACCAGGATGGGAAGAAAAAGAATAGCATGGTTAGGGGAGTGCGGAGAAGAGAAGGTCCCCAAACCTTTCAGAGGTGCACTGCGCCCAATAAATAAGGCTTTTCTCTCTCTCTCTAAAAGAAGTTGGCAGGTACACGTCAGACACTGCCAGTCTGAGCAGGCAGCCACGTCTCTCATGTTGGCACCCATAGAAAATAATGTAAAGTAAATTGTAAAATTCCTCCAGATGTTTAATAACTGCTTGCTGCTGGCAAAAACTTTAAAAAGGCACTGTAATGAGCAGAGAAACATTTGAAACGCTCGATGACAGCGCCCCGGGGTGACCACGAAATATTTAAATTTCATATCAGGATCTGTAACATTGAGCCTTGTAATATACGTGATGTACAGAGGACTGACATCGCCAGGAGGACATTTTTATCATCATGAGCCTCTACTCAACAAATGGAGAAAAGTTAACTATAAAAATGAACATAAAGCGCTTCACAGCAAAAAAAAAAAAAATAAATAAATTGTAATTTTGTGGGAAATTGGTCACTAAGGATTTTATTTAGGGGGATCGGAGTTCAGGGGGCTGAATAGAATTTTAAGATATTTAGAAAACCATGCATAATTCCTTTACACTACACAAATACTTGCTACTACTGTATGTGTTGGAATCACGTAAAAAACAATTAAAGGGAACCAATCATCAGGATTTTCGTATATAAACCTAAAGCCAGTGCTGTACTGGCACTATCAGGCAGATTATCTACATAATGTACCTATAATGGTCAGCTCAGTTGTTTAGGCTTTCAAATCCAACAAAGTAAAGTTTTTAAAAAAAAATAAATTAAAAATAAATTAAAAAAAAAAAAAAAAAAACGACAGCTGCTTGAGTGGCAGCTGCAATGGAGCAGATAATATCTGGGTGGGTATTCATATGGATTCCCACCCCCCTGCCTGTTCCTCCCTCTCTATCCTCTTTGCTAATTTTACTATTCACTAATTTCTTAATACTCCCTTTGAAAATCCATGGCAGCATGATTATAATCCTGAAACAGTTTATAAGTCCAGCTATAAAGTAAAATAGCTCATGAGTCAAATTGCATTCAATCTCGGTCAGCTGCAGATTGTACAGAGCAGAGTGACAGCTCAGCAGCAGGAGGGACACTGAGGAGCAGTCAACCAGGCTAGATGGCAGAGAGGGAGTTAATCTTTCATGAAAGATTATATAGATATTTTGGCATAAATGTTCAATGTACCTTAAATACAGCATCATTACAAAGATCTGTTCAGTAATACAGTATGTGCAGTTTATATTGTGAAATTTGGTGACATCTTTGTGATCGGGCTATTTTCTGGGGTTTTCTTCCATTATTCCAAGAGCCATAACTTTTTTTTTTTTCCCATCCACATAACCATATCAGGACAAGTTGCACTTTTGAATGACTTTATCATAGGATGCACTAGAGAGCAGGAAAAAAAAATCCAAGTGTTGAAACTGTAGAAATAAAAGATACAATTTCAAGTTTTTTTGTTTGTTTTTTTTCATTTACATGTTCATTATACAGTAAAAAACTGACCTGGTAAGATTCTTTAGGTGTGTACGATTATTTTTTTTTTTTTATAGAATTTAAATAAAAAAAAAAAAAAAAAAAATGTGTAGAAAAAAAATAATTTGAACTGATATTTTTTACGGATACCATTTTGGGATAGAAATTACGTTTGAACGCCTCTTACTGCAATGTTGCAGTGACCCAAAAAAAGTAAGTCTGATATTGATTATTTTTCTTGTTACGCAGTTTACAATTCATATTAAATTTATTTTATGTTTTGTAGATAGAACTTTATACCACATATGTGAACATTTTTATTTAACTTTTAAATTAAGTTAAAATCCTTTTTTTTTTCCACTTTTTTACTGTATTTGTTAGATCTCTTATGGGACTTGAACTTTGCAATCATCTGATCACTTGTATGATACTTCAAGGTCTCTGAGCTTATTGCTGGTTGTTACAGAACTGTCATGACAAGCACAGGGGGTCTTCAGCAGACCCCCTGATACCATGGTGACCAATGGTCACTTCACAATCACGTCATGGGTGTATTAATGGGCAAGTGGAATGATGTGACCCAATTATAGCACGTTAAATACTACTGTCAGAGACATCTTTCTTTACAGCCATGGGTGAAGCTGCACTCCACCAGCAGATAGTAGCCGAATAATTCAGTCATCATCTGCTGGGAAAGATGCAGGCTCGGTATGCAAGCCCTCCAAGTCAGGGACACAACATATGACATGCAGTGGGTACAGAAAGTATTCAGACCCCTCGGTTTCATTGCAGCCATTTGGTAAATTCAAAAAAAAGTTCTTATTTTTTTCTCATTAATGTACACTCTGCACCCCATCTTGACAGCAACAAAACAAATGTAGAAATATCACATGGTCATAAATATTCAGACCCTTCGCTCAGACACTCATTTAACTCACATGGTGTCCATTTCCTTGTGATCCTCCTTGAGATGGTTCTACTCCTTCATTGAAGTCAAACTGTGTTTAATTAAACTGATAGGCCTTGATTTGGAAAGGCACACACCTGTCTATATAAGCTCACAGTGCACGTCAGACCAAATGATAATCATGAGGTCAAAGGAACTGCCCAAGGAGCTCAGAGTCAAAAAGTGTGGCAAGGCACAGATCTGGACAAGGTTACAAAAGAATTTCTGCAGTACTCAAGGTTCATAAGAGCACAGTGGCCTCCAAAATCCTTAAAGGGAACCTGTCAGGTCCAATATACACCCAGAACCATGAGCAGTTCTGGGTGCATATTGCTAATCCCTGCCTAACCGTCCCTTTATACACTAGTATAGATAAAGAGATCTTTAGAAAAAAAGTATTTCTAAAGATCATTTACCATATGCAAATGAGCGAGGGCACTAGCCCCCTGGGCGCTAGTTCCCTTGTCAGTCGCCCCCATTAGCATGTTA
The DNA here is from genome assembly GCF_048569485.1 of Anomaloglossus baeobatrachus. Classification (NCBI taxonomy): domain Eukaryota; kingdom Metazoa; phylum Chordata; class Amphibia; order Anura; family Aromobatidae; genus Anomaloglossus; species Anomaloglossus baeobatrachus. The sequence continues at coordinate 145,108,865 of NC_134354.1, forward strand.
GTACACCCCTGTGGGTGAGCTATCATGCTAATGAATACGGAGCATCACAGGATGATCTCATGCACCTCTCCGCCACCATCGAGTCCAAAGGGGGATTTCGGCTCAGTGCGCATGACCCCGGAGTTTGGGTCATGCGCACTATGAAGCCGGGTGTACGCGTCCTGGCTTCAAACTGAAGTAGTGTGCATGACCCGTTTGCACCATTGAGAATAAAATAAAAAACAAAACAAAACAAAAAAAAACAATAGATATTTGGTATCACCGAGTTTAGAAATGCCCCATTTATCAAAATCTAAAATCAACTAATTTGTAAACGGTGTAGTGAGAAATATATTCCAAAACACCATAATTACAGGGGTTTTTTTGGTCACCGCAACCTTGCATTAAAATTCAATAACAGGCGATCAAAACATTGCATCTAAACAATAGTATAATAAATGGAATAATTGAAAATACCAGCTCAAAATGCAAAAAAAAATAAAAAAAAAAATTAAGCCATCATTGAGCCCCAGATCCTGAAAAATGAGAACGGTACGGCTCTTAGAAAATGTTGACAAACTTCTGAATTTTTTTTTCACCACTTATCCTACATTCACACGACCATTATTTTTTTTTTACCGATGCACCCGTGTGACAATGTTATCTGTCCCGTTCACCGTCCGTGTGACTTCCATTTTTTTTGCATTCCGTTAAAAAAAAATTGCATGCAGTCCAGGGTATCTGGCTAGATGCTGGTCCCCATATAAGGTCTATGGGGAACAGAATCCAATGCAAAGGGGTAGGAACAAGTGCTACATATTGACCGATCACCGGATGCTGTCACACTGCTCCCGTGGCAGCACTTTGTTCTTCCGAAGCTGGCCACTCATTAGGCTCATTTCATATTCACTGCTTCCCTGCTCACCGGTGTCTGTGATTGGTTGCAGTTAGACAACTATTCTTCAGCGTAGGGGTGTGTCTGACTGCAACCAATCACAGTCGCCGGGTCTGTATTTTACAGCACAATAAATAATTTAAAAAAACGACATGTAGTCCCCGCAAATTTGATACCAGCCTAGATAAAGCCTCACAGCTGCTGGCTGGTATTCTCAGGATGGGGAGACCCACGTTATTGGGAGCCCCAGCTTAAAAATATCAGCCAGCAGCCACCCAGAATTGCTACATTTATTAGATGCGAAAGTCCTGGAACTTTAAGGCTATGTGCCCACGCTGCGGAAAATGTGCGGATTTCTCGCGGAAAAGCCGCGTATTTTCCAGAAATCTGCAGCACAGCTACTCCCCAGCTATTTCTATGGCATTTGGGAAATGCTGTGCCCACGCTGCGGATTTTTCCGCAGCGGAAATCGTGCGGATTTTCGTGCGGAAAAATCTGCAGCATGTCAATTTTTGTTGCGGATTTTGCCTATTCAATTGAATAAAAAAAAAAAAAAATCACACACACACACACACACACACACACACACACACACACATTCCCTTTTTCACTAATTTAGATGGAAAGAAAAACAAATCCAGGTCTAGTGTAATCAAATAAAGGGATCCCACGACGATCCATACTCACTTTCCCAGTCAGTGAAGCACAGAATGTTGCTCATTGGCTGGGAGAGCAGTGCAGTGACCTGAGCTAACATCAGATCAGGCCAGGTCACTGCAGGGCACGACGAGCGTTGACTTCAGGAGGTTAATTAGGTACATTACCTGGGTCATGAATACCGCTGCACTCCTGAAGTCAGCACTCGTCACTGACTTCCATTGTCTGCTGCATTCACAAGCGGCCTGAGAGGTCACCGCTAGTCACAGTCTCAGGCAGCTCGCGAGACTATGTGAACGCGGCGGGCATGGAAGTCAGTGACGAGCGCTGACGTCAGGAGTGCAGGACTTCATCACCGCAAGTAATGAACGTAGCTAACAACCTAGTGTCGGCGTTCATCCTGGCAGCTGCTGACACTGCTGTGCGGGCAGATGCTGGCACGCTGTAGTGCGAGCAGCTGTGGGGCTGGCGCGGAAGCGGGACACGGACTGCAGGGGCACCCAACGGAGGTCACACGGAAGTGCTTCTCCATTGACTTGTATTGTGTCACGGTCCACAATTACGGAACAGAATAAGACAAGTTCCATAATAACAGTACAGACATACAGCATTCAATGTGTTTTTTTGTAGGAACTAATGCACACGGAAGTGCTTCTGTGTGTCATCCGATCCTACACAAAACACATTAAAAAGATGGTCCTGCCAGTAGGTCCGCAAAAAAACAGGAACTGTACAGGACAGACGGAACGGTCATCTAAATGAGCTCTTAGTAGTGATGGACGATCCCCTGATGGTTGGCATCGGGAGACTCGTATTGATCGTTTTGTAAAGATCGACGTCAGGATTAAGATAACATGATCTTGTGTCCGATCACCGATCTTGGGCTTTACAGTTATGAGATGGGGCGGAAGGGGGTGGGGGGGGGGCTGTAAAATAAAGAATATTAGTTAATAATAAACATTATTACATACTTACAGGTCCCGTGACGCGTCTTGCAGACGCCCGCTTCTGCTTAATCATTGCTGTGCCGCCGGTAACCAGCACTTACTTACAGGACCTTCAATGAAATCATAGCCATGTGACCAGTCTGGTGTGAATGTTGTACAGACATTGGCTTATAGACTGGTCACATGACTATGATGTCATCGAAGGTCCTTTTAACTGAACTTTGACCGTCACTGTGCGAGTGTCGCATCACGGCGCACAATCTCCCCACGGGAGCGGGTCAGCTGCATATATTTCCATGTAGCTGAGGCGCTCCTGTCCGGAGATTGTCAGGTCCGTGCGGGGTAATGCCATTGCAAGACTGCACGAGTAATACCCTCAGTGTCAGGCTGCTTCTCGCTCTGTACAGAGCGATGTAGCAGAGCTGACAATACTCTCTGCTTATCACTGTGTATAGACTGTCTGTACAGAGTGATGAAGCAGAGTTGACATTGCTGTCCCTGTGGATTAAGTCAGACTAAAAAATGTTTAATAATAAAGATGGAGTCTCTAAATGGTTTTTTTTTATTCCTAATAAAAAAAGAAAAAGTTTTTTTTTATTTTTTTACTGTTTACTAGAAATTCATGGTGGCCATGTCTAATTTGACGTGACACCATGAATTACGGGCTTAGCACCATCTGAAAATACAAAGCTGTATTAACCGCTTTATTACCCAGGGTGTCACCGCATTAGGGCCGCTGGACGAGCCGGGTAAAGTGCCTGGAAATGGCGCTAAGAAACAATGCGCCATTTCCAGGGGCGGCTGCGGACTATCCCAGCTCCCAGGTGCCTGGCTTTACCTGACTGGCGATCAAAATATAGCGGGATCCCACACATTTAATATTTTTGAGTAAACTGTAAATTGTTGTTTTATTCTAGAAACTACTACTGTGTTTTTCCAAAAATAAGACACTGTCTTATATTTTTTTTGCCCCCCAAAAAAGCACTAGGGCTTATTTTTGGAGGAGGTCTTATTCTTGGAGAAACACGGTTGGGGGTAAGTTTACCCCCCAAAATAGCAGACCCCCCCTCTTCCTAGGAGACTTATACTCACCAGAACAGGACGTCTGCGTGGTTCCAAGGTCCTCCTGTGATCTCCGGTTGGTGCTGCATGCCGTCCTACCCTGCTGCTAGCTGACACACACAGCAGATCACTCACACACATACACACAGCAGATCTCACTCACACACACACACACACACAGCAGATGACACACACAGCAGATGACACACATACACACACACAGCAGATCACACACAGCAGATGACACACACACACAGCAGATACACAGCAGATCACACACACAGCAGATCACACACACAGCAGATCTCACACACAGCAGATCTCACACACACACAGCAGATCTCACACACAGCAGATCTCACACACACACAGCAGATCGCAGATATACACAGCAGATCACACACAGCAGATGACACACACAGCAGATCACACACACAGCAGATGCACAGCAGATCACACACACAGCAGATCACACACACAGATACACACACACACACACACACACACAGCAGATCGCAGATATACACAGCAGATCACACACAGCAGATCGCAGGGACACACAGCCGATCACAGATACACACGTCCGAACGCAGAAAAACACAGCTGATTGCAGACACACACACACACACCCAGCACTTACGGCAGCAGGGAATGAGAGCAAGTCACGTGTCCGGCCGCAGGTCCTGTTCGTTGTGCTCCACTGCACTGCCTCTCAGGATTCTCCCAGCCAGAAGAGATCGGTGTCGCTGGATGAGGTGATTGTGTGTGCGATCCGATGTTTGTGTGTGTGTGATTTGATGTTTGCGTGTGATCCGATGTTTGTGTGTGCGATCTGATTGTGTGCGATCCGATGTTTGTGTGTGAGATCTGGTGTGTGTGTGAGATCTGATTTTGTGTGTGTGTGCGGGTGTGTGTGTGTGAGCTGATGTGTGCGGGTGTGTGATCACTGCAGGTCCTGCCGCTCAGTGTCGGATGAGTGTAATTGCCGGGTGCCGCTGTGTATAATGAAGTGTCCTGCAGTATCTGTAACTTTAGCTGCACGGACACTTCATTATTGATCCGCGACTAGGGCTTATTTTCGAGGGAGGGCTTATATTTAAGCCTTTCTCCGAAAATCCCTGCTAGGGCTTATTTTCGGGGGAGGGCTTATATTTAAGCCTTTCTCCGAAAATCCCTGCTAGGGCTTATTTTGGGGGAGGTCTTATTTTTGGAAAAACACGGTATTTTCAGAACATAAATACAAAATGTATTGTTTGGAAATTCAGAGACATGTCACTAGTTTATAAAATAAAAGAACGCTTTACAGTTTACTCAAAAATATACCTATAAAAGAGAAAAATCAGAAAACTGAAAATTTTAAAATTTTACAGGTCTTATTTTTTTTGCCAAAGCTGTACACATATATATTATATATAAAATGTACACAATATATAGTTGTATAAAAATAAATTAAAGAAATGACGTAGCGCTCAGCGGTATTTTTTATTCTCAGCGCAGATAAAGTGGACGGCTATGGGTTGCTACCCCCATCTGCTTGGCTTTACCTTAGCTGGCAATCAGAATACAGGGGAGCCCCTTTTTTTTTTGTTTATTTAAAAAAAAAAAAAAAAAGAAAAAGAAGAAGGATGCATGGGCTCCCGCTGTATTTTGATCTCCAGTCAGGTAAAGCCAGACAGCTGGGGGCTGGGATTCTCTGCAGCCCGGAGCCGCCCCTGGAAAGGGCGCATTGTTTCTTAGCGCCATTTCCAGGCGCCTTACCCGGCTTGTCCAGCGGCCCTAATGCAGTGGCACACTGGGTAATAAAGAGGTTAATACCAGCCTTGTATTCTCAAATGGTACTAAGCCCAAAATTCAGGGTGTCACGCCAAATTAGACATGGCCACTATGAATTTCTATTAAACAGCGTGACGCAGGCTGACACAGAGTATGACTCGTGCAGTCTCGCATTGGCATCACCCCACACGGCCTGTCAAATTCCGGACAGGAAGAGCCTCAGCTACATGGAAATATATGCAGCTGACCCGCTCCTGTGTGGAGATTGTGTGCCATGATGTGACACTCGCACAGGGACAGTTACAGTTCAGTTAAAAGGACCTTCGATGACATCAGTCATGTGACCAGTCTGTGAGCAGCTCCAGAGTCTGCTCCATATAAATCACAAATAATTAAAGGGTAGGCTTTCAGTCCACGAATGTAATCAGCACCGTGTCCATTCCATGATTGATGATAGAAATGTTGTTGAAAATAGAATGAAGCTGAAAAAACACAGTATATAATACTTTGTATAAGACCAGAGTCACACTGGCACGAGGCTCACAGTGGCATCACCCAGCACGGCTGCACACTCTCCTGACAGGAGCGGGTAGGATGCATGTATTTCTATGTGTGGCGCCCCTGAGGCTTCAGTCGCCACAGGGCACGGCACCTGATTTTAGGTGCTGTGCTCATCCTGAATTCCTGGGTGATCAGTGTCTGTTCTACACAACATCACATCTCAGCACACGCCAGCTCTCGGGACACACCCCAGATGGGACAGGGTTTAAGGAAGGTACTCCATTGAAGCTGGGAAGCAGCAACCAGTATACCTGGTTATGGAGCCTTAAGTCCCATTCCCTGTCCTGTAGGGCTGGGGTCTGGCAGAGGAAGTGTGGGAGGAGTCAGTAGTGGGTGGAGTTAGTTTTGAAAAGTGGACAGTTGAGACCAGTCCAGTCAGGAGTCGAGTCCAGGGAGGGAGTCCAGTCAGTCGGTCTGAGGAGAAGTAGGGGGACAGCTGACAATCTCCATTCAGTTCCAGTCAGAGCACACTAGTGACTTTTTTTTGAAAAGAGGAGTGCTGTCGCTGGGGAGTGAAGTGTGATTTCTCCCAGGACCGAGCACTGTCAGGGTGTAGAGCCCTAGATTAGGGGACGCCTCAGGCTCGCCTAATAAATCTATAGGGAGAGAAGATTGCACGTTTCTCGGCCCACCATAGTGTCTGAAGCACAGCAGCAGACTCCGAGCCTGGGTATTATGAAGAGGGAAGAGTTTGACTTGACAAAGGCTACACTCCAGTAGCCGAAACGCGTCGCTGTTGTGTCAATATCCATGGAGGACTATGTCTTAACTGTTCATATGTTTATATGACCGCTTTTATTGGAAACCAAGCAGAATAAAGCACCTGGAAATTTACTGACGTATTTCTGATTCTTGCGCTGGGCAGAACTCTTCCCTCTTCATTATACACAGGTAACAGCACCTGCAGCCCGAGCAGCAGAAGGAAATCTGAGCACATGGAATGGGTGAGCTGAAAGTTTCTCTTTTCGAGCCTGGGTATTGGTACAGAGATACAGCCCATTGAAAGGTTTGCGCTGCCAGCGAACGGACCGGGGCATTTTATACAAAAAGCCAAGCAGGGGCCTTTGAAAGCTACAGGCTACGGGAACCCACTAGCAACAGAGAGGTGCATGAGAGAGGAATTCACCGGGTCACAACCGACACTGGGATCCGAGGAGTTCGGGATCGCCTGGAGCCCATCATGGTGAAAACCGGCACTCTGCGGGCATAACAACAGTGAGTAAAATCATCTTAACCGCAAGTATCTCAAGAAAAATAACCTTATGACAGAGTATCAACATGGGTTTATGAGGGATCGATCCTGTCAAACTAATTTGATCAGCTTCTATGAAGAGGTAAGTTCAAGCCTGGACCAGGGAAATGCAGTGGATGTTGTGTATATGGACTTTTCAAAAGCTTTTGATACGGTGCCACACAAAAGGTTGGTACATAAAATGAGAATAATGGGGATAGGGGAAAATATGTGTAACTGGGTTAAAAACTGGCTCAGTGATAGGAAACAAAGGTGGTTATTAATGGTACGTACTCGGACTGGGTCTCAGTTCATAGTGGGGTACCACAGGGGTCAGTATTGGGCCCGCTTCTTTTCAACATATTTATAAATGACCTTGTTGGGGGCATACGGAGTAGAATTTCAATATTTGCAGATGATACTAAACTCTGCAGGGTAATCAATACAGAAGAGGAGAATTTTATATTACAGGGAGATTTATGTAAATTGGAGGATTGGGCTGAGAAGTGGCAATTGAAGTTTAATGTAGATAAATGTAAGGTCATGCACTTGGGTAGAGGAAATAACATTTATAATTAGGTACTTAATTGTAGAACACTGGGTAAAACAGGCACAGAAAAAGACTTGGGTGTATGGGTGGATGGTAAACTTCACTTTAGTGGACAGTGTCAGGCAACTGCTGCCAGGGCTAATAAAATAATGGGATGTATTAAAAGAGGTATAAGTGTTCATGAAAAAAATAGAGTTCTACCTCTGTACAAGTCACTAGTGCGACCGCACTTAGAATACTGTGTACAATTCTGGTCACCGATATATAAGGACATAGCTGAACTGAAGAGGGTGCAGAGAAGAGCGACCAAGATTATTAGAGGAATGGGTGGGCTGCAATACGAAGACAGGTTCTTAAACCTGGGGTTATTTAGTTTGGAAAAACGAAGGCTTAGGGGGGTCTAATCACAATGTATAAATATATGAGGGGACAGTACAGAGACCTTTCCAAAGATCTTTTTACACCTAGGCCTGCGACTGGAACACGGGGGCTTCCGCTACGTCTTGAGGAAAGAAGGTTTAATCATAATCACAGACGAGGATTCTTTACTGTACGAGCAGTGAGACTATGGAACTCTCTGCCGCATGATGTTGTAATGAGTGATTCACTACTAACATTTAAGCAGAGCCTGGATGCCTTTCTTGAAAAATTTAATATTACCAGTTATGTATATTAGATTTTATGACAGGGTATTGATCCAGGGAACTAGTCTGATTGCCGGATGTGGAGTCAGGAAGGAAATTTTTTCCCCATTGGAACTTGTTTGCCACATTGGGTTTTTTTTGCCTTCCTCTGGATCAACATGTTAGACTATGGGTTAAACTAGATGGACTTAGAGTCTCCCTTCAACCTTAAAAACTATGATACTATGAAGCCCTGTGTCGTTTGCTTTGTCTTGCACTTCATCAACATCCACCATAGACTTTCCCCCCGGTTGCTCCGGGGTACCCGCTCCACCTGTGGGGAGCAAGTAACACCTCAGCTGCCACAACACCAGCCCCGGTGGTCCCATCCAGCAGCTGCGGCTTCATAGCCACAAAATACCACAGGTGGCGTCACGAATTTTACTTAACTACAACTCCCATCATCATATAACCAATACCACCATTTTAATTGGCTCCGCCAGGGTCACGGAGTTGGGCCCCACCACCGCTGACTACCCCGGACTTGTCCGGCCCGACACAGTCACTTAAAGCCCTGGGGTGGGTGAGTCATATGCAGCTGAGATGCTCCTGTCCAGAGAGTGTGCAGCCGTGCCGGGTGATGCTGATGCGAGACTCACGCCAATGTGACTCCGGCCTAATAAAAAGATAGCAAAAGTAACTGATGATCTAAAATTAAAAAAGGATTGGACAACCCCTCCTTAAAGGCTGTGGAAAATAAAAATAAAACAAAAAAACCTTGTATATCACTGTACATAACGGTGCCATTCCAGAGATGTCCGCACTCGTGTGACATTGGCTGTATGTGGAATAACAATCAGCAGCCACTGATGACTGCAGCGCTCACACGCCCCTCAGATGAAATTTGGACTTCTGAAGGAAGTGTGAGCGCGGTAGGCCACTGCTAGGGTGAAGCACTCACGTGGCCTAAAATGTCACCCAAGTGCTTGGTGACCCGCTGCAGGAATCTCTGGAAACGCACCAATGGAGCAGGTGACAATAAGGTTATTTCAATTTAGATGGGGGACAACAATATTTAAGAAGTGGTCATCCAAGTAGTGGACAGCCCCTTTAAGATGCAGTACATTTGCCATTGCCACCAGCCTCTGAAGGCCTGCGTCCCTGGATTTACTTTAATCCTAGGTAAAATTCAATAACATAATTGGATCACTGCCTTACGCGTATCCATCATTAAGTGAAAGAAAATCTAATAAGAACAGAACAGCTGTAGTACAAGTCCGGCTGAAATGAGGAAACATTAAGATACACAATAAGGTAGACATTATACGTCTTCACTATGGTCACATCATGCCTTACTGACCCAAGCATTGTATCAAGAGAATCTAAAAAAATGAAAGCTCCTATGTGGCCCCCCTAAGCCACGATCATCAGTCATAGTCAATATTTTGTGGCTCCCTAATATCACACATTTACATAGGACTTGTAAAAGCTTGAAAATGTTCACTGCGCTTGTTAGACATGTAATATTTGAACTGTAGCACCAGCATGGATTCTGCTGTAATCTGTGTCGCAGTTACCATGGCTACAAGCTGTATCACGCGCTTGGTTATATATCCATATCGGGAATCTCCGTTTTGTTATAGACAGCCTGTATATAGTGATAAACCCCGAGATTCACCTACAAATACTGGGAACTCTGAAGCTGGCATTTACCCTACCAGGTCAGTTGAGTTCTTAAATATGCCCCCAGATCATGGCAGGCACTGCTCCTGTGTAGTCAGTGATCAAGAATAACAGAGGAGTTTAGGTCTGTATCTCATCGTAGACCTGCTATCTAAGACTATGAGCACACAACGTCATAATTCCCAAAGAGAAACAACTGAGGTTTTCCTGGCCGGTGGTCTTTTTCCTGAAGCGGCTTCTCCATTGTTGAAGCTCAGTCGCTAGCGCTTTTCTCTTTACTTTAAAATATCAGGAGGGGGCAACTTCCAAATGAAGACTGAACATTACTTTTACCACTTCACAGTTTACGAACATTGAAAATGGTAAGAAAATTAACGTGTACACAGCAATGGGTTTTTGTGGCAGTTTTGCTGTGCTTTTTCAGATGATTTTCAGAATTTTAAGGGTATGTGTCCAAGCAAGGGGGTCGCAACCGCCCCCAGGGGTAGGGGACCCCGGTCATCCCAGCAATGGCTTCAGCTGGATGTGCATATTAGGACACACATGCAGCTGAAATGCATTGCTGCACTACAGTACAAGATAACAGTGGCCGGCAGCCGACGTCAATGGTACCATGGCTGGGGGCGCATGACAGTTACATCATGCATTGCTATACCACAGATACTGATGTCAGCTGCCTTCTACTGCGTACTGGCTATGGAGGAAGACAGATACAGGTCCTCTTGCATTAGAGACAGAACGGAGACATACTTACCAGGATGGGGCATATATACCATGAAGTGGCCCAGGATGGGAAACATTAGTACAGGATGTCTTTGTAGGATTTAGAGTGCTACAATGGCTCATACATATGACCAGCATGTGGGATGGGGATGGGGGGGGAAGCTTACTAGGGCAAGTCCAAACCTTGCACCGGGACGCATTGGACTCTAGTTACGCCACGGTGCACAAGGCATCTTAGAAACACAGGTGTATTGCCAAAAGAGGACGCTTCTTCATTTTAAAAGGAATCTGTCAGCAGGTTTTTGCTATGTAATCTGAAGACAGCATGATGCAAGGGATAAAACAGAGAATTCAGGGATGCCTGTGTTGTCAAGGTATGATATGTTGTTTATTTGCCAGGTTGTTTTAATCAGCAGGACTTCTCATTTCTCGGATTACAATGTCACCCACATGACATCTGAGAAGTCCCTTCCTCTGAATGCACAGACAGTGAGGTGTCATTCTCTATAGAGAGCCTGGTGTGAGTAAGACAGCTTTCTCAACTCTGTTACATGGCTAAATTTTAAAATTCTGATTGTGTCAGAGCGGCTACACCCGGTAATCTAAGTGATACATCATTGGATTCAGGATCTTTATGCCTACATCATGCTACTTTCATAGGATTTAGCAAAAACCTGCTGACAGATTCCCTTTAACTGAAATTACTTTCTTCAGCAACAGCAACATAAAATATAACGTATACAGTCTTTTTCAGGCAAGGCAAAACAAAAAGTACAAGCAACAGTCTGACCAATCTCAAGCAGCTTTAAAAACTTCCCACGACTCACAATTGTTCACCTCCCCTCCATCACAACTTGCTCTCTGTGCTGTCTCAGCTGCCTTTTTTTTTTTTTTTTTTTTTTGGCATACCATCCTACATAGACCCACTAAAGAGGAAAGGAAAGCCATTATAACAATAAGTTAAAGTTTATTATTGACATCTAATTAATAATTACATATAAAAGCAAATATAGAACAAGGGGGAAGTACTAAAAAAATAAAGATGTGATATGTGGAAAAATTATTTAGAATCACCTTCAAGTTAATTGTGATAAATTGCATTAAGGCTGCTCACATATATCACTTTGCTGACAATAAGAATAAGAGCTGTGCAAAAATATCAATAGCGTATATTCCAAAAGGAGACCAGCACTTGTCTTATTTATCAAAAAATATATAAAAATTTATTGATCAGTGTTAAAATCCAAGTCGAAAAAAATAGGTGAATATGTACAGTGGTATAGAGCAAGGCACAGAAAGAACTACATCAAAAGCAACATGTTTCAGAGGTCTACGGTCCTTAACCCCTTCACGACTGGTCAATTTTTCGCTTTCCTTTTTTTTTTTTTTTTTTTGCCATTATTCTTCCAAGAAACGTAACTTTTTTTTAGTTTTCAGTCAATATGGTCATGTGAGGGCTCATTTGTTTGCGGAACGAGCTGTACTTTTAAATGAAACCATAAGTTTTACCATATAGTGTACTGGTAAACGGCAACAAAATTCCAAATGCGGAAAAATTGCAAAAAAACTGCGATAGCACTATTGGTTTTGAGATATTTTATTCAGTGTTCACTATATGGTAAAACTGATGTGTGGGTATGATGCCTGAGGTCAGTGCGAACTTGTAGATAAACATGTGTAGGTTTACTTTTATATAAGTGGGTATAAAAGAAAATTAGAAGTTTGTCCGAAAAAAGTCGCACACATTTTACGCTATATTCCGTGACCCGTAGCGTTCTCAATTTTTGGGATCTATGGCTCAGTGACTGCTTATTTTTTGCGTCTGGAGCTCACATTTCTTAACGATACCATTTTTGCGCAGATGCTACATTTTGATCGCCTGTTATTGCATTTTGCGCAAAATTTGTGGCGACCAAAAAAATGTAATTTTGGCGTTTCGAATTTTGCCACTACGCAGTTTACTGATCAGATGAATTGATTTTATATTTTGATAGATCGAGCGTTTCTGAATGCGGCGATACCAAATGTGTGTTTATTTTTTTAACCCTTTAATTTTCAATGGGGCGAAAAAGGGGCGATTTTAACATTTAGGTTTTTTTAGTTTTTTAACACTTTTTTTAACTTTTTTTTTTTTATTTTACTAGTCCCCCTAGGGGGCTATATGGATCGACAATCCGATCACTCTGCCATATCTGCTGATCACAGCTATACAGCTGTAAACAGCAGATATGCTCATTTTCTGCCTCACCCAGCTCTTGGCCGGATAAAACCGAAAGTAATTCATATGAGCTACAGGAGTCATCATGTGACCCTGAGCTACCATGACAACCACCGGAAGTCACGTCATCACGTCACGTGACTTCCAGTATCGGCCGGTGAGTAAATGTTTACCGCCGATGCAGTTATAATGGCGCTGTCACATATTGATGTGTCGCCCACCTGCAGCGGCCGCCACAGGGACTTCACTCCACCTTCAGGGACGCCACAGGGTCTTCGCTTGGTTATTTCTGGCAACAGGTATGTCAGTTTTATAAATGTAGGAGTCATGACGCCACTCACGGGTTGCGGTCAGGGTTACGGGTGACTGCCACTGCAGGTTTAACGAGCGTCTGGGGCTGATGGAGTCTGCAGTCAGATGGTGTGGCCTACCATGAGTGAGGCTGGCCCCAGGGGCTCGGGTGTGTAGAACAACAGGTCCCAGAATAACTCAGTCTCAGTCCAGAAAGTCTTTTAACTTGTTTACTCACTTTTAGATGTTTTGTAAGGTACCCGGGCGATGCTTAGATTAAACCAGGCGGAACCAGGTATCCTTTAGGCCAGTCTAAGGGTAACCGTTAACTCCCTTCCTAGCACTTCTTATTTCGGATAATCCCTGACTTGAAGTACCGTGGGATTCATCCAGGGAAGTCGCTACTGCCTTTTCTCCCCTTTTTGGCCAGTTTGCCGGCAGCGTGGACCAAGGAAGATGGCTCCAGGCTCGATCCCCCTTATGGGCCCCCTCGTTGCTGCTGAGGCTCGGACTCTAGATGGTTGGTGAGGGACTTTTAGTTCCCCTCACCGGCAGGTGTAGCATATCAATAAATGGACGTCTACTCTAGGGACCTGTTCTCCTTGCGTACCTAGTCACCAGGAGTCCCCGTACTCGACCGACTCCCTTAGCGTCTTTCTGACTGACTAGCTGGTTACCGTTCTCCCCCGCTAACGGCTACTTCACGTGCAGGGTCTGACTAGAGTGTGCGCGCGCCTGCGTCTCTTAGGAACCATGCTCACTGCTATCAGACTGGCCGCCCTCCTACTTTCCTGACAGCCGCTGCAACCTTAGCTCCCAGCCCCTCCACTACACCCCTTGATGAGATGTGGAGGCAAGCCCCCTCTTAGGTCTGCCCAAGGGTCCCCTCTCAAGGTGTGGGAGACCTGGTTACTATGCGTCTGTGCGTACACACCCTATTCCAGCCTTCAGGATTACCTGGAAGCATTGCCCCAGCATGGGTGCAGTACTCAGTGGTGCCTGACCAGGTCAGGGGCGCCACATTGACAGTGCTATTTAAGGGGTTAAACGAGCAGATAACGATTCAGTTCGTGCCTGGCAGGCACACATCTCAGTTGTGAAAATCAGCTGAGATGTGCGCCTATCGTGGCAAGCTGCCGGCAGCAGACTGCGGGCAGTAACACTATGACCGCTAGGACGTGATATTACTGCCCGCGGTTGTTAAGGGGTTAAAAGAAATCTGTCAGCAGGTTTTTGCTACCTCATCTGAGAGCAGCATGATGTAAGTGTGCCACCCAGTGACAGCCGACGGGCTGCTCGGATCCGCAGTGGCTCGAGGGGTCTCCGGATCGCGCGGCCGCTCGAAATGGGGGAAAAAGGGGATAAGATATTTACAAAAGGCAGCGGGTGAAAGGATTGGATAGTGTTCGTGACGCCACCCACGGGTCGTGGTAAGGCGGGATACCACCGCTGCTGCGTTTGGGGGGGAAAAGAGCGCCTGGGAGCGATGGGATGGCAGCTTGTGATGTTAACCCCTCCGTGGGCAGGGGAATGGTGTCTCGGGGCTCTGTGATGGTTGGCTGGGAAATCGTTGGGAGTAGAGGGGCAAAATGTACTCACACAGTCCAGAGATGCTGACACTGACACCGGGTAAACCAAAGTCCTGAATGCCTTGCAATCTTTGGGTGAGCACGCTGGGTCCGTGCCTATTGGACGTTGCTGGTTGGTCTGAAGCCTTGTCCCTTGGCACTGTGTTTTCTCTGTGTAGATCCCTTTTGCCTGAAACTACTCGGGTCCCGCTCACCTGCGTGGGTAGTAAGGTGAGCTTGCTTTCAGGGTTCACGTTTGGGATTTTCTGGATGGATTTGGAAAGTCCTATCCCCCTCGTTGCGCTAGTACCCCGATTTTGGAGCGGTGAAGAATGGTTCGTGAAGATTCCATACTCGTCGGGTGAATTACTAGGCTGCATAAAGCTCCTTCCCAGCCTGGGGTCCGCTACCCCGCCGTGCCCTGGCCCCTGCCCGGTTGTAGCACAAGGCCGCCAGTCTGCCCTCCGTGGCAGTACCGTGCCCCCTGTCACTACCCTCTGCGACCGGGGTTCCAGCTCCTTCCA
The DNA here is from genome assembly GCF_048569485.1 of Anomaloglossus baeobatrachus. Lineage (NCBI taxonomy): Eukaryota > Metazoa > Chordata > Amphibia > Anura > Aromobatidae > Anomaloglossus > Anomaloglossus baeobatrachus. Next base: position 145,124,150 of record NC_134354.1, read on the forward strand.
GGCCAACGTCTGGCACCTGGGACGGGTACAAAAGCCCAGCTCCGCAGCGTGACCTTGTCCTATCACGGCTCACTGACACTCTCCGACTCTACTGACACTTATAATATAATATATATCCTACATAGAACAAGACCAATCAAATAAAGCTGAAAGCAATGCCATGCTAAAATACCATTTTATTGTTGTTGACACTTATGTAATAAATACATATTAGGCTGCTTTCACACTTGCGTTCAGTGCAATCCGCCGCTATGGAGAATAGCGCAGTCCGGTGACGCACTGCGCTATTCTCCATAGACTTGTATTGACAGCGCTTGTAGGATTATATATATATATACACACACACACACATATACACTAAATTTACATTTGGGCCTAAATTTGGTTTATTGAATTTTTTTTTATTTTGATGTAAGACCTGGGCTGGAGTATGGGAGCGACCTTTCCCACGCAGACTCTCTGGTCACTTCTCCTAAATTTCACACTCAAACTACTCAGTAACCTAGTGTTAGGCCTCGGTTCCACTTGCACATAACCTCCAATGCGAATGATCCTCTGCTGCGAGTGTAAGGCGAAGGACATGCGACTGTGATCCAGTCTTACAATCGGATCACAGCTGCGCTAAAGAGGGAGGGAGCTCTTTTTCCCTCTCCGCGACCTGTCTCTGCATACTTCGCACTGCGGTCGGATGACACCAGAGTGCAGTCCGATGTTTCCCATGTGTGGCGCCCCTGAGGCCTCAGGTGCCACGGGGTACTGCACCTCACCCGAGGTGCAGTATTCATCGCTAATACGGAGGAGGTCATCATCGGCAACAACCACAATCACACTCAACCAACAAATAACACGGGAGTTCTGTCACTCAGACCAGGCTAGGGTAGGTGCTGGCGTGATCATCACGAGGTAGGGGACTTCATGCCCACTAGTTCAGGGACCCAGGAGGTGGAGCAACCACAGGGGTAGGTAGGAGCCATCTCAGGCAGTCAGATTTCAGGAGGTGCAGCAAGCACCAGCAAGAGGAGTTAGCACCAGACGACATCCAAGTCAGGTCAAACTCCAGAACAGACAAGCAAAGGACACAAAGTTTGGGGCCTGTGGTCTGGAGCCGGAGGCTCGACTCGGGTCCTGAGGAAATAAAGGGGATACCAGTGTTCGCGGGGAGTGCAGAAGGCACCCGAGACACATTCCACTGCCCAGGAGCTGGGGTGGAGGGAAACCATCAAAAGGTGACGCACAAAAGGAACCATGACCTCCAAATTATCCGGGATCGGCTGAGGCCCATCACAGCGTAGCCCGATGCTCCAACGACAGTGTGTGACCAGTGAGTAGAAGACCTTGAACTGTCCGCCAGTGTCGTCCTATTACTGCCGACGCCCTCCCCATTGCGCCACCAGCGCCTGATAGACTACTTCTACCACCATCATCCTCCCTGGGGCCATAGCTCTGCCTGTGGAGAACTGAACCATCCGAGCTGCGTTGTCATCTGCCCCAACAGAGAAATCCCGCAGCGGCGGCTAATACTAGCTGCGCACCACAGGTGGCGTCAAGAACAACTTCCCCCATGATCCCCATCCCCAGCCTTTTTATTGATGACACCCGGGGTCACAGAACCGGGTAAGGCCACCGCGGTGTCCCAGGAGAAGCACCGCGGCTCGGTGACGAGTAGCACCCGATCCATGTGCGCGCCACATGCACCCATAGCTGAGACTTGCTGTCAAAAGCAACATGCTGCAATTCATTTTTCATGCTGCTATGGCATAAGAAAAGAATGGATACTGCTCCATAGTTTTGCACGAGTGCAATCCAATGTTATGTCGGGATGCACTCGTCTTTGCAAAACGCAAGTGGAACCGAACCCTTACTGTTATAGACTTCCTTAAATGTATATCAACTAAGCCAGCCAACTCTGTGACACATACTTGCTGACAACTACTTTTCTCGATGCCTTCTAACCATATTTTCAAATTGTCCCTCCAGTGAGGAAGGACAAACTCTAGTGCCACCTATTGGAAGTAGCAATCCTAAAAGTCAAATGTGGCTTTTTAAAACGAGCCTAATTCTAACCATATATACAGTTTAAAATAAGATACAAAAAAAAAAAAAAAAAATCAAAAGTAGCGAGTGGCTTTCAAGCAGAATTAGTTACTTCTTTTATCAGCTTCATGGCTTTCAAAGCCTAAAGTGGTTAAAAGAAGCTCAAAACGCTGAACATATGCACAGCAAGTCATTTGTACATTGGCAGTGCATACGTCAATACTTTTTAGAATTATATGTTTTTATAGGTGAAATCTACTTGGAAAAAGGTGTCATGTGTGAATACCTTTTATCACAAAACGTGCAGTAGGCAAGTAAAACTGCTTTTCATACACATCACAATATCAGTTTTTCATGCACAGAACTTGTACCTATATTATTGTCTAGCGGGCTGTTCACATGATCGGATATTTTTGAGGACTATGTGGGGGGAAAAAAAAAACAAAAAAAACTCAAGTGTGAACGCACCACAAGGGTTTTTCTGAGGGGGTCAAAAACTATTCATTTGTAAATGTAAATAACTCTTCGGGAAACACTCCTTTGGGGACGTTTTAGGAGTTTTTCTTTGTTTCTGAAGCATTGTTGGAGAACTTTAAGAGGTTTTTTTTCCTGAAAATGTGTGGTTTTTTTGCTGCACTTTGATTAGACACTGACTAGTTTGGAGCATTCTCCGTCAGGAAACGCTTCAAAAAAGTGCAACACACTTTTTCCAGGCATTTTTTTTTTTTTTTTAAACCTGAAGCATAAAGAAAAGTGCTCTAAAACTGAACACACAGTATTACCAGCAACTCGTTTTTTCAACTGAAATGAATAAGAAGAGACTTTTAAGCATTTGTCAGAATGGACCTGGTTGAAAAGGCTTTGTTTGCCATATAGGTATGCACACAACATCTTTAAGATGCTGGTGGAGTCGCAGAGTTTCTCAAGGGGAAAAGGTTTCAGGAACCACTGCCATATTTTCAGTCGTTTTTGTGGTGGCTCCAGTGCCATTTTTTTATTGATCATTTAAACTATAAAAATAGTGAGAGCCTTCCAAATGGAAGCCGCCTGAAGAAGGAACCGGATACTTCTTTTAGCTCCTTTATGGCTTTCAAAGCCTGAAGTGGTTAAATATGTAATTACTTACCGGTAATGCGGTTTTTCTGAACCCATGATGGCACCACGAGAGGGGATCCGCCCTTCAAGGACAGGAAACCTGCAGAATAAAAAGGGGCGGCACCTCTCCCCGCATCGGTTGATTACCGAGCATGACAGGACCTCCGAAACAAGGAACATCGTTAAAACATATCCCCCCACCATAACCGCCCAGTGAAGAGGAGCGAAAAAGGAAGCAAACCAGCAACACCTAAGTGCAGGGAGGGAATGTAAGGGTGCCGTCATGGGTTCAGAAAAAACACATTACCGGTAAGTAATTACGTATTTTTCCAGCACCCATGACGGCACCACGAGAGAATTACAGAGATGAAGACCTATGGCGGGACAACAGTTTGCAGAACCCGTCTCCCAAAGGTGATGTCGGTGAACGACAAATCAAGGCGATAGTGATTAAAAAAAGAGAGGGGGGGCGGGAGTAGGGAGGGAAGGAGCCCACGCGCAGACAGGACCCCCGTGGGTATGCTGCGTCGGGAGAGCCCTGCGGCCGACCGGATCTTACGTGGTCTCCGCAGGCTCCTGGCGTTCCTAGAATCGGGCGCGCCGCACGCAATCCTGACCCCCGTGGGTCCGCTGCGGCAGCTCCACAGCACCTCGGCCGACCGCAGCAGGACCCGTGCCGCTGCCAGAGTCGGCCGGCCGGGCGCCAGACTTGATTCTTCGGCCCATCAGGACCTTCTTGGATCCAGTGGATCCCTGGAGTCTCCCTGTTCAAGGACAGGAAACCAACTGATGCGGGGAGAGGTGCCGCCCCTTTTTATTCTGGAGGTTTCCTGTCCTTGAAGGGCGGATCCCCTCTCGTGGTGCCGTCATGGGTGCTGGAAAAAAGAAGCTCCAAAACACTGAACGTATGTAAAGTAAGTAATTTTTTCATTATATTCATTCTTCGGGACATCTGGATTCTCCTGCTCTGAAGCCTCAACAGTTGGTACTAGTCTAACATCATTCTGCATCTGCTTACATTGGCCATGCCACTGTCCAATGGCGTACCAACCATATACTAAAAAGCATGTCTCTTCAGAGACAATACAACCTAAATTTTAAATAATTTACAGTAATAGGCATTAAAATGAGCCAGTTGCCTGATATAACAATACACATTTAACTCACTTTTCTTTTGAATCCACCAAACATTCACATTTAACACTGACATTGCCGTATAAAAATACAAAAACTAACCACTACATACTTCAGAGGTGTCCGGACCTCTAACCCTCTAGATATTACCTACAGAGCACCAATGTCACCATTGCATCCTGCACCATAGATCATTATAGAGCTTGGAGCTCTCATTGGCTTTCTTCTACATGTGAGTGTCTAGAGGCTGGTGACAAAGTAGTAAACTTTGCAAAGGTCTGCAAGTATGTTACTTTCTTTATGGCTGAGTATGTGGAACAGACAATATGTAATAATTTAGAGATCAACTCTGTGACGCCCCTGGACTATCAAATCAACACAGGGTATTGTGCAATCTGCCCTTCTGTGCAATATCCACATCCTCCTTGGTTATGGGTCATCAACTACATGGTGTTGCCTACATCAGCTAATCAAAATCCCAGGTACACTCTGCACCCCACCCACCAGTGGACGGCCTGAGTGGAATAGGGTCGCCAACTTGGGGGGTTGGTAAGGGGAGGTCAGGAGTAGTTCAGTTGTGAGTTGGAGAGTGAAGTGTAAGGGAGTGAAGGAGAGAGAAGGTCAGGAGCCGGGCTCCTTGGAAGCAACTAGGTGGCAGACGGTGGTCTGGGCCTAGTAGGAGCTAGACCCCCGGTCGCAGGGGATCAAGACAAGGGGCACGGAACTGTAGAGGAGAACAGCCGGCGGCGTTGTACCATCACCGGGCTGGGGCCAGGGCACAACGGGGTACGTGGACCCTAGGTCAGGGAGTAGCTTCAGGCAACCTGACAATTTACCCGACGAGAACGGAGCCTTCAAGATCAGTTCTCCACCCGCTCCAAAAATCGGGGTACTAGCGCAACGAGGGGGATAGGACTTTCCCCTAAAATGGTCCAGGAAATTCCAAGAGTGAACCCTGAGAGCAAGCTCCCACAGTTCGCCACACAAGGGAGCGGGACCAGACTAGTTTTATGCTACCGGGACCAACCAAGAAGTGAACTAAGTGCCAGGAGGAAGGTCACAGGATCACCAGGCAGCACCATCGGGGACGGGAACCAAACTACCTCCCCTAAGCGGCAGCGGTGTCCAGAACTTTGGTTTATCCAGTTGTCAGTGTCAGCTTTATAGACTGTGAGTACGAAAGTGTCCCTCTTCGCCCCCCACCTCCCATCACCGAGTCCTGGCGCATTCCCCCCTACCCGTGGAGGTTTCTAACATCCGGCTGCCCCACTCCATCGCCCCCGGGTGCTCCCAACTGCAGTGGTGGTACTCCACATTACCACACACTACGGGTGGCATCACAAACTCTAAATATATCATTCCCTGTACATACCCCCTTCATTTGAGTGGCTGCATGACCCCCGGGTCCGGACGCGCGTCGAGCCACCGCGGATCCGGATCCGAGCAGTGCGGCTGCTGACACGGGGGGGCGGCACAACGCCAGGATTATTTCTGATCTGCATCTATAGTTTCACCTTCTGTTTTGCTTATGGCCATGTCAAGTGAACACATCAATAAAATATGTAGGTTTCCCTTGAGCGTCTTAACTAAATCTTCAGTATGTATATTTTAATATGAGGGATTTTTCTCACCTTTAATTAAAATGAGTTATCCCATAAATTATATTTAACAGCTATTCCCAAATCAGGTAAATGTCTGATTGCTGTGCCCCAAAAATAACTAGAAAGGTCCCAAGTCCCAATTCTTCCTCTTTGCATTGGAAAATTGAATGGAATGGCATAGTCGCAAACGTGCATACCCACTATTTGAGTACAGCGCTCAGATCTGCTCTTAACCCCTAATTTTTTTTTAACTAGGAGGCTCATGGTAGTAATGTCACCATCTATGAATCATAAATGAAAAATGCTGTAACCAAAACAATTTATCCAGAGTAGAGGAATAGACATGGAGGAGGGGGATGCAGCTGCAGTTTGCCATTCAGTGGAAAAGCATCAAAGAATAGAAAAGCAGAAAGAAAGAAGGACATCTTTGCTCACAACACACAGAACAGTATAAACCCATCCAGTGACAAAACCCATGTTGTGAAAGTAGCTTGAGCAAGTAAAGCAACTCCTACCTACCCCAACAGATAGACACCAGATGCAGTTATATAGACGCATGCAGTCATTTGTAGGTAGGTGTCATTTGTAGTATGTTACTCCGTAATAGGTTGTTATCCTAGACATTGGGAAGGTGTAATTTGCTAAAACTGTCAACTTTCCTGGTAAAGGCCCAGGCAGTATGTGAATATGAAGTCTCAATGTTAATTAATGGATGTCCTCAAACTTATTGCCTTGTACAGAATTAGTATGTCAAGTATGTATCCCATATTAATTAACATATAAAATAGAATGAAAGGAGGTGAATAGGTCCCTTGCTTGCTAAGCATTGATACTGAGCTACAGCTAGCATTAGAACCAGTTCTGCCATGTTCCTGGCCATTATCCATAATGGCCTAAAGGGGGATGTGTGATAGTCATAATCAAGAGTCTTTCACTTTGGACTCCTCCTGTAAGCCAAGATGTTTTTTGTTGGTGCACCAAGGCCTTCCATGGACCACAGCATCAGATACTTCTGGCCATGAATGATTTCCCCCAGTGATTGAAATGGATTGTCATGGTAAATGGCTGATAATCATGCTTTGTATCTGACTGCCATGTGATTTTTTTTTTTTTCTTAAAAACACTAGTGCCATTGATTGACCAGTCAAAGAAATGAATGATGATGGATCATAAGTGTGGCTCAACAAGTTTATTGAATTTCTGCAGTTGAAGTTGTCCACTTTTATGCAACCTGACACTTATCAGTGTTGTGCCACATTCTTACAAAGGCCGTGGCTGACACCGCAGGTGAACTAAAGCATTACAGAGTGCCTATTAATATCAATGGGATGTGAGGGTCACAGATGGACACACTGGTCGACTAGAGCAAGACCCATTCTTCTTTTGATCTAATAAATTGACACACAAATGAAATGTTTCAACCTAACCTCTGTAAACCTGACAACCTCTTTGCCACTGAACTCATACTATACAAATCCGTATGTTACATCCTTATATATATTATCAAGTATTACTAATACAAACGCATGCAACACAGTTTTATGTAGCCATTGAACATATTCCATTACAGACAAGGTAAAAAAAACAAAACATTTTTAAATATTTTTTGGAAAGGTTTTTTTTTTTAAAATTACGAGACCCATTTTCAGGTTTGTAGCTCCAGCACGGAACCATATTAAAAGAGATATCAATACAGCCATTGACCATATGAATATGGGCATTGACATAATACGGTACACAACAGTGAGGTGAAGCATTTATTTCAGTTTGGAGGCAAAATGAAGATGTGGACAGATGCATTATCTCTAGCCTTGTGATACACCAATATATTATTAAAGTATGCCCATTGCAGATTTTGGATGTGGATTGTAAGGAAGATCTAAATATAAACAAAATATATAGTCTGAACATCCCGTTAGAGTAATGGATACGCTGCATGTATTCCATCTGGATTTGCGGGTGTCCATTGCTTTGCATGCACCAGTTTTATCAAATCTCATTCACATGCTGCCAAAGAAAGTCTGCAGCAGAAATTGACAATTATGTGTTGTGGAATTTCCCACTTTACAATGCATTTTTTACCGTTTTTTTTTTTTTTTTTTTTTTTTTTTTTTAAGGCTGCAGACACACTAGCATATGGCATCCAATGTGAGAGCAATGGATGCGATATGCTTATGACCCCCGACTCAGGCTCTGCTGCGAGCATGAGCCGAGTGTCAAGCGACTGTGGTCCGATCTTGCGATCGGGTCACAGCTGTGAAGCTGAGGGCAGGCGCTTTGGAGGAGAGGGAGGGGTTACTCTCCCCATCTACTTCATTGTCAGCCTGTGCGTACATCACACTGCAGTGGGATAACATCCGAGTGCAGTCAGATGTTTCTCTCGCGCCCATACACATGAATGGGTACGAGGGATACGGCTCTCGCAGACAGTAGCAGCATGCTGCGATTTTTTCCTCAGTCCGTTTAGGGCTGAGAAAAAAAAAAAATTCAGATCTGAGCTACAGCACTATGTAAGATGGGGCCAGATTTTCTCGCATTGCACTCGCCCGATTAATACGTTCGTGTGAGCGCACCCTAATGCAGATTTACAGATGAAATTTGTGATTGAACACACCCATAGTCTGAATTCAGAAGCCTGCAAAACAAGGTCCACAAACTGAAATTTTTGTCCGGACCATCAGATTGGGACAGGGGCAGACAGCCATAGATTCTCTTATCCGAGAGAATTGGGCAGATTATGCTAATAACACTCTAATACGAGTAACAGCACTGTTTGCATCCGAGAGAATCGGATCACGAATTGGAGAGTAGTATGAGATGGATAACAACATTTCTCCATGTTCTCCATTGTGTCACTGTGCAGACATTAGACTGCACACAGATGTCACCCTAGTGCAGTCCGATGAGCACCCATAGACTTGAATTGCTGAGGGAAATCTGAATAGGACACCAAACTCGGACATGCAGCGATTTGTTTTCCTAGGACAGACACCGATCTGTGAGCAGCCCCATAGACTAACATTGGTGCGAGTGTGATCCAATGTTATATCGGATCGCACTTGTACAGAAAATAGATCTGTTTGCCCCTGCCCTTATAGACATATATGAAGTTATAGAGTTTTAGTCGGGAGATTCCTGGTCAGTCCCGGCATTGTGATCGCCAAAACATGGTTGTGTAGATCCACCCCATAGCGGTTAGCTTGGTCGCCTTTAACTGCTGGGGTTATTGATCGAGCCAATAATATGTGCATGACGACGGTATGTTCTGGGAGTGGGTTTCTTCTGGTTTTCTCTATATTATAGGTTTATTGGCTTTTAATGACATTTTGCCCGGGGTGTATTTAACACTTAGTGACAGTGACTGAATGAGTAATTACAAGCTCAGTGAAATATAGCACCATAAAAGCAATGGAAACAAATATATAAATTATTCTTTATGGCTTAATAAAAAGAACCAGAATTAGAAAGCCTTAAGGTATGTGAGCACTGATATGTAGGCGGATGCGAAAAATGTAAAATTGTGAAATAAAGCATAATGAAGGAAAAATCAGTTTAATAAGAGAATGTCGTAAATTACTACGAAGGAAACAAGTGCACAGGCTGAATACGAAGCAATGATCACAAACTGCACACATACCACCAGCCTGCCATATAACATTAGCACAATCTAGGTGTCACTACAGAAGCAGGTTATACTATTGCTTAGCTAGAGATATGAAGCCAGAAACCACAGAACCAAGCCGTAATATTCACATTATAGTCATAGAATACACCATAAAAACAATCCTTACTTTAAAAGGACCCTGCACAAAAAAGGCCCCAGCAGAAGAAGGGTTAATACTCTGGTCCTCACACAATAATTGTGAAGGGTCATTAATCAACGTCTGTTGGCAGCACAACCCTGCACTAGATCCATCCATAAGATCCCCTTCTCCCAGGCAAGAGGTTTTCTAGAACAGACCTGGCACCATTTCCATGCCCCAATTTTGCATTTTGTTCAGAAAGCCTCTGATAAATCCCACCAGGATTCACAGCTCATCCACACGCTAAAAGAGGACAAGTGGATCTGCAAAGCAATCTTTACTTCACATCGGCCTTAATTAGGCAATTAGTTCTTAGGTGTTAACCCAAGTCCTGTCTTTTATAAAGAGAAAAAAAAAGCCCAGGAATGTAATTGCCACTGACCTATTTTATAAGTTATGGTATAAATTAATTAAAATTTGTATTAAATCTATTTTACAAGTGATTGGGGGTTAAATATAGAGTTTACGCTAATCTTAATGGTCAGGAGAACCTGACATAAGGTGATGATGTGACTTATGCGAGGTGACCACACTGGTCCCAGGTAGCATTATTTATTATGCTTTGCTTATATGGCGCCATCATATTCTGCAGCGCTAAATCCCCTATTAGTATGTCTTTGGAGTGTGGGAAGAAACCGGAGAACACGGAGGAAACCCACGCAAACACGGGGAGAACATACAAACTCCTTGCAGAAGTTGTCCTTGGTGGGATTTGAACCCAGGACCCCAGCGCTGCAAGGCTACAGTGCTCATCACCATCCACTAGTGGTGGAACCAAACATGAAGAACTTGCCAAACTCACATGTGGTTGTAGCTGTGAAGAAGTCAGATGCTGCTGACTCCTAACTAGCACCTGTACCATCAGAAGCAAGGTGGCATCTCAACACTTCAAGACAGATGAGCCTGGTTAAACAAGTCCCCCCATGAGTAGAGCTTGTAAGTCATGCACATCCTCAAAGACATGACATGCATCCAAGGGTTAGAAGAGTTAATATGATGACATTACCTTTCATCCAATCCACTACCTGACTGGGAGACCATTTGCTCACTGGTTCCATTATTAATGCCATGCTGAACTTTGCCAGTTGCCCACAATGATGAACAGATACAACCCCAGGCTTGTGAGTCCTCCTGGCTTCCAGCAGCTGAAGAGCAGGCTTTGTAGGGAGGGAGCTGCTGTGGGTCAGCAATGCTGCTCAGTCCAGGCTTCCATAAGCAGCAGCATCAGTTGTCAGGCTGCTCCTCTGTGCACACACCATTCACTCAGTGCAATCCAGGCTCTCTCTTCAGGCAGCTTCTCCCACTGATGTTTCCCACCTCCCATCATGACATCATCCCTCCACCCACAGTCACACAGCTCACATTCCTACACCACAAAAAGCATTACTTCTACTTTCCCCTGCCTGAGATACAGCTGGGATCTCCTCTGCTGCTTGTAGTAATTTCTACTATATAAACACAAAAGTAGCAAAAACTAGATACATGTAGATCCATAAAGCCAGGCTTTACAGCAGAAATCAGGAATATATGCAACCAATGCAATGTATCCTGATTCAGCCCAGCCTGACGTAATGCTGCCTTGCTTTTCTTAGAAATCCAACGACCAGATCATATAATGCGCTGCCTGTATTAGAAGGATACATTGATTACTATAGGCATACCCTGGCCAAATAAACTGTCCATAAAAAAAATCACACACACTGCAATTTTCTAATAATTAAGAAATGATGAGGTCCTTGGAAGCGTTACACCTGACTTTTAATCTCTTGTCAAAAAAAAAATAATAAAAAAGAAATCATAGTCAGGCCAAGTGCACATAAATCGTGCTGAGTTTCATCCAGGATGATTTTTTTCTCATTTGTCAAGCATATGGCGTCTGTTTTTATACAGCAGCAGTTATTAAAAATGTACAAGACTAAATACAGTTTCCTGTGTTAAAGAAATGCAATGTAAGAATCAGAAACTACACGGTGGCTCCATATGGAATACAATTGTTTCTGCAAGGAGTTTGTATGTTCTCCCCGTGTTTGCGTGGATTTTCTCTGGGTTCCTAACATACTTCAAAGACATACAGATAGGGAATGTAGATTGTGAGCCCCAATGGGGACAGAGTTACCAATGTATGTAAAGCGCTGTGGAATTAATAGCACTATATAAATGAATAAATATTATTATTATTATTATTATTTTGCGCACCCGTAGACTTGAATAGGCAACACACTGAATATACTAATACCTGCTACCATTTTTTATTCGTGTTGCCCCACAAATAAAATCACTGGTCAACTTTACAAGTCCTTTTGGATTGTTCAAGGCAGCAAGGGTTGTTAACCGTTTCTCCATCTTCTCCTTAGAATATTGATGTGTTACTCCTGCACCTGCACCATCACTAAAGTGGCACAAAGGACACATCATCTTAGGCTGGCTACACATCAGCATTTTTTTGCCTTAAGGCAAAAAAACACAAACTTAATGTTACAGGATCCGTTTTTAAAGGAGAACAACGCGTGCCACCGCTAGTGACCTGAACGTTTTTTTACTGGATCCGTCTATCGGATCCAGCATAAAAACGGACCGTTCACTTGCGTTTCCATGCGTTTGGGTGCTGTTTTTTGGCTTAGTTTTGACGTATCCGTTTTTACTATGTCATCTGCCATTCAGCTCTGCTACATGGCCGCTGACAGCAGACACAGACAGAGCCATGTAGCAGAGCTGAATGGCCGCTGACAGCAGACACAGACAGAGCCGCACGATTAGAATGAAGTCGAATGAAATTCACCCGACTTCATTGTCATCCCGCGGCTCTGTCTGTGTGGCATGGCCCCTGATTTTCGGTCACCGGTGAAGATCTCATTGGTGACCACAAATCCCAAGAGAGACAGAAGTGATCTGCGCTATCAGCGGTGCCGTCACTCAGGTTACCCGCGGCCACAGCAGAAGTCCTCCTGCTGAGATCTGTGGCCGCAGGTAACCTGAGTGACGTCATCGCTGATAGTGAGACTCACTTCAGTCGCTGTGGGGAGGTCACAGAGAGCGGTCATGGACTGTGACCGCTCTCTGTCAGCTTCTGATGTAGCAGAGCTGAAAGAGTCGTCGTGGGACCTCGGTGGATTACGTCGGACATGGAAGGGTAATTGGGGACTTTAATAAAGTGGTGAAAGAGGTTGTTGTTTTTCATCATTTATTACAAATAAAGTAGTTTTTGGTGTATGTCTTCATTTTCTTTAACTAACAGGTTAATCATGGAAGGTATCTTAGGGAGACATCAGCCATGATTAACCTAGGACTTAGTGGCAGGTATGGGCTGCTGCCATTAACTCCATATTACCTCGATTGCCACCGCACCAGGGCAATTCGGGATGAGCCGGCTACAGTTCCGGGACTGTCACATCTAATGGATGCGGCAATTCTGGGTGGCTGCTGGCTGATATTGTTGGGCTGGGGGGCTCCCCATAACGTGGAGCTCCCCATCCTGAGAATAGCAGCCTTCATCCGTATGGCTTTACCCTGGCTGGTATCTAAATTGGGGGGAACTGCTCACCGTTTATTTTTTCTAAATTATTTATTTATTTATTTTACTTCATGATATAGACCCACCCACCGGCAGCTGTGATTGGTTGCAGTGAGACAGCTGTCACTCATTGTGGGGGCATGTCTGACTGCAACGAATCATAGGTGCCGGTGGGCGGGGAAAGCAGGGAATACGAGATTGAATAATGAGCGGCTGGCTTTTTCAAAAGTGGAGAAGCCGCCAGAGCAGTGTGAACGCCGTGCAGTGCCGCTCGCCGGGAATCGGGGATCGGTGAGTATGAGAGAGGGGGGAGAGGGATAGACCGACATGGACAGACAGACAGAGAGAAACAGAGAAAGAGACCGAACCACCGACAAACCGACAGAGAGACCGACCGACCAAGAGAGATTAGAGATTTGTAAAAAAAAAAAAAAAAATAACAAATCCAATAGTTAGCTAATGAAGAGAGACATAGATATATAGATCGATAGAGAGATAAATATAGATAGATTGATAGATGCATAGAAATTTATATATATATATATATATATATATATATATATATATATATATATATATAGGAAGTAAGCAAGATTATGGAAATAAATATATATAGATCGATAGATATATAGGTTTATTTTTAATTTTAAAGAAATAAAAACAAAAATGGAACGTTTGATAGACTGCTAGAGATAGATATATAGGGATAGATAAATATTGTTAGATATAATGCTACTTATAAATATAGATATATAGATAATTAAATAAATATATATAAACATGCTAACATTTCTATTTTGAAAGTTATATATTTATTAATACACTAGAAGGTGGCCCGATTCTAACGCATCGGGTATTCTACAATTTATTGTGTAGTTACTGTATGATTTTTGTTATATATATAGATGTTGCTGTGTGTAGTTGCCAAGTGTTTGTGTAGGGGCTGTAAATGTTCTGGGTGTTGTCTGGGTGGGGGTGGTGAGAGCGGTGTTGTTTGTGTGTTGCGTTGTTTGTAGAGCGCTGTGTGTCTGCAGCGTTGTATGTGTGTGTGTGTGGTGCTGAGTGTTGCGTTGTGTGTGTTGTGTTGTTTGTGGAGCGCTGTGTGTCTGCAGCATTGTGTGTGCGTGTGGTGCTGTATGTGTTGCACGGTTTGTGTGGGTGTGTGTGTGTTTTGGGGGGAGGTATGTTTTGTGCAGTGTGTGTGTGTGTTGGAGGAGTAGTCCTGGAGGGAGAGGAGTATAATAGGGGGAGTAGTCCTGGGGGGAGAGGAGGATAATAGGAGGAATAGTCCTGGGGGGAGAGGATGATAATAGGAGGAGTAGTCCTGGAGGTGAGGAGCATAATAGGGGGAGTAGTCCTGGGGGGAGAGGAGTATAATAGGGGGAGTAGTCCTGGAGAAAGAGGAGTATAATAGGAGGAGTAGTCCTGGGGGGAGAGGAGTATAATAGGGGGAGTAGTCCTGGAGAGAGAGAGGAGTATAATAGGAGGAGTAGTCCTGGAGGTGAGGAGTATAATAGGAGGAGTAGTCCTGGGGGGAGAGGAGTATAATAGGAGGAGTAGTCCTGGAGGTGAGGAGTATAAAAGGAGGAGTAGTCCTGGGGGGAGAGGAGGATAATAGGGGGAGTAGTCCTGGGGGGAGAGGAGGATAATAGGAGGAGTAGTCCTGGGGAGAGGAGTATAATAGGAGGAGTAGTCCTGGGGGAGAGCAGGATAATAGGAGGAGGAGTCCTGGGGGGAGAGGAGTATAATAGGAGGAGTAGTCTAAAATATGGCGAGGCCCACGTCATTTTTTTGGTGGGCAAAAAACTTCTGCATACAGTCCTGGATGGAGTATGCTGAGCCTTGTAGTTCTGCAGCTGCTGTCTGCTCTTCTCCATACAGACAGACAGCAGCTGCAGAACTA
Organism: Anomaloglossus baeobatrachus; assembly: GCF_048569485.1. Classification (NCBI taxonomy): domain Eukaryota; kingdom Metazoa; phylum Chordata; class Amphibia; order Anura; family Aromobatidae; genus Anomaloglossus; species Anomaloglossus baeobatrachus. Next base: position 145,139,231 of record NC_134354.1, read on the forward strand.
CAAGGCTCAGCATACTCCATCCAGGACTGTATGCAGAAGTTTTTTGCCCCCTGAAAAAATTATGTGGGCTTCGCCATATTTTTGTATGCTAGCCAGGTACAGCAGGTAGGTACGGCTGCCCCCAACCCCCAGTTGCCTATTTGTACCCGGCTGGGAACCAAAAATAAAGGGAAGCCCTTTTTTTATTATCTCATGAATTTCATGAAATAATTAGAAAACAAATGACGTAGGCTTCGCCCCATTTTTGTGTCCAGCCAGGTACAACTAGGCAGCTGGGGATTGGAATCCGCAGCACAGGTTGGCCTGAGCTTTCTGGGCCCCACTGCTGCGAATTGCAGTCTGCAGCCGCCTCAGAAAATGGCACTTTCATAGAAGCGCCATCTTCTGGCGCTGTATCCAACTCTTCCAGCACCTGCCTGTTATACCTGGCTAGCATACAAAAATATGGCGAAGCTCACGTCCTTTTTTTGTAGTTTTTTGGCAAAAAAAATAAAAAATGCTTCCCTGGATTTTCCATTGCCAGTGAAGGTAACACCAAGCAGTGGGGGTTAGCAGCCAGTAGCTGCTTGGATTACCCTTAGCTAGCAATACAAAAAATGCAGCGGGAGCCCATATATATTTTTTTTAATTATTTATTTAAATAACTAAAAACAAAATGGGCTTCCCTGTATTTTGATTGCTGGACATCACAGTGCTGTAAAAATAAATCTTTAAAAAAAATGACGTAGCGCTCCGTGGTATTTTTGATTCTCAGCGCAGATAAAGCAGACAGCTATGGGTTGCCACCCCCATCTGCCTGCCGTTACCTTGGTTGGCAATCAAAATACAGGGAAGCCCATTAATTTTTTCTATTTAAAAAATAGTTAAAAAAAAAATGACGTTGGGTCCCCCCATTTTTGATAGCTAGCTAGGGTAAAGCAGACGGCTGTAGCCTGAAAACAACAGCTGGCAGCTTTACCGTGGTTGGGGATCCAATGTGGAGGTCCCCCCAGGCTCTTTTTTTATAATTATTTTATAAATAATAATTACACAAAAAAAGTAGGGTCCCCCCCAAATTGGATCACCAGCCAAGGTAAAGCGGACAGCTGTGGTCTGGTATTCTCAGGGTGGGAAGGTCCATAGTTATTGGGCCTTCACAGCCTAAAATTAGCAGGCCGCAGGCACCCCATCCACTAGATGCGCCAATCCTGGCGCTTCACCCCAGCTCATCCCGTGCCCTGGTGCAGTGGCAAACGAGGTAATAAATCGGGTTGATACTAGCTGTAAAGTCACCTGAGATCAAGCCCAGCAGTTTGTGATGTCATGGCGTCTATTAGATACCCAACATTATAAACTGTCAGTACTAACAAAAAAAAAATCGACAAAAGAAATTTATTTGAAAAAACAGTCCCCATAACATTTCCTCTTTCACCAATTTATTGTAAGAAAAAAAATAAAGGGGTCCCACGACGACTCTGGACCGTCTAGAATATGGGGGGGGAGACACTCAGGGAACGTATCCCCCATTTTCTAGGAGTGCGGACCCTTCATGTGAGGAGTGTGGGTGCAATGAATCTGCACTCACTCTCCCCGGGTCCACAGCAACAGAGTCCATGTCGTAATGGTTGCTACCAAAGCTGCAATGCCCTGCTCATGAGGTAAGGGCATGCCTAATCAGGAGAACTACTGTAGAGGAAGCTCTGCTCACTGGTATATTGTCACGCTCCCCGGCTCCCCTGCTAGGCTCCCCGGCTCCCCTGCCATGCTCCCCGGCTCCTCTGCCATGCTCCCCGGCTCCCCTGCCTTGCTTACCGGCTCCCCTGCCACGCTTCCTCGCTCTCAGGTCGCGCTCCGCCGCTCCCATGCCAGGCTTCCCGGTCCCCCGCTCCACAGCCTTCCTGCTCCATCGCCTGCGGTCCCCAGGCAGCCCGGTCCCCGCTCCCGGCGCCCGTCGGCAACTCGGCCCCAGCCCGGCTCTCCTGCCTCCTGTTCACCGCTCCCTGCTCTGGCTTCTGGCACCCGGGCCTCGCGCATGCGCATTAGGGAGCGCGCGTTCATTGACCCTCTCTTAAAGGGCCAGTGTCCTCCAACAGGATATTGAAGAATCAGGTATAGGGTATATAGGGGAATCCTTTCCAAGTGGGCGGGGCCTGTCCTTCGTGTTTTGCTAAGCTAGGAGTCAGGTCTCCTTGTGTCTTGCGGTATACTCACCTATCTCTCTCCTAGAGCCGCTCCTGCCTCGCCATCCGGTCCTGACGATTCCCGAACCCCGAACGGTGACTGTCCGCCATCCCGTCAGTCCATACCATCTCTGATCCCTGTGGTGACCCGTCTTCTCGCTCCGTCGGTTCCGGACTCTGCCTGACAACATCTCGGCCTCCGAACTTGAGCTCCGTCATCCGGACTACCTTCGGTGACTCCGTGGTCCCAGGGACTTCTACACTCCACTCCTTTGAACGGACTGTCCTGCTACCTGTAGTGCTCCGGCTACCGGACCCCTTGCCTTCAGTGAGGTGTTCGGCCCAGTGGATCCACCTCCTGGGTCTGCCCGTCCACCTGGCCCTAACAGTAAGAACAGGCCATGGATCCCGCCGAAGCACTAGCGGCCCAGCTGGGCAACTTGCAGCAGGAACTCGGACGTCAGCGCGAGACTCAGTCCCGCATGCTGGCCTTCATGACCTCAGTGGATACCCGCCTGCACACGCTGCAAGCATCTGCCACGTCCCTGGCATCTCAGGTTACCACTGCACAGTCCACGGTCACGGTTCCCGTGGCGGCTCCCTCGGAAGCATCTAAACTTTGCTTGGCCTCTCCACCCCGATATGCCGGAGATCCCAATACCTGCAGAGGATTCTTAAACCAGTGCTCCCTCCATTTCAAGCTGCTTCCGCACCTGTTTGCCTCCGACCAAGCCAAGGTGGCGTTTGTGATGTCCCATCTAGAGGGTGAGGCACTGGCCTGGATGAACCCCTTGTGGGAAAAGGAGGACCCTGTAACCACTAACATCCAGGACTTCCTGCAGGCGTTTAGAACCACCTTCGACGAACCCGGCCGTGCCGCCGCATCCGCCTCATCACTCCTCAGGCTACGTCAGGGGACCATGACGGTGGGGCAGTATGCCATCCGCTTCCGCACTTTGGCCTCAGAATTGGGCTGGAACAATGAAGCCCTCACCGCCGCCTTCTGGGAAGGACTCTCCAGTCGTATTAAGGACGAGCTGGCAGGCCGCGATGTTCCTTCTACTCTGGATGCCCTGATCACACTAGCCACCCGCGTGGACCTCAGATTCCAGGAACGATCCAAAGAGGTGTCCCGTGAGAGACGTCCGATACGGCATTCCTCTCCTCCGCAGAAGCCCGCCGTACTTCAGTCAACGTCGTCTGGTGTCTCTGTCCACGAGCCCATGCAGATTGACCGTTTGCGGCAGTCCGAACAACGCCGAGCAGAACGGCTCGCCAAGGGCCTCTGCTTCTACAGCGGAGAGGGCACACACCTTCTACGCTCCTGTCCAGAGAGGCCGGGAAACGCCAAAGCCTAGGGCTGGTAGGAGAGGCCACCCTAGGTGCTGGGACTCTCTCAGACCCGGTTACGTGGACTGTTCAAGTGACAACGGGAGAGACGCGGTTCACGGCCGAGGCGTACCTCGATTCCGGGGCAGCAGGCAATTTCATCCAGCAGGCCACGGTGGACAAGTACCAGGTGCCTGTTACTCCACTCGACAAACCCCTCGTGATTGCCTCTGTAGATGGGAGACCCCTCTTTGACACCATCTCGTGGATCACCAAGCCGGTGGAACTACGTATCGGTGCCCTGCACACCGAGAACATCGCTCTCTACGTCCTCCCACACATGTCTCATCAAATCCTGCTGGGACTCCCCTGGTTACGGACACACGAACCGTCAGTCAGCTGGGGTACTGGTGAAATCACCCGATGGGGCTCCTCTTGCCACGAGAACTGTCTGAAGACTATACAGCCCATCCGACGACCTCCGGTTCCGGAGTCCCTACCGGGACTGCCCTCGGCCTATTGGTCCTTCGCGGACGTCTTTGATAAAAAGGAGTCAGAGGTACTGCCGCCACATCGTCCTTACGACTGTGCCATCGACCTACTCCCGGGAACTACACCACCTCGAGGACGGATATATCCGCTGTCTCCTGCTGAAACAAGGGCCATGTCTACCTACGTCACAGAGAACCTGGCAAGGGGATTCATTCGGAGATCCTCCTCTCCTGCTGGAGCAGGCTTCTTCTTCATTAAGAAGAAAGAGGGCGACCTACGCCCATGCATTGACTACCGGGGATTGAACCAAATCACCGTGAAAAATAAATACCCCCTGCCGCTCATCGCCGAATTGTTTGATCGGCTTAGAGGAGCTCGTGTGTTTACCAAGTTGGATCTTCGGGGTGCCTACAACCTGGTCCGCATCCGCTCTGGGGACGAATGGAAGACCGCATTCAATACTCGCGATGGGCACTATGAATACTGTGTGATGCCCTTCGGCCTGTGTAACGCACCAGCAGTGTTTCAGGAATTGGTGAACGACGTGTTCCGGGACCTTCTCTACGTCTGTGTGGTGGTGTATCTCGATGATATCCTGGTCTTTTCTCCGGACCTCCAGACCCACAGAGAGAACGTGCAGCTGGTACTACAAAGACTGAGGGAGAATCGTCTGTACGCCAAGTACGAGAAGTGTGTCTTCGAGCAGTCTTCTCTTCCCTTCCTGGGTTACGTAATCTCTGATACCGGTCTGCAGATAGACCCGGAGAAGGTCTCTTCCATTCTCAACTGGCCCCCTCCTTCCGGACTGAAGGCAATCCAACGCTTTCTGGGATTCGCAAACTATTACCGTCAGTTCATCCCTCACTTCTCTGCTCTGACTGCACCTCTCTCCGCCTTGACCAAGAAAGGGGCTAATCCAAAGGACTGGTCACCTGCGGCCGACGCCGCGTTTGGCTCCCTGAAACAGGCATTTGCTTCTTCCCCTGTGCTCCACCGTCCTGAGTTAAACCGACAGTTCACCTTGGAGGTGGATGTGGGAGGGGGTACTGTCACGCACCCCGGCTCCCCTGCTAGGCTCCCCGGCTCCCCTGCCATGCTCCCCGGCTCCTCTGCCATGCTCCCCGGCTCCCCTGCCTTGCTTACCGGCTCCCCTGCCACGCTTCCCCGCTCTCAGGTCGCGCTCCGCCGCTCCCGTGCCAGGCTTCCCGGTCCCCCGCTCCACAGCCTTCCTGCTCCATCGCCTGCGGTCCCCAGGCAGCCCGGTCCCCGCTCCCGGCGCCCGTCGACAACTCGGCCCCAGCCTGGCTCTCCTGCCTCCTGTTCACCGCTCCCTGCTCTGGCTTCTGGCACCCGGGCCTCGCGCATGCGCATTAGGGAGCGCGCGCGGTCATTGACCCTCTCTTAAAGGGCCAGTGTCCTCCAATAGGATATTGAAGAATCAGGTACAGGGTATATAGGGGAATCCTTTCCAAGTGGGCGGGGCCTGTTCTTCGTGTTTTGCTAAGCTAGGAGTCAGGTCTCCTTGTGTCTTGCGGTATACTCACCTATCTCTCTCCTAGAGCCGCTCCTGCCTCGCCATCCGGTCCTGACGATTCCCGAACCCCGAACGGTGACTGTCCGCCATCCCGTCAGTCCATACCATCTCTGATCCCGGTGGTGACCCGTCTTCTCGCTCCGTCGGTTCCGGACTCTGCCTGACAACATCTCGGCCTCCGAACCTGAGCTCCGTCATCCGGACTACCTTCGGTGACTCCGTGGTCCCAGGGACTTCTACACTCCACTCCTTTGAACGGACTGTCCTGCTACCTGTAGTGCTCCGGCTACCGGACCCCTTGCCTTCAGTGAGGTGTTCGGCCCAGTGGATCCACCTCCTGGGTCTGCCCGTCCACCTGGCCCTAACATATATAGGTGCTCAGAGGTAATAATAGATAAAATTAGTGAGTAACCTCGTCACTATAAATCTCCCAGACTAAGTCAGTAAGTCACAACGGATAGTAATGCAAAATCACTCTTTATTGGTCCGTATTAAGAAAAAAAAAATTTTCATAAGCATATATGTTTTTGTCCAAAACAAGTTACAAATGACGTTTCGGCCTGAGCCTTTGTCAGATTGGACTTATCTGCATGTCATCATGAAAAATGACAATAATCAGTATCACATAAGAGTGAGAGAACAATAACATAAACTCGAACAATGTAGAGGTACAATTGGGATGCAGCAAAAAAATTGCAACACAGCAAGAAATGAAACACATGATACAAATGTCATAATACAGTACAAGGACAATATAGTAATGACAAATATGGGGTCAGAGTAGGCTTAGACAGCTCTGGTACGAAAGAGATGTCAATCATAAAGTAACATGTGCAGTAGGTGTAGAGCTACACTATGCATGGCAGAGCTAATGGGTAGACCGACCATAGAAAAAAAACGGAGAAAAAGTGGAGAACAAGTGGAGAAAAAGTGGAGAAGAAGTGGAGAAGAAGTGGAGAAAAAGTGGAGAAAAAAAAATGTAGAAAAAGTGGAGAAAAAATGGAGAAAAAGTGGAGAAAAAGTGGAGAAAAAATGGAGAAACAAAATGTAGAAAAAGTGGAGAAAAAATTGAGAAAAAGTGGAGAAAAGGTGGAGAAAAAGTGAAGAAGTGGAGAAAAAGTGGAGAAAAAGTGGAGAAAAAATGTAGAAAAAGTAGAGAAAAAGTGGAGAAAAAGTGGAGAAAAAAATGTAGAAAAAGTGGAGAAAAAATGGAGAAAAAGTGGAGAAAAGGTGGAGAAAAAGTGGAGAAGAAGTGGAGAAGAAGTGAAGAAAAAATGGAGAAAAAACTGGAGAAAAACTGGAGAAAAAGTGGAGAAGAAGTGGAGAAGTGGAGAAGAAGTGGAGAAGAAGTGTTTGTTCATGCCAGATGGGAGATAAATAATTTTTTACCGGCGCTGTCATTTACTGTAACGTGATCATCGGTGTACGGTGTATACCTGTGATCACGTGAGCGGGGACCGGAAAAACCGTCCTGAATCATGATCTCCAGGGTCTCAGCTAGCCCTGAAACCCCGGAGATTTTCTGACGCCGGGGGGCGTTATTCACTTATTTCTGCCTGCTGTTTATAAACGGCAGATCAGAATAAGGCAACATTAACACGACCGATCCATTTTTGCGGTCTGCAAAAAACAGTCCGTTTTTTTTCACGGGTGCATCCGTGTGGCATCCGTTTCCGTTCCGTAGACGGTCCGTATGTCATCTGTTTGTCATCCGTGTGCCTTCCGTTTTTTTTGTGTACTGCAAAAAAAGTGAAGGAGAGTAAATGCATAAATTTACCCAGGATCCATAGCTTCATCCTACATGAGGCGGTCACATGTTCACTCCAGTGCCATTTTCTACTGCTTTTCACAGCGTAGAGCGCTCTGGTGATTTTCTTGTGCTTGTGCACTTCATATCAGTCTTTTCTGTCATTATAATGGCAGAAAGACACATAATGTCCAACTCTCCTGCATTTTGTAATTTTCCACCCTTTGGTGCCTTTCATGTGGCACTAAGGGGTGCTTAGCTTTGTATTTAGCCAAAAAAATGAAAAAAAAAATGACGTAGGGTTCCCCCTAGTTTTGTAGCCAGCTAGGGTAAAGCAGACGGCTGCAGCCTGCAGACCACAGCTGGCAACCTCACCTTGGCTGGTAATCCAAAACTGAGGGCACCCCACACTGTTATTTTAAATTAAATAAATAATTAAAAAAAAAAAAACAAGTAGGGGTCCCCCCAAAATTGGATCACCAGCCAAGGTAAAGCAGACAGCTGGGGTCTGATATTCTCAGACTAGGGAGGTCCATGGTTATTGGACTCTCCCCAGCCTAAAAATAGCAGGCCGCAGCCGCCCCAGAAGTGGCGCATCCATTAGATGCGCCAATCCTGGTGCTTCGCCCCAGCTCATCCCGCGCCCTGGTGCGGTGGCAAACGGGGTAATATATGGGGTTAATACCAGATGTGTAATGTCACCTGGCATCAAGCCCTGGGGTTGGTGAGGTCAGGCGTCTATCAGATACCCGACATCACCAACCCAGTCAGTAATAAAAAAAAATAGACGACAAACACATTTTTATTTGAAAAAACACTCCCCAAAACATTCCCTCTTTAACCAATTTATTAGAAAGAAAAACAAATCCAGGTCTGGTGTAATCCAAGGGGTTGCCATGACGATCCACACTGTCCCAGTCAATGAAGAGCAGAATGTTCCCCATTGGCTGGGAGAGCAATGCAGTGACCTGAGCTAACATCAATAGGTCAGCCCAGGTCACTGCAGGGTATGACAAGTGCTGCTGTCAGCGAGGTACATTACCTGCGCTGATCTCCTGCACTGCCGACAGCATCTGTCACTGAGTTCAATGACCGCCGCCTTCACAGCAAATTATTGCGAGAGGCCCGTGACGTCACCGCTAGTCAGTCTCGGGTCGGAAGCGAGAGAAGGTGATGTGACAAGCGGCGGCCATGGAGGACAGTGACAGCGCTGAGGTCGGGATGGCGGGACTTCATCACCGCAGGGAAGCCGAGCGGGGCCATGTGTGCAGAGTGTGTGTGTGTGTGTGTGTGTGTGTGTGTGTACGTGTGTACATGCCGCGGGCAGGAGGGGCGGAGCGAGCTGAGTGGGGAAGTGTGGGCTTCCTGCACGTAACTAGGATAAACATCGGGTTACTAACCAAAGCGCTTTGCTTGGATACCCGATGTTTATCTTGGTTACCAGCTTCTGGCAGGCTGCCAGCGATGGCTCCTGCACACTGTAGCTGTAAAAAGCCCTGCTTTTTGCTGCTCGAACCGTTCTCGAACGTATCTAGAACTATCGAGCTTTTGCAAAAAGCTCGAGTTCTAGTTCGATCTAGAACAGCCCCCAAAATCACTCGAGCCGTGAACTGGAGAACCTCGAACCGCGCTCAACTCTAATGCTGAGTGATATGGTGCTCTGTGCTTTCTGATCCATCTCTAGCCATTCCTGTGGTACTGGGTCAGGCTTAGGCCTGAGTATATTTCCACGTACCTTCTCTTATCAGCAGCATTTTCAGCTTGAATTTCCAGGATTGGTAGTTCTGGTTACTCAGGCTTGGCACTATAAACTTTGCTGAGTTGCTGCTGGTGGCCATCTTTACTTCTTCTCAGTTAGCTGTTGTCTTTCTATCTCTGTGCTCTGGAGGTCTGGGACTGCTGTGACTCTGGGCCCATAACCTGTTAGCAGAGGGTTAATCAGCGTGATGTCCACAGCGAGCAACAGAGAATGTTAATTTATTGAGAATTAAGAACATCCAGCTTACAACATGAGAATAGGATCAGTCTAGTTTCTGGGAGAGAAATCTGCTGTGACCTTCAGCTTCCAGCTCCACACTAGAATGAACACACTGGGAGAAGAAGGAGGAACATCCTGTCTGTGAATGAGGACCTTTTTTTTTTAACTTTGTTAACATCTGAACAATATGCATGCAGACATAAAATCACATCATATTAAACAAACAATAGTTTTTGCAATACATACAGATCAATATGCATTAGGCCAACAATATCATATGAGGGGCATGTATATAGGGATTCTAGCATTACAGACCTTGCTGCTGTAATGTATAATAACACTCTTAGGCTATGTGCGCATGTCTGCGTTCTACCATGATAAATATTCTGCAGCGTTTTGTCCCTACATGTGCGTTTCAAAACGCAGCTGAAAAGCTGCAATTTGGATGTATTTTGAGTGCAGAATGGATGCAGAATTCATGCGTTCTGGATTCTTGCTCTGCCATAGACAGAGTGGGAAAAGCATCCAAAACTCACAAAAGAAGTGACATGTTGCTTTTTAGAACGCAGCAATTCGGCTACAAATTTCAGCATGCAAAAATGCGTGCGCCTGGAATTTGAACAAGTTACATAGACTTTACTGGGGACGCAGAACGCATGCGTTTACGCTGCAGTCCAAAGCGCTGCATAAACGCATGCAAAACGCACATGTGCGCGTGACGCCCTGGCCGGGCCAGGTAGTCACAGATAGGGCCCCGCATTACACCTGTCCCTCATAGGTAACATTCAGCCAAACATTAAAACCCTAGTCACCCCCCTCAGGGCTTGATGGACACACCAGGGGGCGGAACCAGGTGGTTGGAAGACGCCCACCAAGGAGTCTCAGATAGCCTAGGGCAGGGAACGAAAAGAGTGGAGAGAGAACAAGTCTAGAGTTCAAGTTGGAGAGGTGTGTGGGCTGGAGCTGTGTGCAGCTCCAGCAGAGGAGAGAAACCAATTTGAGCAGATGCCGGGGTAGGAGCCCTGGTACCTTAGGCTAGCAGGCAGATGGTGGTCTGCGTCTGCAGGAGCCGGGAAGACGGCTTGATGGAACCGAGGTGGACCGGGACAAGGTAGTGACCCGCCGGTACCGACCCGGGGAACCGACTCGGAAACCGGAGCACAAAGGGGGATACTCAGACCCTGAAGCTAGGTCCAGAAGCTACTGGGGGCTAGCTAATTAACTGATTGCAGCCAGGACTAGAGGTCCTGTCCCACCCAAAGTCCCGACTGAAGGCAACAGCCCAACGAGGGGGATAAACGGCCACCGCCACGGCTCAGAGATCCCACGGGCCAGCATCTGCGTGCAAAGGGCTCCTTAGGCAACCACAAGCCAGGAGCAGACTCCTGAAGTTGCAAGCACAGGCAGTCCACCATCCAACACAGGTGCGGGAAAAAAACAGAGACCACCAGCCAGGTGGGGGACCAGACTGCAGCCGGCTGCGGGCACTGACCGCCATCACCTTGGTTTACCAGAGACTCATGTGTTTACTAACAGTGCGTACAACAGCACCCTCCGGTCGCCCATCTCCCTGCACCGCCAAACCAAACACCCCCAACGGGTCCCGGGGCCACCATCCCTGCCCACGGAGGGGTTAACAACTTGCAGCGCAACATCTCCCCCGGTTGCCCCGCAACTGCAGCGGTGGTGTCCACCTTCACCACATCCCATGGGTGGCGTCACAAACTTAACACTGCTCCGGCCGTACATCTACGTCCCCAAACCAAAACCCCCCTTTTAGTTGAAGTGACCACGAGACCCCCGGGTCTGGGGACCCTCGAGCCACCCACTGAAGGTCCGGATCCGAGTGGCTCGGCTGCTGAGCACGGGGCGGTACACCTCAATTTTCTGGCGTCATGAACAGGATACTTACCCATCCACTTACCTTGTGGAAGTGTGCCTTGTATTAAAGTCAGCGGTGACCAAATTGCAAAAATTTTCAGAATCCGCCACCTTGCCGCCATCATTTAGCGCGCAGATTCCCGCAGAGTCTTCATTCATTATGCAGTGTTTCTGCAGAGATTTGACTCGTACATGTGCTGTCAAATCCCTACAGAAATTTCTGCATGGACACAACGGAACGTGCTCATACAGCCTAAAGGGTACTTTACCCGCTGCGATATCGGTACCAATATTGCTAGCAAGCGTACCCGCCCCCGTCGGTTGTGCGCCACTGGCAAATTGCTGCCCATGGCGCACAGCATCGCTTACACCCATCACACGGACTTACCTTCCCTGTGACGTCGCTGTGACCGGCGAACCGCCTCCTTTCTAAGAAGGTGGTACGTGCGGCATCACAGCGATGTCACATGGCAGCCGTCCAATAGAAGCGGAGGGGCGGAGATGAGCGGGATGTAACATCCCGCCCACCTCCTTCCTTCCTCATTGCGGCTGGCTGCAGGTACAAGGTTGTTCCTCGTTCCTGCGGTGTCACACATATCGATGTGTGCTGCCGCAGGTACAACAAACAACCTCGCTACTGAATAGGCAACGATTTTTGGTAAGTGAACGACGTCTCACATAGCAATGATTTTTGCCTCTTTTGCGTTTGTTTAAGGTCGCTCATACGTGTTACACGCTGGGACTTCGCTAATGACGCCGGATGTGCGTCACAAACACTGTGACCCCGACGATATATCGTTAGCAATGTCGCAGCGTATAAATGGCCCTTAACATTCCTTGCTGCTGCAATGTAAAAAATGTAATCTTTTCTATACTATTACTGCTCTTATCTGCATTTAGTGTAGGGCAAACTGGTGGAGAAAATACAGTGCATTAGAGGCATGTAGGTAGGAATTTTAGCCTTACAGATCTTGGTGCTGCACCATTAAAAATCTATTTTATTCTATAATACCCCTCTTACCTGCATTAAGTGTAGGGCAAGCTGCTGGAGAAGGGATAGTGTATTATAGGCATGCAGGCAGGGATTCTATCCTTACATACCTTGCTGCTGCAATGTAAAAAATGTATTCTCTTCTATACTATTACCACTCTTATCTGCATTTAGTGTAGGGCAAACTGGTGGAGCAGGGATAGTGTATTAGGCTAAGACCGCACTTTGCGTTTCCACCTGCGTTTCAGCTTTTTAGGTCCATTTTGAACTGCACCTTTTTCATGCCAAAAGGCATGCGTTTTGATTTTACAGAAAAGTCAATGGTAAATGTTGATTTTCAGACCGCACTTTGCGTTTCTAAACGCTGCGTTTAATTTGCATATTTTGTGGCAAAAACCATGCGTTCAAAGAAGCAGCATGTCAATTGTTTTTGCCATTTCTGCAGCGTTTTGCTAACATTGAAGTCAATGAGAAGTGTCAAAAAGCAGCAAACATCAAAATTCCAGCGTTTTACATGCTTTTTAGGTACAGAAACACTGCGTTTTTAACTTCTAACTTTTAACACATTAAAATAATGGAATAATATGTGCCTTTACACACACACATAGTCCGACAATTAAATTAGTGAAAATTTTGTTTTTATTGCTATTTTTGCAATACATTTTATTAATACGCAATATTTTCAAGAAATTTAACAAATTTCATTGTTAATTGATAAATTATATCTGTTTCTTATTTTTTTTTCTCTTTTTTCAGTCTGTTTGACTATTTAATCTTTATTTAGCAGTGCCTTGATGTTCAAAACGCATCTGTCAAAACGCAAGAGGAAAAGCATGGAAAAAGCGCTGAAAACGCATCTTAAACACGGTAAATACGCATGCATTTTCAGCGCTAAAGTTCTGAAAAAGGCAACTTTGGTCAAATCAATTAATCCCAAAACGTGCGTTTAGAACTGCAAGTAGGAGAACGCAAAGTACGGTCTTAGCCTTAGAGGCACGTAGGCAGGGATTCTACCCTTACATACCTTGTTGCTGCAACATAAAAAATCTATTCTATTCTATAATATTACTGCTCTTATCTGCGTTTGTTATAGGACAAGCTGCTTGAGAAGAGATAATGTTTTAGAGGCATGTATACAGGAATATTAGTCTTACAGCCCTAGCTGGTGCAATGTAAAAAAAAAATGTATTCTCTTCTATACTAATACCATTTTTATCTGCAGTTTGTGTAGGTCAAACTGTTGGAGAAGAGATAGCGTATTAGAGGCATGTAGGAAGAAATTCTAGCCTTGCAGTCCTTGCTGCTGCAAAGTAAAAAAATCTATTTTATTCGATAAATCCCCTTTTATCTGCATATAGTGTAGGGCAAGCTGCTGGAGAATGGATAGTGTATTAGAAGCATGTAGGCAGGGATTCTAGCCTTAATGACCTTGCTGCTGCAGCATAAAAAAGTCTATACTATGCTTTAATAATTCCACGCCTACAGTGCCTTGCGAAAGTATTCGGCCCCCTTGAATTTTTCAACCTTTTTCCACATTTCAGGCTTCAAACATAAAGATAAAAATTTTAATGTTATGGGGAAGAACCAACAAGTGGGACACAATTGTGAAGTTGAACGAAATTTATTGCTTGTTTTAAACTTGTTTAGAAAATAAATACCATATTTTTATAGAATATAAGACGCACTTTTTTCCCCCTAAATTTTAGGGGAAAGTGGGGTGTGTGTCTTATAGTCCGATGGCTGCGGTGCGGTGGTGGTGGAGCAGGTGAAGGCTGGTGGTGGAGCGGGTGATGGTGGTGCCCCCTGTGCACCACCATCAGCGCGGGGGGCAGTGAATAAGTACGATATACTCACCATTCCCGTGCAGCATCGCGGTGTCCTCCTGTCTGCTGGTCAGCTGATCTGTGTAGAGAGCGGTGAGCACAGGGATGACATCATCGCTGTACACACGGCTCCACACAGGTCAGCTGGCACAGTTTTTTTTTTCGTTTTTTTTTTTTTAAATTACCCCCATACAGTGTCAGCAGCAGATCCTCACCCCATAACAGTGTGTCATGACCACATTTTTTCCTTAAAAATTTTATTTTCCTATTTTCCTCCTCTAAAACTAGGGTGCATCTTTTGGTCCAGAGCATCTTATAGTCCGAAAAATACGGTAACTGAAAAGTGGGGCGTGCAATATTATTTGTCCCCTTTAAGTTAATACTTTGTAGTGCCACCTTTTGCTGCGATTACAACTGCAATTCGCTTGGGGTATATGTCTATCAGTTTTGTACATCGAGAGACTGAAATTCTTGCCCATGCTTGCTTTGCAAATAGGTCGAGCTGAGTGAGGTTGGATGGAGAGTGTTTGTGAACAGCAGTTTTCGGCTCTTTCCACAGATTCTCGATTGGATTCAGGTCTGGACTTTGACTTGGTCATTCTAACACCTGGATATGTTTATTTGTGAACCATTCCATTGTAGATTTTGCTTTATGTTTGGGATCATTGTCTTGTTGGAAGACAAATCTCCATCCCAGTCTCAGGTCTTTTGCAGACTCCAACAGGTTTTCTTCAAGAATAGTCCTGTATTTGGCTCCATCCATCTTCCCATCAATTTTAGCCATCTTCCCTGTCCCTGCTGAAGAAAAGCAGGCCAAACTATGATGCTGGCACCACCATGTTTGACAGTGGGGATGTTGTGTTCAGGGTGATGAGCTGTGTTGCTTTTACGCTAAACATATCATTTAGCATTGTGCCCAAATAGTTTGATTTTGGTTTCATCTGACCAGAGCATCTTCTTCCACATGGTTGGTGTGTCTGCCAGGTGGCTTGTGGCAAATTTTAAACAACATTTTTTATGGATATCTTTGAGAAATGGCTTTCTCCTTGCCACTCTTCCATAAAGGCCAGATTTGTGCAGTGTATGACTGATTGTTGTCGTATGGACAGACTCTCCCACCTCAGCTGTAGATCTCTGCAGTTTATCCAGATCATGGGACTCTTGGCTGCATCTCTGATCAGTCTTCTCCTTGTTTGAGTTTAAAGTTTGGATGGACGGCCAGGTCTTGGCAGATTTGCAGTGGTATGATACTCTCTCAATTTCAATATGATCACTTGCACAGTGATCCTTGGGATGTTTAAGGTTTTGGAAATCTTTTTGTAACCAAATCTGGCTTTAAACTTCTCCACAACAGTATCACAGACCTGCCTGTTGTGTTCCTTGGTCTTCATGATGCTATCTGCGCTTTAAACAGAACACTGTGACTATCACAGAGCAACTGCATTTATACGGAGACTTGATTACCCACAGGTGGCTTATATTTATCATCATCAGTCATTTAGGACATTGGATCATTCAGAGATCCTCAATGAACTTCTGGAGTGAGTTTGCAGCACTGAAAGTAAAGGGGATCAATAATATTGCACGCCCCACTTTTCAGTTATTTATTTTTTAAAAAAGTTTAAAATAAGCAATAAATTGCGTTCAACTTCACAATTGTGTTCCACTTGTTGTTGATTCTTCACCATAACATTAAATTTTGTATCTTTATGTTTGAAGCCTGAAATGTAGGATAAGGTTGAAAAATTCAAGGGGGCCAAATACTTTCGTAAGGCACTGTATCTGTATTTAGTGTAAGGCAAGCTGCTAAAGAAGGTATCATGTATTAGAGTCTACAGGCTGATATGTATTTGCAGTGTGTGTGTGTATACATATATAGGATAGATAGATAGATAAATAGATAGATTAGATAGATAGATAGACAAACAGACACATATGTGTTACACACAGGGTTTGGACAGTTATGTTGATATTCCAGAATGTAATATGTAGAGTTGAGCGCGGTTCGTGGTTCGTGGTTCTCCAGTTCGCGGCTCGAGTGATTTTGGGGCATGTTCTAGATCGAACTAGAACTCGAGCTTTTTGCAAAAGCTCGGTAGTTCTAGAAACGTTCGAGAACGGTTCTAGCAGCCAAAAAACAGCTAAATCATAGCTTGGTTTCTGCTGTAATAGTGTAAGTCACTCTGTGAATCAAACTATTATCACATTTCAGTGTATAGTGTGCGTGAACAGCGCCTTCAGATCACTGCTGTTTCTATAATGGCGATCGCCATTTTTTTTTTTTTTTTTTCTTGTCTTCCTTCCCTAAGCGCGCGCGTCTTGTGGGGCGGGCCAGCATGTCAGCCAATCCCAGACACACACACAGCTAAGTGGACTTTGAGCCAGAGAAGCAACGGCATGTGTGATAGGATCTGCATGTCACATGTCCCTGCATTATAAAACCGGACATTTTCTTCACGGACGCCATTATCTGCCTTCTGCGTCTTTGGTGTCAGACATCACTGTCGCAGCTCCGTCTTCCTGAGTCCTATAGCCGATACAGCTGTATGCGCTGCATACACAGCGTTAGACAGCTTAGGGAGAGCACTTTATAGCAGTCCTTTTAAGGGCTCCAACCGGCAGGGTCAGAGAGCCATAGGTGACAGGTCCTGCAAACAGCAACAGCGTCTGTGTAGCCCAGGTCAGGGATTTCCTACCTGCATTTCACCATTAGGAGGGAATAGAAAGGCAGTCTTCCATTCCTCTACCCAGAGCACCACAATCCTGCCACTGTACCCTCTTGTCCTCTGCACACTCCAACTGATAACTAAGCCATTATACTAGCAAACACTCAGTGTACCTAGTGGCATCCTATACGTGGCTATTGGACTTTGCTATAGTCCCACTAGTGCAAAGACATTTGCAGAGCGCGTCTGCCTGCATTGCACACTACAACTCATTCTAACCAAGCCATTATACTAGCAAACACTCAGTGTACCTAGTGGCATCCTATACGTGGCTATTGGACTTTGCTATAGTCCCACTAGTGCAAAGACATTTGCAGAGCGCGTCTGCCTGCGTTGCACACTACAACTCATTCTAACCAAGCCATTATACTAGCAAACACTCAGTGTACCTAGTGGCATCCTATACGTGGCTATTGGACTTTGCTATAGTCCCACTAGTGCAAAGACATTTGCAGAGCGCGTCTGCCTGCGTTGCACACTACAACTCATTCTAACCAAGCCATTATACTAGCAAACACTCAGTGTACCTAGTGGCATCCTATACGTGGCTATTGGACTTTGCTATAGTCCCACTAGTGCAAAGACATTTGCAGAGCGCGTCTGCCTGCGTTGCACACTACAACTCATTCTAACCAAGCCATTATACTAGCAAACACTCAGTGTACCTAGTGGCATCCTATACGTGGCTATTGGACTTTGCTATAGTCCCACTAGTGCAAAGACATTTGCAGAGCGCGTCTGCCTGCGTTGCACACTACAACTCATTCTAACCAAGCCATTATACTAGCAAACACTCAGTGTACCTAGTGGCATCCTATACGTGGCTATTGGACTTTGCTATAGTCCCACTAGTGCAAAGACATTTGCAGAGCGCGTCTGCCTGCGTTGCACACTACAACTCATTCTAACCAAGCCATTATACTAGCAAACACTCAGTGTACCTAGTGGCATCCTATACGTGGCTATTGGACTTTGCTATAGTCCCACTAGTGCAAAGACATTTGCAGAGCGCGTCTGCCTGCGTTGCACACTACAACTCATTCTAACCAAGCCATTATACTAGCAAACACTCAGTGTACCTAGTGGCATCCTATACGTGGCTATTGGACTTTGCTATAGTCCCACTAGTGCAAAGACATTTGCAGAGCGCGTCTGCCTGCGTTGCACACTACAACTCATTCTAACCAAGCCATTATACTAGCAAACACTCAGTGTACCTAGTGGCATCCTATACGTGGCTATTGGACTTTGCTATAGTCCCACTAGTGCAAAGACATTTGCAGAGCGCGTCTGCCTGCGTTGCACACTACAACTCATTCTAACCAAGCCATTATACTAGCAAACACTCAGTGTACCTAGTGGCATCCTATACGTGGCTATTGGACTTTGCTATAGTCCCACTAGTGCAAAGACATTTGCAGAGCGCGTCTGCCTGCGTTGCACACTACAACTCATTCTAACCAAGCCATTATACTAGCAAACACTCAGTGTACCTAGTGGCATCCTATACGTGGCTATTGGACTTTGCTATAGTCCCACTAGTGCAAAGACATTTGCAGAGCGCGTCTGCCTGCGTTGCACACTACAACTCATTCTAACCAAGCCATTATACTAGCAAACACTCAGTGTACCTAGTGGCATCCTATACGTGGCTATTGGACTTTGCTATAGTCCCACTAGTGCAAAGACATTTGCAGAGCGCGTCTGCCTGCGTTGCACACTACAACTCATTCTAACCAAGCCATTATACTAGCAAACACTCAGTGTACCTAGTGGCATCCTATACGTGGCTATTGGACTTTGCTATAGTCCCACTAGTGCAAAGACATTTGCAGAGCGCGTCTGCCTGCGTTGCACACTACAACTCATTCTAACCAAGCCATTATACTAGCAAACACTCAGTGTACCTAGTGGCATCCTATACGTGGCTATTGGACTTTGCTATAGTCCCACTAGTGCAAAGACATTTGCAGAGCGCGTCTGCCTGCGTTGCACACTACAACTCATTCTAACCAAGCCATTATACTAGCAAACACTCAGTGTACCTAGTGGCATCCTATACGTGGCTATTGGACTTTGCTATAGTCCCACTAGTGCAAAGACATTTGCAGAGCGCGTCTGCCTGCGTTGCACACTACAACTCATTCTAACCAAGCCATTATACTAGCAAACACTCAGTGTACCTAGTGGCATCCTATACGTGGCTATTGGACTTTGCTATAGTCCCACTAGTGCAAAGACATTTGCAGAGCGCGTCTGCCTGCGTTGCACACTACAACTCATTCTAACCAAGCCATTATACTAGCAAACACTCAGTGTACCTAGTGGCATCCTATACGTGGCTATTGGACTTTGCTATAGTCCCACTAGTGCAAAGACATTTGCAGAGCGCGTCTGCCTGCGTTGCACACTACAACTCATTCTAACCAAGCCATTATACTAGCAAACACTCAGTGTACCTAGTGGCATCCTATACGTGGCTATTGGACTTTGCTATAGTCCCACTAGTGCAAAGACATTTGCAGAGCGCGTCTGCCTGCGTTGCACACTACAACTCATTCTAACCAAGCCATTATACTAGCAAACACTCAGTGTACCTAGTGGCATCCAATACGTGGCTATTGGACTTTGCTATAGTCCCACTAGTGCAAAGACATTTGCAGAGCGCGTCTGCCTGCGTTGCACACTACAACTCATTCTAACCAAGCCATTATACTAGCAAACACTCAGTGTACCTAGTGGCATCCTATACGTGGCTATTGGACTTTGCTATAGTCCCACTAGTGCAAAGACATTTGCAGAGCGCGTCTGCCTGCGTTGCACACTACAACTCATTCTAACCAAGCCATTATACTAGCAAACACTCAGTGTACCTAGTGGCATCCTATACGTGGCTATTGGACTTTGCTATAGTCCCACTAGTGCAAAGACATTTGCAGCACGTCTGCCTGCGTTGCACACTCCAACTAATTATAACTAAGTTGCATTGTCAGGGATATTTATTCTTTATTATTCTGCTGTTAATAAAGCTAGACCACCACTGCAATCTTCACCACCTCTCAATTTTTACTACCACATTTTCAGTCCACAATCTTGTCGCAATCAACATGAGTGGCAAAATGACAGATGCTGGTGGAAAGGGGAAGAGGCGTGGTGGAAAAGGCAAAAAAGGTTTTGTCCGTGGGGAAGGTGGCAAAGCTCCATTATCATCTGCTGAAGATAGACCATCTACCAGCAAAAGTAAGATGTCTACTACTTACCGTGGACAATCCGATGTGCTCCCTTTTTTACGGACACGAACAACAGGAAGAAAGGTAGATGATGGGCAAAAAAGGAAAATGCTTGAATGGATCTCAAGTGGTCCAACAAGTGCCCTCTCAGCCACTTCAAGTACCGCATCCAAAAAACACCAGTCCTCTGAGTTGTCATCCCAATCACACTTGATTTCTCCCAGCTCTGAAGTCTCCATCAGCCCTGCACAGTATGGTGGAACTGAGATGGCTGAGTCTGCAGAGCTGTTCAGTCACACTATAGCCTGGGAATCAGAGGTCTGCTCCCAAGCTACAGTGAGTACAGAACAGGAAATGGTCTGCAGTGATGCCCAGAACCTTTGTGACTCAGATTCAGGCCGTGAGGACCAAGTTTCTGAGCATAATGTTGACCCTTTGTCACAAACTGTAACACCTGTGGTTATAGACAATGAGGAACATACTGATGAAGATGAGACGCAGATACCCGATTGGGATGACAACTTAAATATTCCGTCAGGGCAAGAAGAGGCTCGGTCTGAGGGGGAGGGGAGTGCAAACACAACAATTGATGATGACGTTCTAGATCCCACCTACTGTCAACCCCCAGTCAGGCACTCGAGGAGGTCAACAGAGGCGGTGGAGGAGGATGCAACCGACGACGAAGTTACCTTGCGCCTTCCTGGACAGAGTCGGAGCACTGGTAGCACGTCTACAACTGCATCCTCAGCCACCACTCTGCCTATGAGCATTATTCGGGGTGGATCAACAGGTCGCATGGCCTCTAAGCCTTGCCTAGCCTGGTCCTTTTTTCACATCGAAAAAGATCGCCCAACTCATGTGATATGTAACATTTGTCATGATTCTCTTAGTAGAGGTCAAAAGCTCAGCAGTTTGACAACTTCTTCCATGAATCGTCACATGAATAAATATCATAAGTCCCGGTGGGAAGCTCACCGTGCTGCAATGCGGCCTAGCGGAGCGAACCATCCACCGCCCGCCCCTTCCACTGCATCCGCGCGCTCTTAATCTTCTAGGACTGTGGGGACAGCTGCCACACCTGTTTTTCCACGCAAAACTTCCACCACTGTAACCGCAACAGGCAGTTTGCTTGTAAGGTCGTCAGTTGGTTTGGAAGGGGAAACAAGTGAGTGTGTACAGCTCTCTCAGACATCGATAGCACCAACGTTGGATGAAGGCAACATCATGTCTCCGCCTGCACTTTCCTCACAAACCTGCATTTTTCCAGGGACACCCTACTCAACACCGTCTACACACAGCAGCCAGATCTCTGTCCCTCAGATGTGGTCAAATAAAAGGCCACTTCCTCCGACCCATGACAAAGCTAAGAGGTTGACTCTATCCCTCTGTAAGCTGTTGGCTACCGAAATGCTGCCTTTCCGCCTAGTGGACACACAGGATTTTAGAGACCTTATGTCTGTCGCTGTGCCCCAGTACCAGATGCCTAGTCGCCACTACTTCTCTAAGAAAGGTGTGCCCGCGCTACACCAGCATGTCGCACACAACATCACCGCTTCCTTGAGAAACTCTGTGTGTGAACGGGTGCATTTCACCACCGATACTTGGACCAGTAAGCATGGACAGGGACGTTACATGTCGCTGACTGGGCACTGGGTAACTATGGTGATAGATGGTGAAGGGTCTGCTGCACAAGTCTTGCCGTCCCCACGACTTGTGTGTCAATCCTCTGTCTGTCCAAGTTCCGCCACTGCTTCTGCATCCTCCACCTCATCTGGGTCCTCCACCTCCGCCCCAAGCCTGCCTGGTCAGGCCACCAGCGTTCTCACTGCGCAGAAGGAATCACGCACCCCTCATTACTATGCTGGCAGCAGAGCGCAACGGCATCAGGCGGTCTTTAGCTTGACATGTCTTGGTAATAAGAGTCACACAGCTGAGGAGTTGTGGTCAGCTTTGCGGTCCGAGTTTAATAAATGGTTGTCTCCACTCAAACTGCAGCCTGGTAAGGCCGTGTGCGACAATGCTGCAAACCTGGGTGCGGCACTTCGCCTGGGCAAGGTGACACACGTACCTTGTATGGCTCACGTGTTGAACCTTGTCGTGCAGCAATTTTTAACACACTATCCCGGCCTAGATGGCCTTCTGAACAGGGCACGAAAACTGTCAGCTCACTTCCGCCGTTCAAGCGCCGCAGCAGAGCGACTTGCATCGCTCCAGAAGTCTTTCGGCCTGCCGGTTCATCGCCTGAAATGCGATGTGGCGACACGCTGGAATTCAACTCTCCACATGTTACAGCGACTGTGGCAGCACCGCAGAGCCCTGGTGCAATACGTCATGACGTATAGCCTGGGCCAACGAGATGCAGAGGTGGGGCAGATCACCCTGATGGAGTGGTCTCAGATCAAGGACCTATGCACCCTTCTGCACAGTTTCGACATGGCGACGAATATGTTTAGCGCTGACAATGCCATTATCAGCATGACGATTCCAGTCATTTACATGCTGGAGCACACGCTAAACACTATTCGGAGTCAGGGGGTGGGACAACATGAAGGGGAGGAACTACAGGAGGATTCATATGCGCAAGGGACAACAACATCACCAAGGTCCAGACGTTCATCATCACCAACGCAGCAGGCATGGGACCATGGGGGACAGGGATCGACAAGGGCGCATAGTAGCAGGCGAAATGTTGAGCAAGGTGCAGGAGAACATGAAGAAATGGAGGACGAACTGTCCATGGACATGGAAGACTCAGCGGATGAGGGAGACCTTGGTCAAATTTCAGTTGAAAGAGGTTGGGGTCAGATGTCAGAGGAAGAAAGAACGCGTAGCACCTCTATGCCACAAACACAGCATGGACTTGGTCCGCATGGCTGCGCAAGACACATGAGTGCCTTTTTGTTGCACTACCTCCAACATGACAGTCGTATTGTCAAAATTAGAAGTGATGATGACTACTGGATTGCCACACTATTAGATCCCCGGTACAAGTCCAAATTTTGTGACATAATTCCAGCCATAGAAAGGGACGCACGTATGCAGGAGTATCAGCAGAAGCTGTTACTAGATCTTAGCTCGGCTTTTCCACCAAACAACCGTGCAGGTGCAGGGAGTGAATCTCCCAGTTGTAACTTGACAAACATGGGACGGTCTCGTCATCTTCAACAGTCTACCCGTACCAGTAGGACCTTTTCTGGTGCCGGTAACAGCAATTTTATGGAATCTTTTCATAATTTTTTTAGACCCTCTTTTGCAAGGCCACCAGAGACAACAAGTCTGACACATAGTCAACGGCTGGAGAGGATGATACAGGAGTATCTCCAAATGAACATCGATGCCATGACTGTGCAACTGGAGCCTTGCTCCTTTTGGGCTTCAAACCTACAAAAATGGCCAGAGCTCGCAACTTACGCCTTGGAGATTTTGTCGTGTCCAGCTGCCAGCGTTGTCTCTGAACGTGTATTCAGTGCTGCTGGGTGTGTGCTGACAGATAAGCGCACGCGTCTGTCCAGTGACAATGTGGACAGACTGACGTTCATCAAAATGAACAAGTCATGGATCCAGAAGGAATTTACTACCCCTGTGTCATCCTGGGGAGAGTAAATGCTTGTGGATTTGGAATGTGCTTGATGCAAATCAAAACATCCTGTTTGCAACTAGGGCCCAAGTGCTGCCACTGATGGGGTGGGTGTCTGTGTGGCCCAATTTTTGGAAAAAAGGGAGACTCCGCTTGGAGTAACCCTTGCTTGCTGTGTTTTTAAAAGAAGCCAAGATGAACAGAGCTGGGATCAGGAAAGACTTTGCTACCTACCCCGGTGTCATCCTGGGGACGGCTAAGAATAGCGTATTTTTGAATGTGCTTGATGCAAATCAAAACATCCTGTTTGCAACTAGGGCCCAAGTGCTGC
Source organism: Anomaloglossus baeobatrachus (assembly GCF_048569485.1). Lineage (NCBI taxonomy): Eukaryota > Metazoa > Chordata > Amphibia > Anura > Aromobatidae > Anomaloglossus > Anomaloglossus baeobatrachus. Next base: position 145,163,029 of record NC_134354.1, read on the forward strand.
CACTGATGGGGTGGGTGTCTGTGTGGCCCAATTTTTGGAAAAAAGTGAGACTCCGCTTGGAGTAACCCTTGCTTACATTGTTTTTAAAAGAAGCCAAGATGAACAAGTCATGGGTCAGCAAAGACTTTGCTACCTACCCCGGTGTCATCCTGTGGACGGCTAAGAATAGCGTATTTTTGAATGTGCTTGATGCAAATCAAAACATCCTGTTTGCAACTAGGGCCCAAGTGCTGCCACTGATGGGGTGGGTGTCTGTGTGGCCCAATTTTTGGAAAAAAGGGAGACTCCGCTTGGAGTAACCCTTGCTTACATTGTTTTTAAAAGAAGCCAAGATGAACAAGTCATGGGTCAGCAAAGACTTTGCTACCTACCCCGGTGTCATCCTGGGGACGGCTAAGAATAGCGTATTTTTGAATGTGCTTGATGCAAATCAAAACATCCTGTTTGCAACTAGGGCCCAAGTGCTGCCACTGATGGGGTGGGTGTCTGTGTGGCCCAATTTTTGGAAAAAAGGGAGACTCCGCTTGGAGTAACCCTTGCTTACATTGTTTTTAAAAGAAGCCAAGATGAACAAGTCATGGGTCAGCAAAGACTTTGCTACCTACCCCGGTGTCATCCTGGGGACGGCTAAGAATAGCGTATTTTTGAATGTGCTTGATGCAAATCAAAACATCCTGTTTGCAACTAGGGCCCAAGTGCTGCCACTGATGGGGTGGGTGTCTGTGTGGCCCAATTTTTGGAAAAAAGGGAGACTCCGCTTGGAGTAACCCTTGCTTACATTGTTTTTAAAAGAAGCCAAGATGAACAAGTCATGGGTCAGCAAAGACTTTGCTACCTACCCCAGTGTCATCCTGGGGACGGCTAAGAATAGCGTATTTTTGAATGTGCTTGATGCAAATCAAAACATCCTGTTTGCAACTAGGGCCCAAGTGCTGCCACTGATGGGGTGGGTGTCTGTGTGGCCCAATTTTTGGAAAAAAGGGAGACTCCGCTTGGAGTAACCCTTGCTTGCTGTGTTTTTAAAAGAAGCCAAGATGAACAGAGCTGGGATCAGGAAAGACTTTGCTACCTACCCCGGTGTCATCCTGTGGACGGCTAAGAATAGCGTATTTTTGAATGTGCTTGATGCAAATCAAAACATCCTGTTTGCAACTAGGGCCCAAGTGCTGCCACTGATGGGGTGGGTGTCTGTGTGGCCCAATTTTTGGAAAAAAGGGAGACTCCGCTTGGAGTAACCCTTGCTTACATTGTTTTTAAAAGAAGCCAAGATGAACAAGTCATGGGTCAGCAAAGACTTTGCTACCTACCCCGGTGTCATCCTGGGGACGGCTAAGAATAGCGTATTTTTGAATGTGCTTGATGCAAATCAAAACATCCTGTTTGCAACTAGGGCCCAAGTGCTGCCACTGATGGGGTGGGTGTCTGTGTGGCCCAATTTTTGGAAAAAAGGGAGACTCCGCTTGGAGTAACCCTTGCTTACATTGTTTTTAAAAGAAGCCAAGATGAACAAGTCATGGGTCAGCAAAGACTTTGCTACCTACCCCAGTGTCATCCTGGGGACGGCTAAGAATAGCGTATTTTTGAATGTGCTTGATGCAAATCAAAACATCCTGTTTGCAACTAGGGCCCAAGTGCTGCCACTGATGGGGTGGGTGTCTGTGTGGCCCAATTTTTGGAAAAAAGGGAGACTCCGCTTGGAGTAACCCTTGCTTACATTGTTTTTAAAAGAAGCCAAGATGAACAAGTCATGGGTCAGCAAAGACTTTGCTACCTACCCCGGTGTCATCCTGGGGACGGCTAAGAATAGCGTATTTTTGAATGTGCTTGATGCAAATCAAAACATCCTGTTTGCAACTAGGGCCCAAGTGCTGCCACTGATGGGGTGGGTGTCTGTGTGGCCCAATTTTTGGAAAAAAGGGAGACTCCGCTTGGAGTAACCCTTGCTTGCTGTGTTTTTAAAAGAAGCCAAGATGAACAGAGCTGGGATCAGGAAAGACTTTGCTACCTACCCCGGTGTCATCCTGTGGACGGCTAAGAATAGCGTATTTTTGAATGTGCTTGATGCAAATCAAAACATCCTGTTTGCAACTAGGGCCCAAGTGCTGCCACTGATGGGGTGGGTGTCTGTGTGGCCCAATTTTTGGAAAAAAGGGAGACTCCGCTTGGAGTAACCCTTGCTTACATTGTTTTTAAAAGAAGCCAAGATGAACAAGTCATGGGTCAGCAAAGACTTTGCTACCTACCCCGGTGTCATCCTGGGGACGGCTAAGAATAGCGTATTTTTGAATGTGCTTGATGCAAATCAAAACATCCTGTTTGCAACTAGGGCCCAAGTGCTGCCACTGATGGGGTGGGTGTCTGTGTGGCCCAATTTTTGGAAAAAAGGGAGACTCCGCTTGGAGTAACCCTTGCTTACATTGTTTTTAAAAGAAGCCAAGATGAACAAGTCATGGGTCAGCAAAGACTTTGCTACCTACCCCGGTGTCATCCTGGGGACGGCTAAGAATAGCGTATTTTTGAATGTGCTTGATGCAAATCAAAACATCCTGTTTGCAACTAGGGCCCAAGTGCTGCCACTGATGGGGTGGGTGTCTGTGTGGCCCAATTTTTGGAAAAAAGGGAGACTCCGCTTGGAGTAACCCTTGCTTGCTGTGTTTTTAAAAGAAGCCAAGATGAACAGAGCTGGGATCAGGAAAGACTTTGCTACCTACCCCGGTGTCATCCTGTGGACGGCTAAGAATAGCGTATTTTTGAATGTGCTTGATGCAAATCAAAACATCCTGTTTGCAACTAGGGCCCAAGTGCTGCCACTGATGGGGTGGGTGTCTGTGTGGCCCAATTTTTGGAAAAAAGGGAGACTCCGCTTGGAGTAACCCTTGCTTGCTGTGTTTTTAAAAGAAGCCAAGATGAACAGAGCTGGGATCAGGAAAGACTTTGCTACCTACCCCGGTGTCATCCTGGGGACGGTTAAGAATAGCGTATTTTTGAATGTGCTTGATGCAAATCTAGCTGTGAAGTGTACAACTGGGGCCCAAGTGCTGCCACTGAAGGGGTGGGTGTGTGTGGGGCCCAATTTTTGGAAAAAAGGGAGACTCCGCTTGGAGTAACCCTTGCTTGCTGTGTTTTTAAAAGAAGCCAAGATGAACAGAGCTGGGATCAGGAAAGACTTTGCTACCTACCCCGGTGTCATCCTGGGGACGGATAAGAATGGCGTATTTTTGAATGTGCTTGATGCAAATCTAGCTGTGAAGTGTACAACTGGGGCACAACTGCTGCCACTGAAGGGGTGGGTGTGTGGGGCCCAATTTTTGGAAAAAAGGGAGACTCCGCTTGGAGTCACCTTGCGGTGTTTTACATGACTTTAGAAGGGCGTGCCATGCCTATATCTGTGTGTCCTCCTCTTTTTCCTTGTCCAGCTGTTTTGTTTTCGCATGAGTACATGTCCTTGTCACTTTCCCATGTGTTTGTGTTGTGTTGTGAGTTGTTTGTCACCTTTTGGACACCTTTGAGGGTGTTTTCTAGGTGTTTTACTGTGTTTGTGATTGCCTGCCATTGTTTCCTATGGGCTCGAGTTCGGTTCGTCGAACGTTCGACGAGCCGAACTCGAGCCAGACCCCCCGTTCGGCGAACCGCCTCGAGCCGAACCGGGACCGGTTCGCTCATCTCTAGTAATATGACTATACTTGAATAAATGTTGATTTTTTTTTTTGTTCAATTATAAATGTGGATTGTTGTTCGTGAAAAAAAAATAAGACATCCCCTGATAATAACCCCTGCCCACCTTTCATAGCAAAAAAAATGTAAGACCTCGTCTTATTTTCGGGCAAACATGGATAGCATGCTGGAGCCTACATTTTGTATTTCAGATCACTGAAGCTAACAACATCAGTGAAAAATATCTCCCCTCCAGGATTTTAACATTGATCGTCTTACACAAGGGTCATAATGCAGTCCTCGCTCCAAATTTTGGGGGTTATCATGTGGTGTTCATTCCAAATTTTTAGAGAGTCATCAGGCAGACCAGTCTAAGAGTACCACTTATTTAATAATGGGCATAAAATGTTTTCTGAGGCCCTCCTCTGTCTTCCAGGGTGTATTGGAGTGTCTCCTTCTAATTTTTGGCAGCCCATGCACATAGTTCATATATTTTATTTTGCAGGTTGAAATGGGCCTCCTTACCTCTTGGGCTCCTGTGCAGCCGCATAGGTTGCACTAATGAAATGTCCACCCTTGAGCGGCATTAAAGCTTATATAGGTAAAGCTGCATTTATTGAATGGATGAAAAGGAAAATGCATCTCTTTTGCCCCAGGATGGGTTGGAGAAGTTTCCCCCACATGGGTCAGAAGTGGACTTTTCATTCACAAATGTCTCCCAGGAGATAAATGAAGATATATTTAAACCTCTCCAGTCTGTTTTAAGCCTCGGGGCAACCTGATGATGTGGTACAGGAGGAACGACCATCTTAGCTGGAAAATTAGTAAAACATTTCACCTTTGCCAGCCCTGGTAGCAAAGGTCATTCTTCTTTGGGCAACAAAGGATGAGACACACCAGGTCCAACAGAGGCAGGAGAAGACTATAAAAGGTTTGGGACATTAGACCAAACCAGCACCAATGCTCTGATACCTGGCCTTCTGATAAGGGCAAAGTTTTGGAAGATGGTGAAGGAGTTCCTAGCTGACCATACCAGCATACTCTGTAATTCCTCTGTGCCATTCAGTCATTGGGTATCCAAACTTGACACGTGGCATGAATTGTTCCTCAACGTCTTGAAAGGGCTTTACATGCTGTGACATCGCTAACAATATATCGTCGGGGTCACGGTGTTTGTATAGATATGTATACCACCAGGGAAAAATGCACTTCTTCCAAATGGTAAAAAAAAATTCTGAGCCCCTTCTCTACATGTCTTCCAGGGTGTATTGCAGTCACTCCTTTAAATTTTTGCTACGCCTTGCACTTACTGCATAAGCTTTACCAATGTAGGTGTCCCACTGTTTATAAAATTGTAAAAAAATGTATTCTGAAGCCATCCTCTACCTGTCTTACAGGTTTATTGCAGTCCCTCCTAATTTTTGTCAGCCCTTGCTGACAAAATAGTGCATAGGCTTGATGAGTTTTGGAGTCTCACTATCTAACAATTTTAACAGAATTTGTATGAGGTCCTCCTTTATGTCTAATACAGGGTGTAACAGAATACCTCTGCCTTCTCATTTTTTGCAGCTCTTGCATTGTCCGCATAGGCTTTGTGAGTTTCAGAGACCTTTCTTCATAAACTAAACAGGATGTGTCTGACTACGTCACATACACCACATGCCCAAGTAAGGTAATAAAATGTTAACCCCTTTACCCCAAGCTCATTTTCACTTTCATGACAAGGCCATTCTGACCAGTGTCATTTTGACAAGTTATAACTCTGGAACACTTCAACGGATCCCAATGATTCTGACGTAGTTTTTTCGTGACTTATTCTACTTCACGATAGTGGTAACAATGTGCATGATATTTTTCGTGTTTACTTGTGAAAATATCAAACATTTGGCAAAAATTTTAAACATTTTGCAATTTTCAAACTTTTAAATTTTATTCCCACAAATCTGAGAGTTATGTCACACAATATAGTTACTAAATAACATTTATCACTTGTCTACATTTCATAAGCACAATTTTTTGAAACATACTTTTATTTGTTAGGAGGTTAGAAGGGTTCAACATTCATCAGCAATTTCTAATTTTTCCAACAAAATTATTTTTTTTAGGGACCACATCACATTTGAAGTGACTTTGAGAGGTCTAGGTGACAGAAAATACACAAAAGTGACACCACTCAAAAAACTGCACTACTCATCCTGCTCAAAACCACATCCAAGAATTTTATTAACCCTTTCGTTGCTTCACAGGAACCAAAGCAATGTGTAAGGAAAAATGGAAAATGTAACTTTTTTTCACAAAATATTACTTTAGCCCTAAAGTTTGTCTTTTCACAAGGGTATTAGGAAACAATGCACCATAAAATGTGTTGTGCAATTTCTCCAGAGTATGCAAATACCTCATATGTGGTGGAAATGAATTGTTTGGGTTCATGGTAGGGCTCGGAAGGGAAGGAGCGCCATCTGAATTCTTAAAAACAAAATTAGCTGGAATCAATAGCGGATGCCAAGTCGTGTTTGGAGACCCCCTGAGGTGCCTAAACAGTGGAGCTCCCCCACAGGTGACCCCAGTTTGGAAACTAGACCCCTCAATGAATTTATCAAGATGTTTGGTGAGCACATTGAACCTAGGGGGCTTCACAGACAATTAAAACGTTGAGCCGTGAAAATAAAAAAAAAAAAAAATTATCACAAAATTGTTACTTCAACCAGGTAGCTTTTTTCACAAGGGTATCAGAAAAAATGCACCATATAATTTATTGTGTAATTTTTCCTGAGTGCACTAATACCTCCTGATATGTGGTAGAAATCAATTGTTTGGGAGTAAAGCATGTCTTGGAACCTAAGGAGCGGCATTTGAATTTTTGAAAGCAAAATTAGCTGGAATCATTTGTGGACGCCATGTCGCGTTTGGCGACCCCCTGAGGTGCCTAAACAGTGGAACTTCCCCACAAGTGCCCCGATTTTGGAAATTAGACTCCTCAAAGTATTTATCTAGATGTTTAGTGAGCACCTTGAATCCCCAAGGACTTTACATAAGTTTAAAATGTTGAGCCATGAAAATAAAAAAAATATGTTTTTGTCACAACATTGTTAATTCAACTAGGTAGCTTTCTTTTCACAAGGGTATCAGGAAAAAGAAACACCATAAAATTTATCGTGCAATTTCTCCTGAGTATGCTGATACTTCATATGTTTGGAAATAAATTGTTTGAGCACACTGCAGGTCTCAGAAAGGGAAGGAGTGCCATTTCAATTTTTGAAAACAAAATTGACTGGAATAATTAGCCGATGCCATGTCGCATTTGGCAACCCTCTGAGGTCCCTAAACAGTGGAGCTCCCCCAAAAGTGACCCCGTTTTGGAAACTAGACCCCTCAAGGAATGTATCTAGATGGTTATTGAGCGCCTTGAACCCCCGCAGGCTTCAAAGAAGTTCTTAACGTTGAGCCTTGAAACTAAAAAAAAATACATTTTTATCTCAAATTTGTTAATTCAACCTAGCTTTTTTTGCACAAAGGTATCAAGATAAAATACACCATAAAATGTATTATGCAATGTCTCCTGAGTATGCAGGTACCTCATATTTGGTGGAAGTCAACTGTTTGGGTACACGGCAGGGCTCAGAAGAGAAGGAGCACCATTTGACTGCAAAATTGTCTGGAATAGATAGTGGACGCCATTTTGCATTTGGAGAGTCCCTGATGTGCCTAAACAGTAGGGCTCTATCTCAAGTGACCCCATTTTGGAAACTGGACCCCTCAGAAATTTATCTAGATGCTTAGTAAGCAGCTTGGATCCCTGGGGGCTTCACAAAATTTCATCTTGTTCAGCTGTGAAAATGAAAAATACATTTTGAACCACAAAAATTTTGTATTGACGCCAACTTTTTTTAATTCACTAGGGTAACAGGAGATAATGAATCATACAATTTGTTATGCAATTTCTCCCAAGTATAGAAGTACCCTATACGTGGTCAAAAACTACTTTTGAGGCACAGTACAAGGTGGAGAGGGGAAGGAGCGCCACATTGGAGTGAAGATTTAGCTGGAATGGTTTGTGGGTGCCATGTCGCATTGACAGAGCACCTGAGGTGCCAGAACTGCAGAAACCCCCAAGTGATCCCATTTTACAAACTGCACAACTCAATGAATTAATCCAGGGGTGCAGTGAGCATATTGACGCTATAGTTGTGTCACAACATTTTATACTATTGAGGGGTAAACAAAAATTAATTACATTTTAACCATTAAAATGTTATTTTAATCCCAGATTTCCAATTTTCTCAAGAGGAATAGGTAAAAAAAGGCCCCATAATGTGTTACACAATTTCTCCTGAATCTGGCAACACCCGCTATGTGACTGCATAGGACTGTTTGGCCACACCGCAGGCCTGGGGAGGGAAGGAGCGCCATTTGATTTTTGGAGAACATATTTTCCAAAAAAAGTTTGTGGTCTCCATTTGCAAAGCCCCTAAGTGCCAAAACAGAATCAAATGAACAAATTTTGGAAATTACACCCCTCTGGGAATTCAACTATGGGTGTAGTGATGATTAAAGGCCGCTTTACACGCTACGATTTATCTAACGATCTCATGAGCGACATGACATGCCCAGATCGTAGTTACGATTTGCCGAGATCGCACATAGGTTGTTTAATAGCGGACACATGTCACAATCGCACTAGCAACGCAAAATCGGTCAACGATATATTATTTGACCAAGGCGGTCGTGTGGATGATGTTCGGCGTTTGCATGCAGGATGTCAAACATACCAATATGTCTGCTGGGATCCAAATGCCGAACAATATTTTGATCAGCAATTTTCAACCTATTTGCGATCGTTCGGAGTCGCACGTAGGTGTCACACGCAATGACGTCGCTAACGATGCCGGATGTGCGGCACGGAAAACGTGGGCTCTACATACTACAACATTGCCAAACTTGTGGATGCTAACTGTGGTTTAGGCACATTGTGGGGCTCAGAAGAGAGAGGGCATTTGGATTTGGGAGTGCAGATTTTGCTGGATTTCTTTGGATCACCGGATTTTGAATAATATAGTTTTTTTTATTTTTCTTCCAACAGAGTCATGTGAGGGGTTGTATTGTGCGGGGTAAGTTGGAGTTTTCATTGGTGCCATTTTTAGTCAAACAATAGTTTTTGATTGCTTTCTAATTCCCTTTTTGTGAGGCAGAACCAATAAGAAACATCAACTCATCAGTTTGTTTTTTCATGCCGCAAAAGTAAGAAGACAGTTTTAGTTTTCAGGTCAGTATGATTACAGCGATACCACATTTATGTAGGTTTTTTTTTGTTTTTCCACTTTTACCAATAAAAATTAAAAAATAATTTTTGCATTGTGTACCGCCCCGCGGGCTCGGCTGTGATCGCCGAGCCGCTCGGATCCATGCTCGCACTACGGGTGGTGGCTCGAGCCTCTCACAGACCTGGGGATCACGTCGCTCTGCAAGGGAGTTGGCGCTACATGCGGGGATTTGTGTGTTTGGTTTAAATGATAGTTCGTGACGCCACCCACGGGTTGTGGTGATTGTAGACACCACCGCTGCGGTGAAGGTATGGGGACCCCCGGGAGCGGTGTAGTAGCGTAGCTAGGTGTTGACCCCTCCGTGGGTAGGGGATGTTGGTCCCGGGGTCGGGCGAGCCAAGGCCCGGGTGCAGGGTTTGATGTTGCGGTGCAGCGCGTCGCGGTGCCTGATGGCACTGGTGTACTCACTCTGACACAAGACACTGGAGTCACTGGTAAACCAAACGGAGTTATGAACGGGGCCCGCAGCCGGCTGCAGCTTTTCCCAGATTAGGTTGGTGGTATCCGCCTTTCTCCTGCACCTCTGTGTGTGAATCTTGACTCCTGTGCCTAGACACCGGTAGTCCGCTCCCCGACGTGTATCTGTCATAGGAGCCTGTTTGCCCGCAGATGCTGGCACTTTGGATCTCTTGCACTTGGCGGTGGCACTTATCCGGAATTATTGGGCTGTTGCCTTCAATCGGGACTTAGGTGGGAATGAACCCATGAGGTCCAGACCGCAATCAGTTAATTTGACTATGTTGGTGGCTTCTAGCCTAGTTCGGGGTCTGAGTACCCTCCCTGGTGCTCCGGTATCTAGTTGGCTCCCCGGTTCGGTTCCAGCGGGCCACTACCCTGTCCTGGTCCCTTATGGTTCCACCGGTCGTTTTTCCAGTCTCCTGCAGGCGACCACTACCGTCTGCCTCCTTGCCAGTGGCGACTGGGTTACGACCCAGCCACCTGGTAGTCTCTAGGCAGCCTGGACACAGGACTGCCCGTGAACTTGTCTGCTCTACACTCGAACTTGAACTTGACTCTTCCAGAGCCTGAGCTAGACTACTTGGGTTCCCGCCTCCAGGCCTGTGAACTCCTCGGTGGGTAGAGCCAACAGACTGGCTCCACCCCCCCTGGTGTGGACATCAAACCTGGAGGGTGGTGACAAGGTTTTTAAGTTTGACTGATGTTACCTAACTGGGAGAGGGGTGTGGTGTTGTGTGTGACTACCTGGGATGACCTGACTAGTCCAGGCAGTCACAATTGCTGTATTCTGAGAGCTATAGTTTTTTTTATTTTTCCACTGATGGAGCTGTATGGTGGCTTTTTTTTTGGCGGGACAAGATGACATTTTCAACGGTACCATTTTTATTTATATATAACGTTTTGATCATGCTTTATTCCCTTTATTTTCAGCTGGTTGATGAAAATACTTTTTTTTTTTACGGTGTGCACTGGAGGGGTTAACTAGCATGACAGTTTTATAGCTGGGATTGTTATGGATGCGGTAATGCCAAATATGTGTACTTTTTTATTTTATTTTATTTTTTACACAAATATAAGTATTTATTGGAATAATTTTTTGTTCTTTATTTTCTGAATTTTTTTTAAATATTTTTACTTTTATTTACTTTTTCACTTAGTCCCTTTATGGGACATCACCCCACAGCATTCTGATCTGGTCGATCACTGCAGGACATCGCAGCTGTCAGAGTTGCACTGTGAAGGCCTGTGTGATCTTGCTGCAGGCTTTGATCACACAGGCTTTCTGTAGTCAGGTGACCCGGGTCACCATGACAACGCTTGGGTCCTTGTGATTGCATTGCAGGGGTCCTGATCGGGGGGGAGAGAGAGGACGATCCCTCTCCAAAGCCCTTAAGTGCCATGATTGATATTGATCATGGCAACTAGGGGGTTAAAGAGCCAGGGACAGCACCATCAATGGCTGTGAGATCAGAGGCTCAGCTGTCAGGTAAGCTGATTTTCCGGCCGCAATCGCGGGGGCACAGCCTTGTGACGCCGCTGAGTGTCAGGTGCCACAGGGTACTACATCTAACCCTGGATTCCTGGAACACCAGTGCTGGTAACTAACACAACACAACACACACACAAATCGATGCCCTTTTCCCCAGACTGGGTAACAGGCTAGAGATGAACGTGACAGGTTGTCACCAATTGGCTGGGACGCATCCAATCCACTAGTTATAAACCTAGGAGGAGGAGGGGCTAGTCAGTGAAGTGGACGGTCGACGTACATTTTTTCAGACAGAAGAGAGAAGTGATAGTGGAAAGTCAGAACGATAGAAAGTCAGTCAGAAGTTGACGTGCTGACAGGAAAGTGTAAAGTGACTACTGAATAAAAGGGAGTACAGTCGCTGGGAGAGTATGTATTAGTACTCACAGGACTGAGCACGGCGGGGCACAGGGCCCTAGTTAAGGAAGATGTTTCAGGCTCACCGGATAAACACCTGCCCGGTGAGGGAACCATCAAGGACCTTACCAACGTTAGTGTCTGGGGCACAGCAGCAGAGAGGGAACCTGAGAATGGGGACAGAGGTCCGACCAAATAGAGGTTCAAGCTGCCTGCCGCACGGGTCAGGATGGAGACAACAGGAGGGGGACCCCTAAAACGCTCTACAGGGTGCATGGTAGAAAAGCTGCCCAGTTCACTACACTGACACTGGAACAAAGGGAATACCGGATTGGTAAAGACCAGCACAAACCGGGTAGCAGCAACTCCAAACCAGTGAGTAAAGCCTAAGTTAAACCGCAGCCCCTTTGTTGTCTGAATTTTTCCTACACAGCTGCCCAATACCCCCAGCCCCAGCAGTGAGAGACTTTGCACGGCGGCTTTCCCCATATAGCTGCATATTGCAAGTGGGATCACGAAATCCGTTTTTATTTGTATTCTTCCCTTGTACAAAACCCCTTTTAAGTGGCCCCAGGGTCACGGAACTGGGCAACGGCTACCCAGTGAACTTTTCCTGTAATTACAGTCCGGGACCGAGTACCCCAAAGCCCTGGGGCACGTCAGCTTTTTGGCGTCATGAACAGGAATGGGCTAGACCCGGTAACACCTGGTGACGTGCACCTTATGGACTGTGTTTTGTGATTGAACTTGTGGATTTGCCCGCCATTTTGTATGACAGAAAATAACTGTGCCACAAAGAGGACAGTGGTGAAGAGGGCATGAAAAGAAGCTCTGCCCATGATTCTGTCAAGACCAGGCACAAGGGGTAGTAACATGATCCGATAGATCCCGAAGTGCTCCAGTCCTGCAAGAGAGTGGTAAGAGAAAACCAAGGGGGAAGAGAAATGGAGGCACAAGGCGATGGTAATGCCGCGGGGCCTGGTTCAGGTATGGAAGTGGCAGCGCCTGGAGCGGTGGCACTGATCATGCCGATCTTCCTGCCGTATGTTCGACATGGCTGCCCCAGTATGATGGCAAACTAGATGCCTTAATCAAGTTCAAAAAGAAAATATGCACCGTATTAGACATGTATGCAATGACTGGCAAACAAAGAGCCTCTGTTGTCTTGGGACAGTTAACATGTGCAGCAGAGCTGGAAGTAGAGACCTGGTCAGATGCAGACCGGGAATCAGTGAACACCATCTTTGAAAAGTTGAAAATGGCTTTTGAAACCCATACAGAGGCAGAGCTGAGAATGGGATTTTACAATTGCAGGCAGAGACCGCAGGACAGTATAAGAGACTACGCGCTAAGATTACAAGCAGCACTGCGGACCTTGAAACATGTAGACCCCATCATCGCCCAAGAAGGAAACAAAATGCTGATTGAACAGTTCCTGCAGGGGTTGCAACCATTTGAGGACCATAAACAGCTGTGCCTGTGGGCTGTGGAACATCTGGATGTGGACTTTGTTGTCTTAAAGGACCGGACAATAAAACCACTGCAGCCCCCGGAACCACAGATCCTGCTCCTCAGTCATGGCAAGCCAATACTTCACTTCTGAGAGTGGAAATCTCTTCTTTACACAGACCATAGGAGCCAATTTAGATGATGTACGTGTCGCGGGCGGAGAGAACGCCGCTGCTGCGCGCTCGCTCATGCTCGGGTCTGGTGCTGCTGCGGCTGCTGCTCGGTGGCTCGAGCGGTGGGCAGGATCCGGGGACTTGAGCGGCGCTCCTCGCCCGTGAGTGAAAGGGGTGGTTGGTTTGGGGGATTTAGTCCGTGACGCCACCCAAGGGTTGTGGTGAAGATGGACACCACCGCTGCTGGTGACGGGGATCCCGAGAGTGATGGTAGGGAGCAGCTGGGATGTTGTTTTCCCCCTCCGTGAGTAGGGGTTGGTGGTCCCAGGGCCGGGGGTGTGACGGGGAGGCAGGGTCGGTGAGGTGCAGGGTTGCAGGGACAGCGTAGCACGGTGCCGGATGGCACGGGTGTACTCACTCAGCAAGAGATGCACAATGTCCTCGGTAAACCAAACGGCTGGATGGACGGGTCCCGCAGCCGGCTGCTGTGTCGCTCCCCGGACAGGTGATGGCGGCTGTCTTTCCCTGCACCTTAGTGTACTGTCTTGACTACGATGGGTCCCCAACGGTAGTCCGAAGTCTGCTCCCCGGTGTACGGGTGCCGGAGGAGCCCGTTTGCCCGCAGGCGCTGGCCCTTGGGTCTCTAGCCTTAGGTGGTAGCTGTTTACCCTCACGGTGTGGGCGGTTGCCTTCTAACAGGTCTTTGGCTGTTAGGAAACCCCTGGGGTTCCTGTCACACTCGGATTTGACTATTGACGGCGGCTCCAAGCCTGGTCGGGGTCCGATGGCCCTGCTTGTGTGTTCTGGCTTCACTTCGCTCCCCGGTCGGTACCGGCGGGCCAACGCCCGACTCCGGTCCTACGGTTCCATGTCGATTCACCACTCCTGCAGATGGCCACCACCGTCTGCCAACCTTGTTGTCAGTGAGACACCCAAGTGTTCACTCCTCACACTTCAAACTCCAAACCTGATCTTTCACTTTTCCCGCCTCCAGGCCTGTAAACTCCTCAGTGGGTGGGGCCAACCGCTTGGCTCCGCCCCACCTGGTGTGGACATTAGACCCTGGAGGGAGGCAACAAGGATTTTTATGTTTGGCTAATGTTACTGTCTAGGGGGGTGGGGGTGTTTGTGTGTTACCTGTGACGACCTAGCTAGTCCAGGGCGCCACATACGCAAACACAGCATGTGGCAAACCCTCTTAATAAAGATGTCCACAGCCCAGGTGCACGATGCTGATGATACAACCACTCAAACCTCCACACTAAAGGGGAGGGGCGGTTGTTTAGCATAGGACATGTACACTAATAAGGCTTGCAGTGGGAACCCGTCATATAGATGAGTGAGATGCACAGTGTCTGAACTGCAACCTATAAATGACGCCAGAAACCTAGGTCAGGTGGGCTAATCAGCACTATATGAGTGCATCTCACAAGGATATGCGAGATGCACAATGTCTAAATTGTGGCCTATAAATGACGCACAACAGTAGCTAAGGCGGGTTAGTTAGCACTATATGAGTGCATATCACTTGACGGACTCACCATTTAACCTTCAGAATTCAGATGGTTAAATGGTGAGTCCGTCATGTGATATGCACTCATATAGTGCTAACTAACCCGCCTTACCTAGTATTGTGCGTCATTTATAGGCTACAATTTAGACACTGTGCATTTCACGTATTCGTGTGAGATGCACTCATATAGCGCTGATTAGCCCGCCTGACCTAGGTTTCTGGCGTCATTTATAGGTTGCAGTTCAGACACTGTGCATCTCACTTATCTATATGACGGGCTCCCAATGCAAGCCTCATTAGTGTTCATGTACTATGCTAAACAGCCGCCCCTCCCCTTTAGTGTGGAGGTTTGAGTGGCTGTAACTAGTAGGATACTACAGGAGATTCATAAAGGGCTATACGAAGATGGCAGCACCTTTGCAAGAACTCCTGATAGGCCAGGCAAAGAGAGGCAAGACTTTTGGTCCTCCATTTGAATGGGGTGAAGAGCAAGAGAACTCCTTCAGACAGATGAAGTGGGCCCTGACAGGTGATGAGATTCTGGCCTATCCTGACTACAACTTTCGGTTCATGTTATACACCGATGCCAGCCATATGGGATTGGGAGCCATGCTATCTCAAGTGCAGAAGGGCAAAGAACATGTGATTGCCTATGCAAGCAAGAAGATCCGTCCTACCGAAAGGAACCCAGAAAACTACAGCTCATTTAAGTTAGAGTTCCTGGCCGTGTTCTGGGCTATCAATGAACGGTTCAAACATTATCTAGTGGCTGCCAAGTTCACTGTCTTCACAGACAATAACACTCTGACCCACCTGGATACTGCGAAGTTGGCTGCACTAAAGCAACGTTGGATGGTCCGATTGTCAAATTCTGACTTCACTATCAAGTATTGGCTGGTCACAAGAATGCCAATGCGGATGCATTGTCAAGGATGCCTCACTTACCAGATGCGGGAGAAGATGTGTATGAGCTAGAAGAGATAGAGCTGCCATATTTTCACCGCCACGATGCAATCCCAATATCAGCAGTCTTGCACCAACCATCGGGAAGTGGTGCTGAATCCGTTACCTCGCCATGTGTAGAAGGAAACACAAGACGATGACCCATCAGTTAGCCTGACTAAAGAACTGATAACCCAACCAGGCTTAAGCCTGAGACCGGATGCTCCACTTGAAGCACAACGTCTTTGGAAAGAGAGGAGTAGGCTGTTCATCTATCAAGGCAAGCTGTGTAGAAGTGTTACCAACCCTAAAACCCATGAGATGGTGTGGCAAGTGGTGCTACCAAAGAAACATGTCCAGATGGTGCTGGAAGCATACCATGGAAGAGCATGACACTTTGGATGGAAGAAGCTGGTGGCACTGTTACGTGAGAGATTCTATTTGGTTGGCATGAGAACCGCCATAGAGAAATGGTGTAGAAATTGTGGTCCCTGCAACCTAAAAAGAAAAGACCGTGACAGACAGAGGGCACCGCTGCAACCAATTGTCAACAAGCAACCATTAGAACTTGTAGTTCTGGACCATGTAAAATTGACACCTAGCAGAAAAGGCTACACATATGCTCTTACAATGGTGGACCACTATTCCAGATTCCTAGTGGTAGTTACAGTAAAAGACCTAACCGCACAAACTGCAGCAAGAACCTTCCAAGCCTACTTTTGCAGACCACACGGATACCCAGAACAGGTATTAACAGATCAAGATCCCGCATTTGAAGCTGAAGTATTCCAAGAGTTCTACAACTTATATGGATGTAAGAAAATTCGTACCACACCTTATCATCCACAGACCAATGGCATGCGTGAAAAGATGAACCAGGTAGTCATTGACCTGTTGAAAACTTTGCTATTGGAAGAAAGAAATATGCGGCCAGAAAAATTTGACTTAGTGGACATGTAGAGCAACATTCCTGTGAGTTCCACCAACTGTACACCAGCATATCTCATGCGAGCAAGACTTGGAAATGGGAACTGTCATTCCTGAAGTTAATTCACCAGATGCTGATTGGGACTCTAATCATCAAGCACAATACAAAAGAGTACAAAAATGTGTAGAAAGAAGTTTAAACCAAAGAAGAGAAAAACAAGAAAAAGATTACAACAAAAATGCACAAACTGTTTCCTTAACACCTGCAGAAATAGTTCTAAAAAGAAAGAGAAGAGTTCATAAACTTGATGATCAGTGGGAAGCAGAACCTAAAGGCCACTTTACACGCAGCGACATTGCTAGCGATGTCGCTGGTGAAAGCACCCGTCCCAGTCGGTTGTGCATCACGGGCAAATCGCTGCCCGTGGCACACAACATCGTTAACACCCATCACACGGACTTACCTGCCTAGCAATGTCGCTGTGGCCGGCTAACCGCCTCCTTTCTAAGGGGGCGGTTTGTGCGGCATCAGAGCAACGTCACTAATGGCCGTTCAATAGAAGCGGAGGGGCGGAGATGAGCGGCCGGAACATCTTGTTGTTCCTCGTTCCTGCTGTGTCACACATAGCAATGTGTGCTGCCGCATGAACGACGAACAACATCGCACCTACAGCAGCAACGGTATTTGAGATTAGAACGACATGTCAACGATCAACGATTAGGTGAGTAATTAATTTTGATTGTTAATGGTCGTTCGTGCGTTTCACATGCAACGACGTTGCTAACGAGGCTGGATGTGCGTCACGAATTCCGTGACTCCAGCAACATCTCATTAGCGATGTCGTTGCGTGTAAAGCCCCCTTTACACTGTACTATCCTCCAATTTTGACAATAAGAAGACTTGCTTGATCAGTAAAGATAAAGGAAAAACATCAGCATCAGTATCAAGAGATCATCTAAAGAATAGGGATGAGCGAGCATGCTTGCCGCTACTCGGTGCTCGCCCGAGCATCTCAGTGCTCGGTACATTCAGCGATCTTCGAGTACTGGCGAAATGCTCGAGCAGATGCTTGGCTCTCCCTCCCTGCATGTGGGCGGTATTTACAGAGTCAGTCCACATGCAGGGAATGGCTGTCACACACTGGAATGCCACAACCAACATGGCTGTGGCATTACAGTGATTGGCTGGCCGCACAGCGTCATCAGCTCTATATGACACCTGACAGCACTGTGCTCAGCAGTGTGATCTACAGTCAGCTAGTGTAGGGGGAGGTGCTGCTGAGCTAGGGACAGACTTTAGTGTGTGTCTTAGGTAGTGTAGGTACTAGGAGATGTAACATCACCGCTGCCACCATTGCCATAGTAACCTACCTAGTGGGTTATTATAGCATCGGTGATCTCCAATCACCTGATTACCAGGGCTGCTATGCACTGGCTCCTGCAGGAGCCGCCGCAGGAGTTAACTCCCTGTTTACCGACTCCGCTATTCAGCGGCTTATGCAGGAGTCGCTGAATAGCGGCCCTGGGAATCAGCTGATCGGAGATCACTGTTGCTGTAGTAGCCCGCTCAGTAGGTTACTATGGCAATGATGGCAGCAGTGACGTCACCGCCTACCAACCCGCTGCAGCCTCTGCTAGATTACACAGCACGGGGAGGAGCAGCGCTCTTACTCCCTGTGCTGTGTGATATAGCAGAGCTGCATGGGTTGAAGAAAACAGAAAACCAGGATTGTGGAGGGGTGAGAGGGAGTAATAAAGATGGAGTCCCTAAGTGTGTCTGTGTATTTATTTATAATAAAGTATTTTTCTTCTCTGTGTGGTGTGGTTTTTTTTTAACCCTTTATTGGAGATTCTTAATGGCCAGGTCAAACTTGGCCTGAGATTAAGAATCTCAGGCTTAATACCAGCTGGTAAAACAAAGCTGGTATTAACCCGCTATTACCCAGCATGCCACCTGGCACCAGGGCCGCTATAAGAGTTGGATACTGCACCAGAAGATGGCGCTTCTATGACAGCGCCATTTTCAGGGGTGGCTGCGGACTGCAATTCACAGCGGTGGGGCAGAAAGCTTGGGCCAACCTGCGCTGCGGATTGCCAGTGAAGATAACACCAAGCTGTGACGACATGGACTCTGTCAGTGCCTAGCATGGGTTAAGTTTCTTAAAATTCATCCAGACATGATGATAGTTTGTTTATAAATGGGGGATAAGCCCCTCATTGTTTCTACAAGACTCTTAGGAGTCTAGTGTTAAAGTTCTTTTGACTCATGTAATTGTCTTGGCCAGTGAAGGTCAGATACCCAGACAAATCAGTTATGAAAACCTCCCATTGTATTATTATGTGTATTGCTAGATGCAATGTAACTTAGCTGTTTCACCCTCGTCTCTGCCAGGATATTTTGTATACGGCTTGAAATCTAGCCAATAAGAGCCCAACAAACCGGGTTGCAGCAATTCCAAACCAGTGAGTAAAGCACAAGTTAAACCACAGTCCTTGTGTGGTCTGAATTCTTCCTACACGTCTGCACCAATATACTACAACCACCATCATCCTCCCCTGGGGGCTAGCTCTACTTGCAGAGAGCAATTACATCTAAGCTGCCCAATACCCCCAGCCCCAGCAGTGAGAGACTTTGCAGTGGTGGCTTTCCCCATATAGCCACAAACCGCAAGTGGCGTCATGAAAACCATTTTTATTTTTATTTTTCCCTTGTACAAAACCCCTTTTAAGAGACCTCCAGGGTCATGGAACTGGGCAAAGGCCACCCAGTAAACTTTCCCCATAATATATAGCCCGGGACCGAGTACCCCAAAGTCCTGGGGTGCATCACCCTCGCGATTGCTTGGATGTACCAGTACATGCTTAGTTGTTAAGTTACGTAAAAATAGGATGTACTGGTACGTCCTTAGTCAGAAAACGGTTAAAATTAAATTTACTGGTGAATGTTTTTTTCACCATTGAAAGCAATGCTGTGCAAGTGCAAGTGCAAAAATGCAGCAAAAACGTGTGAACATATCCTGAGGGATGGAGGACACATTTTTTAACTTCTATTTTTTAATGTGCCTTACATACAAGTCATTACGCAGGAAAGAATGTTTCCTTACATTTTTTCCTGTAAAATTGATTTTGTCTTCTGTTTGCATGTTTTATTGTCACTCTTTAAAAGTGGTGTAATACTCTGACAATATTGTTCCCAGCGGCAACCTAGG
Organism: Anomaloglossus baeobatrachus; assembly: GCF_048569485.1. Lineage (NCBI taxonomy): Eukaryota > Metazoa > Chordata > Amphibia > Anura > Aromobatidae > Anomaloglossus > Anomaloglossus baeobatrachus. The sequence goes on from NC_134354.1 coordinate 145,182,561, forward strand.
AGTCAAAAATGTGTCCAGACATCTTCTCTATGCTGTTGTCATTCCATTTTAGCCCTTTTTCCACACTTTTCTCGCCCCCCAGACCACCTGGGTCTGCTAGAAAATGCTTGAGTTTTCCATTGGCTTCCAGTATACTCATTACTCGAATCAAGCCCGTGCAAGCGTTCGACCTGTTCGATTCGAGTAATAATCAATCTAGCACTTTAATGCACTGCTCATCACTAACTATGATAAATGTTGGGATCAAATATACTCCCTTTTTTATTATATAAGATGGCAAATCAAACTATCATAAAAAAGACATATTACATATTGTGTAAAGTTTAAAAATAAAATATGTTCAACATATGAAGGTCCAAGGTAAATTAATCAAATAAAGTACCAATAAATACCAATAAATCATATAACAATAAATTTCTGTATAAAAATAATGTTAGAGATGAGCGGATTGCTTTGTGCAAACCCGATCCACTTTCAGGTCAGTGCTCTTTAACCACGGACATGAGCTGCACTAATTTCCTAAGATTCCGGGTTCCCCAGCTCAGCAGTTCATTTGATGACATGTGGAGAATGTGCGACTTATCGGCAGCCAGATTTAAAATACGATAGACACAAAGACTGATGCGCTGCTTTCAGACATTGTTTGATCACAGAACCTATGAAAGTCTAAGTAAACACACTCTACTTATTTTATGTGAATATATTACAAACCTTTCAAAGACTTAAATTACGGTACTTAAGGGACAAAACAGTGAAACAAAGTAAAGAAAAATTACACTTCACGTGGAACAAATTGCTGCAAAAACTTGCCAATAAAACACTTCATTTTGCAAAGCTGCATTTATGCTCAATGGCAAAATTGTGCACAGTCTTTATGATTTTGATGTGTTTTTTGGCCATGTTAAAACAGTAATAATGTGTGAAAAACTCGTGGCCAAAGCTACAGTAAGGCGGGCTTTGCACGTTGCTACATCGGTAACAATGTGTTACCGATGCTGCAGCGATAGTCCCGCCCCCGTCGCACGTGCGATATCTAGTGAAAGCTGCCGTAGCGATTATTATCGCTACAACAGCTTCACATGCATTTACCTGCCGTGCGACGTCCCTCTGGCCGGCGACCCGCCTCCTTCCTTAGGGGGCGGGTCGTGCGGCGTCACAGCGACGTCACACGGCAGGCGGCCAATTGAAGCTGAGGGGCGGAGATGAGCAGGATGTAAACATCCCGCCCACCTCCGTCCTTCTCATTGCAGCCGGGAGGCAGGTAAGGTGATGTTCCTCGCTCCTGCGGCTTCACACACAGCGATGTGTGCTGCCGCAGGAGCGAGGAACAACATCGTTCCTGTCGCACCATCGGCATTATGGAAATGTCGGAGGCTGCAGCGATGATACGATAACGACGCTTTTGCGCTCGTTCATCGTATCAAAAAGGTTTTACACGTTGCGATATCGACTGCGACGCCGGGTGTGCGTCACTTTCGATTTGACCCCATCGACATCGCACGTGCAATGTCGCAACGTGCAAAGCCGCCCTAAGGTCCCTTTCACAAGTATAAAACACTTACGTGCTTCACCAGTACCGGTGTCATCAGTGTTTTCCATCTATGTGTCATCCATGTTTTTTAGGTATAGCTAAAGAAGTATAGATTTTATAAAGCTTATTCTAAACTTTCAATGTTAAACACGTACAGCACACGGACAGAATACAAATGTCATCCCTGTGCTATATGTGTTTTACATATGTGGCGCCCCTGCGGCTTCAGGCGCCACAGGGTACTGCACCTCACCCGGGGTGCAGTATTCATCTTGGATATGGATGAGGTCATCGCCGGTAAACCACCTGTCAAGCTGCCACAAGGGGGAGCCGGAGCTCTACAGCTGAAGACACTACACGGAGCAACAAGAACCAGGAAGTAGATACACAATGTTCTCATACACTGCCTCACAGCACAGCTGAGAAGCAGAGCTGCGGGGCGTGCGAGGAATGGTCAGGCAGGCCAGGTCAAGCACAGTATGGACAGAAGGAGGACCGGAAGAAAGAACAGAAGCGGAGTCGAGGTCAGGCCGAGGTCAGTACCAGAGGAAGCAACAGAGTAGGGAGGTAGGAGAGAGGACAGAGGAATGGGGGGATGACTAGGGGATGGAACACAGACAGGGCACGGGGACACAGGCACAGACGGATCAGGATAACACTTAAGGACACTTTACACACAGAAATAAATCTGCAGCAGATCTGTGGTTGCAGTGAAATTGTGGACAATCAGTGCCAGGTTTGTGGCAGTGTACAAATGGAACAATATGTCCATGATTTCACAGCAACCACAGATCTGCCAAAGATTTATCTCTGTGTGTGAAGTGGCCTTTACAGGACCAGCAATCACAGGCAAAGCAGCGCTAAGGTTATAGCCAGTGCTGGTTCTCTGGAGATGTCAGTTTTTAATGCATCCAAGCTCCAGAAGTGAGGCCCGGGAGAAAGCTCAGCTCCCTAGCCATGTGGACGGAGAGGCATAACCATGACACCACCACAACACATACAAAACACAACTCACGAGCTCTGTCACTGGGACTGGGCCAGGGTAGGTGCCAGGGGTAGCCATCTTGCCCACTAGTGCAGCAACCCGGGGGGTGGGGCCCCTGCAGGGGAAGTGAGAAGCCATCTCACACAGCATTCAGTTAGCTCCGGGCGCAGCAAGCACCAGGTCAGACTCAGGAAGAGACGTTGCAAGAAACTGCACAGAAAGGGGCCCGTGGTCAGGAGCTGGAAGCTCGACCCGGGTTCTTAGGAAGAAGGGGGATCCCAGGGTTCATGGGGAGTGCACCAGGCACCCGTGACCCATTCTGTGGCCCAGGAGCTGGGGTGGAGGAAAGACCACTGGAAAGGACACACAGAAGGAGACACCCACCTGGACCTCTGAACTATCCAGGATCGGCTGAAGCCCATCACAGTGGAACATGGCACTCCTAAGGCAGTGTGACTTCAGTGAGAACTTGGGCATGAAGTGTTTATACTGATAGGGCTTCATACAAAATTGCAAAAACATATGATACCATGCAGTATAGAATTTTTGTATTTTCGCAGATTCAAATCTCATAGGAAGAGTAAAAAAAACAACAAAAACAAAAAGTTTAACTCCTTAATGACGGAGCCCATTTTGACCTTAGTGAGTTGTCCAAATTTTAGAAATCTGACCAGTGTCACTTTATGAGGTTATAACTCTGTAACACTTCAATGGATCCGAGAGATTCTGAGATTGTTTTTTTGTGACATATTGTACTTTATGATAGTGGTAAATTTAGGACAATATCTTTGCAGTTTATTTGTGAAAAAACAGAAATTTGGAAAAAAAAAAAAAAAAAAAAAAAAAATCGCAATTTTTTAAATTTTTAATTTTTATGCTCTTAAATCAGAGAGTTCTGTCACACACAATAATTAATAAATTTCCCCACATCTCTACTTTACATCGACAGAATTTTTGAACCATATTTTTATTTTCTTAGGAAGGTAGAAGAGTTCCAAGTTGATCAGCAATTTCTTATTTTTACAACAAAATTTACATCATTTTTATAGGGAACACATCCCATTTGAAGTGACTTTGAGAGACCTAGGCGAAAGAAAATACCCAAAAGTGACACCATTCTAAAAACTGCACCCCTCAAACTGCTCAAAACCACATCCAAGAAGTTTATTAACTCTTCAGGTGCTGCAAAGCAATAAATGCAAAGTGGAATGAAAAAAAAATACATTTTAGCTAAAAATGTTGATCTCATGTGCTGCTGTATATGAGTATAGCAGTACATGAGATCAGTGCTCAAGGTGGAAAAATGTCCCACAGTGGGATAAGTTAAAAAGTAAAATAAAGTTAACTAAACTGTGTAAAAAAAACCCCCAATAATAATAGAGTTGGAGTGACAGAGTTTTCAGATCTACAAATAGGTCCTTAGCCTCCTTTGCATATGAATTCAAACACTGATATTTCAGTAACGAAGGAACAGACTGGTCATGTAAAGGTATCACTGGACTAGTATTTGAAAGAGGTACTTGGAAATAAAAAACCTGCTGACAAGATCTCTGATTCCCCCGCACCTGTTATCCTCTTAGATCGCACTCAAACTCTGACAGCGCAATCTAACGCACAACGGCAGGGATCGCGCTGTTCCCCGCTGCCATCGGTGGCCCCGTCACGTGATGACGGAGTGCCAATGGGTTACCATGGCAGTGTGGAATCAGATGATGACCTCTGTCGCTGCCATGACGTGTTTCCCATGAATGCTGGTAGAGTTCTGTCATTCACAGTAACACAGCATTTCTGCTGATCAGAATGATGCTCTGTGTAGCCATCCAATAGGGGGACTACTAATATCAACAAAAAATCTAAAGAACAGTTTTAAAAAATATGAAATAAAAAGCCCAAAAGTTCGAATCATCCCCTTCTTGGTGGCATTGAAAATAAAACAATAATAATAATAATAAAATACACACATTTGGTATCGCGGCGTTCAGAAATGCCCGATCTATTAAAATATATAATGAATTATTTTGATTGGTACACAGCAAAGTGAGATCAAAAATTAAAATGCCAGAATTAAGTTTTATTGTAATTATTATTGTTTTGTTTCGTTATTAAAATGCAATAACAGACGATGAAGACATCATATCTATCAAAAAATGATTAAAAACATCAGCTCAGGGCACAAAAAATAAGCCATTACTGAGCCCTAGATCCTGAAAACGAGAATGTTATGGGTCTCAGAAAATGGTGACAAAAGTACAATTCTTTTTTTTTTTTTTTTTACAAATTTCTGATTTTTTTTTCACCACTTAGATAAAAGTAAAAGTATACATGTTTGGTATCTACAAACTCATACGGGCCTGGGAAATTATTATTATTATTAATTATTATTTATTTATAGAGCACCATTAATTCCATGGTGCTGTACATGAGAAGGGGTTACATACAGAATACATATACAAGTTAACAGTAGACAGACTAGTACAGAAGGAAGAGGACCCTGCCCTTGCGGGCTTACATTCTATAGGATTTTGGGGAGGAGACAGTAGGTGAGGTGTAGGTTGGGCGGCGGCTTTGCACGGTGGTCAGGCGGCAGCTCCGCACGGTGGTCAGGCGGCAGCCCCGCACAGTGGTCAGGCGGCAGCTCCACACGGCGGTCAGGAGGCAGCTCTGCATGGTGGTCGGGTGGCAGCCCCGCACAGTGGTCAGGCGGCAGCTCCACACGGCGGTCAGGAGGCAGCTCTGCATGGTGGTCGGGTGGCAGCCCCGCACAGTGGTCAGGCGGCAGCTCCACACGGCGGTCAGGAGGCAGCTCCGCATGGTGGTGAAGCAGTGAAATCATGGGAAATCATACAGCCAGGTCAGTTTTTTAAAATAGTGAACACGGTAAATAAAAAGCCCCCAAAACCATCATGCAAATGAACTTTTTTTGTAATTTCACACCACTTTGAATTTTTTTATATTAAACTCCTACTTTGTGGTTTTTTTTTAGGAAATCTACATGTATGTTAGTAGCAACAGACTGACTCAGACTCCATCTTTTGTATTGAAACATCTAATGAGTGTGTGGATAAGTCATTGAGACAGGGAATGGGGGAAGCTGTGACATTACTTATTGTGAATTATTGATTTACCTATGTAATCCTGCCTGTGATGATAATGAGACCCCTAAAAAGGACTATGTAAAGAACAAGAAATACAAGTCGGAAATACCCTCAGTAATTTTTTTTCGCCTAATACAGAATGTAATAAAAAAAACATTGCTAACATTTAAAAAAAAAATACATTTAACACAAAAACCTGATTGAAAGAATAGGTCATATCTGATTATATATTTCTTTAAAGTTTAATAACCACTAATTTAAATTACATAATTGATGCATTTTCTTTACTGTTTAGTTCTTGCAAAATGGAATTTATGACCATGGCATCTTGTCCCTCTGTTACAACAAAAACAAAAAATATATACTTTTTTTTTTTTTGCATTAGCCAAAGATACCATGAGGCTAATGTCAATCCACTTAATCACCATCCAGCTTCTTATCTGTATCCTAGGAGTAACTAATAGAAGGCCTGGCATGTGATTTCTCTTGCAGTCAAGATTGATACACCATTTCCTTTAGTGAGACAGGGGACAATTTGAAGGAATGTGTTGGCTATGGGTAAAGTGTATAATGTAATCTGCTTAACCCAGTTAAATTCTGGATCCGTCTGCGCATCAATGAAAGTATTGATCTGTTTTCATGGATAGATTACATAAAGAGTGAAACAATTATGTTATTGCTTCAGTACCATGAGGAGCTGTACTTGTAATAATACAGATAAGTGATTTCTGCACTGAAAGTGAATGTTATATAATTATCAATAAAAATTACTTGGTAGGCCTCTTCCATGAGAGGAATATTAACAATGATATCATCTCTCGTCTTCCTAAAGGAAAAAAAAGATAAAGGTTAATGGATTATAATGGATGAGCCTGTCAACAGACAGCGATAACAGTAGGAATCGAGATCATAAATACAATATCCTCTCATATGGACATCATGTAAAGCAGGCGATCAGGCGCAATGGCACAGACAATGAGGAGACAGTGGAAAAGTGAAACAAGGGTATGCACAAATACAGATTACAAGCACAGTATTCTTTACACAGTAACACACAACAGTCACAGTCGGCGTTATCATACACTAGAGTCCTCTAGCAGCGAAAAGTCAGTGTCACTCCATTCATTACTGTTGTCTAGTTATCTAACAACACTGAACAATGCACATGCCCTAGTGGGTCAGAGACGCTACTTGCAGGGCCGGCTCCAGGTTTTTGTAGGCCCCGGGCGGAAGAGTCCCAGTGGGCCCCATAAACACGCAGACACACACACATACACAAATATGTACACGTACATATACATATTTAAAGACAAACTCACAAAAATACATATAAACAGACAAATTATACAGTCATATACACTGACATACATAGATACACATCATACATGCATACAGACAGACACACGAAGCTCTGCTGCATACATACAGAGACATACACTGCTCTGCTGCATACATACACACACACACACACACTGCTCTGCTGCATACATATAGACACAGACACAGACACACACACACACACTGCTGCTGCATACATACAGACAGACACACACATACTGCTCTGCTGCATACATACAGACACACAGCTCTGCTTCATACATACACACACACACACACTGCTCTGCTGCATACATACAGACACACTGCTCTGCTGCATACATACATACAGACACAAACTGCTACAGATAGACACACACACTGCTTGCCGCATACATACATACATACATACAGACAGACACACACACTGCTCTACTGCAGACATACAGACACACACTGCTCTGCTGCATACATACAGACACACACACACATACACTGTTCTACTGCATACATACAGACACACACTGCTCTGCTGCATACATACATACAGACACAAACTGCTACAGACAGACACACACAGTGCTTGCTGCATACATACAGACACACACTGCTTCAGACAGACACACACATACTGCTCTACTGCATACAAACATACATACAGACAGACACCCACATACTGCTCTGCTGCATACATACATACAACCAGACACACATACTTCTCTGCTGCATACATACATACAAACAGACACACACATACTGCCCTGCTGCATACATTCATACATAGAGACACACATATACTGCTCTGCTGCATGCATACATACAGACACACACATGCTGCTCTGCTGCATGCATACATACAGACACACACATACTGCTCTGCTGCATGCATACATACAGACTGCTCTGCTGCATGCATACATACAGACACACACATACTGCTCTGCTGCATGCATACATACAGACTGCTCTGCTGCATGCATACATACAGACAGACAGACACACACATACTGCTCTGCTGCATACATACATACTGACATACACATACTGCTCTACTGCATACATACATACAAACAAACACACACATACTGCTCTGCTGCATACATGCATACATACATACATTCATACACACACATACTGCTCTGCTGCATACATGCATACATACATACATACAGACACACATACTGCTCTGCTGCATGCATACAAACATAGACACACACATACTGCTCTGCTGCATGCATACATACATACAGACACACACATACTGCTCTGCTGCATACATACATACAGACACACACATACTGCTCTGCTGCATACATACATACATACAAACAGACACACAGATACTGCTCTGCTGCATGCATACATACAGACTGCTCTGCTGCATGCATACATACAGACAGACAGACACACACATACTGCTCTGCTGCATACATACATACTGAAATACACATACTGCTCTACTGCATACATACATACAAACAAACACACACATACTGCTCTGCTGCATACATGCATACATACATACATTCATACACACACATACTGCTCTGCTGCATACATGCATACATACATACATACAGACACACATACTGCTCTGCTGCATGCATACAAACATAGACACACACATACTGCTCTGCTGCATGCATACATACATACAGACACACACATACTGCTCTGCTGCATACATACATACAGACACACACATACTGCTCTGCTGCATACATACATACATACAAACAGACACACAGATACTGCTCTGCTGCATGCATACATACATACATACAGACACACACATACTGCTCTGCTGCAGGCATACATACATAGACACACACATACTGCTCTGCTGCATGCATACATACATACAGACACACACATACTGCTCTGCTGCAGGCATACATACAGACAGACACACACATACTGCTCTGCTGCATGCATACATACATACAGACACACACATACTGCTCTGCTGCATGCATACATACATAGACACACACTTACTGCTCTGCTGCATGCATGCATACATACATACATACAGACACACACATACTGCTCTGCTGCATGCATACATACAGACATACACATACTGCTCTGCTGCATGCATACATACAAACAGACACACAGATACTGCTCTGCTGCATGCATAGATACATACATACAGTCATGGCCAAAAGTTTTGAGATTGACACCAAAATTATTTTTTCACATGATCTGTTGCCCTCTGGTTTTTAATTGTGTTTGTCTGATGTTTACATCACATACAGAAATATAATTGCAATCATATTATGAGTTCCAAAAGGTTATATTGACAGTTAGAATGAGTTAATGCAGCAAGTCAATATTTGCAGTGTTGACCCTTCTTCTTCAGGACCTCTGCAATTCTCCCTGGCATGCTCTCAATCAACTTCTGGACCAAATCATGACTGATAGCTGTCCATTCTTGCATAAGCAATGCTTGCATTTTGCCACAATTTGTTGGTTTTTGTTTGTCCACCCGTCTCTTGATGATTGCCCACAAGTTCTCAATGGGATTAAGATCTGGGGAGTTTCCAGGCCATGGACCCAAAATCTCTATGTTTTGTTCCATGAGCCATTTAGTGATCACCTTTGCTTTATGGCAAGGTGCTCCATCATGCTGGAAAAGGCATTGTTGGGCGCCAAACTGCTCTTGGACAGTTAGGAGAAGTTGCTCTTGGAGGACATTCTGGTACCATTCTTTATTCATGGCTGTGTTTTTAGGCAAGACTGTGAGTGAGCCGGTTCCCTTGGCTGAGAAGCAACCCCACACATGAATCGTTTCAGCATGCTTAACAGTTGGCATGAGACAAGACTGGTGGTAGCGCTCACCTCTTCTTCTCCTAATAAGCTGTTTTCCAGATGTCCCAAACAATTGAAAAGGGGATTCATCTGAGAAAATGACTTTACCCCAGTCCTCAGCAGTCCACTCCCTGTACCTTTTGCAGAATATCAGTCGGTCCATGATGTTTTTTCTGGAGAGAAGTGGCTTCTTTGCTGCCCTCCTTGAAACCAGGCCTTGCTCAAAGAGTCTCCGCCTCACAGTGCGTGCAGAAGCACTCACACCAGCCTGCTGCCATTGCTGAGCTAGCTCGGCACTGCTGGTAGTCCGATCCCGCAGCTGAAACAGTTTTAAGATACGGTCCTGGCGTTTGCTGGTCCTTCTTGGGCGCCCAGGAGCCTTTTTGGCAACAATGGAAGCTCTCTCCTTGAAGTTCTTGATGATGCGATAGATTGTTGACTGAGGTGCAATCTTTGAAGCTGCGATACTCTTCCCTGTTAGGCCATTTTTGCGCAGAGCAATGATGGTTGCACGTGTTTCTTTAGAGATAACCATGGTTAACTGAAGAGAAACAATGATACCAAGCACCAGCCTCCTTTTAAAGTGTCCAGTGGTGTAATTCTTATTTAACCATGACTGATTGATTGCCAGCCCTGTCCTCATCAATACCCACACCTGTGTTAATGGAACAATCACTAAAACAATGTTAGCTGCTCCTTTTAAGGCAGGGATGCAATGCTGTTGAAATGTGTTTTGGGGGTTAAAGTTCATTTTCTCAGCCAATATTGACTTTGCAAGTAATTTCTGTTAAGCTGATCACTCTTTATGACATTCTGGAGTATATGCAAATTGCCATTAGAAAAACTTAAGCAGTAGACTTTGTAAAAATTAATATTTGTAGCATTCTCAAAACTTTTGGCCATGACTGTACACACACACACATACTGCTCTGCTGCATACATACATACATACACACACATACTGCTCTGCTGCATGCATACATACATACATACACACATACTGCTCTGCTGCATGCATACATACATACATACATACACACACACATACTCCTCTGCTGCATACATATATACATACAGACAGACACACACCTTGCTCTGCGGGGCCCACACACGCGGTTCTGCGGGGCCCACACACGCAGCTCCGGGGGCCAGCACACTTCGGGGAGGAGAGGGGGGCAGGGCATACATCTCATGGGGGAGAAGCCCAGAAAGTTCACCGGGGCTCATAAATCGGGCGGCGGGGAGGGCACATACAGATCGAGTGGGGGGGAGTGTCCCACATACCGCTCAGGTCACGGTGGAGATGGGGCCCACACAGCGCCGGGAGCAGCATTGTGCTGGGGGTCGCTGCCTGGCACTGCGCCTCCTTCATCTGTGGGACCGAGCAGGATGCCGGGCGGTGGCTCCGCCCACAGAAGAAGCTCAATCCAAAAGGACGCAGCAAACGCTGTTGTCTGCGCGCCTTAAAGGAACGGCAGCCACAGTTTCCTGCCTAGGACAGCGGTCCTCGGAACTCGGCCTAGGAACAGCAGAACTAATGAGGCCGAGTAGGCCCCCCCAGCTCTCCAGGGCCTGGCATTTGCCCGGGTATGCCGGGTGCTGACGCCGGCCCTGGCTACTTGCTAGACCACGAGTCCAAGATGGGAGATCTCTGCACACACTTTACCAGCTGGCCGCGTTGTGCTCTGAAACACGGCTTAAGTCCTTACTAAGTACCATATCTCTGCACAGGAAACAATGGCCCATCTCTTAATCTTGATGGGCTGTCACAATGTGACTGCTGGATAGTGGGGGACAGGGGGCTCCTATACTGTCCCTCACGCTATCCCTGACCTCCGAATTACCCCTGATGGTGGAGATTCTGGAGACCCGTGCCTTACTATTCTTCTTCTCTGTCTGTTACCGCAACCCAGGGAAGGAAGGGGAAGGAGTGTGATGGAAACATAGATTAAGACAGATGGGAAAACCAAACCTCAGACACACTGCAAACTCACAGAAGCAAACAGTAAAAGACTAAAAATATAAGCAAGAGCAGGAAGGCAGCAACAAAAAGACAACTTCGGTTAACACCACAACCGCACACAGCAATAATGTCCAATAATGAACAGTAAAGGCCCCATTACAAGCAACGACATCGCTAACGAGATGTCGTTGGGGTCACGTACGACGACCGCTAACAATGCAAAATACTCACCAAATCGTTGATTGTTGACACGTCGTCCATTTCGCAAATGTTGTTGCTGCTTCTGGACGCAGGTTGTTCGTCGTTCCTGAGGAAGCACACATCGCTATGTGTGACACCCCAGGAACGACGAACAACACCGTACCTGCGTCCTCTGGCAATGAGGTTGGCGTATCTTTCATGCGGCTTCTCTCCGCCCCTCCGCTTTTATCGAACGCATGCCATGTGACGTTGCTGTGACGCCGCACGAACCGCCCCCTTAGAAAAGAGGCTGTTTGCCGGCCACAGCGACGTCGCTTGGAAGGTAAATATGTGTGATGGGTATTAGCGATATTGTGCGCCACGGTCAGCGATTTGCCCGTGATGCACAAACGACGGGGGCGGGTGCTTTCACGAGCAACATCACTAGCGATGTCGCTGCGCGTAAAGCCCCCTTTAGTCTGGATCACAACACCTCAGCAGGCCAGTATAGTGAAGCTATAGCTGGCATTAATGGAATAGTCCAACCAGCATATATAAGAGAGGAGTAATTTGACTGGCTCTCTCACAGCTTATGATAAAAAGAAACTAACAAGCAGCCAAGAAGACATTAAGGGCGGCTTTGCACGTTGCGACATTGCACGTGCGATGTCGATGGGGTCAAATTGAAAGTGACGCACATCCGGCATCGCAGTCGATATCACAACGTGTAAAACCTTTTTGATACGATGAACAAGCGCAAAAGCGTCGTTATCGTATCATCGCTACAGCCTCCGACATTTCCATAATGCCGATGGTGCGACAGGTACGATATTGTTCCTCGCTCCTGCGGCAGCACACATCGCTATGTGTGAAGCCGCAGGAGTGAGGAACATCACCTTACCTGCCTCCCGGCTGCAATGAGAAGGACGAAGGTGGGCGGGATGTTTACATCCTGCTCATCTCCGCCCCTCCGCTTCAATTGGCCGCATGCCATGTGATGTCGCTGTGACGCCGCACGACCCGCTCCTTTAAGGAAGGAGGCGGGTCGCCGGCCAGAGGGACGTCGCATGGCAGGTATGTGCGTGTGAAGCTGCCATAGCGATAATAATCGCTATGGCAGCTTTCACTAGATATCACACATGCGACGGGGGCGGGACTATCGCTGCAGCATCGGTAACACATTGTTACCGATGTTGCAACGTGCAAAGCCCGCCTAACTCTTATTAGCCTGCCTATGTCTGTGGGTCAATGCACTGCGCTGATCACAGGCATTAGAGAAGTTCATAGGCAGAGTGCCAGTATCTGAAGTCTACATAGATCCTGAAGCCACCATGACAAATCTTCCCCTCAGCTTAGGTTGCCAATCTGCCTTTCCCATCGGGTCTGATAATTAATGTTCATGAATATTTACTGCTTCCCTGCCCACCCTCTGTGCCAGTGTCTGTGATTGGTTGCAGACTGCTTTACACACCCCCTAACCTGTGTCTACATCTGTGATTGGTTTCAGTCAGTTTGCTGTATGGTACTGCCAAAAAAAAATAAAAAAAAAAGACTTAGGCTCTCGTCACATTTTAATAACCAGTTCGGGTAAAGCAACAGCGGCAGGCTGCAGCCACCACCTGTGAGCTTTACTGTGGCTGGATATCAAAATAGAGTGGAAAAAAATACGTAGAGTCCCCTAAATTTTATATCCAGCCATGGTAAAGCAGACAGGTGGGGGCTGGTATTATCAGGATGGGAGGTGCCATGGATGTTGGCCCCGCAACCTATATACCAGATTGCATCCGCCCAGAAATGTCGCATCAATTAGATGCAACGATTCCGGGCTTTACCCGACTCATCCCGATTGCCCTAGTGTGGTGGTAATTGGAGTAATAAGGGGTTAATAACAGCTCACAGCTGCCACTAAGTCCTATATTAGTAATGGGAGGTATCTATGAAATGACATACACCCTCTTTCACCCCTTTATAAACCTCCAAACACCCTTGAAGATCTGTCATAATCCATGCAAAGTACCATGGCAATACTCAGCCCTGCTAAATCCGTCGCTTGGAAAGAAAGGAAACACGTCCACTCTCCACAGGCTCTGGGAATCACTGACCAGCAGCAGAGGGAGCCCGGGTGTGACCTCCACTGAAATGAGTGATGTCACTAGCCAACAGGAGACCTGGCTGTGAGCAGGTGACATCATTCAGTTTGCTGGAGGTCACATTTGGGCTCCCTTTCTACTCTCAGTGTGGCCGGTGTCACTTTGCGAGTGACTCGGGCGAGAATTGAATCGCATCACCCTGCACGGCCTGCCGCTCTTTAGACAGGAGCATTCATCTGTATAGAAATATAATTAATTGGCATGTCCGGAAAGGAATCTGAGGGCATCGTGAGCCTCCAAACATACAGTATGTATAGCTATGCTGCTCTTACTATAATTTAACTTCCATTTGTTGCCCATGTAATGTTTTTTTACAGTGTGTGTTCGGTGTTTAGCACTGAAGACAAGGTGTTTGGTACAGATCCAGAACTTTACAGTTTGGGTTCGCTCATCCCTATTAGTAACTCACAGGTGACATCTCCAATTGAAGTAATTAATTTTGTTATTCTTCTATATGCATTACAGATTGCTATGATTTCTTCTAGTTAGGCTATCTCCGCACGCTGCATCTTTTACCTTTTTGGTGCAATTTTGGTGAAGTTTTGTGGTCACAAAGATGCACCCAAATGCATGTATTTTCTTCCCCCAGCAAAGTTTATGCGATTTCTATTTTGCTGTCTGCACAGTTCATCTTTTTTTGGCTGTGTTTTTGAAGATGCAGTCAAGATGCAGCATGTCAATTCAATTTGCATTTTGTCCCTGTGTTTCAGAGGACTGGCAGATCAATCCCCTGCTGACTCATTGTCGGAAGGGGTTTAATCCCTTGTAAATGGCCAGATGCTGGTCCCCATATAAAGTCCATGGGGACCAGAATACGGTGCAAAGGGGCAGGAGTAAGCACTTCATACTTATCGAGTTACCGGGGTGGCTGTCACACTGCTTCTACGGCCACTTATTCACTTCCCGGGCCGCTCATTACCTTCATTGAATTTGCACTGCTTCCCCTCCTCTCCGGCATCTGTGATTGGTTGCCTTCAGATGCGCACCCACGCTGAGTGATAGCATGTCTGATGCTTCCAATCACAGATGCCGGTGAGCAGGTCCATATCGTATAGTAAAATAAATAAATAAAAATAATTGGCATAAGGTCTTCCCCTATTATGATACTCAGCACAGATAAAGCCACGACTACAGGCTGCAGCCCCTAGCCATGCAGTTATCTTGGCTGGGTATCAAAATGCGAGGAATCACATTATTTAAATAAATAATTTAAAAAAATGGCATGCAGTCCCCCAATTTTGATACCCAGCTCAGCTAAAGCCCAACAGCTGGGGTCTGGTATTTTCAGGCTGGGGTACCCATGGTTATTGGGCGCCCCCCAGCCTAAAAATATCAGCATGCAGCTGCACGGAATTGCTGCATCCATTAGATGTAACAGTCCCGGCACTTTACCTGACTCTTCCCGATTGCCCTGGTATGGTGGCAATCGGGGTAATAAGCAGTTAATGGCAGCCCCCAGCTACCACTAAGCCCTAGACTAGTAATGGAAGGCATCTATGAACCCCCTATTACTAATCTATAAGTGAAAGTAAATAAACAAAGAGACCCAAAAAACTATATTTGAACTAAAAGACAAAAAAGCACCCTCTTCCACCACTTTATTAACCCCCAAACACCTCTGCGGGACCCACGTAATCCACACGAGGTCCCACGATGCTTCCAGCACTGCTACATCTGAAGCTCACAGTGAGCGCCATAGAACAAGACTGCCCACTGTGAGATTCAGGCAGCGACTGAGGCGCGATCAGCGGTGACATCACTCAGGTTAGCTGCGGCACAGCTGGAGTCCTCCACCTGTGACTGTAAATCACCTGAGTGACATCACCGCTGATAGCAGGGTTCACTTCAGTCGCTGTCTGATCCTCACAGTGGGTGGTCATGTTGTATGGCCGCTTGATGTGAATTCAGATGTAGCAGTGCTGGAAGCATTGTGGGACCATGTGTGGATTACATTGGACCTGCAGGGGTGTCTTTGGGGTTAATAAAGTGGTGAAAGAGGATGGCTTTTTTGTCTTTTATTTCAAATAAAGGATTTTTTGGGGTGTTTGTGTTTATTTACTTTGACTTACAGATTGGTGATGGGGGGTTTCATAGACGTCTCCCATTACTAATCTAGGGCTTAGTGGCAGCTGTGGATGATGAAATTACACACAAATGACTTGTATGGGGCGCCGTTCACACATGTAGGTGCACAGTGACTGGTTAGCAGCCTATTAGTCATGCCCATACTATTCGACCAGGCGATCTGCGCCAGTACTATCCAAGTGCCCCATACAGGGACGGGAACGCCAATATACAAAGCCTAACATTAAGGGGGCCTAGCTGCATCCTGCATACAATGTTATGTGCAAAAAACATTTAGAAAACATATGAGGTATTGGTTGGTATTATGGCCAGAATACAGTTGCCCACAATCCATGTCACGGGTCCTCATACTTGTGGGTACCTACACTAACAGCTAAATAAAAAAACAACAAAAAGAGGGATACAATCTTCTCCAAAACTTCAGCAATTACTGGTTGAATAGTATGGGCATGACCAGTAGGCTGCTAACCAGTTGCTGTGCACCTACATGTGTGAACAGCGCCCTATACAAGCCATTTGTGTGCAATTTTATCATCCAACAATCGCTCCCTCCATTGATTGGAAGTGTGTGAGTGATTTGCTTCTTTTGCACCTATGATGCCTCCACCTTATTGGGGGTCTTGCTGCATCCTTCTAGTGTATTAGTTCCTTGGCCTGGGCAAGTTATAACTGCTGTCCTCTATTTGCTGTAAGTAATCACTGTCGAGTTAAGAATCAGGGTTCATCTCTGCGGAAACTAATACACAGAAAAGTGGCTGCTCGCTCTCCGTTTTTTCATCCCACTTATACGCTGGGCTGGATAAAGAAGAAAAGCAACATAGTGCCACACCGGTGCCCTACATAGTAACAGTACATTCTTTGTGTCTCCCCTCCACTATAATAGTAGTGATATTAACCTTTGGGACCCCTTCACTGTAAAAATGTCCCCCACTGTAGCCTCCATAGAGTATTAATGCATATGTTCACTTTTGCTATCCCATACAATAATTATACCCCCCTTTGTGCCTTCATACAGTAGTATTGTCTGTTTTTGTGCTGGAATATAACAGTAACATCCCTTCCCTCATTGACAACAGTTCAGTAGCATGTACAACATTTTTGGCCCATTCAGTAATATAATTCACCTTTTACGCTTTGATATAGATGAGATGGAATGTCCCAACTTATGCCTCCATAAATTGATAATTAATAATTTACTGGTAATAATGGTGAATATTATTATTGTTCCTCATAATATAATATAATATCCCCCATTCTTGCCCCCATACAGTATTAATTTCACTCCTTTTGCCTCCCATACAGTAATAATGTCCCCCAATTGACCCTCTGCAGTAATTATGCCCCAAATTTCCCCTATACACTAATCATATTCCCTATTTTGACTCTCAAGCTGTCATACTGTCCCCATTCTGACCCCTGTAATAATATCCACCATCACTCTTCCCACATAGACAATAATAATAATAATAAAAGATTCTTCTCACCTGTTGTCGCTCCCATGATGATCATTGCCCTTTAACTCCTCCATAGTCAGCGCAAATGGGTTGAGCAACGTTACACAGTGAAACCGCCTACCTTGGGCACATCGTACGTGGTGCATGAAGATAGTTTTTGCATCGGAGTGCCTCATTCTTTCATTCTTCTAATATTTTTAGACAAACAGTCATACCTCTTGTAACCTTAATCATTTTGCCCCTAGATGTTTAAGTTTTCACAAACTGAAGTTTAAGGGGGTTTCCCATGAACAATATTCATTTTAAAGTTGATTTTAATCAATAGATCTTAGAATAATATTAATTTATACAATTGAATATATTTATTTTTTTCCTGTGCTGAAATAATCTTATACATGTGTCCCTGCTATGTACTGTGTAATAGCTGTGTCTGACTGTGCAAACATTACAACACAGGATGGCAAATTGTTCTTTCTATGAGGTAAATATTAAAAAACAGGCAGGGAAATGCTTTATCTAAAAAAAAACCAATCGGCTATGATCCCATGCTGTGCTATCCGTATACTCTTTTGCGTTCTCATGGCCCCAGGAGCTGCGGTATGATCAAACCATGTCCCTGTACAGTCAGACACGGCCATTACACAGTACATAGCAGGGACACATACATAAGATTATCTCAGCACAGGAACATTTTATATCAGAACATCCAATTGTGTAAATCATTATTATTCTATGATCTATTGATTAAAATCAACTTTGAAATTAACTTAATTCATGGGAAAACCCCTTTAAAACAAAAAAAAACCAACATAAAGGATATTTATTAAGATGAAAACTGGTAGGTTAAAAGTAGTTTACAAGTTTTAGAGCTCAGATAATTACTGATAATCGTATTACTTTTAATCAATGACTATTTAATTACTTGGCTTATTACTATTTTCCTCCACAAATTACAGTCTTGTTTCCGTCATATTAACAATAAGAGATATTGTCATAGATGTCAGAAATAATAACTGCATTTCATTACTACTGGTAAATTTGCACTAATGTCTCTAAAGTGTGTACAAGGAATCGAGGGCCTTAACTAAAATATATTAAATCATATAAAAAAAAATTGGAACGTTTTATGGTGTTTTTCCCTACATACAACATAGTATGAAACTTTTTCTTATGATCCAAGCTATGAAAAAACTACTGTGGATCAGTTAGAAAATAGGTTAACGTTCAATAAAAGTATTATTTCAGTCCATTGTCCTACTTTTCACAGTTCACAAGTCTCCAGAATCCATTTATAGCATGTGCAGATAAGGTGTAATATACTGAAATTTGTGCAATCTGAGAAAATGAGTTCTGAAATAAGATTGGTACTAAATTACTCCCTAGGAAGGCCATCTTCATTTATGAATATTGTGACAATGTGTGTGGCTATTACAGAAAGAACTAATGGAAGAAAATCTAACAGGTCTTCAGATTCCTGTCCTTTCTTCACTGGATATATATAGAACTCCCATGTGTGTTGAGAAGAGACCTAGTTCACGATGGTGTAAAATGTTAACCAGAAATAGTATTTTAGACATATCCAAAATCCTAGTTTATAAGTAATATTTAATATGAATAAAGGTGAGTATAAAAAAAACTGATAAAGTAATTCCCATATGTTCATATGAATGATGCATTATTTCTCTTGATGCAGCACCTTGACAACTTAGCCATAGTTAAGGGAGTTTTCAGATTCAATTGTAGGGGTGGCACGGGGCAGTTGTAGTCATGGGTGAGGATGAATCCCGGCTGCTGCACAGCCCTGCAATGTCAGTCTGCACCCCAGCCACCTCCACAATGAAAGGGGACATCTTCAGGGACATACGGTGTCTGGTACTCACTTGTGGGCCAGAGGCCTCCGTTGTTTCGATCTTCCAGACCATTCTTAGGCTGCCAGTAGCAGCTGGTTCCCATTCCTCAGTTTCAGTACACGTCACACAGAATTCAGCGGACACCAGACACGTCTCTTCAAGTATAATTTTACTCACCATTTCCAATTCAACAGATATCTTCACAGTATGTGAGGCATAACATCTTTCAGTAACGTTCCAGTCTACATCCATATTGTTCTTGCTTTACACCTGGACGTCTCCTGCTCACTGCTTGTGAACTTCCCAGCACAAACTCTCTCTCTTGCTTCGGACCCATTGTCTCTCCAACACAGTGACTTTTGGTCTCATTTCCCCTGTAGAGAGGATGGCTTTCAGGTGCTCTCCTAACACAAACCCTGAGCCAGAGGCTCTGTACCTCTAGTAGTCTTCATACTCGGGATTTTCTGGGTCCAGCCCGCCAGCATCAGGCACGCCTGGCCTAGCAGGCTAGGTCTCTACATCCTCTCTTCACTCTGTCCTCAAACTCTCTCACTTCCTAAGATGGCTGCTGCCTGCAGCCTCTGCTCTGTCTCTACTCACATTAACTATTAATCATCCTATAAAATACCCACAATACAATAACCCACCAGTACCTTATAAAACATCTTAGAACCTTCATAGCACACTCCCTTAGGGACTCTTTCACATTAATATTTACATTCTTTACATATATAGATACACAAACACAATCCATGGTGCCCACAGAAAAGCACCAACTAAAGGTCACCCTCCTACAGAATTATACTTAGAAGACATGTGGCACCCCTGAGGCTCCAGTCGCCACAGAGGTACTGCACCTCAGCTAGAGGTGTGTAATTCCGTTCCCGGGTAAGGAGGAGGTCACAATCGTTATACAAATCGTTATACACACAAACACAGAGACACGCTTATTTAGCAACACTCCATCAGGCCATGGTTAGGGCCTAGTGCAACTTTACTATCTTTTCCAGTAGAAGTACCATCCCCTAAGCCAGCTTGGAGGTGGAGTCGATTTAGTGAGAGCAGACTGTGGAATATTAGTCAGTCAGGAATTAGAAGCGGAGGAGTGAAGACCTGTGGTCTGGAGCTGCAGCAGCTCGGCCCAGGCACACGACTGAAGGGGTCCTAGAGCCCACGGGAAGTGCACCATACACCCGTGGTCTCCTTCCACAAACAGCATACCGGAGTGGAGGGACTTGGCTGCAGAAGGGGACCGGCCCCTCAACTAGTGGAGAACACAAGGCTCAGCTAGCAAACCGGAGGCTGAGGTTACTGCAAGTACAGAAGCCACATCCACACACATCCAGTGAAAAGGTGACCACATAGGACCAAGGGATAGAGCTTCAAGCCACTCAACCGGGTCTGCGGACACCGGCTCGGGGCTCTGAGTGTGCAGGCGCAGGACAGGCAGGAGAGGTCAGGGAGACGACGAAAAAGAAACACAGAAGGGTGTACCGGGTTGTGCCTCCAAACTATCCGGGCTCAGCTGAGGCCCATCACAGCGGGACTCAGCACTCTGAGGGCAGCCTCTGACTAGTCGTGGTAACCTGGAATTTTCAACAGTGAGTAAAATCTTAAGATTGCATCCCTCTGTTGCCCAGTTATTTGCCTGTGCCTCCGGCCCTGCACCTCGCATTTATATCACCACCATTACAGACTACTGCTACCATCAACCGCCCTGGGGCCCAGCTCTACCTGTGGAGAGCTATACCAACTCAGCTGCATCACCACCAACCCCCAGGGAACTGAAGAGCAGCGGCAGCACCTATCTTGCTGTATACTACAGGTGGCGTCACGACATATCCTCTGTAAATAGTCCCTATCACCACCATTTTAATAACGACACTGCCGGGGTCACGGAGCCGGGCCCTATCACCGTGACATTGTGGCGCCCCAGGACCTGGTCGCCACAACAGCATTGCCCTTCCAAAGGGTTAATGCTGAGCCTGGAGGTAATGGGGAGGTCCATTGGCCAGCAAGTTTAACATCCACCGCAGTTCTCCCTCCGACCAGCAGGGGGAGCTCTGAACCTGGAATTCCAGGGAGCCTTCCTCAAGTCTGACCTGAGGGAGGAAGTAGAGTCAGTCTGTAGAGAGAAGTGATAGTGAGCAGACGCAGAGTGTGCTGTCCTGTGGATCTGGGGCCTAGAGCTAGAGCAGCTTGGCCCAGGGAAGCAGGAGTAGCAGAGAGGCAGCGAAGAGACTCGGACATCGGAGTCTGTGGCCACCAGGGCTTAAAATACTCCCTGGTAACCGAATCCGAAGGGCAGGAGAGCTGCAAGCACCTGGCCCATAAACAGCCCAAAGGTACAGCTGCAGCATCAGGGCCCGGTGTGGACTCCAGCAGAGAAGCACCAGAGAGGGCCTGCGCAGCCTACTACAGAGGGAAAGGGACGTACCATCGGTCCCAGCAGCAAAGAGGGCCATTGCTGGATTCAGAGAAGCAGGGTCCTATCATAACAAAGAAAAGCACAGAAGTAGGCCTCATACTCAGCTGGCCAGAAAGATCACCCCAAGTACTTCCAGGCCGACCGAATCCCCATCACCACCTGTGACGGTCTCCCAGGACTGGACTAATCCTAAAGTAAAAGAGGAAAAGGTAAAGAGACTGTTGTTTGTGCCTGGTTCTTTCATTGCCTGTCGGCCCTGCACCGTGTTAGCCACACAACACCATAGACTTTCAAAAGCACTAACAGTGTTCCCAGGGTTCCACTCCACCTGTGGGGAGCAGTACCACCATTGCTGCCATAACATCACCCCGGAGGCCTCACACAGCAGCGGCGGCTTAATAGCCGCAGACCACAGGTGGCGTCACGAAACATATACTTTAATTGCTCCCAAGTCAACAGCCCTATTACAACTGACACCCACCAGGGCCACGGAGTCGGGCCCCGCCACCACTGACGTCCCCCGGACTAGTCCGGCCCGGCACCGGATGTCCCATAGCCCTGGGGTGGGCGAGTCAACATCCTCCCAGACAGAACAGAACCGGCCCGATAACGAGTGACCCCAGGCCCCGGAGGGGAGTGTCAGACACACTAAAGAAGATTTAATATAGTATATCAGCATACTGCCTCTTATAGAGCAGGGAAATGTGGCGCCCTGGACAAGCCAGGACGTCACAAGCACAACACCAACACACCCCACGCTCCCGGTCAGGCACACCGAAGTCAGACAGAAACCCTTGTTGCCTTCCTCCAGGGGCTGATGTCCACACCAGGGGGTGGGCCAGGCGGTTGGCCCCACCCACTGAGGAGTTCGCAGTCCTGGAGGTGAGAAAAGTAAGGCAGATCAGTTTTGAGCAGAGTCGAGTGAGGAGTAAAGTGGCAGTTAAGCAGCCTGAAGTTGGTCCGGGTGTGTGGCCCGGACAGAACAGCAAGGTTGGCAGACGGTGGTGACCGTCTGCAGGAGTGGCCTATTGGAGCTAGCCATAAGGACCGTGGACGGGTGGTGGCCCGGCGGTACCGGACAGGTACTCAAAGAGAAGCCATCACCATCCGGCAGGGGCTTACGGACCCCGGCAAGGCTAGGAGTCGCCGTGAATTTGCCAAATCCGTTAGCGAAGGGAACCTCCTGGGTTTCCCAGCAGCCAAGTCCCATCAGAAGGCAACAGTCCAACCGAGAGAGGGAAACACAGTCACCGCCAAGGCTAAAGTTCCCAGGACCAGAGCCTGCAGGCAAAAGGGGCTCCTTCAGCACCCATCCAAGCTGGGGAGCAGGTTACCAGTGGGAACCCATTGGAACCGTACACGTTACACAGGTGCAGGGAAAGGCAGTCACCATCAACCTGCCGGGAGGAGAAACACCGCAGCCGTCTGTGGGACCTGTCCATCCAGCCGTGTGTTTTACCGAGAACTGTGTCCTCATCATTGGCTGAGTGAGTACCACCGTGCCGTGCGGCACAGCGCTGCCCCCGCGACCCTGCACCTCGCCAGGCCCCGTAACCCGCCTGCCATCCATCCCTACCCCATCACCGGGCCCCGGGACAACCAACCACCCTACCCACGGAGGGGAGAACTAACATCCAGGCTGCTCCCTGTCATAGCTCCCGGGATCCCCGTCCAGAGCAGCGGTGGTGTCACCAATATCACCACTAGAGTTGAGCGCGGTTCGTGGTTCGAGGTTCTCCAGTTCGCGGCTCGAGTGATTTTGTGGGCTGTTCTAGATAGAACTAGAACTCGAGCTTTTTGCTAAAGCTCGATAGTTCTAGATACGTTCGAGAACGGTTCTAGCAGCAAAAAGACCAGCTAATTACTAGCTGGCTTTCCGCTGTAATAGTGTAAGTCACTCTGTGACTCACACTATTATGAAATTTCAGTGTATAGTATGCGGGAACAGCGCATTCAGATCACTGCTGTATGGATAATGGCGATCGCCATTTTTTTTTTCCTTGTCTTCCTTCCCTAAGCGCGCGCGTGTAGTGGGGCGGGCCAGCATGTCAGCCAATCCCAGGCACACACACAGCTAAGTGGACTTTTAGCCAGAGAAGCAACGGCATGTGTGATAGGATGTCCATGTCACATGTCCCTGCATTATAAAACCGGACATTTTCCTCCAGCACGCCATTATCTGCCTTCTGCGTCCTTGGTGTCAGTCATCACTGGCGCAGCTCCTATCGCCGATACTGCTGTGTACGCTCCATACACAGCGCTGTACAGCATAGGGATAGTACTTTCTATCAGTCCTTTTAAGGGCTCATACCGGCAGGGTCAGAGCCATAGGTGACAGGTCCGTGAAAACAGAGTTTAACAGCTACACAAGATGACAGTGTCTGTGTAGCTAAGGTCAGGGATTTCCTCGCTGCATTTCCCCATTAGGAGGGATAGAAAGGCAGGCTTCCTTTCCTCTACCCAGAGACCCACAACCCTGGCACTGTACCCTCCTGCCCTTTGCACACTCAAACTCATTGTTACTAAGCCATTATACTAGCAAACACTGAGTGAACTTAGTGGCATCCTAAATGTGGCTGTTGGACTTCTGTATCGTCCCACAAGTGCAAAGATATTTGCAGCACCTCTGCCTGCATTGCACACTCAAACTCATTGTTACTAAGCCATTATACTAGCAAACACTGAGTGAACTTAGTGTCATCCTAAACGTTGCTGTTGGACATCTGTATCGTCCCACAAGTGCAAAGATATTTGCAGCACGTCTGCCTGCATTGCGCACTCAAACTCATTGTTACTAAGCCATTATACTAGCAAACACTGAGTGAACTTAGTGGCATCCTAAACGTGGCTGTTGGACATCTGTATCGTCCCACAAGTGCAAAGATATTTGCAGTACGTCTGCCTGCATTGCACACTCAAACTCATTGTTACTAAGCCATTATACTAGCAAACACTGAGTGAACTTAGTGGCATCCTAAACGTGGCTGTTGGACTTCTGTATCGTCCCACAAGTGCAAAGATATTTGCAGCACCTCTGCCTGCATTGCACACTCAAACGCATTGTTACTAAGCCATTATACTAGCAAACACTGAGTGAACTTAGTGGCATTCTAAACGTGGCTGTTGGACTTCTGTATCGTCCCACAAGTGCAAAGATATTTGCAGCACCTCTGCCTGCATTGCACACTCAAACGCATTGTTACTAAGCCATTATACTAGCAAACACTGAGTGAACTTAGTGGCATTCTAAACGTGGCTGTTGGACTTCTGTATCGTCCCACAAGTGCAAAGATATTTGCAGCACCTCTGCCTGCATTGCACACTCAAACTCATTGTTACTAAGCCATTATACTAGCAAACACTGAGTGAACTTAGTGGCATCCTAAACGTGGCTGTTGGACTTCTGTATCGTCCCACAAGTGCAAAGATATTTGCAGCACGTCTGCCTGCATTGCACACTCAAACTCATTGTTACTAAGCCATTATACTAGCAAACACTGAGTGAACTTAGTGGCATCCTAAACGTGGCTGTTGGACTTCTGTATCGTCCCACAAGTGCAAAGATATTTGCAGCACCTCTGCCTGCATTGCACACTCAAACTCATTGTTACTAAGCCATTATTCTAGCAAACACTGCTGCTAGTTTAAGGGACGTAGTTGCATTGTCAGTGATAATTATTGTTGCTTATTCTGCTGTTAATAAAGATAGACTACCGCTGCAATCTACACCACCTCTCAATTTTTACTACCACATTTTAAGTGCACAATCTTGTCGCAATCAAAATGAGTGGCAAAATGACAGATGCTGGTGGAAAGGGTAAGAGGCGTGTTGGAAAAGGAAAAAAAGGGTTTGTCCGTGGGGAAGGTGGCAAAGCTCCATTAACATCTGCTGAAGATAGACCATCTTCCAACAAAAGTAAGATGTCTACTACTTACCTTGGACAATCCGATGTGCTCCCTTTTTTACGGACACGGACAACTGGAACAAAGGTAGATGATGGCCAAAAAAGGAAAATGCTTGAATGGATCTCAAGTGGTCCAACAAGTGCCCTCTCCGCCACCTCAACTACCGCATCCAAAAAACACCAGTCCTCTGAGTTGTCATCCCAATCAAACTTGCTTTCTCCCAGCTCTGAAGTCTCCATCCGTTCTGCACAGTATGGTGGAACTGAGATGGCTGAGTCTGCAGAGCTGTTCAGTCACACTATAGCCTGGGAATCAGAGGTCTGCTCCCAAGCTACAGTGAGTACAGACCAGGAAATGGTCTGCAGTGATGCCAAGAACCTTTGTGACTCTGATTCAGGCCGTAAGGACCAAGTTTCTGAGCATAATGTTGACCCTTTTTCACCAACTGTAACACCTGTTGTTATAGACAATGAGGAACATACTGATGACGATGAGACGCAGATACCAGATTGGGATGACAACTTAAATATTCGGTCAGGGCAAGAAGAGGCTCGGTCTGAGGGTGAGGGGAGTGCAAACACAACAATTGATGAGGAAGTTCTAGATCCCACCTACTGTCAACCCACAGTCAGGCACTCGAGGAGGTCAACAGAGGTGGTGGAGGAGGATGCAACTGATGACGAAGTTATCTTGCGCCTTCCTGGACAGAGTCTGAGCACTGGAAGCACGTCTACAGCTGCATCCTCAGCCACCACTCTGCCT
Organism: Anomaloglossus baeobatrachus; assembly: GCF_048569485.1. Taxonomy (NCBI): domain Eukaryota; kingdom Metazoa; phylum Chordata; class Amphibia; order Anura; family Aromobatidae; genus Anomaloglossus; species Anomaloglossus baeobatrachus. The sequence goes on from NC_134354.1 coordinate 145,209,081, forward strand.
CTGAGCACTAGTCGGGGTGGATCAACAGGTCGCATGCCCTCTAAGCCTTGCCTAGCCTGGTCCTTTTTTGACATAGCAAAAGATTGCCCAAATTATGTGATCTGTAAAATTTGTCATGATTCTGTTAGTAGAGGTCAAAACCTCAGCAATTTGACAACTTCTTCCATGAATCGTCACATGAATAAATATCATATGTCCCGGTGGGAAGCTCACCGTGCTGCAATGCGGCCTAGCGGAGCGAACCATCCACCGCCTGCCCCTTCTAGTGCATCCGCGCGCTCTTCATCTTCTAGGACTGTGGGGACAGCTGTCACACCTGGTTTTCCACGCACAACTTCCACCACTGTAACCGCAACAGGCAGTTTGCTTGGTAGGTCGTCAGTTGGTTTGGAAGGGGAAACAAGTGCGTCTGTACAGCTCTCTCAGACATCGATAGCACCAATGTTGGATGAAGGCAACATCATGTCTACGCCTGCACTTTCCTCACAAAGCTGCATTTTTCCAGGGACACCCTACTCAACACTGTCTACACACAGCAGCCAGATCTCTGTCCCTCAGATGTGGACAAATAAAAGGCCATTTCCTGCGACCCATGACAAAGCTAAGAGGTTGACTTTATCCCTCTGTAAGCTCTTGGCTACCGAAATGCTGCCTTTCCGCCTGGTGGACACACAGGATTTTAGAGACCTTATGTCTGTCGCTGTGCCCCAGTACCAGATGGCCAGTCGCCACTACTTCTCTAAGAAAGGTGTGCCCGCGCTACACCAGCATGTCGCACACAACATCACCGCTTCCTTGAGAAACTCTGTGTGTCAACGGGTGCATTTCACCACCGATACTTGGACCAGTAAGCATGGACAGGGACGTTACATATTGCTGACTGGGCACTGGGTAACTATGGTGATAGATGGTGAAGGGTCTGCTGCACAAGTCTTGCCGTCCCCACGACTTGTGTGTCAATCCTCTGTCTATCCAAGTTCCGCCACTGCTTCTGCCTCCTCCACCTCATCTGGGTCCTCCACCTCCGCCCCAGGCCTGCCTGGTCAGGCCACCAGCGTTCTCACTGCGCAGAAGGAATAACGCACCCCTCATTACTATGCTGGCAGCAGAGCGCGGTCTTTAGCTTGACATGTCTTGGGAATAAGAGTCACACAGCGGCTGAGTTGTGGGCAGCTCTGGAGACTGAGTTTGGTAAATGGTTTTCTCCACTCAACCTGCAGCCTGGTAAGGCCGTGTGCGACAATGCTGCAATCCTGGGTGCGGCCCTTCGCCTGGGCAAGGTGACACACATGCCTTGTATGGCTCACGTGTTGAACCTTGTTGTCCAGAAATTTTTAACACACTATCCCGGCCTAGATGGCCTTCTGACCAGGGCACGAAAACTGTCTGCTCACTTCCGTCGTTCAACCGCCGCAGCTGAGCGACTTGCATCGCTCCAGAAGTCTTTCGGCCTGCCGGTTCATCGCCTGAAATGCGATATGGCAACACGCTGGAATTCGACTCTCCACATGTTACAGCGACTGTGGCAGCACCGCCGAGCCCTGGGGCAATACGTCATGACGTATAGCCTGGGCCAACGAGATGCAGAGGTGGGGCAGATCACCCTGATGGAGTTGTCTCAGATCAAGGACCTATGCACCCTTCTGCACAGTTTTGACATGGCGACGAATATGTTTAGCGCTGACAATGCCATTATCAGCATGACAATTCCAGTCATTTACATGCTGGAGCACACGCTAAACACTATTCGGAGTCAGGGGGTGGGACAACAGGAAGGGGAGGAACTACAGGAGGATTCATATGCGCAAGGGACAACAACATCACCAAGGTCCAGACGTTCATCATCACCAACGCGGCAGGCATGGGACCATGGGGGACAGGGATCAACAAGGGCGCATGATAGCAGGCGAAATGTTGAGGAAGGTGCAGGAGAACATGAAGAAATGGATGACGAACTGTCCATGGACATGGAAGACTCAGCGGATGAGGGAGACCTTGGTCAAATTTCAGTTGAAAGAGGTTGGGGGGAGATGTCAGAGGAAGAAAGAACGGTTGGCACCTCTATGCCACAAACACAGCGTGGACTTGGTCCGCATGGCTGCGCAAGACACATGAGCGCCTTCTTGCTGCACTACCTCCAACATGACCCTCGTATTGTCAAAATTAGAAGTGATGATGACTACTGGCTTGCCACACTATTAGATCCCCGGTACAAGTCCAAATTTTGTGACATAATTCCAGCCATAGAAAGGGACGCACGTATGCAGGAGTATCAGCAGAAGCTGTTACTCGATCTTAGCTCGGCTTTTCCACCAAACAACCGTGCAGGTGCAGGAAGTGAATCTCCCAGTTGTAACTTGACAAACATGGGACGGTCTCGTCATCTTCAACAGTCTACCCGTACCAGTAGCACCGTATCTGGTGCTGGTAACAGCAATTTTATGGAATCTTTTCATAATTTTTTTAGACCGTCCTTTGCAAGGCCACCAGAGACAACAAGTCTGACACATAGTCATAGTCATGAGCCTTGCTCATTTTGGGCTTCAAATCTTGAAAAATGGCCAGAGCTCTCCAGTTACGCCTTGGAGATTTTGTCGTGTCCAGCTGCCAGCGTTGTCTCTGAACGTGTCTTCAGTGCTGCTGGGTGTGGGCTGACAGATAAGCGCACGCGTCTGTCCAGTAACAATGTGGACAGACTAACGTTCATCAAAATGAACAAGTCATGGATCCACAAGGAATTTACTACCCCTGTGTCATCCTGGGGAGAGTAAGGCTATGTGTCCACGGTAGAATGTACCTGCGTATTTTTCTGCATGAAAATCCGCGACTTTCGCGGCAAATCCGCACCTTATTTTTGCCGCGCATTTGCCGCGAATTTACCGCGGATTTATCGCGAATTTGCCGCGGATTTTGATGCGGATTTTTTTTTTTCCCCCATTCTATACCCAAATTTCGCACCAAAATCCGCAACAATAATTGACATGCTGCAGATTTTTCCGGATCAAAATCCGCGGCAAATCCGCCGCGGAAAAATCCGCAGCATGGACACAGCATTTCCAAAATGCCATTGAAATGGCTTGGAAGTGCCGCTGCTGCAGATTTTCGGAAAATCCGCGTAAATCCGCGGCAAATCCGCGGCAAAATCCGCGGTAAATCCGCAGCGTTGGCACATAGCCTAAATGCTTGTGGATTTGGAATGTGCTTGATGCAAATCAAAACATCCTGTTTGCAACTAGGGCACAAGTGCTGCCACTGATGGGGTGTCTGTGTGGCCCAATTTTTTAAAAAAAGGGAGAGTCCGCTTGGAGTAACCCTTGCTTACAGTGTTTTTAAAAAGAAGCCAAGATGAACAGAGCTGGGATCAGGAAAGACTTTGCTACCTACCCCGGTGTCATCCCTGGGACGGTTAAGGATGGCGTATTTTTGAATGTGCTTGATGCAAATCTAGCTGTGAAGTGTACAACTGGGGCACAACTGCTGCCACTGAAGGGGTGGGTGTTTGTGGGGCCCAATTTTTGGAAAAAAGGGAGACACCGCTTGGAGTAACCCTTGCTTACAGTGTTTTTAAAAAGGAGCCAAGATGAACAGAGCTGGGATCAGGAAAGACTTTGCTACCTACCCCGGTGTCATCCAATTTTTGGAAAAAAGGGAGACTCTGCTTGGAGTCACCTTGCGGTGTTTTACATGATTTTAGAAGGGCGTGCCATGCCTATATCTGTGTCTCCTCCTCTTTTTCCTTGTCCAGCTCTTTTGTTTTCGCATGAGTATATGTCCTTGTCACTTTCCCATGTGTTTGTGTTGTGTTGTGAGTTGTTTGTCACCTTTTGGACACCTTTGAGGGTGTTTTGTAGGTGTTTTTATGTGTTTGTGAATGCCTGCCATTGTTTCCTATGAACGTTCGACGAACCGAAGTCGAACGGGACCTCCGTTCGACGAACCGAACTCGAGCCGAACCACGACCGGTTCGCTCATCTCTAATCACCACAACCGCGGGTGGCGTCACGGACAATATCCAATCCCCGCAATCAATCCCCACTCTTTTCACTCAGGGGCGAGGAACGCCGCTCGAGTCCCCGCGATCCGGCCCACCGCTCGAGCCACCACCGAGCAGCAGCAGCAGCAGCCGGACCCGAGCAGTGGGTGAGCGTAGCGTCCCCTCCTCCGCCCGCGACAACTTGGCGTCACGAACAGGATCCTACCGCTCTGCCATCTGGTAGAGGTGTGCCTTGTTACCGCCGGAGGTGTCCGGCCGGAAAATTTGAGAAGCAGCCATCTTGGGCGCGAAAAGTTCCCTCTCGAGCGTCTCCTCGAGTAGTGGAGGTGCGAAGGCCAAAACCCCACCCCTGTAGAGGAGGAGCCGAAAAGAGACTAAGGGGGATAGAAGATGTCGGCTCCCGAGTTTGATGCTAGCCCCTAACCGCATGATGGAGCGGCTGCGCCCGCGGGGGCAGAGGATGGTGAGATGGCCGCAGCCCCTGCTCCGGTCACAGGAGCTGTGGGCCCTGAGAATGCGGTAGTAATTCCCCGCGCGGCAGCTGACAGCGGCCTGCCTGTCGCGGGGAGGACGTCTGCCCCGGCAACCCGCCCGACCGTGACCGGAATGGCGGGCGGCGCAGAAGGCCCAGGTGGAGCCAGCTCGGGACAGGAAACGACAGATGGAAGTAGCTGAGGGGAAGATACGGAGTCCCTGTCGGGAGATGAGGCCCCGCTCGTCATTCGCACCTTCGGAGACACATGGATGGCGCGCTGCAGGTACTGTCAGCAGTGGGGGCATTATGCAGGTCAGTGCCCTGCAAATGGCCGGCCTTAAAGTAAGAAAAGTTAAAGCATGGTAGCGGTCCCCGGTTACCTTGCTGTAGGTCCCCATTGGGACTCTACTGACGTTCCGGACGGCCTTCAAAGCTAAGGAGTCCGGTTGCAGGAGCAGTCGTACCCGCATCATCGGCAGCTGAAAATAGAGTCCTGTGGGACAGTGTCACCCCTGTGTGTGGGTGGCGTTGGGGGCTCGTGCTGTTCGGTGGTGGACTGTGGGAAAGCTGCGGAGGAAGTTGTACTGGAGCCAGGCGTTGTGGATGGACCCTGGGACCCAGCTGACAGTCCCCGTCGGGACCTTACGGCAAGTCTCCGTTGGGACCCTACAGTTTTGTTTGTGGTAGCCCGTTGGCTACGAAGCACTGTTGTCCCCGTTGGGACCCCTTGAAACCAAATGCGTAGAAACTACTACGGACAAGCCCGAGAACTGGCAGGGCAACCACAAACTAAGTGGCATGTAAATAGATATGTTTTTGTTGGCTTGATACCGTAACCGCCTCCGGAGAGGCTGATTTGGAGGATGGGCCTGGAGGGAAGTGATGGCCCAGGCCCGCCACTACCGCAACCGGTGGCAATCCTCTGGGGGTTTCAGGGGTTCCCCATGGACGTGGGTCCCCTGAAAAGGACAGAACCCGCTCGGGTAACTTGTGCTGGACTGGGGTCAAGGGGTGCTGCCTGTTTGTTTAGGGGCAGCATCAGGGCCAGGTTACTTGGGTGGGAGAGAGCGGAAGCCGTGACCGTTTTGCAACGTTTAAGTAAGAGTACCTCCCGATGTGGGAAGATGTTATTATACTTGTAATATGTTTACCGTTTATCTTTTCCAGTTTGTGAAAATAAAACCGGTGATGGACGGGCAGCCCGCGGACAGTCTGCATTTTACTAAGGGGGAATGTGGCGCCCTGGACATGCCAGGATGTCACAAGGACAACACCAACACACCCCACACTCCCGGTCAGGCACACCGAAGTCAGACAGAAACTCTTGTTGCCTTCCTCCAGGGGCTGATATCCACACCAGGGGGTGGGCCAGGCGGTTGGCCCCGCCCACCGAGGAGTTTGCAGTCCTGGAGGCGGGAAAAGTAAGGCAGATCAGTTTTGAGTAGAGTCGAGTGAGGAGTAAAGTGGCAGTTAAGCAGCCTGAAGTTGGTCCGGGTGTGTGGCCCGGATAGATCAGCAAGGTTGGCAGACGGTGGTGACCGTCTGCAGGAGTGGCCTATTGGAGCTAGCCGTAAGGACCATGGACGGGCGGTGACCTGGCGGTACCGGACCGGTACGCAAAGAGAAGCCAGCACCATCCGGCAGGGGCTTACGGACCCCGGCAAGGCTAGGAGTCGCCGTGAATTTGCCAAATTCGTTAGCGAAGGGAACCTCCTGGGTTTCCCAGCAGCCAAGTCCCGTCAGAAGGCAACAGTCCAACCGAGAGAGGGAAACACAGTCCCTGCCAAGGCTAAAGTTCCCAGGGCCAGAGCCTGCGGACAAAAGGGGCTCCTTCAGCACCCATCCAAGCTGGGGAGCGGGTTACCGGTGGGAACCCATTGGAACCGTACACGTTACACAGGTGCAGGGAAAGGCAGTCACCATCAACCTGCTGGGAGGAGAAACACCGCAGCCGTCTGTGGGACCCGTCTATCCAGCCGTGTGTTTTACCGAGAACTGTGTCCTCATCATTGGCTGAGTGAGTACCACCGTGCCGTGCGGCACAGCGCTGCCCCCACGACCCTGCACCTCGCCAGGCCCCGTAACCCGCCTGCCATCCATCCCTACCCCATCACCGGGCCCCGGGACAACCAACCCCCCTACCCACGAAGGGGAGAACTAACATCCAGGCTGCTCCCTGTCATCGCTCCCGGGATCCCCGCCCAGAGCAGCGGTGGTGTCACCAATATCACCACAACCGTGGGTGGTGTCACGGACAATATCCAATCCCCACAATCAATCCCCACCCTTTTCACTCACGGGCGAGAAACGCCGCTCGAGTCCCCGGGATCCGGCCCACTGCTCGAGCCACCACCGAGCAGCAGCAGCAGTCGGACCTGAGCAGGGGGTGAGCGCAGTGTCCCCTCCTCCGCCCGCGACAGAAACATCTGTCATGGTTTGACCACACTAAAGGGCCATTTACACGTTGCGACATCGCTAACGATATATCGTTGGGGTCACGGTGTTTGTGGCGCACATCCGGCGTCGTTAGCGACATCGCAGCGTGTGACAGGCTGGAGCGACCTTAAACGATCGTAAAAGAGGCAAAAATCATTTGTCTGAGAGAGGTCGTTTATTTATGAAAAATCGTTGTCTGGTCAGTAGCGATGTTGTTCCTCATTCCTGCGGCAGCACACATCGCTATGTGTGACACCGCAGGAGCAGCGAACATCTCCTTACCTCCATCCACCGGCAATGAGGAAGGAAGGAGGTGGGCGGCATGTTCCAGCCGCTCATCTCCGCCCCTCCTCTGCTATTGGACGGCTGCCGTGTGACGTCGCTGTGACGCCGCACGAACCGCCCCCTTAGAAAGGAGGCGGATCGCCGGCCAGAGTGACGTCGCAAGGAAGGTAAGTCCTGTGACGGGTGTTAGCGATGTTTTGCACCATGGGCAACCGACGGGGGCAGGTACACTCGCTAGCGATATCAGTACCAATATCGCAGCATGTAAAGTACCCTTAAGGTTAGGGATGGTTGGCCTATAGTCTCTCATCTGAGAGAATTGGGCCAATTATGCAAATCACACGCTGATCAAACTCTGATCCAAGTTGGACCAGAATGTGAGCATTATGTGATCTAATTCTCTGATCGATGATTATCATCAGATCCAACTCGGACATGTGCAATTTTTTTCCTGAAACTGAGGCAGTGCGAGGAAAAAAAAACGGATTTGTGCATGGCCCCATCGCACTTGGACCAAAAAGGGTTTGTGCACAAGTTAAGTATTTGGTGCAGAAAATTGTACACCATTTCTGCATCTCTTGGTAACAAAAATGCAGCACAAAATACTTGCGTTTTTGACATTCATTTTTGGTGCAGATTTTTTACCTGTCTGAAATTTTAAGCAAAAATGCTGAAAGAATTAACACGCTGCAGATTTAAATGTGCACCAAATCTTCAAGGAAAAATAGTCAACATGTCATGAGATTTCAGGATTTTTATTAATTTTGTTTACATCAGGAAACCTTTTAGGTTTTGTGACAAACCTGCAGTGAAAAAACACATAAAAAACTCGTCAAACACAATTTGTGCACACAGCCTTTGGCCGGTTTCAAACGTCCGTGTTTAATCAGGTACAAGCCACATGCATGGTTATGATTATACATGTGTTATACGAGTGTTACACGTGTGACATCTGTGCTTGCATATGTGTGACACGAACCGGAGAAAACACGGGTCTTTTAAATAACAAGATTTTCTATATTCACCTGTATCCAGCGCTGTTTTCTTCGGTTCTGCTGCCTCCCACTCCTGACCGCCACTCATAATTTTCATTGATTATTTCCCACACTGAGGAGTTGGAAGGCGGAGCATTGAGGGGACAGCAGCACCGCCGAGGACAACGCCGCCGAGGACATCACCAAGGGGACAGGTAAGTATTCAGCAAGCAGTGTGTGTGCAGTGACGTCCAGGAGGTCATCAGACTTTCCAATGAAGTCTGATGACATCCTCATGACACGCCCGCGACACCCGCGCTACAGCGGGTGTCAGGACGGTGACTTCACGGGTTCATCAGAGAACTCTGATGACCTCCTCGACATCACTGCACACACACTGCTTGCTGGATACTTACCTGTCAATGGCGATGGCGTCCTCCGGGATGCTGTCCTCCGGGATGCTGTCCCTGGTGCTGTCCCCGGCATACTCTGGCTTCCAGGTCCTCACCACACACACACACACATACTGCTGGATACTCACCTGTCCCCAGAGATCCAGTCCCCGGCACTGAAGTCTCCAGTGCTGCTCCGACTTCCAGCTGCTCAGTGCAGTGAATATTCAGTGAGTATAATGAGGGGTGGTCAGGAGCAGGAGGCAGCAGAGCCGAATAAAACAGCGCTGGATACAGGTGAATATAGAAAACCTTTTTATTTGAAAGACCCGTGTTTTCTCCAGTACGTGTCACACGGATAACATCAGTGTGCGATCCATCTGACACCCGTGCTGTCGGAGAAAAAACAGACATGTCTCCATGTGTGTGTACCGCCCGCGCTCGGCTGCAGCTGAGCCGCTCGGATACGGGCTCGTTGGTGGGTGGCTCGAGCACCTCCAGACCTGGGGTCACTTCGCTCTGAAAGGGGATGCTGGCACTTTTGGTGGGGGTTAGGTAGGTGCACGGCCGGAGCCGCACTTGAGTTCGTGACGCCACCCACAGGATGTGGTGAAGGTAGACACCACCGCTGCAGTTACGGGGTACCCAGGGGAGATGTTATGCAGCAAGATGTTAACCCCTCCGTGGACAGGGATGGTGGCCTCGGGACTCGTTGGGGATAGCTGGGCGGTGCAGGGCGGTGTGCGGCTGGATGGCACTGTTGTACTCACTGTTATTGACACACACAACTTTCTGGTAAACCAAGTTGATGGTAGTCGGTGCCCGCAGCCGGCTGCGTCTGGTCCTCCACCCGGTTCGGTGGTCTTGGCCTTTCTCTTGCACCGTGTTGTGTACTTGGGCTTCCTGCGCTTCAGTGACGGGAGTCTGCTCCCCGGCTTTGTGAATGTTGGGAGAGCCCTATTGCCCGCAGACGCTGGCCCGTGGGATCTCTCTGCCTGTGCGGTGGCTTTTTATCCCCCTCGTTGGGCTGTTGTCTTCAGTCGGGACTTGGATGGGAAAGGGCCTATAGTCCAGACCGCAATCAGTTAATTAACTCAGTCCAGTGGATTCTGGACCTCGTTTCAGGGTCTGAGTACTCCCCTGTGTGCTCCGGTTTCCGAGTCGGTTTCCCGGGTCGGTACCGGCGGGCCACTACCCTGTCCCGGTCCACCATGGTTCCACTGAGCCGTCTTCCCAACTCCTGCAGGCTAAGGCCACCGTTTGCCTCCTAGCCAAAGGTGCCCGGGCTCCAACCCCGGCACCTGTCAGACTCCTCTCACTACTCAAAACTACTACGTGGAGAAGACTGTGGAAAAACCAAGCGCAAATAGGGTTTTACCCCAATATGTACGGGGTGGGGAGGGGGGAGTCAGGGTACTCACCAAATGTAGTTGTGAAAGCCACAACTACTATAAACGCATGTATTTGCGGATCCCAGGCAGCAGCCACCAGCAGACAGCAGATCACAGAGAGTAAAGGAGGAAGGTGTTCACTTGCTGCGCCAAAGAGATCACTCCAGCAGATGTTCAGATTAATGTCACTTTATTAATCATATGGGTCAACGCGTTTCCGGAGCCTCTGCCCCCTTCATCAGGACCATCAAGAACAAGAAACATCAAATCTGTCCCAGTCGGACAAAGACCTACATTATATAGTATATATGACGTCATTAAAGCAAAAAAACCGGCGGGAAGCACAGCCACGCTGTCAAAACGTGACGTACTTCAGCCAGCCTACTCAATTAAAAAAGAAATAACATGTGTCGCCCATCAGAAAGCAGGACCAATGTGATGACACCACCACCATCTGAACCAATTGAAATTGAAAAAAATATATATATATACATAGATAGGTGGAGAATCCAACAAAATATAATAGTGAACACACAATTCACTAAGTGTGCAATCTGGGGTATAGTGTACAAAAACCGTATACATCTCAGTTATAATGTGTCCAAACTCGAAAGTGGAGAGGTACACGAACTTAGGAAGCCCTCGGTCTGCAGATCACATTAGAACAGGGATATACGACCGAGCTCATGCCGCCACCCGAGCGTGTGTAATCCTCCCATTGAAAAAAGTGTAACTCCCGTAAACAGTGAAGTGTATTTGTGAATGGATCTGCAGGAGCACGAAGCCCGCTACAGATCAGCAACCCAGGCAGGGTTCAAGGGAGTTCAGAAGCGTGGGAAAAATTAAAAGGACGCATGCGTCAGTGATATGGAGCAAGAACTAGGGTTCAATGGAGGGCAAGAACGTGGGAAAAAAACTCCACGCGCATGCGTGGGAGTGAAAGTGAAGACAACCTTTTAACCCATCAAAGGAAAAACTAAACACCCATTAACCGAGTGAAAAGGGGTATCCGAGGAGCCTTGGAAGGATAGTATATATCTCCGTCTGAGCCAATAAAGTGAAAAAAGAAAAAAGTGGTGAATCCCCGGAGGAGAACATAACTCCTGCACAGTAATATTAAATCATGAAATCAAAGATTAGAGTAAACCAACCATCACCAATAAAAGAAAAATCTTTTTAGAAATAAAATAAAAAATATATAAATATATGTACATATATACGGATATAAGGGAGCCCATGAATCTTTGGAACAACCTCAAAACATATCTCGACAATCAGAGTGATATGCTAAATTCAAAACCACATATAGAAAAATATACATGTACACATCGAATAATATATTACATTAAACACAAATAAAAACATATAAAATATCCATGATAAAACCAGGTCCATGTGATGATATGATCTCATAATAAAAAACGCATAAATATGATATTAAAATCAACAAAGAAGTGACATCATATAATATCCCTAAAAAATTAAAAAATCAATATATTTAATAATATTTAAAATTGTATAAATATGACCATAAAAATGACTAAAATAGATTACTGATCACTCTGGTAAAAATTAATGAAATAAGTCAGTAACCTCATTCAGACCCTGGGGCTTTAATGTATTTAACTTATATATCCAATATGTTTCTTTTTTATTTAGGGTATCCATCCTGTTAGGAACAAATGGGGGTATTTGTTCAATTGGGGTCACTTTTAGTTTAATCTTCTTCTCATGACATATCGTGGTGTGCCGAGACAGTCCATGCAGTAAGAATCCCACCTTGATATTGTGCCTATGGGAATTGATTCTTTTATGTAGGGCTTGAATAGTCCTCCCTATGTACCGTTTGCCGCAGTCACATTCAATTAGATAAATTACATAATCGGATTGACACGTAAGGTGTCCCTGTATTAAAAATTCCCCACTATCAGGGAGAGAGCCAAAACTGACTCTTCCATGTTGAATGGACCTGCAACAGAGACAATTCTTAGTAAAACACTTAAATGCTCCCATGGGTTTGTCCGTCCCCATGGTACAAGGTGGGTTCCTCAGTCTACTCGGGGCTAAATGATTTTTCAGGTTGGTTGCTCTACGAAAGGTGACACCAGGAAGAGCAGGTAACACCCCTTTGAGATAGGGGTCATTTTGTAATATGGACCAGTGCTTCCTTAAAACCCCTTTGATGGCCTCACCATCACAACTAAAAGTCGTCAGAAAATTGGAGGAGAAATTCTCCTTCTGCATACCTTTCTGTAGCCCCCTGTCCCTTGTATCTAGTGCATCATATTGCGTCTGATCCCTATTGTCATGATATGCTTTCTTCATGACCGTCAGGGGATAATTTTTATCTATAAACCTTTCTTTCAGGATTTTAGCCTGATCTTTGAAGTCCTCATCTCGCGTACAGTTTCTCCTAATTCTATGGTACTGGTTCTTGGGGACATTAAGTAGCCATTTATCATAATGGCCACTATTAAAATTGATGTAACTGTTACTATCTACTTTCTTGAAGAAAGTCTTCGTAATAATTGAATTGTTATCATGCGAGATAGTGAGGTCAAGGAAGTTGATAGAAGTGTGATCTATAGTAGGCGAGAATTTTAAACCCCACGTATTATTCTCAATACCTTCCAAGAACAATGAACAATTATTTTCGGTATTATCCCAAATAATGAACAGGTCATCAATATATCTTTTATAGACCACTACGTGTCTGAACAATACAGATGAGTAAATATATTGAAGCTCAAACAGTCCCATCACTAGATTAGCAAAGGTGGGTGCTGCCCTAGAGCCCATGGCAACGCCACAGCACTGATGATACACCGTATCCTGGAAACTAAAGAAATTATTTTCAGAAATAAATCTCATACTGTCAAAGAGGAATTCCTTTTGTGCAACTGGTAGGCGGTCATCAACTTCCAAGAACTGCTTAAAACACTCAAGACCAAGATCGTGTGCAATATTGGTATACAAAGATGCAATATCCAGAGTCAGAAATAAAAACGACTCCTTCCAAGTAATGTCCTTTAAAATCCCTATGAGGTGGGGTGAGTCCCTAAGGAAACTTTTTAGATTATTGACATGTGCCCTCATTATGCAGTCCACATAGGCTGCCAGGTTCTCGGTGAGTGACCCGATCCCAGATATAATTGGTCTCCCAGGGGGATTGCTCAGGCATTTATGAATTTTCGGGAGATGGTAATAGAATGGCAATACTGGATTCTTAATATCTAAAAATTTGTACTCATCTTGGTTCAGAATCCCCGAGTCTGAGGCCTTTTTTATCAGTGCCCGATATTCAGAAATCGACTCTTGATATGTGGATAACCCCACTATCTCATAATGATTATTATTGGACAACATCCTCAATCCTTCCTGGATATAACTGCTTTTATCCTGCAGGACAATGCCCCCTCCCTTGTCCGCATTACGGATCACTAAATTTGTGTTATTTTTCAAGGAAAACAGTGCCATTTTTTCTTCCCTAGATAGATTTCACCTCATGGGTTGTTTGTTTTTCTGTATTCTCTTAAAATCTTCCAAGACCAAGTCCTTGAAAGTTTTGATGTGGTGCCCTATACTATGTAGGGGATAAAAGTTCGATTTGACCCTATAGTCAGTGTGAAGGAAAACATCACTACTATCACCTTTGCTATTGGAAATTGGTCTATTCATTTGAAAGTGCCTAGTGAGTGTGAGCTTTCTGATGAATTTCTGGAAATCCACAAAAAGCTCGAAGTCATTGGAAGGCTTAGTAGGGCAGAAAGAAAGACCTTTTTTGAGGACGTTAATCTCATTTTAGACAGGGTATGGCTAGAAAGGTTGAATATACCAAAATTATCAGTTTTACTCAGGTGAATTTTTTCTCTTTTTTGCTTGAGCCTAAGTCCTGCTCTAGTCCCTCTGCAGTGTTTTTTCTTTTTGCTCCTCTGGGAGTCAGGAATTTTGTGATAGGCATCTGTGAGCCCCTGGCAAGGGGTAAAAAAGGCACGCAAACATCATTCTTATGGGTATTATCAATGGTGATCAAACCATCAGTAGAGGCACTTGGCTCAGATGAAGGTGTCTCAAAACAGGGATCACAATCAGTCACCTCAGATGAAGTAGGTAGAGGTAGAAAATCATCGTGCACTGATATATCTAATAAGTCTATAAAGTCATTATCCGGGAGATCCCCTTTCTGCACAGGGGTAACAATTGTATCCAAACAAGAAAGAGATTCCCTGTTTTTCCGGATTCTCTCAATCTGCAGTCTTAGAGACTCGACCTGTTGCCTTGTATCTTCAAAATCAATGGGTACTCTGGAGGGAGGGGGAACTACAGAGGCAACTGCAGCATGATCTCCCTTAATGGAAGCACCATCTACAGCAGACTCTGCAAAAACCTCCTCCGTGTCTCCAATTGATGTAGGTACATGAGGAGGATTGCCCACACCGGGCGTAATATTAGAGGTCACTCTGGGCATGGCAGTATTAACACTATTATTAGTATCTTTCCTATTACGTGACACTGTACTGTTCTTATGATACCTACTATTAAAAAAGTTCCTATAGCTCCCCTGGGATCTGGGTCTACGAACAGGAGGATCTCTGACGGTGGTCTCTGTCTCTCCCTCCTGTGTTTTTTTAGGGATCATATCAGCCCTGTCCCTTTGTAATTTCTTTGCCTTACGAAAAATAGTGTCTTGCTCTAATTGAATCAGTTTAGTGTTAATGTCAGAATTCAATATTTTGAACTCTGGGTGCAGATCATATTTATTCAGGTCTTTATAAAGTTCTGCAATGTTCCTGGATGCCTCAGTAGCAATCATATTCCGTTTTTTGAACAGACATTGCAACATGCTCTGCATACAGTTCCTTAAGATAGTGTCCCATTCATTAGAGAACAGAGGATCAGTGGGAAAGGGCGACTCATGTTTAATTCTGAGCCCCCTGGGACAGAGTTTTTCCTCCATAGGTCTGAATGAGGTTACTGACTTATTTCATTAATTTTTACCAGAGTGATCAGTAATCTATTTTAGTCATTTTTATGGTCATATTTATACAATTTTAAATATTATTAAATATATTGATTTTTTAATTTTTTAGGGATATTATATGATGTCACTTCTTTGTTGATTTTAATATCATATTTTTGCGTTTTTTATTATGAGATCATACCATCACATGGACCTGGGTTTATCATGGATATTTTATATGTTTTTATTTGTGTTTAATGTAATATATTATTCGATGTGTACATGTATATTTTTCTATATGTGGTTTTGAATTTAGCATATCACTCTGATTTTCGAGATATGGTTTGAGGTTGTTCCAAAGATTCATGGGCTCCCTTATATCCGTATATATGTACATATATTTATATATTTTTTATTTTATTTCTAAAAAGATTTTTCTTTTATTGGTGATGGTTGGTTTACTCTAATCTTTGATTTCATGATTTAATATTACTGTGCAGGAGTTATGTTCTCCTCCGGGGATTCACTACTTTTTTCTTTTTTCACTTTATTGGCTCAGACGGAGATATATACTATCCTTCCAAGGCTCCTCGGATACCCCTTTTCACTCGGTTAATGGGTGTTTAGTTTTTCCTTTGATGGGTTAAAAGGTTGTCTTCACTTTCACTCCCACGCATGCGCGTGTTTTTTTCCCACGTTCTTGCCCTCCATTGAACCCTAGTTCTTGCTCCATATCACTGACGCATGCGTCCTTTTAATTTTTCCCACGCTTCTGTACTCCCTTGAACCCTGCCTGGGTTGCTGATCTGTAGCGGGCTTCGTGCTCCTGCAGATCCATTCACAAATACACTTCACTGTTTACGGGAGTTACACTTTTTTCAATGGGAGGATTACACACGCTCGGGTGGCGGCATGAGCTCGGTCGTATATCCCTGTTCTAATGTGATCTGCAGACCGAGGGCTTCCTAAGTTCGTGTACCTCTCCACTTTCGAGTTTGGACACATTATAACTGAGATGTATACGGTTTTTGTACACTATACCCCAGATTGCACACTTAGTGAATTGTGTGTTCACTATTATATTTTGTTGAATTCTCCACCTATCTATGTATATATATATATTTTTTTCAATTTCAATTGGTTCAGATGGTGGTGGTGTCATCACATTGGTCCTGCTTTCTGATGGGCGACACATGTTATTTCTTTTTTAATTGAGTAGGCTGGCTGAAGTACGTCACGTTTTGACAGCGTGGCTGTGCTTCCCGCCGGTTTTTTTTGCTTTAATGACGTCATATATACTATATAATGTAGGTCTTTGTCCGACTGGGACAGATTTGATGTTTCTTGTTCTTGATGGTCCTGATGAAGGGGGCAGAGGCTCCGGAAACGCGTTGACCCATATGATTAATAAAGTGACATTAATCTGAACATCTGCTGGAGTGATCTCTTTGGCGCAGCAAGTGAACACCTTCCTCCTTTACTCTCTGTGATCTACTCAAAACTACTCACTGACAACTGTGTTTTCCTGCCGCAGGCCCTCTGAACTCCTCGGTGGGCATGGCCAACCACCTGGCTCCGCCCTCTGGTGTGTCCATCAAGCACTGAGAGAGGTGACTAGGGTTCAATGGTTAGCTGATGACACCTTTTTGGGGGACAGGTGTAGTGCGGGGGTCTATCTGTGACTACCTGGCTAGTCCAGGGCATCACATGTGAGTGTGGGGTCATGAGGGGTCACACTGTCTGTGTGAAAACATGACTATGTGAGTACAGCATAGAATATCATGGGTACATGTGGCATCCGTGTTAAAAATGGATGTCACACGTACCTGAAACACAGACGTCTGAAACCGGCCTTACACTCACCTCCTGTGCCAGCACTGTTCTCAGTGGCGTTGGTGTTTACTTTCCTGTGGTTCTTGTTAGATTGGGTGCATGACTCACATGAGATAACAATCAGCGCTGATTTCACTCTTCCCGCTTTATGGACATAACAAACATCAACAGGAAGTGAGTGGCCACAGCTCTGACTTCCTCTTCATTTTCAATTCATCTGAAGGCGGGAAGAGGGAAACCAGCGGTGAATAAGCACAGGGATTGCGTGACAGAACAATTATGGGTTTTATAACAGGGTTTTCATGTTTGCCACTTTGGATTTACAGCTATGAGCTGGTATACACACTGGAATGACAGTAACCTGACATTGGCTATATATTATTATTATTATTATTATTATTTATTTATAGAGCACCATTAATTCCATGGTGCTGTACATGAGAAGGGGGTTACATACAAAATACGTATACAAGTTACAGTAGACAGACTAGTACAGAGGGAAGAGGGCCCTACCCTTGCGGGCTTACATTCTATAGGATTATGGGGAGGAGACAATAGGTGGGGTGTAGGTCAGGCGGCGGCTCCGCACGGTGGTCGGGCGGCAGCTCCGCACGGTGGTCGGGCGGCAGCTCCGCACGGTGGTCGGGCGGCAGCTCCGCACGGTGGTCGGGCGGCAGCTCAACCCCATAATAGATATAAGGATATATGAAGACCATTAGGCTGCTTGCTCATGTCACTGTTCACAGCGTTTGGATGCAGCATGTTTCCTCATATGCTAGTTTTGGATAGATAACATATACTGTATATTTTGAGTGGGAACATACTGTATATTTTAGCCTGTGCTGTCCCACAGCTGTGCCATATCAGTGCTGCATGGATCCTGTCCAGTCCTGTGTGTGACTCTGAGGCATGACATTTATGGCACCTGCTGCTGGGAAGTCTCATACAGATCGGCTGATGCTTGGATGATTTGCACTAAGGGGTGCTTTACACGCTACGACATCGCTAAAGCGATGTCGTTGGGGGTCACGGAATTTGTGACGCACATCCGGCCGCGTTAACGATGTCGTTGAGTGTGACACCTATGAGCGATTTTAAATCGTCGCAAAAACGTTCAAAATCACTAATCGGTGACATGCCACCCTATTCCCAATTATCGTTGCTGCTGCAGGTACGATGTTGTTCGTCGTTCCTGTGGCAGCACACATCTGCTATGTGTGACACCGCAGGAACGAGGAACCTCACCTTACCTGCGGCCGCCCGCAATGAGGAAGGAAGGAGGTGGGCGGGATGTTACATCCCGCTCATCTCCGCCCCTCTGCTTTTATTGGGCGCCCGCTTAGTGACATCGCTGTGACGCCGAACGAACCGCGCCCTTAGAAGGGAGGTGGTTAGCCGGTCACAGCGACGTCGCTAGCCAGGTAAGTAGTGTGACGGGTCCGGCCGAATTTGTGCGCCACGGGCAGCGATTTGCCCGTGACGCACAACCGATGGGGCCGGGAACGCACGATAGCGATATCGGTAACAATATCGCAACGTGTAAAGCGGCCTTTAGTGTGACCAGACTGTCTGACAGTTTAAGCAGCCGCCATAAATCTCATCCTACTGCAGACACCTCTTCACTGGCCACAATAGAAGTCTCCGGCCCTGGGTACAGGCACAAATCTTACTGCAGCTGAAGAAGTCTCCCTTCCCGCCTATAAGCTCCTCTCTGGTAGGTAGAAGAAAGGCGAAGTGCTCTGTGTGACAGCAGCCTGTGCGTCTGCAACACTGGTGTATGCAGGAGCCAGCTGTATGTACAGGAACTAAATAGGATGTCAGGGAAGGGAGCTGCATGCGCTTCCTTGGAGAGAGCAAGCGGCCCACTGCAGGCACCTGCCCCCTGGTATTTGCCAAAACTGCATTATGGCCAATCTGGCCCTGATCACAGGCCATGTTCCTTTGCCACCAATGCTCACTTTTTCTCCTGTACTATCTTGCATCTTTGCTCCTATACCACATGCCTGCCTTGTCTTTTCACTTGCCATCTGCAATTCTGTACCATTGCATTAATCTAATTACTGTCCTCTGATTTTGTCCTTGACCTGCTATTCGGATTCCAACCCTTGTCTGCATAACTTGATATATTTGGGATCTATGCTTTCAGTTAAGGCTGCATCTGCCATGTGTCGAGATAAGCACTTCACCATAAGTGGGCTTTACATGCTGCGACATCATTAGCATTTGCTGGCGATGTCGAGCGCGATAGCACCCGCCCCTGTCATACGGCCGATATGTGGTGATCGCTGCTGTAGCGAACATTATCGCTATGGCAGCGTCACATGCACATACCTGCTCTGCGACGTCGCTCTGGCCGGCGAACCGCCTCCTTTCTAAGGGGGCAATTCGTTCGGCGCCACAGCGACGTCACACGGCAGGCGTCCAATAGAAGCGGAGAGGCGGAGATGAACGGGACGTAACATCCCGTCCACCTCCTTCCTTCCGCATTGCCCATGGAGGCAGGTAAGGAGATGTTCGTCGCTCCTGCGGTGTCACACACAGCGACTTTTTGTTTCAGGACGACCTCTCTGCGGCAAACGATGTTGACCACTTTTGCGATTGTTTAAGGTCGCTTATAAGTGTCACACACTGCGATCTCATTAATGAAGCCGCATGTGCGTCACAAACACCGTGACCCCGACGATAATTCATTAACGATATCATAGCGTGTAAAGCCCGCTTTAGGAGACGGTCTGCACTAGTACTCTCTCTCACTCTTTTGTCTTTGTACGCATTAGAAGGTAATATGGGGGGCATGTGCAGGACAGAATTTCAGCTGGCTTTGCGCTCTAACCATGAGACTGGCAAAAGAGAAAGTGGCAGGTATAGAGGCTCCTGCAGAAGATCTTGGATCCAGAGCCGTGGTGGCTCGAGGGGTCTCCGGACCCGGGGGTCCGCACGGACACTCGAATTAAAAGAAGAGAGAGGGAGCGTGTACAGGGGATTAGAAAGCTTGTGATGCCAACCATGGTGTGTGGTAATGTAGGAGACCACCGCTGCTGTTGGGGGGGGGAGCCCGGTGGCGATGGTGTAGCAACAGGATGTTTAACCCCTCCGCGGGAAGGGGGTTTGTGCCCCGGGGCCCGTTGGGTGCTGATGATTGGGGTGCCGTTGGGTAGAGGAAAAGGGGCTTTTTCAGCGTACTCACTCAGTCCAGGAATAATAACACCGACAGCTTGTAAACCAGAGCACCACTGCAGCCTGGAGGGAGCACGCTGGGATCCGTGCCCTTGGTGTTGCTGTTAGCCTGTAGCCTTTTCCGTGGCACCTTCTCACTAGTTGGACCCTCAACCTTGAAACTTTTCGGGTCCTGCTCACCCGTATGGCTAACGGAGTGAGCTTGCTCTCAGGGTTCATGCGTAGGATTTCTTGGGACTGTATTTGGGAAAGTCCTATCCCATCGGTGCGCTAGTACCCCGATTTTGGAGCGGATTGGGGATGAATCCTGAAGTCTTTACCCCCGTCGGGTAAATTACCGGGACGCGTGAAGCTACTTCCCGGCTTAGAGTCCACATACCCCGTTGTGCCCTGGCCCCTGCCCGGTGATGGCTCAAGGCCGCCGGCTGCCCTCCTCGGCAGTCCAAACCCCTTGATGTGATCCCCTGCGACCGGGGTTCCAGCTCCTACCAGGCCCAGACTAACGTCTGCCACCTAGTTAATTCCAGGAGCCCTGCTCCGGACCGGTGACCTCTCACTCCCAGAGAGTCACTTTCCACCTCCTACTCCTTTCACTCCTGTTTCACTTCTCTGTCACTTTCTCACTTTCCCCTACTAAGCCCTATTCCCTTCAGGCCCCCCCAATGGTGTGTCTGGTTGGTTCGGTGTAAAGTGTTCCTAGGATTTTGACTAGCTAAGCTGTTAGCAACACCAAAGGACCAGGATCCATAACCAAGGAGGAGTGGATACTGTGCAGAAGGGCAGATTGCACAATACCCTGTGACGACCTGATAGGGCATCACAGATAGTTAAATAGAGACACCTAAAGGGTCAGAGAAGTGGTAAAGAGCGAGGGGGGTCATTTTTGACTGTAAAGATCACTACTTCCAATAGGTGTCACTAGAGTTCATCTACTTCCTCATTGAAGAGACAATTTACATATTTCCCAGAGAAGCATTGCAGCTTAAAGTCTCCTCACCACTAGCATGCTGGAAAGGTGTGTCAGTCTCTGCAAAGAGAATAGCTTCATCTTTAGACCCATAAAGCAGCAACTGCTCACGATGAACAGTCCTGCTATGCAGAGAGAAAATGTTGTTTCCTGGACATCCCATTGCAGCACATAATGGGGTAATACTTTATCCCTAGCTAGAAACAGAAATCAAGTTAACAAGCAATTAAAAATAATTAACCACAAGTAATTGCCCATTCCCCCACTCCCCTATCCTACACAAGAAAGTGAAAAAAATCCCTATACACCACATATTTTTCTTTCTTCTTGTAGGAAACAGATTTGATCCTATTATAGCAGTTTCTGTATATTTTATCTTAAGGCCCTGGGCTCCTGCAGTGTATATTCCTCTTTATATACAAGAGAGGTTCTCTTGTCCCTCGGAGTAGATGACTTGGCTGACTATATACAAATGTTATGTTGTCCCACTGTCAAATCAGTTTTCATTTTGTGCCCAGGTTGATTTGGCTGTATTGCGTTGGTGGTTCAGGGTACTGTATCCCAAATTTTGTGTCTCCCTCTGCCATTTTTCCACTACTGACCTGTCTGATCTCTTTGTTTCCAGGCGCCAGCAGCAGAAGCCACATGAGTGTGCAGGGAGTATGAAATACTCGTAAGGACAAAAGGCAAGTAATCTGTGCATGCACCCAACATCTGGGTTCTAGAAGGGCTTGTCTTGTTCTAATTACCAATATTTCTTGGCGCAAGCGCTGCCGATGACATTGTGTCGCCCACCTGTAGCGGTCGCCTCAGGGACTTCACTCCACCTTCTGGGACACCACAGGGGCTCTACTTGATTACCGCTGGCAACAGGTATGTCAGGTTTATTTACATGGGAGTCTTGACGCCACTTACGGTTTGCGGTCAGGGTTATGGGTGACCGCTACCGCAGGTTTAACGAGCATCTGGGGCTGATGGAGTCTGCAGTCTGGTGGTGTGGCCTCCCGTGAGTGAGGCTGGCCCCAGGTTCTCGGGTGTGTAGAACAACAGGTCGTAGAATAACTCAGTCGCAGTCCAGAAAGTCTTTCAACTTGTTTACTCATGTTCAGCTGGTTTTGTGAAGTAACCCGGGTGATGCTAAGATAGACCAAGTGGAACCAGGTATCTGTCAGGCTGGTCTGAGGGTAACCGCTAACTCGCCTTCCTAGCACTTCTTGTTTCGGACAACCCCTGACTTAAAGTACCTTGGGATTCATCCAGGGAAGTCGCAACTGCCTTTTCTCCCCTTTCTGGCCCGTTTGCTGGCAGCGTGGACCAAGAAAGATGGCTCCAGGCTCGATCCTCCTTATGGGCCCCCTCGTTGCTGCTGATGCTCGGACTCTGTTTTGGTTGGCGTGTTACTTGTGGTCCACCCCACCGGCAGGTTTAGCAGACCATTAAATCGATGTCTGGCTCTAGGGACCTGTTCCCTGTGCGTGCCTAGCCACCAGAAGTCTCCATACATGACCAGCTGACTTCCTCAGCGTCTTTCTGCCCAACCTCTGGTCACCGTTCTTCCCCGCCAATGGCCACTACACGTGCAGGGTCTGACTAGCGCGTCCGCTCTCCTGCATCTCCACTATCAGACTGTCTACCTCCAGCTCCTTTTTCTGACTGCCACTGCAACCTAGCTTCCAGCCTCTCTACCGCACCCCTTGATTGGATGTGAAGGCACGCCCCCTCCTTGGTCTGCCCAGGGGTCCCCTCAAGAGTGTGGGAGACCTGGTTGCTATGTGTCTGTGCGTACACACCCTATTCCAGCCTTCAGGATTACATGTTTGCACTCACCCAGCATGGTTGCAGTACTCAGTGGTGCCTGACTAGGTCAGGGGCGCCACAACATCTTAGTTAGAGTGCATCTCCCTGTTAATCAGTGCACCCTTGCTAGGCAGCTATTCCCTCTGTTTGCAGAGGTATTCGGGTGCCCTTGGGTAGCGTGAGTTCCTGTACAGGGGTTATTGTCCTGCTAATGATGTGCTTTTGTCTTTTGGATGTCTGCTCTTCTAAAGGAAAGAGAAAGGAACACACTTTGCTCCTTCTGTGACCAGCCATTAACCAATGACTATGTGCAAAACACATACTGTATACTACCGGTCTGTCTCCTTAAGTGTCAACCTTCCTTCAATCTGAAGCTTCAGTCTTTCTCAGCTGGTTTAAAAAACAATTGTCCAATGTTAGAAATGCATGTTTTTGCTAAAAAAAAAAAAAAGTCCAAGGAAGCAGCACAGAGAAGCAACACCTCAGTGGATAGCTTCCTCTTCATCAGGTGTTTCAAGGGACAGAGCTTCTTCAGGTACTTCTATGGACTTTACAATGGAGTATGTGTAGCGCCCCACGGGGCCTAAGGGAGGTTACTCATCACCGGGCCAGTGGTATTTGGGGTTGCTGCTGTGACTGGCCTGACCCGGCCCCATACCCCCGTCGGCTACATGAAAAGACAAACAGGCGGGGGTGCAAGGTTGTCCGGTGTAGAGGGTGTTGGAAGGAGCATGAAGGGTCCCTGGGGAGCGCCACCGGTGGCAGTGGTGACTAGGGGTCTCGGACGGAGGCCCGTCCTGCGACTTCTCCTCTCCCAGGAGTGGTGTTGGATGGGGATGGGGGATGCCTTGCAGCGCCACTCGTGGTGTGCGGCCAGGAATTAGCCGCCGCTGTGAGGTGTGGCTCTCCTCTGGGGCTGATGTTAACGCAGCTTAGATAGTCCAGCTCCCCACAGGTGGAGCGAGCCCCAGGGAGGAGGAGGACGATGGGGGCGGCTGATGGCGCTGAAGCGCGGAGCGGCAGCACCTGCAATGACAAGGATGACACAGGGTGCTACGGTTCAAAGTTCCATTTACTTACAGTTCTTAAGGTGCCCCGGAGGTGCTGCTCTCCTCCGCCATGGATGAACTCCAGCCGATCCCGGGTGAATCAGAGGCAATCACCGGTGTCTGTGGAAATGTGTGAGACCTTCCTACTTGTGCTGACACATGGTTCCCCGTAGCTTGAAGCAATTTGGGGACCCTGCTGTCGGTGTCAAATATTCCATCCCGTACGCAGGTGACGCGGGTCCTCACCATGGGGTCCGACCGTAGCCCTGAGCCCAGATCCTATATGTCACTGTGCTCAGGGAAAGTGGGTAGTGTACGATGGAATCCCCATCTCCTGCAGATATGTTGGCATCCGTGAAGGTGTCCCCAACCGAGGGTCCTGCACCCCGACTTGTGCTTGCACTGTGGGAACGGTTAGGCTCAACCTCAGCTACCATCTCCACCAGCTGCCTTTGTCTCTCGTCCTCTTTCTGTCTCACTTCTGCAGACTCAGTGCGGTGTTGTGGCCCCTGGGACTATCTCCACCTGTCTCCCGTCCCAGGGCCAGCCTGTTAAACGCTGCTCCCTCAAGGCTGTCTGCTCTGTTCTCTGTCCTGGGCTGTTCTCTGACTAAAAGTGAAACTGCTTGTCTTTTTACTCATTGAGAGCAGCCCCCACCTCAGGAATGACTCTGCAGTGCTGGGGGGGCGGGGATTTTCCCAGCCTAGCTTCTTGTGTGTAGTGACTGGATCACTATCTGGGTGTTTTATGTAAGTTATGAGCTCAGGATTTAGTGTAAGTGAAACCTCTTCTCACCCGGGAGAGAATTACAATTTTAAAACAGATGCAATACTCTGTGGCAACTGAAGCCTCAGGTCACCACATATGCACAGCTAGTCAGCGCTATCTCATTTTAAAGCTCATATTAAACCCAGTGGAATTGGACAGGAACACAGATCACAAATGAAATAAACAAATGTTGGTTTATTGTCCTACAGTATATGACAGACTTTTTTTTCGATAGACACCTGATAAAGAGATTTTGTCACCAGGTTTTTGCTATCCTATCTGAGAGTAGCATAATGTAGAGATAGAAATCCTGATTCCAGTGATGTGTCACTTACTGAGCTTGCTGTAGTGATAAAATTACTTTTTTCTTTCCTCCAAATCTAGCAGTTCTTGAATGTGGAGCTTTTAAACCCCACCTACAGCAATGATTGGAAGTTTTCTGTCCATGTACAGTGTACACAGAAACTGCCAATCAGTGGTTGGGGTGGGGTTATGCAGAGCTCATGAATACGCTTGACTACCTTGCAGAAGTCCAAATAGTCCTTTAATAAATTTCTTGGTGATCAAACAGTGATTTTATCAAAATTACACTAAGCAGCTAAGTAACACATCGCTGGCTCCAGGATCTAAGTCTCTACATTATGCTTCTCTATGATTAGGTGGCAAAAATCTGGTGACAGATTCCCTTTAAAGGACCCAATGGACAGGAAGGCAAATTCCTTACTAAAAATATTACATGGCATCTGTATCTGTGTCTAAAATCGACTTAGCATCTATTTCAGCTGCCAGAGACTTAATGGGGCTTTACACGCTACGACATCGCTAATGCGAACTCGCTGGGGTCAAGGAATTGGTGACGCACATCCAGCCGCATTAGCGATGCCGTTGCGTGTGACACCTATGAGTGATTTTGCATCGTTGCAAAAACGTGCAAAATCGCTCATCGGTGACATGGGGATCCATTCTCAAAAATCGTTACTGCAGCAGTAACGAGGTTGTTCCTCGTTCCTGCGGCAGCACACATCGCTCCGTGTGACACCACAGGAACGAGGAACCTCTACTTACCTGCCTCCCGGCCGCTATGCAGAAGGAAGGTGGTGGGCGGGATGTTTATGACCCGCTCATCTCCTCCCCTCCGCTTCTATTGGGCGGCGGTTCAGTGACGCAGCTGTGACGTCGCTGTGACGCTGAACAAACCGCCCACTTAGAAAGGAGGTGGATCGCCGGTCACAGCGACGTCGCCGGGTAGGTAAGTAGTGTGAAGGGTCTGGGCGATGTTGTGCGGCACTAGCAGCGATTTGCCCATGTCGTACAACAGATGGGGGCGGGTACCCACGCTAGCGATATCGGTACCGATATCGCAGCGTGTAAAGCGGCCTTTAGCCAGTTGGCCAATGATTTGGAATAGGGGTATTACATGGGAAGAGATTGTGGATAAACTGCCAGTAATAAAATTTATTTCGGACTTTTTATGTGATGCACCCCTTGATATTCTGGAAGAGTGTTGTTCATTAAGCAGTGGTCAAGTGATGCTCCATAAAAAAAAATCAAAAAACATTTTTGCTCCCTGCCTTTCAGACGTCAGGCCTTTTTGGTCCACAACTAGTATATAAATACTCAAGTCATTGGGGGAGGGTATGGGATTTTATGTTCCACAACCAAACCTTTAAGCCTTTTCATTCACAAAGAAGGAATTCCCCTAGATTTAGAAGAAGGTATTCAGGAAGGAAGATGTTCAGACCAATGGCTGAGAAAGTCTTTTTAAAGAACAAGTCAACCCTCCTTAGATCTTCATAGTTTTTTCTCTAGAGATCAGTTACCCATAGGAGGAATATTATTCAATTTTTCTCCATCATGGACAGTTACTTCCTTAGACCTTTGGGTCCTGATAGTTGTAAGGAGGGGTTATTCTCTAAAGCTATTGGATTTTCTTCCAAATCATTTCCTGTTAAATCATGCCAAGAAAACAGTTGTCTGGCAAATGATAAAGGTTTTCTTTCAAAAAGGAGCTCTGGAAAAAGTTTTTCTAAACCCTTTGGGAAATGGCATCTGATTACAGATTTAACCTTTCTGAACAGTTTTCTAGAAAGAAAAAGTTCAAGATGGAGAATATCCACTGTGTAACAGTGATTCTCCAGAGGAATTCCTGGCAACCATCAAACCTTCAGGATGTTTCCCTGCACATTCCAATTTTGTCAGCCCATCACAGGTTTCTTCAGGTGGCCATACAGGTGAAGTCTCAGATATTATACAGTTTACCTCTCTTCTGTTTGGTCTTGCAGCAGCTCAAAGAGAATTCTCAAAAGTATCAGTGCTTCTGGCCGCACCTTTAAGGTGACATGAAATATATGTAATTCCGTCTCTTGACGACTATTTAGTGAAAGCATGATAAAAGAAGGAGTTGATGAATCATCTTCAGATAACTTTGAATCTAAAGTTGTTCCATGATTGTCTTTTACATGGTGCTTTGCACAAACTTCATGACTGTTATGGTGGGTTGGGCTCTGTTCAGATTGCAGATTCTGGCACTCGCCTGATACTTTCTCTGGTGTCTGGGATCAACACAAACAGACTCTGGCATTGGCCTATTATGCGCTGATTCATAGGCAGCCTAGCAAGAGTTAATCTCTGCTGGCCTGCTTGCTCATTTGCTCACATGTTGTGGGGAAGCTTATCTGCACCCTCCTATTTATGCTGGTTGAATCCTTCCACCCATGCCAGCCATAGTTTGTCTATGTTGGTCTGTGAGGTGTAGTGTCCTAGATTTACTGGTGAAAGTTCTGTTCATTGCTTGATAAAGTTGTGGAGTTTAACCCTGTTGTTTTGAAGCTTCTTTACTGCTCTTGTTTTTCCTCCTGAGCCTATTTTTGTCTTAACTGTTATGTGTGCGTGCTGTTTGACAGAGTTTTGGTGTTCCCTTGTCTGTCTCTATCTGTAGGTTTCCTCTGACTCATGTACCGTTCCTCCCTGGGAGGATTGATAATCAGATCAGGACTGGTAAGAACCAAGGCAAGGAAGAAGACTCAGGCCTCTCCACCATCAAGAGTATCCCTAAGGTATGGGATAGCATAGGGCTCCCTAGCTTGACGGACAACTTAGGAGCCCCGGTTCCTCGCTATCCCTTAGTCGTTGTGACATTTTCTTATCAACCATGCCAAGTCCCAACTGTCACCATCCAATAAGATAAAGTTCCTGTTTTTTTTTATCAATGTGCACCTTCAGTAATCAGGCTATCTGACTAAAGAATTCTCAAGCTACAAAGCAGTATAACAGATCTTATCCACAGCCCTTAACTTACCATTAGATCACCAACTAGTGTTTCAGGAGCTTAACCTCTACTATTAAAAGCAGTACCCTGGGCTCAAGTTCATACCCACTTAATCCAAAGAGAGGTTATTTGTAGAGATGAGCGAGCCTCTAAAGGCTCGAGTTCAGTTCGGTTCATCGAACGGAGGCCGCGTTCGAGTTCAGTTCAAGCGAACTGTTCGACGAACCTTTTGAACCCCATTGAAACCAATGGGAGGCAAACACAAACACATAAAAACACATTATAAATGTACACATACAGTTAATAAACATTGCCATAACACTTACCTGTCCCCGCGATGCGTCCTGCACTCTGTCTCCCGCCGCTTTTCCTTCTGATAATTGCTGCGTCCTCCCGGTAACCAGCACTGATGATAGGACCTTCCGTGACGTCAAAAAAAGCATGTCTATCTATCACGTGTCTATTATCTCATTGGCTACAGACTGGTCACATGGCTTTGACGTCATGCTAGGTCCTGTCAGTGCATCTCTCCAGTACGCGGTGATCGTTTGTGTATCTCCGTGTACCGGCGACATGCTCTGGCGGCACACGGTTGACTCCCCGTTCTGCTTCCCCGTTCCATTATTCACCGGCTGCCACAACCGGTCAATAACGGAGATCACTGTTGCTATAGCAACGCGCCTGTCAGCGGTGACGTCACCGTCACTCACGGAGTGAAAAGACTGCATGGTACAGCAGCGTCTTCCTCCCATGCAGCGCTTCTGATGTAGCAGAACTGCATGGGTTGAAGGAGAAAGAAGACAGAAGAGTAGAATCGTGGAGGGATAAGAGGGAGTAATAAACATGGAGTCTCTAAGTGTGTCTGTGTATTTATTTCTATTAAAGTATTTTTTCTCTGTGTGGTGTCTTTTTTTTAACCCTTTATTAGAGATTCTTAATGGCTGGGTCTAACTTGCCTGACATTAAGAATCTCTGACTTAATACTAGCTAGTAAAACAAACTAGTATTAACTCATAATTATCCAGCAAACCACCCGGCTCCAAGGCTGTTGGAAGAGTTGGATACAGCGCCAGATGATGGCGCTTCTATGAAAGCGCCATTTTCTGGGGCGGCTGCGGACTGCAATTTTCAGCAGAGGGGCCCAGAAAGCTCGGGCTAACCTGTGCTGTGGATTCCAATCCCCAGCTGCCTAGTTGTACCTGGCTGGACACAAAAATGGGGCGAAGCCCACGTCATTTGTTTTTTTATTATTTCATGAAATTCGTGAAATAATTAAAAAAACGGGCTTCCCTATATTTTTTGGTACAAATAGGCAGCTGCCTGCTGTACCTGGCTAGCATACAAAAATATGGCGAAGCTCATGTCATTTTTTTGGTGGGCAAAAAACTACTGCATACAGCCCTGGATGGAGTATGCTGAGCCTTGTAGTTCTGCACCTGCTGTCTGCTCTCCTGCATACACTAGTAAATGGAGCATGCTGAGCCTTGTCATTCTGCAGCTGCTGTCTGCTCTCCTCCATACAGACAGACAGCAGCTGAAGAACTACAAAGCTCAGTATACTCCATCCAGGACTGTATGCAGGAGTTTTTTGCCCCCAAAAAATTATGTGGGCTTTGCCATATTTTTGTATGCTAGCCAGGTACAGCAGGCACCTACGGGCTGCCCCCAACCCCCAGCTGCCTATTTGTACCCGGCTGGGAACCAAAAATATAGGGAAGCCCATTTTTTTTAATTATTTCACTTATTACATGAAATAATTAAAAAACAAATGACGTGGGCTTCGTCATATTTTTGTGTCCAGCCAGGTACAACTAGGCAGCTGGGGATTGGAATCCACAGCACAGGTTGGCCTGAGCTTTCTGGGCCCCTCTGCTGCATATTGCAGTCCACAGCTGCCCCAGAAAAGGGCGCTTTCATAGAAGTGCCATCTTCTGGCGCTGTATCCAACTCTTCCAGCTGCCCTGGTGACGGGTGGCTCGCTGGGTAATAATGGGGTTAGGGCTAGCTGTATCAACTGGCCCTAAGCCCGAAATTCATGGTGTCATGCCAATATTAGACATGGCCACCATGAATTTCTAGTACCGATAAAAAAAACCACAACACACAGAAAAATATTTTTATTATAAATAAAATACTACACAATTAGTGACTCCATCTTTATTGAAATAAAGAATCCCCCTCCGCAATAATCCTGAGTCAAGGGTCCCGCGCCGTCCAATCCGGATCCAATATCATCTGATCGGTTTGCTGGAAGGCAAAGCGATCAGATGATGTGTCAGGTTCAAGGGCCTGAATCACTTGACACAGCAGCTGATTGTATAAACGGCTTTTATACAATCAGCTGATGCATCAGTGCAAAAAGCCCCCCAGCAAACTACACAGTTCAGTGCAGACTCCTGTCCGACGGCATCAGCTGATAGTTTAGCCGGCCGGGCGGTAAAAAGCCGGCCTCACCGCTCGACATATAGTGTCAGCTGATTCCGTCAGGTGACCGCATCAGCTGATCATCGCCAGGTCTGAGAAAGAGAGAGAGAGAAAGAAGAGAGAGAAAGAGAGAAAGAAGAGAGAGAGAAAGGAGAGAAAGAAAGTAGAGAGAGAAAGGAGAGAAATAAAGGAGAGAGAGAAAGGAGAGAGATAAAGGAGAGAAAGAGAGAGAGTGACAGAAAAGAGAGAGAAAGAAAGGAGAGAGAGAAAGGAGAGAGAGAATAAGAAAGGAGAGAGAGAAAGGAGAGAGAGAAAGCAGAAAGAGAGAGAAAGGAGAGAAAGAAAGGAGAGAGAGAGAGAGAGAAAGGAGAGAAAGAAAGGAGAGAGAGAAAGGAGAGAAAGAAAGGAGAGAGAGAGAGAGAAAGGAGAGAGAGATAGAGAAAGGAGAGAGAGAAAGAAAGGAGGGAGAGAAAGGAGAGAGAGAGAGAGAAAAAGGAGAGAGAGAGAGCTCACAGCTGATGTCCGTCTCCTTCCCTCAGTGCATAATTAAATTATAATTATAAAAAAAAATCTTTACCGGGACTAGAACTTGCGACCTAATGCTTCTTCTGTGAGTGCTCTATCCACTCAGCTACTGCTTCTATTGAAAACAATAGGCAGATTTGGTAATCTTGACTTCTGCATTGCTGAAGTCTCTGCTGAATGCATGATTCACTTGATTGCTACGTGGAGCTGATACAGAGCACTCGTGTTCTGTAGCAGAGCTGAAAGTGTCGTGTGGATTATGTTGGACCTTGAGGGTATTTGAGGATTAATAAGGGGTGAAACAGGGTGATTTTTTGTCTTTTATTCCAAACAAAGGATTTTTCACGGTGTGTTTTTCTTCACTTTCACTTTAATAATGCCAAAAATGTACTAGGAAAAGCCTAGCCTAGCCTAGCTGCCCATACATGGAGGTTTGCAGTCCAAATAGTGGCATTTTTTCCCAGATATGGATGTTCTTACCTAGATAGTGGCATTTAAGTTAGGTTCCCGGAATACAGAGATATACCTTGCAGTTTGGTTTTCGGGCTTACATGCATTGGCCAATACATAAACTAAATATCTCTCTTTTGCAGTAATGCAGTGCCATATTTTTCCTAGTACATTTTTGGCTTTTTTCAGTGTGCAACTGTTTGCATTTATAGTTACTATGTTTTTTCAGTTAGCACCTGTTCACATTTGTTGGATGTGCGGGTCAGTTTTTTGATATTTCACATAGCCTTACTGTGAAAAGCCACGTTTATGTTGATCGAACCGTTATTGAACCTAACTCGAACTGTCGAGCTTTTAGCAAAAAGCTCAACTTCGAGTTCGATCTCAAGCATCCCCCAAAATCACTTGAACATGAAATTGGCGAACCTCGAACATCGCTCAACTCTAGTTATTTGTAGGTGGAACAGAAGTCTTGCTTCTTTAGACTCCAACAAACATGATTTTCAATAGTGGTTATTTTTGAGCCATCTGTTGGACTGCAGATCTCTCATACCTTATGACCGATGACCCTCACTTAGGATGCTTCAAGCTTGGGTTGGGATGCCCATGTTGGTGACAAGTGGATCCAAGGGGACTGATCGAAGCAGGATTTCCAGTTATCACTCAAACTCAGGGAACTAAGGGCAATATGTTGGTACCTGAGTAACTTTCACTCTATTCTCTTCTATTTCAGCAAGCAATGTTAGTTCAGTCCCACACCCTGGCATATGCTTCTTATATCAACAATTAAGGAGGAACCAGTGTCTGTCTTTGGCGGCAAAATGATTGTAACTAACTAGTCATCTGATTTTCCTGCAGTTCACCAACAAGATGGGTTTCTAAGATATAGATGTCATGGTTATATGCAAGAATGCAAGGACTCATTGCTTTTGCTCTCTCTGGCCTTTTGAACATCTATGGCAGATTGATGGTCTTTCATTTTTTTGAAAGAGCATGCTGATTCATGTTTTTCCCCCAATTCCATTGATCATTAACGTTTTAAGCAAGATCAGAATGGAGGAATTGGAGGCAATAGCATTCCTTCCCTTTTGGCTTAGAAGAGCTTGGTTTCTCTGGTATGACTTCTGGTGAAGGGCACATGTCGCGGGCGTCGGGGCGCTGCGCTTGCTAACGCTCGGGTCCGGTACTGCTGCTGCTGCTCGGTGGCTCGAGCGGTGGGCCGGATCCGGGGACTCGAGCGGTGCTCCTCGCCCGTGAGTGAAAGGGGATAGTTTGGTTTGGGGATTTGGTCCGTGACACCACCCACGGGTTGTGGTGAGGTTGGGCACCACCGCTGCTGGTGACAGGGATCCCGGGAGCAATGGTAGGGAGCAGCTGGGATGTCGTTTTCCCCCTCCGTGCGTAGGGGTTGGTGGTCCCGGGGCCCGGTGAAGTGACGGGGAGGCGGGGTTGGCAAGGTGCAGGGTCGCCTGGACTGCGCAGCGCGGTGCCGGATGGCACGGTTGTACTCACTCAGCCACAAATGTACGCAAAGTCTCTGGTAAACCAAACGGCTGGATGGACGGGTCCCGCAGCCGGCTGCTGTGGCTTCTCCCGGATGGTTGGTGGTGGCTGCCTTTCCCTACACCTTTGTGTATGTTCGGTCCCGATGGCTTCCCACCGGTAACCCGCTCCCCAGCGTATTTATGTGCCGGAGGAGCCCTTTTGCCCGCAGGCTCTGGCCCTTGGAACTCTAGCTGTGGCGGTAGCTGAATTTCCTTCTACTGGTCGAACGGTTGCCTTCTATCGGGTCTTGGCTGTTAGGAAACCCCTGGGGTTCTGGTCACTGACGGATTTGACCTCTTAACGGCGACTCCAAGCCTGGTCGTGGTCCGCAGGCCCTGCCTGTGTGTGCTGGCTTCACTTCGCTCCCCGGTTCGGTACTGGCGGGCCACCACCCGACCCCGGTCCTACAGTTCTGCGTTGATTCGCCTCTCCTGCAGATGGCCACCACCGTCTGCCAACCTTGCTCTTAGTGCCCGGGCCACGCACCCGGACACGGTCAGTTTACTCCTTCACCACACTTCACTCCTCTCTCTTGCACTTCCCTAACTGAACTCTCTTCCTTTTCCCGCCTCCAGGACTGTGAACTCCTCAGTGGGTGGGGCCAACCGCCTGGCTCCACGCCACCTGGTGTGGACATCAGCCCCTGGAGGGAGGCAACAAGGATTTTGTGTCTGGCTGATGTGCCTGTCTCAGGGTGGGGGTGTGTGTTGCAGTACCTGTGACGACCTGGCTAGTCCAGGGCGCCACACACATACTTGAAGCTATGTCTCCTACTAGACCTACTGTTACAATAAAACAACTATATGGTTGTTATAATTATCTAGATCTAGCCAGGCTACGTCTGACAGCATGAAGATTGTCTGGGAAAATCTAGCGGCTCAAGGCCCATTGGATCAAATGATTGCGACCTTGTTTGCCGCTAGAACATGGACACCAGATACATGTAGAATCTTTCTAGGACATGGAGGATCTATGCTACCTAGTGTTGTTTTGAATAGCGGAATCAGAGAGCTTTAGCTTTCATTCTGCAGTTCCTACAATCAGGATTTGAAAAGGGCTTAAAACTTAGCACTCTGAAGTCTCAATTCTGCTGGCTCCGTCACTTAAGGCCCTGTCACACACAGAGATAAATCTGCTGCAGATCTGTGGTTACAGTAAAATTATGGACAATCAGTGCCAGGTTTGTGGCCTTCTACAAATGGAACAATATGTCCATGATTTCACTGCAACCACTGCAACCACTGCCAAAGATTTATCTCTGTGTGTGACGGGGCCTTTACTCTTGTCGTTGCCATGCAGGTGAAATCTTGCGGTGTGATGACGTCACTGTATCACGCCACATGATGCCACACCTTACTGTGTGGGGTTATTATGCTGTGTAGGTGGAGGAAAGTGGAAACATCATTCTGTGTGGGGACATCTTTTTGAGTGTAACACTCTATCAAGGGCCATGGAAGGGGTATCATAGTGAACAAAAACATCCCCTCACATTTTTGTAAATATTTTATTGTATCCTTTCATGGGACAACACTAGACAGATTACACTTGGATACAATGTAAAGTAGTCAGTGTACAGCTTGTATAACAGTTTAAATTAGATGTGCCCTATAAATAACTCAACACACACAACCATTAATGTCTAAACAGCTGGTAACAAAAATGAGTACACCCCTAAGTGAAAATATCCAAATTGTGCCCAATTAGACATTATTCCCTCACTGGTACCATGTGATTAATTAGTGTTACAAGGTCTCTGATGTGAATAGGGAGCAGGTGTGTAAAATTTGGTGTTATCGCTCACACACTCGTTCACACTGGTCACTAGTATGACTAACCTAGCAGCTAATTACAAAGAATTCTCTTAGGATCTGAAAACATGAATAGTTGATCTACATAAGACTAGGCTATAAGAAGTTTGCCAATACCCTGAAACTGAGCTGCAGTATGGTGGCCAAGACCATACAATGATTTAACAAGACAGGTTTCACTCCAAACAGGCCTCGCCAAGATCGACCGAAGAAGTTAAGTGCACGTGTTTAGTGTCATATCCAGCATGGGGAGGGGGGGTAGCCTGTTACTACTCAGACCATACGCTACACACTGCATCAAAATGGTCTGCATGGCTATCGTCCCAGAAGGAAGCCTCTTTTAAAAATGATGCATAAGAAAGCCCACAAACAGTTTATTGAAAACAAGCAGAGTAAGGATATGTATTACTGGATCCATGTACTGTGATCTAATGGGACCAAAATAAACTTATTTGGTGCACATGGTGTCAAGTGTATGTGACAGCAACTAGGTAAGGAGTACAAAGACAAGTGTGAAAGTCAAGCATGGTGGTCGGAGTGTCATGTTTGGGGCTACATGAGTGCTGTTGGCCGTGGGGAGCTACAGTACATTGAGGGAACCATGAAAGTGAACATGTAGTGTGATATACTGAAGCTGAGCATGATCCCCTCCTTTCAGGAAACTGCATCACAGTGTGAAATTCTAACATGATAATGGCCCCAAACACACCTCTAAGATGACCATTGCCTTGCTAAAGAAACTGAGGGTAGAAGTGCCGGACTGGCCGAGTATGTTTCCAGACCTAAACCCTATTGAACATCTGTGGGACATCCTCAAATGGAAAGTGGAGGATCACAAGGTCTCTAACATCCACCAGCTCAATGATGTTGTCATGGAGGAGTGGAAGAGGATCCAGTGGCTACTGTAAAACTCTAATGAACTCCATACCTAAGAGAGTTAAGGCAGTGCTTGAAAATAATGGTGGTCACACTAAATATTGACAATTTGGGCACAATTTGGCTATTTCCACATAGGGGTGGGAGTACTCACTTTTGTTGACAGCGGTTTTGACATTAATGATTTTGTGTTGGGTTATTTAGAGGGCACACTAAATTTACACTGTTATACAAAATGTACACTTGACTACTTTACATTGTATCAAAATATAACATTTTCATTGTTGTCCCATGGAAAGATATAATAAAATGTTTACAAAAATGTGAGGGGTGTATTAACTTTTGTGATATACTGTAAATTGATAAGATAGCATCATACCCCCTTTTGACCATAAATTTTGCTACCCAATAAATATACTGTAACTGAATGAGTCACTGGGACCCTCCTCACAATACATTATAACCTCCTGTCCTGTGTCCAATCTTTCCCAAATTCATTATAATTCCTGGTATTCCCGGTGGATGGCTTTGTAAGTCAATGAAGGGATTTGCAGAGGGGAGAAGCAGAGGAGTAGCAAGGAGAAAGGTAGATTAGTTGAGCAGCAGAGTTAAAGCACCACTCCAGTGTTTTTTTAAATTTCACCGCTGGAGTGGCGCTTTAAATGTAAGTTCCCTGCCCCCTGTCTTATACTCACCAGCTGGTTTTTTCAACTGTTTCCAGCATTGCTCCAGTCTGTCCTTGGCAGTTTTTGACCTGCCGGCAGCTCCAGTGTTTCATGGAGCGCCGGATGGCACAAATCAATACAAGTCTATGAGAACCTCGCTCTGGCTCTCATAGAGTTGCATTGAGCACTTGTGACATAACTTATGACTTGCAGCCAGTCAGACGTTACATGCACAAATGGCGCTGCAGGATCAAAGCGGAACTGAAAAATTCTGAAAATGCTGGAGTATGAGTATAAGACTGGAAGGTGAGGACTTAGATTTAAAACACACTTCAGAGGTGAAAAAAAAAGAAATACTCTGGAGTGGTGCTTTAAGGGTGGACTGGAGAAGTGCAAGAGTGTTAGCAGGGAGGATACAGAAAAGAATATTCTAGTAGTCGAGATGTAGGATGATGAGAACATGCCCTAACTACCGTAATTAGTAGGTGACGAGAGACTCCAAGGAAGCGGACTTCTTGTAACAGAAGAAAGAGTGATATAATTTATTGTGATAGATTGGGTAGAGACGTTAGGTGAGATGGAGGAAAGATGATGCGTTCAGTTTTGTCCACATTGAGCTTTATGAAACGACGGGAAAAGGAGTATACAGTATGGCTGATAGACACTCTAGCATTCTGGTCAGCAAAGAGGTATTCCCTGAGAGGTATATCTGAATATCATCAGCAAATAAGTGGTACTGGAACCATGGGCCTTTATAAATTGTCCTAGTTCAAAGCTTTAGATTGAGAAGAGTAAAGTCTGCTTTACATGTTACGATTTCGCATACGATATCGTATGCGATTGTAACCACCCCATCGTATATGTGGCACGTTCAATTTGTTGAACGTGCCGCACAAACGATTAACCCCCGTCACACGTACTTACCCGTCCATACGACCTCGCTGTGGGCGGCGAACATCCACTTGCTGGAGTGGGAGCGACGTTCGGCGTCACAGCGACATCACACGGCAGCCGGCCAATAGAAGCGGAGAGGCGGAGATGAGCAGGACATAAACATCCCACCCACCTCCTTCCTTCCGCATTGCTGGCCGGGAGCCGCAGGACGCAGGTAAGATCTGTTCATCGTTTCCGGGGTGTCACACATTGCGATGTGTGTTATCACGGGTACGATGAACAATCTGACGTTCAATTTTTAGAAATTGAACGACGTGTATGCGATGAACGTTTTAACGTTCAATCTCAATTGCACGTAGCTGTCACATACAACAATGTAACTTACGATGCCGGATGTGCGTCACTTACGACGTGACCCCGCCGACACATCGTAAGATATATTGTAGCGTGTAAAGCGGGCTTAGGGGTCCTAAAACAGAACTTTGAGGGACACTGACAGAAAGAGGGGGGGATAACGAGGTGGTAGGGAAATCAGAGATGCTAAAAGTGCAGTTAGAAAGGTATGAGGGGATCCAGAAGAGGGGAAGGTCTTTGTCACCAAGAAAAGAGAAGGTCTGCAGTAGAAGTGAGTGGTTGACTTTGTTGAAAGCAGAGGACAGGTCTTGAAGGAGGAGTATAAAAAATTGTCTGTTCGCTTTGGCAGTAAATCATTAATAATTTAGGTCAGGGCAGTTTTGATGAATTAGTGAGATGAAAGGCTGATTGTAGGTTGTCAAAGAATGAGTTAAGGCCGCTTTACACGCTGTGATATCGGTACCGATATCGCTAGCGTGGGTACCCGCCCCCATCTGTTGTGCGACACGGGCAAATCGCTGCCCGTGCTGCACAACATCGCCTGGACCTGTCACACATACTTACCTGCCCGGCGATGTCGCTGTGACCGGCGAACCGCCTCCTTTCTAAGGGGGCGGTTCGTTCAGCGTCACAGCGACATCACAGCAGCGTCACTGAACCACCGCCAAATAGAAGCTGAGGGGCGGAGATGAGCGGGACGTAACATCCCGCCCACCTCCTTCCTTCGCATTGCAACTGGGAGGCAGGTAAGGAGAGCTTCCTTGTTCCTGCGGCGTCACACGTTGCGATGTGTGCAGCCGCAGGAATGAGGAACAACTTCGTTACTGCTGCAGTAACGATATTTGAGAATGGACCCCCATGTCACCGATGAGCGATTTTGCACGTTTTTGCGACGATGCAAAATCGCTCATAGGTGTCACACGCAATGGCATCGCTAATGCGGCCGGATGTGCGTCACAAATTCCGTGACCCCAACAGCTTTGCATTAGCGATATCGTAGCGTGTAAAGCCCCCTTTAGACAAGAGGTGGGAGGAAAGTTCAGCATAGATTTGTTGCTCGAAGAGTTTGGAAGTGAATGGCAGCAGTGATATGGGATGAGAGCTGGATGTGGAAATCGGGTCAATGGATGGCTTCTACAGAATAGGTGTGACTGGGGCATTTTTGAAAGCAGAAGGGAAGGCTCCAGAAGTTAATGATAGGTTGAAGATGGGTTATGAATGGGATAAGCATGGTGGTGAGGTTGGGTAGGCGGTGGAATGGAATCGGCTCAAGGGCACAAGTGGTGAGGTATGATTTTGAGACAAAATAAGTAAGCTCGCCTTCAGCGATAGTGGGGAAGAAAGTCAACTCGCCCCAGGGCTATGGGGTACTCGGTCCCGGGCTGCTTATTTACGGGGACAGTTCACTGGGTGGTTTTTGCCCGATTTCGTGACCCTGGGGGTCACTTGAAAGGGGTTATGTACAGCGGAATAATAACAAAGGTTTTGTCGTGACACCACTTGCGGGTTGTGGCTAAGTAGATGGAGCCGCCACTGCAGTCTCTCTGGGGCTGGTGTTAATGGCAGCCTGGATGTTGGGCTCTCTGCAAGTAGGACCAGGCCCAAGGGGGTAGGTGATGGAGTTTGGCGCGGAAAGAAGGTAGGCCACACAAGGGATTGCAATGTAACTGGTTTCTTTACTCATAGCATTGTTATGGCTGGCAACTCGAAGAAGGCTGGTCCTCACTACTGGTCCCCTTAATCCCAGTGCCAGTGTGGTGACCTGGTGGCTTCTTTCCCCTGCACCTGTCTCTGGTTGGTGGGTCCCCATGGCTTGGAGCGTCTGGGGGTCCCCTTCTGGTAGTCTTTCAGTCTGTAGTCCATACGGCGGGCAGTTTGAACCCTGTAGGGTTGGTGTTCCATTCCAGCCCCTGGTTCTCCCGTCACTGCTGGTGTCCTCGGACTTTATGGTCAGTGAGGTCCTGGATGGTCCCTTCACTGTGCAGATTTTATCAGGTCTGCCTGGATAATTTGCCTGACCTAGGGCTCTGAACGCCGTCGGTGCTATGGCTCCAGGAGTACTCAGCTGCACTCCACCGGCAACCACATGTCTGGGCCTACAGGTCACCGCTATACTCTTCCGTCAGCACGGATACATCTGTCTCCTCACACTTCTACTTACTGACTGTCTGACCCCTCCTCCCTGGCTGTCGTCTAGTGGACTGGATCGGCTCCACCCCTAGGTGGCCATCCATTGGGTCCAACCGTAGTCTGTCACCAGACATTGGGGAAGGGAAAAGCAGGGATTATATATGTGTTTTGGTGTTACCGGCACTGGTCTTCTGGGTCCCTGGAGGTATGCCCTGCATCTTTGATAGGATGCAGTACCCTGTAGCTCCTGATGGCTTCAGGGACGCTACAAGGTCATGGAGGAAGTGAAGTGGTCTGTTATACATACGGGTTGATGTGGTTAAGAATTAAGTACTTGCCTTTTTGTCAATATTATTTTTAAAAATTTTTGGTAACGTCTTCTGCAGAGATGAGGGAATTTGGAGGGGGCAGTGGTGGTGGAGGAGGGAATTGGTAGGGTTGTTAAATAAAAAAGATATGAAGGCTGTGAAGTACACCTATTTAGCAGAGTGGAGGGCCGACTTGAGTGTGAAAGTTGCTAGTTTGAATGTGGTGAAGTCGTCTTGCAAGTGTGTTTTTTTTCTGGTTGTTGTGCCAGGATTGTCTATTGATTCGTAACATTCTGCCATGTATGAGAGGGGCGATCGAGTCAACAGCTAATGCGAGAGTGGCGTTGTAGAACATGGTGGCACTGTCTGTGTTGTGAATATATGGAGGACACTGGTGAAAATAGAGTTAGAGTGTGTGTGAATGTCTAGGTGTGCAAGGTTTCTGCAGATATGTGCTAATTGCAGAACATGGGGGCAGGTCAGGAGGACAGTGATGAGAAAGTGAGTAAATGGTAGTCCCATAGGTGGAGGAGTGAAATTGTGAGGTTAGAAAGGGAGCAGAAGCAGGTGAAAATAAGAATTAACGTATGTCCGTCCATGTGGGAGTCTGTGTAAGACCACTGAACAGGACAAAAGGATGATGTGAGCGACAGGAGTTTGGAAACTGCCAAATGGTGGTTGTCAGTGGGAATGTTGAAGTCACCCATGATGATGGTGGGAATGTAAGCAGAGAGTATAGAATGTAGATTTATGGCCTTTATATATGTTGTGTCTGGCATTTTTCACTAATTTTCTACTTCTGCATTATTATTAATAATTTAATTAAATTAATTAATAATTAATTTAGAAAGCACCCTTAATTTTCTCATGCTGTACATGTGAAGAAAGTGTACATACTTATTGTAGATATATAAAATACAGTCAACAAATTAACAGTGACAGACTTGTACAGAGGAGGAGAGAACTCTGCCCTCATGAGCTTACATGCTGCAGTGAGGCTCTCTCTCTAATTTTCAGTTCTCTCTGTGCTGGTGGGTGGCTATTTTCTTGCATTATCGATTTTATGTAAAATTTGTTGAAACAACAGTGATTATTTAAAAAATGTGACTTTTGGGACAAAAGAAAAAACTCTCAGACTGTCACAACATTGTCAATGACGTCCTTAGATTGTTCTCATCTTAAATGAGCAGAGATACTGGAAGAATCAAGTTAAGAAAAAAAGTCCTTCATGGTCAATAATTATATAAACAGAGTTGATAATTCCGTATGTAGCTCATTCTACTACAAAGCCAATTTGTTACTTGCAAGTGCCACATGTTCGTCTTTTATCTTCTAAGGATATTAGTTTCTCATGAATGCCTTTGAACATGAAGCAAAGGCTATGCCACTTAGGGCAAAGGTGATCCTAGTGGAAGTTCCATACAAAACCATAATAGGGACTCTGCTTCTTCCTAGTTATGTTGCAGATTGGTTACGAAAAAGCAGACAAACTAAGTTGTGCATGAAATCAGGCATGTAATGAGTGATTCCCTGGATGAACAAATAATGGCTCAATTAAATGTCTTTTGTATGGTTGGTCCAATTATAAGAGAATTCTGTAAAAGAAAAATCTCGTTAACGCGTAACAGTAGAATAATGAACTACAATTTGTCCAAAAGTGTTGCGCTTTAGTTTCTTCCTGCTTTTTCCACAAACCATACATTTTTTGTTTTTCCATTGATTGCATTCGTGAAGCTGTAGGAAAGCATTTTTATAACGAATTGTAGTTTTCAATGTCACCATTAACTATACCAAATAATGTACTGAGAAACAAGTACATAAATCTAAGTGGGTGAGAAAACATAATTCTTCAATTTTTGTGGTTTTTCGTTTTTACATTATTTATTGTTCAATAACAATGACCATAATCATATAATGTCAATATGATTATGGTGACCTAACCTTTTATAATTTTGTTTAAATTTTAGTGCTTGAAAAAAATCTGTACTTTGAAAACAAGAGGTTAGAGATGACTCTGTCAATCCCTCTCACCCTACAACGTGAGAAGTAGCAATTGTAAACCTTGGATCTGTCTTCAGACAATTCAGATCTGCTTCATTGTTAGTTGATTCAATAGCATTTATATGTTCTCTTACTCTTAAGCTGGGTTTACACACTGCAACATCGCAAAGGACATCGCTGTAACGTCACCGGTTTTGTGACGTAACAGCGACCTCCCTAAGTCTCTGCTAAGTCGCTGGTGAGCTGTCAAACAGGCAAACCTGGCCAACAACTCAACAGCGATCCGGACCTGCAGAGCGACCTAGCTGGTTGTTGGGGACGTTGATAAGCAGCCTTTTGAAAGGGAAGTTGCTAACAAAGTCGCTGCAAAGTCTTTCACACGCTGAAACTTTCCAGCGATGCATGCTGCACAGCTGGAAACAAAGGACCTAGGAATGGTCCTGAACGATTTGTAACGATTACAACTTCACAGCAGGGGCCGGGTCGCTGATAGGTTTCACACACTGCAACATCGCAAACAACATCGCTATTGCGTCACAAAACCGGTGACGTTACAGCGATGTCGTTTGAGATGTTGCAGTGTGTAAACCCAGCTTTATTTTGAATTGGAGAGTGGTAAGTCCTACATATATTTTATGGCACTGACATGTGGCAACATAATCAATTGCCAAGGTAGAACAGGTTATGTGATGCTTGATCTGAAAACTCTTTGTTCCAGAGAAATGAAAAAAAGTGTCATCCCTTTCAATATTAGGGCATGCCACGCATTTGTCACATGATACTGAGCATGATGCAATGTTTGAAGACTCCAAAAATGTAGTACTATCATTAGTGTGGTAACTGTGTACCAACAAATAGCGCAAATTTTTGCTCCTCCAGAAGGTCACACTAGGCTTAGTAGTGCTATATTTTACGAAAACCAGATCCACCAAAAGACTATTCCAAGACTTTTCCAAACATTGTCGTATCTGTGAGGATTGAGAGTTAAAATCCGTAAGGAAACTTACCATACAGTTTGTGGCAGTCTTTTTTTGGTGAATAGAGCAATTGTGATCTACTTGTATATTTAGCACTATGGTAAACATGTTTGATAGAGATCCGGCTTTACCCCTGCTCTAGGAACGGATTCTTCAAATCTGTGGCTTGATACTCAAAGTTATCATCAGAAGAACAGATCCGACAAAGCCTTAAGGATTACCCTACAGGCACACCTCTGATGGTAGAAGCCGGATGCGAGGATGATGCATGAAGAAGTGCGTTTACTCATGGTGTGTGTTTGGCATCCAATTTTTGCTGTCTTATTTGACTATGATGTCCAAGAACTCAATTGATTGTGAGTCATTGTGGCAAGTTAGATGAATGTTGTAATTGTTGTCATTAGGCCAATATGCAGCAGCAAGCCCAACAAAAAATAAATAAATCGTTGCTGCAACAGGTCCAACAGCAACACCAGCATCTGTTTGAGCAACAGAGGCATCTCCTAGAAGAGGCAGTTAGTGGCAAGGCAACCACCCCATCCCCAAGTGAAGGTGATGACTCACATCCAGGAGATGGTAAGGAGAGCCATGCAAAAGATGACCCCTGTGGATAATATTGAGGAGCTTTTGACGGTGTTTGAAAGGGTCAGCGAACGGGAGAAACTGCATTCAGAGCAGTGGGTGGAGGTGCTGGCACCATATATGACTGGAGAGACGCAAAAGGCCTATTATGACTTTGCTTTGCAAGATGCAAAAGTATATGTTAAATTAAAAATGGAGATATTGGTTCATTTAGGAGTGACTCTGACTGTCAGGGTACACTGATGGCACAATTGGGCGCAACACGGTAACAAACCTTCCCGCTCTCAAATGTTTGAATTGTTGCATTTACTGTAGTCCAAAAGTGGTTGTAGCTAGAATCTTCCTCCCCAGTGCATATGGTGGAGCCGGTTGTCATGGACCAGTTCATTCACTCCCTTTCAAAGCCAGTGGAGTCCTGGATTGTGCAAGACGATCCCCAGAATGCAGCTGACCTGAGAGGGAGTTGCTAGAATGGCACCAGGCAGCCAGAGGTCCATGGGAAAACCCTGGGTCATAGCATCACCATAGCTCGGGTTCCAGAAGGGAAGCCAACACCAACAAGAAGAGTAGTAGACCCAGAAGTGGGGGCAACCAAGGTCCCTAGGGACATCTGAGCCATTAGCAAAGGCCTCAATGAATGATGTAATTTGTTGGAGGTGTCACAGCCTCAGGCATATAGCTGCCCATTGTTCCATGACCACTGAACAGATGGATGGCAGCCTAGGGCAGCACTGTTCATATTACGTTAATCTGGTCTGAAGTGTGGACTGTCAACCCTATGATGGGCTGCAGGCATGTCCTGTGTCAATAAATGGTGCAACAATAACTGGTCTTTTGGAATCAGGGAGTTTTCTGACCCTGGTAAAGGCCACACTCCTCCGCCAGTTGATTCCCTGCAAAGATTTTGGGTGTCTGCAGTATCCACGGGGATGCTAAGGATTATCCAGTGACCAGGGTCTTCATAGAAACCAGCTGTGGCTCCAAATCCTATGAGGTTGACATGGTCAAGAACCTGTTACACCCAGTTATAATATGACGGAATTTTACCTTATTCTGGGAAGTGGCAAAAGTTGGAGGTGCCCAGTTACTCAGATAAGAGTCAGTTTGCCCTTAAAAGAAAACACAGGACAGCTGGAGGCAGATGAATGTCCCTTGTGTGTGCTTGCTGGCAATGAGGACAAGGCGGCATTCCGTGAGGCCAACATCCCTGAGTTGTGGGTTTCTCGGGGGGGGGGGGGGACTTTGGGACCACTCAACTTATTTAATGCTTAAATGGGCATTTGATAATGTTACAGTTCTAAGTGGGGTTACTCAGGAGCTGGGGGGGCGACACCAGGTACACATACTTTGCTGTAAATAGGGACCTGTTCTATCAGGTTATCAAGCTGAAAAAG
Organism: Anomaloglossus baeobatrachus; assembly: GCF_048569485.1. Classification (NCBI taxonomy): domain Eukaryota; kingdom Metazoa; phylum Chordata; class Amphibia; order Anura; family Aromobatidae; genus Anomaloglossus; species Anomaloglossus baeobatrachus. Next base: position 145,253,780 of record NC_134354.1, read on the forward strand.
GAGGTAATTGAGCAATTGTTACCCTATAGCCATAAGGTGTTAACTATGGGCCATTCCCATGTCTTGGGTGGTCATCTGAGAAAATCCAAGAGTGGATCCTTCAGAGGTTCTACTTGCCCGGATCTCACGCAGAGATTGTGAACGATCGCAGGTCCTGTCCCATCTGCCAGCTAACCACTTTGGTCTCTCACTTCCATAGTCCTTTAGTGCCACTACCGATCATAGAGGTTAAATCCGACAGGGGGCATCAATATATTCTAATTGTCCTGGACTATGTGATACGGTACCCAGAGGTGGTACTACCAAGGAACTCATCTGCTAGAATTATTTACTTACAGATTACATAACTCATGACATTTGTAAATCCATCACAGATGGACGATCTTGTAGAGAGGTTTAAAAAAAACCTTGAATGCCATGCTCAAGAAATTCGTAGTGAAAGATGGTCAGAACTGGCATTGTCTGCTACCATATCTGATGTTCTCCATTAGAGAAGTTTCTCAGGCCTCTATATGGTTTCCTCTGTTTGAGCTCCTTTATGGTCGACATTCTTGGGGACTCTTAGGGGCACTTTGCACACTGCGACATCGCAGGTGCGATGTCGGTGGGGTCAAATTGAAAGTGACGCACTTCCGGCATCGCATGCGACATCGCAGTGTGTAAAGCCTAGATGATACGATTAACGAGCGCAAAAGCGTCGTAATCGTATCATCGGTGCAGCGTCGGCGTAATTCATAATTACGCTGACGCGACGGTCCGATGTTGTTCCTCGCTCCAGCAGCAGCACACATCGCTGTGTGTGAAGCCGCAGGAGCGAGGAACATCTCCTACCGGCGTCACCGCGGCTTCCGTAGGTTATGCGGAAGGAAGGAGGTGGGCAGGATGTTTACATCCTGCTCATCTCCGCCCCTCCGCTCCGATTGGCCGCCTGCCGTGTGACGTCGCAGTGACGCCGCACGACCCGCCCCCTTAACAAGGAGGCGGGTCGCCGGCCACAGGGACGTCGCACGGCAGGTGAGTGTGTGTGTGAAGCTGGCGTAGCGATAATTTTCGCTACGCCAGCTATCACCACATATCGCTGCTGCGACGGGGGCGGGGACTATCGCACTCGGCATCGCAGCATTGGCCTGCGATGTCGCAGTGTGCAAAGTGCCCCTTAGACATAGCAAAGGAGACCTGGCAAGACAAATTTGCACCCTATAGAAGCGTCATCGAACATGTGGTGCAAATGCATGAGAGGATTTGAGAAGTGATACCGATAGTGAAGAAAAGTCTTCTCCAAGAGCAGGAGGCCCAAGTGAAGGTCTAATATTAGTTAGCAAGGGTGATACCATTCAACCCTGGAAATCGGGTGTTCCTATGATTGAGAGCAAATTTCCGTGCAAATGTCAGGGGCCATAAGAAGTGGTAGAATAACTTTGGGAGGTGAAATATAAGGTCCATGAGCTAGAAAGTTGAAAACCCTATCAAGTATACCAAGTCAATCTGATCAAGCCATGGCAGGAAAGGGAGACGATTGAAACTCAATGTCTGCTGGCTAATCCTGAAGCCAATATCAAGATTGTCAAGGTGGAAGAGACACTGACACTGGCTCAGAAACAGCCATGTCAGGAATTGCTGCAGAGAAACTGTTACTTGCTTTCAGAATTGCCAGGATGTACACAGATCATGCAGACGAGATTCTTACCAAACCTCATCTACGAATGAACTCAAAGCTCTACTGGTTCCCAAGGCTCATTGACAGCTGATCTTAGAGGAGTTGAAGCAAATATTGAGCCTTGGCATCACTGAGGAGTTTAAAAGTGACTGATCCAACCCCATCGTCTTAGTGCAAAAACCCAATGGTGATTTGGAAATTGAATGAGGTCTCTAAATTCGATATGTATCTGATGCCTCATGTTGATGAACTAATTGAGAGGCTGGGGCCGGCATGCTATATTACCACCCTTGACCTAACAAAACGGTATTGGCAAATCCCACTGTCCTAAGAAACTAAGGAGAAGACAGCCTTCTCTTTGACTGATAGGGTGGTTTCAGGATACAAGGATGCTGTTCAGATTACAAGGATCTCGAGCCACCTCCAAGGGGGGCATGAGGGGATCCTAACTCCTCACAAGAAGTACGCTGCTGCTTACCTTGATGACATTGTGATTTTCAGCCCAGTGTGGGAAGTCACCAAGGAAAGGTCCAGAAGGTGTTTGATGCACCAAACAAGGTAGGGTTTACAATAAACCCAAATAAGTGTGCCATGGTGAAGGAGGAGGTCAAATACCTAGGCTACGTAGTAGGAAGGGGGGAAATAAAATCCCAAATAAACAAAGTGGACGCAATCCAGAATTGTCCGAAACTGCTCTCAAAGAAGCAAATTAGGATATTCTCGAGATTGTAGGATAGTACAGATGGTTTTTCCCTGACTGACCTCCTTAAAAGTCAGACAAGTTATTTAACACTTTATAACTCCTCACTCTGGTACCTCTGCCCCCTTTTATTAAAAAAAAAAAAAAAAAAAAAAGTGGGCTGTGACTCCAAGGGATGTGTCTATTTAAATTTTGTTGTATGCTCTCATTATTTTATGAGATTTGTCCTGAGAAGAAGAAAGTATATTCAGAAAGTATGCCTGCATCACTCCTGGTGTTTTAACCCTCTAAATGCTGCGATTATTAGCGATTGAAGCATTTAGAAAATTGAGAGAGGGAGAGGGTTCCCTTGATTATCCAATACAATCATAGGGGCAGAATTGCCATAACAGCAGGACATCAAATAATGACCTCTTGATCTGTCAGCTATGGTGCACTGTTATACCATTCCAAAAGCATGTATGGTGTCCCTGAGCTTAGTCGCCACAGGGTACTGCATCTCTTTTAAGATGTAGTATTCATTCCTGGTAAGAGGGAGTTAATTGCTGGTATTTGTTTCATTTACACAACATCCAGTCAGTGAGTCAGGCAGTTACACAAATCAGGAAGCCAGACAGCCTGGGGAATTCCCGGTTACCAGGACAACAGCCACTATAAGGGCTGCACTCAGGGAGTGGAACACACAACCAGTTTCTAGTCAGAAAAGTCTGAGACCACGGTCGCAGGAGAGCATGCTTGAGAGCTTCTCCTGCTAGAACCGGCCAGACTGGAAGAGGGCAAGAGGCAACCATTGAAATGGTGAGACAGAGGCGAATATGGTAACTGGAGGTTGAGCCTAACCGTTCCCACAGTGCCAGCGCTGACAGGGTACAGAAGCCCTAGGGCAGATCATACTGTATGTTGTCTGCCAGAATCTGCAGGGGATGGGGATTTCAAGTCTCATTGCCCACCACCCATTTTCCCAGAGCAAAGTGACATATGGGATCCGGGGTCGGGATTGCAGCCAGGTCCCACGGCGAGGATCCGCACCACCTGCATACGGGACGAAACACTTAACAGAGTCACTGGGGTCCCCAAGCCACTTCAAGCCACGGGGATCCATAACCAAGCGCAAGGAAGGGAAGTCTCACACTCCACAGACACCAATGATTGCCTCTGATTTACCCGGGACCGGCTGAGGCCCATCTCGGCGGAGACCGGCACCTCTGGGACACCTTAAGAACTGTGAGTAAAAGGAATTTTGAACCGCAGACCCCTGTGTCGTCCCTGTCTTTGCCGTCGCTGGCTCCCCGCGTGTTTGCACTCCCGTGGACTACTGCCCTAGTCATCCACCCAGGGCCCGCTCCGCCTATGGGGAGCGACACCATCCCGTCTGCCTTAACACCTGCCCCGGTAAGGAATTCTGTAGCGGCGGCTAATGCCTGGCCGCATACCACAAGTGGCGTCACGCCAAACTTTCCCAATCACCCCACTTTCCCTTCATTTACTGCATGCCTCGGCGACATAGAACTGGGCTAGGCCACCTGTAACATTGCCTGGCCCGACCCGCGACGACCCGGCAACGAGTAGGTTAACCACCTGCTCCGTGGAGCGCTATACATGTTATGTATGTGCATATCAATGAATTAGACCAGTGATCAGATTAATATAAGTTAAAGTTCCATAGAAGCACTAAGTAAAAAGTAAATAAGAAGTTAAAAAAATTGTTAAAATAATAACCCCCCACAAATTAATGACCAAAAAATATATTCCATCAATAAATACAAATATTTATGCAATAAAAAAATAAAAAAGCACATATTTGGTAGTGCTGAGTCCAGAACAACCTGATCTAAAAATCTGGCATGCTAGTTAACAGTAGAGATGAGCGAACCGGTCGCGGTTCGGCTCGAGGTCGGTTCGCCGAACAGAGCTCCCGTTCGAGTTCGGTTCGTCGAACGTTCGACGAACCGAACTCGAACTGCATAGGAAACAATGGCAGGCAATCACAAACACATAAAAACACCTAGAAAACACCCTCAAACGTGTCCAAAAGGTGACAAACAACTCACAACACAACACAAACACATGGGAAAGTGACAAGGACAAATTCTCATGTGAAAACAAAACAGCGTTACGAGGAAAAAGAGGACGAGACACAGATATAGGCATGGCATGCCCTTCTAAAATCATGTAAAACACCGCAAGGTGACTCCAAGCGGAGTCTCCCTTTTTTTCCAAAAATTGTGCCCCACACACACCCACCCATTCAGTGGCAGCACTTGTGCCCTAGTTGTACACTTCACAGCTAGATTTGCATCAAGCACATTCAAAAATACGCCATACTTAACCGTCCCCAGGATGACACCGGGGTAGGTAGCAAAGTCTTTCCTGATCCCAGCTCTGTTCATCTTGGATCATTTTTAAAAAACACAGCAAGCAAGGATTACTCCAAGCGGAGTCTCCCTTTTTTTCCAAAAATTGTGCCCCACACATACCCACCCATTCAGTGGCAGCACTTGTGCCCTAGTTGTACACTTCACAGCTAGATTTGCATCAAGCACATTCAAAAATACGCCATACTTAACCGTCCCCAGGATGACACCGGGGTAGGTAGCAAAGTCTTTCCTGATCCCAGCTCTGTTCATCTTGGCTCCTTTTTAAAAACACTGTAAGCAAGGGTTACTCCAAGCGGAGTCTCCCTTTTTTTCCAAAAATTGTGCCCCACACACCCACCCATTCAGTGGCAGCACGTGTGCCCTAGTTGTACACTTCACAGCTAGATTTGCATCAAGCACATTCCAAATCCACAAGCATTTACTCTCCCCAGGATGACACAGGGGTAGTAAACTCCTGGTGGATCCATGACTTGTTCATTTTGATGAACGTTAGTCTGTCCACATTGTCACTGGACAGATGCGTGCGCTTATCTGTCAGTACACACCCAGCAGCACTGAAGACACGTTCAGAGACAACGCTGGCAGCTGGACACGACAAAATCTCCAAGGCGTAACTGAAGAGCTCTGGCCATTTTTCTAGATTTGAAGCCCAAAATGAGCAAGGCTCCATTTGCAAAGTCATGGCATCGATGTTCATTTGGAGATACTCCTGTATCATCCTCTCCAGCCGTTGACTATGTGTCAGACTTGTTGTCTCTGGTGGCCTTGCAAAGGAGGGTCTAAAAAAATTATGAAAAGATTCCATAAAATTGCTGTTACCAGCACCAGATACAGTCCTACTGGTACGGGTAGACTGCTGAAGATGACGAGACCGTCCCATGTTTGTCAAGTTACAACTGGGAGATTCACTCCCTGCACCTGCACGGTTGTTTGGTGGAAAAGCCGAGCTAAGATCGAGTAACAGCTTCTGCTGATACTCCTGCATACGTGCGTCCCTTTCTATGGCTGGAATTATGTCACAAAATTTGGACTTGTACCGGGGATCTAATAGTGTGGCAAGCCAGTAGTCATCATCACTTCTAATTTTGACAATACGAGGGTCATGTTGGAGGTAGTGCAGCAAGAAGGCGCTCATGTGTCTTGCGCGGCCATGCGGACCAAGTCCACGCTGTGTTTGTGGCATAGAGGTGCTAACCGTTCTTTCTTCCTCTGACATCTCCCCCCTTTAATGTCCATGCACCATCCTGTACTTGGACACATAGCCTGTATCTTTGATCCCTGCCACTGCAGGTTGATCAGTTTCTTGAACCCTGCCACTGCAGGCTGTTCAACTGGTTCTTTAATCTCCCCTGAAGAACTCTTTTCACTTAGAGGGAAACGCGTTGGGAGAACGCTTCTTTATTTGGTTGTGGGGCAGACAGCTCACTTGGGCGCTGCCCTTGTCAGGGCGGAAGCATTAGCACAGGGCACGACAGGGTTTATATCTCACCATCTCCCAATGCTTTACCCTGGTTTTTTCCGCTTCTGATCAACCCTGGATCGGTGTGTCCTTTTGTCCCTGGAGAACATCTGGGTGAGACCACTTCAATTTATAGCCATTTGGCAATTTTTCTGCACTTTTGTAATATTGACAATTTTATCTGGATTATTAAAAGTTAAGTTTTAGTCCCTGCTATTATCTCATCTCCTGCACCTTCCTCAACATTTCGCCTGCTACCATGCGCCCTTGTTGATCCCTGTCCTCCATGGTCCCATGCCTGCCGCGTTGGTGATGATGAACGTCTGGACCTTGGTGATGTTGTTGTGTCTTGCGCATATGAATCCTCCTGTAGTTCCTCCCCTTCCTGTTGTCTCCCCCCCTGACTCCGAATAGTGTTTAGCGTGTGCTCTTCATGTAAATGACTGGAATTGTCATGCTGATAATGGCATTGTCAGCGCTAAACATATTCGTCGCCATGTCGAAACTGTGCAGAAGGGTGCATAGGTCCTTGATCTGAGACCACTCCATCAGGGTGATCCGTCCCACCTCTGCATCTCGTTGGCCCAGGCTATACATCATGACGTATTGCACCAGGGGTCGGCGGTGCTGCCACAGTCGCTGTAACATGTGGAGAGTCGAATTCCAGCGTGTCGGCACATCACATTTCAGGCGATGAACCGGCAGGCCGAAAGACTTCTGGAGCGATGCAAGTCGCTCAGCTGCGGCGGTTGAACGGCGGAAGTGAGCAGACAGTTTTCGTGCCCTGGTCAGAAGGCCATCTAGGCCGGGATAGTGTGTTAAAAATTGCTGGACAACAAGGTTCAACACGTGAGCCATACAAGGCACGTGTGTCACCTTGCCCAGGCGAAGGGCCGCACCCAGGTTTGCAGCATTGTCGCACACGGCCTTACCAGGCTGCAGGTTGAGTGGAGACAACAATTTATTAAACTCGGACCGCAGAGCTGACCACAACTCCTCAGCTGTGTGACTCCTATTACCAAGACATGTCAAGCTAAAGACCGCCTGATGCCGTTGCGCTCTGCTGCCAGCATAGTAATGAGGGGTGCGTGATTCCTTCTGCGCAGTGAGAACGCTGGTGGCCTGACCAGGCAGGCTTGGTGCGGAGGTGGAGGACCCAGATGAGGTGGAGGAGGCAGAAGCAGTGGCGGAACTTGGACAGAGGATTGACACACAAGTCGTGGGGACGGCAAGACTTGTGCAGCAGACCCTTCACCATCTATCACCATAGTTACCCAGTGCCCAGTCAGCGACATGTAACGTCCCTGTCCATGCTTACTGGTCCAAGTATCGGTGGTGAAATGCACCCGTTCACACACAGAGTTTCTCAAGGAAGCGGTGATGTTGTGTGCGACATGCTGGTGTAGCGTGGGCACACCTTTCTTAGAGAAGTAGTGGCGACTAGGCATCTGGTACTGGGTCACAGCGACAGACATAAGGTCTCTAAAATCCTGTGTGTCCACTAGACGGAAAGACAGCATTTCGGTAGCCAAGAGCTTACAGAGGGATAGAGTCAACCTCTTAGCTTTGTCATGGGTCGCAGGAAATGGCCTTTTATTTGACCACATCTGAGGGACAGAGATCTGGCTGCTGTGTGTAGACGGTGTTGAGTAGGGTGTCCCTGGAAAAATGCAGGTTTGTGAGGAAAGTGCAGGCGGAGACATGATGTTGCCTTCATCCAACGTTGGTGCTATCGATGTCTGAGAGAGCTGTACACACTCACTTGTTTCCCCTTCCAAACCAACTGATGACCTACCAAGCAAACTGCCTGTTGCGGTTACAGTGGTGGAAGTTGTGCGTGGAAAACCAGGTGTGACAGCTTTCCCCACAGTCCTAGAAGATGAAGAGCGTGCGGATGCACTGGAAGGGGCAGGCCGTGGATGGTTCGCTCCGCTAGGCCGCATTGCAGCACGGTGAACTTCCCACTGGGACCTATGATATTTATTCATGTGACGATTCATGGAAGAAGTTGTCAAACTGCTGAGGTTTTGACCTCTACTAACAGAATCACGACAAATTTTACACATCACATAATTTGGGCGATCTTTTTCTATGTCAAAAAAGGACCAGGCTAGGCAAGGCTTAGAGGGCATGCGACCTGCTGAGCCCCCCCGACTAGTGCTCAGAGGCAGAGTGGTGGCTGATGATGCAGTTGTAGACGTGCTACCAGTGCTCCGACTCTGTCCAGGAAGGCGCAAGGTAACTTCGTCGTCGGTTGCATCCTCCTCCACCGCCTCTGTTGACCTCCTCGAGTGCCTGACTGGGGGTTGAGAGTAGGTGGGATCTAGAACTTCATCATCAATTGTTGTGTTTGCACTCCCCTCCCCCTCAGACGGAGCCTCTTCTTGCCCTGACCGAATATTTAAGTTGTCATCCCAATCCCAATCTGGTATCTGAGTCTCATCGTCATCAGTATGTTCCTCATTGTCTATAACCACAGGTGTTACAGTTTGTGACAAAGGGTCAACATTATGCTCAGAAACTTGGTCCTCACGGCCTGAATCAGAGTCACAAAGGTTCTGGGCATCACTGCAGACCATTTCCTGGTCTGTACTCACTGTAGCTTGGGAGGAGACCTCTGATTCCCAGGCTATAGTGTGACTGAACAGCTCTGCAGACTCAGCCATCTCCGTTCCACCATACTGTGCAGGGCTGATGGAGACTTCAGAGCTGGGAGAAAGCAAGTTTGATTGGGATGACAACTCAGAGGACTGGTGTTTTTTGGATGCGGTACTTGAGGTGGCTGAGAGGGCACTTGTTGGACCACTTGAGATCCATTCAAGCATTTTCCTTTTTTGGCCATCATCTACCTTTGTTCCTGTTGTTCGTGTCCATAAAAAAAGGAGCACATCGGATTGTCCACGGTAAGTAGTAGACATCTTACTTTTGCTGGTAGATGGTCTATCTTCAGCAGATGATAATTTGCCACCTTCCCCACGGACAAACCCTTTTTTTTATTTTCCACCACGCCTCTTCCCCTTTCCACCAGCATCTGTCATTTTGCCACTCATGTTGATTGCGACAAGATTGTGCACTGAAAATGTGGTAGTAAAAATTGAGAGGTGGTGTAGATTGCAGCGGTGGTCAAGCTTTATTAACAGCAGAATAATAAAGAATAAATATCCCTGACAATGCAACTACGGCCCTTAAACTGGCAGCATAAATTGCTAGTATAATGGCTAAGTTATAATGAGTTTGAGTGTGCAATGCAGCCAGACGTGCTGCAAATATCTTTGCACTACTGGGACTATACAGAAGTCCAATAGCCACGTTTAGGATGCCGCTAATTTCACTCAGTGTTTGCTAGTATAATGGCTTAGTTATGAGTTTGAGTGTGCAATGCAGCCAGATGTGCTGCAAATATCTTTGCACTACTGGGACTACACAGAAGTTCAATAGCCACGTTTAGGATGCCACTAAGTTCACTCAGTGTTTGCTAGTATAATAGCTTAGTTATAATGAGTTTGAGTGTGCAATGCAGCCAGACGTGCTGCAAATATCTGTGCACTACTGGGACTATACAGAAGTCCAATAGCCACGTTTAGGATGCCACTAAGTTCACTCAGTGTTTGCTAGTATAATGGCTTAGTTATAATGAGTTTGAGTGTGCAATGCAGCCAGACGTACTGCAAATATCTTTGCACTACTGGGACTATACAGAAGTCCAATAGCCACGTTTAGGATGCCACTAATTTCACTCAGTGTTTGCTAGTATAATGGCTTAGTTATGAGTTTGAGTGTGCAATGCAGCCAGACGTGCTGCAAATATCTTTGCACTAGTGGGACTATACAGAAGTTCAATAGCCACGTTTAGGATGACACTAATGTCACTCAGTGTTTGCTAGTATAAAGGCTTAGTTATGAGTTTGAGTGTGCAATGCAGGCAGACGTGCTGCAAATATCTTTGCACTACTGGGACTATACAGAAGTTCAATAGCCACGTTTAGGATGCCACTAAGTTCACTCAGTGTTTGCTAGTATAATGGCTTAGTTATAATGAGTTTGAGTGTGCAATGCAGCCAGACGTGCTGCAAATATCTTTGCACTAGTGGGACTATACAGAAGTCCAATAGCCTTGTTTAGGATGCCACTATGTTCACTCAGTGTTTGCTAGTATAATAGCTTAGTTATAATGAGTTTGAGTGTGCAATGCAGCCAGATGTGCTGCAAATATCTTTGCACTACTGGGACCATACAGAAGTCCAATAGCCACGTTTAGGATGCGACTAAGTTCACTCAGTGTTTGCTAGTATAATGGCTTAGTTATAATGAGTTTGAGTGTGCAATGCAGCCAGACGTGCTGCAAATATCTGTGCACTACTGGGACTATACAGAAGTCCAATAGCCACGTTTAGGATGCCACTAAGTTCACTCAGTGTTTGCTAGTATAATGGCTTAGTTATAATGAGTTTGAGTGTGCAATGCAGCCAGACGTGCTGCAAATATCTTTGCACTAGTGGGACTATACAGAAGTCCAATAGCCTTGTTTAGGATGCCACTATGTTCACTCAGTGTTTGCTAGTATAATAGCTTAGTTATAATGAGTTTGAGTGTGCAATGCAGCCAGATGTGCTGCAAATATCTTTGCACTACTGGGACCATACAGAAGTCCAATAGCCACGTTTAGGATGCGACTAAGTTCACTCAGTGTTTGCTAGTATAATGGCTTGGTTAGAATGAGTTGTAGTGTGCAATGCAGCCAGACGTGCTGCAAATATCTGTGCACTACTGGGACTATACAGAAGTCCAATAGCCACGTTTAGGATGCCACTAAGTTCACTCAGTGTTTGCTAGTATAATGGCTTAGTTATAATGAGTTTGAGTGTGCAATGCAGGCAGACGTGCTGCAAATATCTGTGCACTACTGGGACTATACAGAAGTCCAATAGCCACGTTTAGGATGCCACTAAGTTCACTCAGTGTTTTCTAGTATAATGGCTTAGTAACAATGAGTTGGAGTGTGCAAAGTGCAGGAGGATACAGTGGCAGGGTTGTGGGTCTCTGGGTAGAGGAAAGGAAGTCTGCCTTTCTATCCCTCCTAATGGGGAAATGCAGGGAGGAAATCCCTGACCTTAGCTACACAGACGCTGTCATCTTGTGTAGCTGTTAAACTCTGTTTTCAGGACCTGTCACCTATGGCTCTGACCCTGCCCGTATGAGCCCTTAAAAGGACTGATAGAAAGTGCTATCCCTATGCTATCCAGCGCTGTGTATGGAGCGTATACAGCTGTATCGGCGATAGGAGCTGCGCCAGTGATGTCTGACACCAAGGACGCAGACGAGATAATGGCGTCCGGACGGGCAGATACTCGTTTTTATAATGCAGGGACATGTGACATGGACATCCTATCACACATGCCGTTGCTTCTCTGGCTAAAAGTCCACTTAGCTGTGTGTGTGTCTGGGATTGGCTGACATGCTGGCCCTCCCCACAACACGCGCGCGCTTAGGGAAGGAAGACAAGGAAAAAAAAAAATGGCGATCACCATTATCCAAACAGCAGTGATTTGAATGCGCTGTTCCCGCACACTATACACTGAAATTTCATAATAGTGTGAGTCACAGAGTGACTTACACTATTACAGCGGAATGCCAGCTAGGAATTAGCTGGGTTTTTTGCTGCTAGAACCGTTCTCGAACATATCTAGAACTATCGAGCTTTTGCAAAAAAGCTCGAGTTCTAGTTCGATCTAGAACAGCCCCCAAAATCACACGAGTCGCGAACTGGACAACCACGAACCGCGAACCGCGCTCAACTCTAGTTAACAGGGACCAAAGAGGAGGTGATCCAGCTCAGCTGTGGTAGAATCCGTCATGCACGGAGAAAGCACGCTGAGTGTGCAGGGATTACAAGAACAAGAAGAAGGATCCAGCTTTCGGAGATTGATGAAATAAAATCTTCAAGCTTTATTGCAAAGATTAATATAAAATGTAAGCATCAAAATGGATAGGGTCAGGGAGCCCAGGTGCGGCAACGCATTTCAAATGCTACCTGCATTCTTTTGTCAAGCCTATTTGAGTAAAAGCTTTTTAAACCCACTGTAACTAATGGGGAGGAGTCCGTTTAATTAAGGAAAAACATGTGCTGACACTGGGTAGATAATACACAGAGGAACAAACATTAATTTGCAAAAAATATATACAAAAAAATATACATATATACACTAAGTAACCACACTATACCTTTTTACAAACATAACGGCCAAAAACTAATATAGTATAGACAACAAAACAAGGCCAAAATCAATCAGTATATTGAATTTTTTTTTTTTGACGCTCCCTGAAGAAGTTGTCACGAAATGTGCGTTGGAGGCGTGGGTGTGTGGATAGAGGTAATATGCGCTACTTGTAAGCTTTTATTTATTTATCAGTAGATCTTTAACTCCTTTTGCCTGCCTTGCCCATGGTTATTAGTTTCCTCATTTTTATTTACATTGCAGTAGCCCTAATTCTTTTTAAACTTGCTCTGCATATTTATACTATTTATTCACTCAGGATCTCCATATATACTAATTGTTTGGGCTCCCCCTGCTGGTTGTCTGCTGCTAGAACTTGCACTTTGCACCTTATAACCTTATAGGTTGCAATACAGGCTGATTATTTATATTTATCCTCGGATGTTTACAAGTTCTTTTTCACTTTATATTTATGAATCCTTGAATATAGTTTTTGATCTACCCCAACATTGTGCAATATCCTCTGTCCTCCCAATACCTGCTGGCATTGTATTTTTATGTATGTTTTTTATGCTCCATGTTAAATAAAAAAATTTTTTCAATAAACTGATATATACACTAAGATATACATAAAATTAAAACCAATGAATGAAAAAAGTAAAAAAATGTTCATGTAATCATTACCTACTAGGATCAATAATGAAACATAACATCTTGTCTTAAGTTTAGACCATTAGGCATTTTCGTCCCTGGATGAAAGATCCAAAAAGCCTCATGTGTTAAAACCTGATGCTGGATGTCACCACCGCGAGGAAAAATTTTAACCCTTTCTAAACAAAATATACGCAAAGAGTCAATGTTGCAATTATGCCGTTGATCAAAGCGCTTAGATGCTGCAGAGAGATGCCTAGTTGTAATAGTGGAGCTATGTGAATTATAAATGTCTCTTATGTGTTCATTAATTCTCAATTTAAGTTTTCTTGTAGTGTAACTCATATAAAGTAAATTGCAGCTAGTGCATTTGATACAATAAACAACATTAGCTGTATTACAATTAATGTATCTCCATATGGGATATGTTATGGTTTCACTAGCATTGGAAAAAGAAACGCAAGGCATGGAAAATTCACATGTGCGGCAACGGGAGGTTCCACACCTGAAAAAACCTTTATCTTCAAGCCAGGTATGAGTAGGTCTATTTAACAAAAAAACTGGGTGAGAGGATGTTGCCTAAAGAAGGAGCTTTTTTTGCATCCACAGTACAACCTGTTTGTAATAAAGACGCAAGGATAGGATCCTCATTCAAAATTGGTAAGTAGCAATTAATGATATATGTTTGATATGATTAAACTGTGTACTATACTGCAAGGACAAAATTATTTTTTTTTGTTGTGATTCAGATGCAATTGATTGATCAGATGAAATATTAAGGAAATTAATTAAAGTACTACGTTTTTTATTTGCTACTATTCTGCGTGCTCTTTGAAGTATCCAGGGAGGATAACCTCTTGCTTGTAATTTGGTTTCTGCTGACACAAGCTCATTGTTGTAAGTGGAAGCTTTACTACAATTGTGGAGAACCCTGGTGAATTCACCCACCGGTATGGCTTTGATTGTATGGTTAGGATGACTGCTATGGGCATGTAAGAAGCTATTGCCAGCTAGGGGCTCGCGATACATAGTTGTAGAAATGGTCTGATTAGAAATATTCGTAAGTGTTAAATCCAGAAAATTAATTGAATTACTGTCACTGTAATGGGTGAATTTTAAGTTAAATTGATTATTTAAATAATTTATAAATTCAAAAATTGATGAAGTGGGATCATTCCATATGAATAATTGATCATCCATAAATCTACCATACCAATGGATGAATTCACAAAGAGTTTTCAGCACAGTACAAGAATTTTTCCTCCCAATAAGCCATTACCAGGTAACTAATCGAGGGTGAAAATTTGTTCCATTCCTTTTTGTGAATTCATCCATTGGTATAGTAGACTTATCGATGATCAATTATTCATATGGAATGGTCCCACTTCATCGATTTTCGAATTTATGAATTATTTAAATAATAATCAATTTAATTTAAAATTCCAATAAATTTGATTTCCAAGAGGAGTGGAATCAAATTCTTAGTGCCTGTTCACTGGACGAGATACGGCTTATTGTGAAATATGAGGAACTCAAACTATCAAATGTACAAAAGGATATTACCACAATAAAACTAAATGTTGTCTCTCAATATACTAAATTTGAATTTGATAAGGCTATGGAACGCATTAATTAGTCGGTCACAAATCTGGACAGATAACATTATGTTCCTAAAAAAGAAAAAAATCCAAAGAGACCTTAAAGACTATGCCACAAATAAAGTTTATAGTTGGCACAAAGATTTCTTGTACGACAGAACTCCTAAATCCATCTTGAAAAGGAAAAACTATAATCAAAACCAACGTGTTAGTTTTGTCTCCTCAGAAGCGGAATTTTCTAATGGGCAAAATGTGGATGTGCATAGTGTTTCCAGTCATTTTTCCTCAACTGAACCCGCTAGGACATTTACACTATCTAAACCCAAAAACGGCGGAGGGGGAGGAAACACCCGAGGTGCTTACAATATTATAATGAGAGGCAGGAAACACAATCATCGTTAGTCCAAAATAACAGCGTTCTCAACCTTTCATCACAACCATTAATGGAAGACCATATTGAACTTATATCACGAGGTATGAATTTTGTGCCTGCAAGAGACTTCAACTTATTTTCCACCTTATTGGACATAAATAAGTTTATTAGAAATCTTACGGTTAAGAAACATTTTTTTCTTGACAACAGTATTGATAATGTCTCTAGTGTGAACAAGATAACATCTTTTAACCCTTTCCATTCTTTTAATTTTTCAGAGCAATGTGCAATTTTGTGTCTGGAGGATTTGAGTGTGGAAACGTCTGATGACAATCCATCTGATCAAGCCATACATTTTATTCCTAAAAATCCTTCATTTTATTATTATTATTATTATTATTATTATTATTTATTTATTTATAGAGCACCATTGATTCCATGGTGCTGTACATGAGAAGGGGATTACATACAGAATACATATTCAAGTTACAATAGACAGACTAGTGCAGAGGGAAGAGGGCCCTACCCTTGTGGGCTTACATTCTATAGGATTTTGGGGAGGAGACAGTAGGTAGGGTGTAGGTTGGGCGGCAGCTCCGCACGGTGGTGGGGCGGCAGCTCCGCACGGTGGTGAGGAGGCAGCTCCGTACGGTGATGGGGCGGCAGATCTGCACGGTGGTGGGGCGAGAGCTCTGCACGGTGGTGGGGCGGCAGCTCTGCACGGTGTGGGGCGGCAGCTCCGCACGGTGGTGGGGAAGCAGCTGTGGTGGTGGTGGTGAAGCAGTGAGGTCATTGAAGGTTATAGGCATTTCTGAACAGATGAGTTTTCAAGTTCTGTTTGAAGTTTGCAAGTGTAGTAGATAGTCTGATGTGTTGAGGTAGCGAGTTCCAGGAGACTGGGGATGCTCGGGAGAAGTCTTTGAGTCGGTTGTGTGAGGAGCGAATTTTATCCCATTAACTCACGTGTTGAGTGTATGGATAAATTTCAGGATTTGGTGGAACAAGATTTAAAAAAACTACATGACAGTGTTCACACTCTCCCCACCAAGCATAATTTGCCTTTGAGATTAAGAAAAGCATTACAAGATTTGGAAATAATGTCTGATTTAGTGATTAGGATGTCGGAAAAAGGTGGTGTCGTTGTAGTTATGGACTCACTGGCCTATTGTACCCAGGTCCATGCTCAACGACTCCACCGTATACAAGAAATTGTCTCTTGACCACAATAAAAAAATTCTCTTTTGGTCACCCAATTAATTGAGGACAATCCCATTATTCCAATACTACATGCTTTACTCAAAACACACAAGGGAATTGCACCCACCCCCTGATGAGACCAATAGTTTCAGGAATTGGGTCATCTAACGAACATCTAGGTGAATTGCTAGACTCCATTTTGCAACCACTCACACATAGAACTCCAGGTTACATCAAGGATAGTATTGATATATTAGACCAATTCTCCAGCAAAATTTGGTATTCACATTATATTTGGCTTAATTGTGACATTATTTCATTATACTCCTCTATCCCATTATTTATTGCTAGATCACAGAGAGTAAAGGAGAGAGGTGTTCACTTGCTGCGCCAAAGAGATCACTCCAGCAGATGTTCAGATTAATGTCACTTTATTAATCATATGGGTCAACGGTCCTGCTTTCTGATGGGCAACACATGTTATTTCTTTTTTAATTGAGTAGGCTGGCTGAAGTACGTCACGTTTTGACAGCGTGGCTGTGCTTCCCGCCTGTTTTTTTGCTTTAATGACGTCATATATACTATATAATGTAGGTCTCTGTCCGACTGGGACAGATTTGATGTTTCTTGTTCTTGATGGTCCTGATGAAGGGGGCAGAGGCTCCGGAAACGCGTTGACCCATATGATTAATAAAGTGACATTAATCTGAACATCTGCTGGAGTGATCTCTTTGGCGCAGCAAGTGAACACCTCTGTCCTTTACTCTCTGTGATCTACTGTCTGCTGGTGGCTGCTGCCTGGGATCCGCAATACATGCGTTTATAGTAGTTGTGACTTTCACAACTACTTTTGGTGAGTATTCTTACTCCCCCCTCCCCACCCCGTACATATTGGGGTAAAACCCTATTTGCGCTTGGTTTTTCCACAGTCCTCTCCACGTGATTATTTATTGCTATTCAGGCTTTGATTTTTCATCTACAAAAACATAGTTCCTTTTCTTCTGCCTTTTAAAATTATATCATACAAGGGGCACAATTTTTAATGGAACATCATTTTTTCCTATTTAATAAACAGTTTTATTTACAGTACCATGGAGCTTCCATTAGTGCCAAATTTTCACGCTCGATTGCTAACCTGGTAATAACTTATTGGGAGGAGAAATTCTTGTACTGTGTTGAGAACCCTTTTTGTGAATTCATCCATCGGTATGGTAGGTTTATCGATGATCAATCATTCATATGGAATGGTCCCACGTCATCGATTTTTGAATTTATAAATTATTTAAATAATAATCAATTTAATTTAAAATTTAGCCATTACAGTGATAGTAATTCAATACATTTTCTGGATTTAACACTTACGGGTATTTCCAATCAGACCTTTTCTGCAACTATATTAAAAAGGAGAACAAGAAAAACGACAACCAAGGATATAGTGAAATATACCGTATTTTTCGCTTTATAAGATGCACCTGATTATAAGACGCACCCCCAAATTTGGTGAAGGAATAGAGAATTTTTTAATAAATGGGGTCCGTCTTATAATGCCAGTGTCCGTCTAACAAATAATATAGGGTATATGTCCCTCATAGCCCCCTCATCCTAAAATTAGCCCCCTTAATCTGGATATTGCCAACCTTATATTGAACCCGTCCCCCAGTGATGTCACATTTCCCCTATGGCTGGCACATATCCTCTATGGCTGGCACACGGCCCCTGTGGCTGGCACACAGGACCACTCTGGCTAGCACACAGGTCCACTGTGACTGGCATACAGGTCCACTGTGGCTGGCATACAGGCCCACTGTGGCTGGCATACAGGCCCACTGTGGCTGGCATACAGGCCCACTGTGGCTGGCATACAGGCCCACTGTGGCTGGCATACAGGCCCACTCTTGCAGGCACACAGGTCCACTGTGGATGGCACACAGGCCCACTGTGGCTAGCATACAGGCCCACTGTGGCTAGCATACAGGCCCACTGTGGCTGGCATACAGGCCCACTGTGGCTGGCATACAGGCCCACTGTGGCAGGCAGACAGGCCCACTGTGGCAGGCAGACAGGCCCACTGTGGCAGGCATACAGGCCCACTCTAGCAGGCACACAGGCCCACTGTGGCTGGCATACAGGCCCACTGTGGCTGACATACAGGCCCACTCTAGCAGGCAGACAGGCCCACTGTGGCAGGCAGACAGGCCCACTGTGGCAGGCACACAGGCCCACTGTGGCAGGCACACATGCCCACTGTGGCAGGCACACATCACCCTCTGTTACATATCGCCCCCATGTTGCTGCTTTTAGTAAAATAAACTCTTTCCTTACCTTCTGCAGCACTGTCCTGTCTCGTGTGTCCCTCCTCGGGGTTGAGCTCCTCCTGTCTCCTGCACTTCCTACTTCCTGGTTCTAGTGCAGGTCATGTGATCGGGACAGCAAAGAGATATCTCTGCGTTCCTAATCACAGCAGCAGGAGGGAGATCGGGCAGACACGCTGGAGGAGATGAGTAAAGAGTTTATTATTTTACTATGGGCAGCAGCATGAGGGCCATATCTAACACAGGGGGAGGGGGGATCCTGTGCAATCAAAGGTAAGCACAGGCAGATAATATGCACAGCTCCCCCAGCCCATCAGCACGATGCAGTTTCAGCACCACGCTTCTGATGGACAGCGGCTGTGCATATTATATGAGCGGGAGCAGGAGATCAAACGCTGCCGCTCCCAGCTCTCCCTGCCCCCAGCAGCCCTCATCACCGCTCCAGAGCTGGCTGCACCTCCACTGGACTCTGTATATATATACACCCCCCCTCCCGTATATTCGGATTATAAGACGCACCCCCTACTTTCCCCCAAAATTTGGGGGAAGAAAAGTGCGTCTTATAAAGCAAAAAATACGGTAAATTGATTTTTATTAAATATTTTAATAAGCAAAAAGTGATTGGTACAAAATAGAATAAAAACTAGAAAGATTACAGAGACAATAATGGCTAATTTTTCATGATAATCTGCATTGGGTGGACAGGAAAACGAGAGTAGAGCCCCCCTCCCAGGCAGCGTGGCCACTGGAAAAATGTAAACAATTATTTACATGTAAATACTGTATATCTCATAGAATATAGTATTAGATTTCAGAATGTCCTTTTGTTGTAAAAAGGGGGAATTTATCTCTCCCGTTATGGGTTGACATACAAGAAAAATGGAAAAAATGTCACAAATGTGATATCTCGAATATGGTTGTCTGTCTGAATCAGCATATTATGCATAACTAAGGCCCAACAGAAATTATATGTTTTTTCAAGAAATCCGTTAGCAATCACCCTCGATTGCTAACCTTGTAATGGCTTCTTATTGGGAGGAAAAATTCTTGTACTGTGCTGAGAACCTTTTTTGTGAATTCATCCATTGGTATGGTAGATTTATCGATGATCAACGATTCATACGGAATGGTCCCACTTCATCGATTTTTAAATTTATAAATTATTTAAATAATAATCAATTTAATTTAAAATTCACCCATGACAGTGACAGTAATTCAATTATTGTTCTGGATTTAACACTTATGGGTATTTCTAATCAGACCATTTCTATAACTATGTATCGCAAGTCCCTAGCTGGCAATACCATCTTACATGCTGATAGCAGTCATCCTAACCATACAATCAAAGCCATACCGGTGGGTGAATTCACCAGGGTTCTCCGCAATTGTAGTAAAGTTTCCACTTACAACAACGAGCTTGTGTCAGCAGAAACCAGATTACAAGCAAGAGGTTATTCTCCTTGAACACTTCAAAGAGCACGCAGAATAGTAGCAAATAAAAAACGTAGTACTTTAATTAATTTCCTTAATATTTCATCTGATCAATAGATTGCCTCTGAATCTTATCTACAACAAAAAATAATAATTTTGTCCTTGCAGTATAGTACTGTACACAGTTTAATCATATCAAAAATATCATTATTCGCTACTTATCAATTTTGAATGAGGATCCTATCCTTGCGTCTTTATTACAAACAGGTTGTACTGTGGTTGCAAAAAAAAGTTCCTTCTTTAGGTAACATCCTCTCACCCAGTTTTTTTGTTAAAAATAGACCTACTCATATCTGGCTTGAACATAAAGGTTTTTTCAGGTGTGGAACCTCCCGTTGCCGCACGTGTGAATTTGCCATGCCTTATGTTTTTTTTCCAATGCTAGTGAAACCATCACATATTCTATACGGAGGTAAATTAATTGTAATATAACTAATGTTGTTTATTGTATAAAATGCACTAGCTGCAATTTACTTAATATAGGTTGCACTACAAGAAAACTTAAATTGAGAATTAATGAACACATCAGAGACATTTATAATTCACATAGCTTCACTATTACAACTAGACATCTCTCTGCGGCATCTAAGCGCATAATTGCAACACTGACTCTTTGTGTATTTTTTTTTAGAATGGGTTAAAATTTCTCCTCGCGGTGGTGACATCCTGCTTTAGGTTTTAACACGTGAGGCTTTTTGGATCTCCCATCTAGGGACGAGAATGCCTAATGGTCTAAACTTAAGACGAGATGTTATGTTTCATTATTGATCCTAGTAAATAATGATTACATGAACATTTTTTTAGTTTTTTCATTCATTGGTTTTAATTGTATGTATATCTTTGTATAGATTTTTTTGTATATATTTTTTGCAAATTTGTGTGTTCCTCTGTATTATCTACCTGGTGTCAGCACATGTGTTTCCTTAATTAAACTGAATCCTCCCTACTGGTTGGATTGGGTTTAAAAAGCTTCTAGGTAACATTTACTCAAATAGGCTTGACAAAGAATGCAGGTAGCGTTCGAAACGCGTTGCCGCACGTGGGCTCCCTGACGCTATCCATTTTGATGATTACATTTTATATTAATCTTTGCAATAAAGCTTGAAGATTTTATTTCATCAATCCCCAGAAGCTGGATCCTTCTTGTTCATGCTAGTTAACCCTGTTAGTGAACACTGTAAGAAATATAAATAAAAATCTTGGCAAAAAATAAGCTTTTGCATCAAGCCACAGGGAAAAAAAAGTGGAATAAAATGCAATCAAAAAGACAAATGTAAATATTTATTGTATTTCTCAAAGATCAATAAACAGGCGCCATTTCAGCTCCATCAGCAGAAAAATAAAAAAATCTATACTGTACATCTCGGAATATGGCAATGCAAAATATTTGTTTTTCTCTTAAAATTGTTGTTATTTTGTGAAAGAGGCAAATCATAAATAAAAAAAAAACATATAAATGTGATATCACTGTAATTTAACTGACCCAAAAAACAAAGCCATGGAATCGCTTTTACTAAACAGTGAGCAGCATAAAAAAACCTTCCAAAATACCACTTCTGAATAATTGTTTTATATTCATTCTTCCTACCAAAAATCGGAATGAAAGCCGATCAAATGTTATATGCCCGAAAATGTTACCAATAAAAACATTGTCATCCTGCAAAACATATACCCTTACATGATGTTGGCAGAGAAATTAAAAAATGATAACTGTCTAAATATGGTGATGCAAAAACTTTTTAAATGTGTTGTTTTAATGAATGATAGTAGGCAAAGATAAAAATCTTAATATAAATCTGATATCGTTGTAATTGTACAGACCCATGGACACTATAATGGATTGGGCATTACAATGGCAGATTTGCTATTTTAACTCAACAACATCCATTGCTGCATGTTTCTGGAAAACACCCATGGAGTCAAAATCATTACCACATCAGTTGAAAATTCACAGAAGGGAGTAATTTCTAAAATGGGAGCACTTGGGACCTAATCCTGATCTTCTGGCACCTAGTGTAATGGGGAGATATGGATAGTACAGGGGCTCCTTAGCTGACCCTAAAGGCCCTGTCACACACAGAGATAAATCTTTGGCAGATCTGTGGTTGCAGTGAAATTGTGGACAATCAGTGCCAGGTTTGTGGCTGTGTACAAATGGAACAATATGTCCATGATTTCACTGAAACCACAGATCTGCCAAAGATTTATCTCTGTGTGTGACAGGGCCTTAAGACTGGGGACACTGCGCTGTCCCTTATTAGACTTAATGATAGTCAGGGTCAAGCCTCCAAGGTGGTCCTGTCTCTTGTTGTAGCCCTGATGACTATGTTCACACCAGCCAGGGAACAGACCGTGACAGAGATCCTAAACACCCACCAACAAGGTATGACAAACTTGCACAAACTGTAGCAGACATCATCTCTGCTTCTAGGCCAGCTCCTAACTGAATTGAATAACCAGCACAATACCCAGGAAGTAGAGGGCTTATATCCTGGACAGAAGTGATTAAGTGCTGATAGCTGAGCAAGTCTGCTGCTGTGCAAAAGAATTAATTAACCCTTAAGGTGCCCAAGTAAAAAACTACATTTAAAGTGCATGGTCCCAGATGATACTGTAAATAAGAAGACTGACCGTGAGCCTGTCCTTATACATGTGACAGTACCCTTCCCTTTAAGGAAAGGTCTCAAGACTCAAGACCATGCACACACAACCACTTTTTATGGACAAATATGAAAAACAACCTAGGATCAACTGAAACTACCCCTCTCGAGTGCCGACCTGGATACGACATTGCAGGTGTTGTGTACTTGGATGACAGTAGAGTCACTACAGTCCGCAACAGGATAAGAGCCAAAATAATCAGCACTGAAACCCCCAGACACCCTCCTCGACTTGATGTGAATAGTGGGCATTCATACAAAATCAGTTTTCTCCAGTTCTGGACCTGCATGTTTATTATCAGCATGCTCGCATATGGGCAACTCTGGATGAACATATATGTACCCAGACACTGCAGCCACCCCCTTCCGACTACGTCTCCAGGGGAAACACCGAGGCTTACGTTTATTCATACACCCAGCCGCCCCCTTACCACCACCACTCTGGAGAAAATACGGCGGTTTGCAATTAGGCTGGGGAGGGGGAGAAATAGTCCTATCCATCAACAATTCAACCCAAGGGTCCAGGGAAGCAAAGACAGGATGAACCGCAGAGATGCCGAGTCCAGGACACCTTCCTTAATAAAGGTCTGCCACAAGCAGTTTTTCAGTAGGAACAATGCATCCCAAAGGACACTGAAAAACTGGCTCGCAGTCCGAGCATTCAGACCAAGGCTGAAGAGAGAGATGGGCATTCCTCCCATGTGCTTTAGGTGGTGTGGTCGGTACTGAGGTAAATAAAGCGGTAACTGTAAAGCCCTGGTTGCCCCGCTCAAATCGACCAGAACAGTACGGCTCATTTGGAGAGGAAAACTGCTTTGGATGAGCAGGGCATGCACCAATAAAATACCCCTCACATCTGCAATAAAGACAGGTCCTCATCCTACGATGGACAGCTATCTGTCCATGAGAGGAGAGCCCCCCAACCTGCATGGGCTCGTCCTCATCTATGCGTGGGACCTCCATCTCCTGCATGGCTAGTGGGACCCTTGTCTTGGTGGATTTCTCCCTGAGGCATCTCTCCACCCTAATGGCAAGGAACATGGCAGCCTCCAGCTACGTGGGTGCAGAGTACTGCAGTAAGGCGTCCCTCATCCGAACAGACAACCCCTGGATGAACTGACTCCTGAGAGCCGTGTGGTTCCATAGAGTGTCCGTGGCCCACCCCTGGATCTCCAAACAGTAATCCTCCACCTTCCGCACCCCCAGCTGGATGTTGTGGAGCTTGGATTCCACTAGGGAGATGCCATTAGGCTCACGATAGACCAGAGCCAAGAAAAAATCATCTACCGACCGCATAGCCTCCAAATCGTCCGGTAGAGAGAAGATGCATGATTGAGGATCACCCCACAACAAAGAAATGACGACCCCCACGCGCTGGGCCTCAGACCCTGATGAATGGGGTTGGAGCCTTAAATGCAGGAGACAGGGTGCCTCAAACACCCTGAACCTATCCTGCTCCCCTGAAAACTTGTCAGGGAGGGCCGCCATAGGTTCAGGTGGATATTAGGCCACCACTAAAATGCCTACGACCTGTTGCAGCTGGTGCACCATCTCAGAATGCAGACCCCTCACTCCTTCCACGATCTTCTGCACAGGATGGACCTACCCTGCAGCCTGAGTCATTCTGGCTGTGAAAAGCAGGAAAAAAGGTATGGGCTGGTTATTATTTAATGGAGAGATACAGATAGTACAGGGGCTCCTTGGCTGACCCTAAGACTGAGGACCTTGTGCTGTCCCTTATCCAGATAGTAGACTTAATGGTAGTCAGGATCAAGCCTCCAACATGGCCCTGTCTCCTGCCCTAGCCCTGATGACTAAGTTCCCATCACCCAGGGAACAGACTCACCAACAAGGTATGGCAAACAGGAATAAAATGAAACCTCATACACACCAAAAACCTACACCAGGAACAATCAAGGAAATGCGGTATGGAATAATAAAGGAACGGAGGTAGTACAAAACACACAACTTGCACTAGCTGTAGTAGACAGCACAGCAGAAACCACCATGTTTTCTCTGCTGCCAGGCTAGTTCCTAACTGAATTGAATAGCCAGTACAATACCCAGGAAGCAGAGGGCTTATATCCCAGACAGAAATAATTAAGTGCTGACAGATGAGCAAGTCTGCATCAGAGAAGGAATTAACCCTTAATGTGCCCAAGGAAAAAACTACTTTTAAAGTGCATAGTCCCAGATAGTAAATGAGAAAGCTGACCCCAAGGCTGTCCTTATACATGTGACACTTAGGATCTCTGTATATAAAGTCTGCAAACTCTTCTAGGAAAATCTGTGCTCCAAAACTCAAATACCCCTCCTTCCCTAGCAAATCTTGCCGTGTTGCTAAGTAGTACTGTATAGCTTTAATGCTCATAGGGTGAGCAAGGGTTTAGCAGATCAACTGGGCCATAGCACACAGAAAACCCAAAGGGGCTTATGGAACCACACTTGGTTTTCACCAGAGCCTCTGATGGTGAGGGTGTTGCGCTGCAGATGTGCCACTCAAGTAGACTGATGCTGTGACAGCTGGCCCCAGGGTTACGAACACTGACAGATTTTGATGATTGAAACAGGAGCAGTAGCTGTAGTCGTGGATGCGATCAAGATGGTTGGATACAGTAGAAGCAGCCAACGTGAATACTTGCAGCATAAGCAGCGGATATCATAGTGGGCAATTGGCGTAAATACTTGCAGCACCGGATATTATGGAAGCGGCTAGTGGGATACTTGCAGCAGTGGCAGCAGATATAGTGGAAGTGGCCGGTGTGGATAGTTACAGTAGCAGTGTACTTGTAATGCACTGAAATACAGATATGAATCAGCAACAGCACACAGCACAATAACAGCAGCAGCACAATGGACCTGAGAACTAGCAACATATAAAACTCATTGCCTAGGACCCTCCCTTAAGGGTAAGGTGACTTATATAAATGATGTCTCTCAGCCTTAACTCATCCTTCCTATCACCCATTCTGCAGTTCCATGCATTATTTCTGCATGTACGGGTACCTCTGCCATGTTTAAAAACATAACCTGAGACACCAAACCTGGCCAATCCCCTCTCATCCAATTTGAGAATCAAAACCTTGATAAGGGCTTGCATAAAGCCAAAACATTCGCTTTGTTTTTGGTTGTGGTACACTTTATCTGCAGAAAATTAACAATAAAAAAGCATTCATTTGATCCCCTTTGTTTTCACGTTGTCCTTTTGAGTGCTGGAGTTAATCTCTTCCTTATACAGTACATTTTTCTCCAAGCACCTGATCTATGATGGTTAAGCCAAGCTCTATTCTCCTCTTTGATTTTCATAAACTGACATATTGGAGAAACTTATTTTTGTTATTATTATGGACATGTGAAAGAAACAGATCCCACTCTGATCAAGCTCTGATCAAACTCCGATTAGCATAATCAGACCGTTTTTCTTGGATGGAGAAAATTTGGTCATGTGAACCCAACCTTTCAAGGTATTTGGCAGGAAGGATGTTCCAAACATAGTGAAGAACTAATCACAGATGTTCTGTGGATGTCCTCTTGAGCAAAACCTTCTGTCTTTTCATGAAATCTCAGACAACCTCAGTAATATTGAGATCAGTATGTGGGGCCATATCATCCCTTCTAGGAGTAGCTCTTGCAGTATTTACAATAATGAAACCAAAGAGTTGTTTAATATTCCTGTTAAAGCACTACTTCAAGGTTATACTGTATTTATTACATATCTGGAGTGGTATCATTAATTTATGTTCCATGCCTGTAGTAGAATGCCTACCGGTCGCCATCCTCTGCTGTTCTCGATGCCTTTTCAGCTGCCTTCTTGTAGTTTTGTCTAGCTGGATTACTTCAGTCTTTTCTAGGTGGACTGGAAGTCAATTCTCCATGTAAGTCTATTAGAGCCAGAACAAGGCTCTCATATACAGGGTGGTCCAAAAGTAGGTGGACAGAAAATAATAACATTTATTTTGATTTATATATAAAATTATATTTACTAACACAAGCAAAATATTGACAATTCAATTTTATTCTGAACAATAATACAAAAGTCTTTAAATTTTATCAACGCAGGTGCTCAAACTTTTTCCATTACAATTTTCACAGCTTTGAAGTCTGCCTCTTATGCTTCAACAAACATTTTTGCACAAATTTCTTTGGGTATTAATTTCTTGAAATGCATCTCTTATGTAGTTTTTCAAATCACTGACACTTCTTGGTTTTTGACTATTAAATTTGTCCTTGAGTACTCCCCAAAAGAAAAATCCATTTGGGTCACGTCTGGTCAAGTCAACGTGCCGGCCAATCAAGTGGGCCTATTCAACCAAACCATTTATTAGGAAATGTTTCATGATGATACTCGCGGACTACTCTTGAATAATGTGGAGGGGCCGCATCTTGTTGGAAATAAAGGTCATTTGAATTAGGCTGTTGCTCTAACTGGGGAACAACTTGATACATTAGAATTTCGAGATACTTATCTCCTGTGTCTGTTCCATCAACAAATATTGGTCCTAAAACACCAAAACTTGAAATACCACCCCTAACATTAACACCAGGCAATTTAGTTGTTGCTCTAATGTTAAATGCATGTTCTCATTATACCAGTAAATACAATTATGTCTGTTAATATGGCCAGATAATTTGAAAGAAGTTTCATCACTCCACATAATGTTATCTAAAATTACTGGATTTTCTTCAATTTCGCAAAGCATAATCTCACTAAATTGAAGTCGCCTGTATGGATCATTCTCAAATAAACCATGAATTAGACGTTGCCGATAAGCTTTCCACCCAATAGATTTCAGGATTCACATGATAGAAGCTCATGAAATTCCCAATTCTAAAGAGACTCTTCTGGTGGACGTTTTTGGACTTTGAACAAATATTTCAGCAACAAATTATTATTTTCTGTACAGGCTGTTTTGGGTCAACCAGTTTTTGGAGCATTAAGGATTGAGCCAGTGGCATCAAATTTGTCATGAATGTGGTAAACAGTTTGTCTCTTTGGGGCTTGAGTACTAAATATTTCAACCCAATTTGATATAACGGTTTCAGCATTTTGAGATTTATAATACTCTTTTAAAATTAATTTCATTTGATCTGTATTTAAATTATTTGTCATTATGGGTTATCTGAATTATCTGAAAAGGAAACAGATTTGGAGGAGATTTATCTGTGAAAACTGGATCTGTGAAAGTGATTCAGTTGCCCTTAGCAACCAATCAGATTTTACCTTTCATTTTCCAAAGAGTCTGTGAAGAGTTAAAAGTGGAATCTGATTGGTTGCTAAGGATAATTGAGTCAGTTTCACTTTACACCATGTTTGAAAAATCTCCCCCTTCATAACCCTATTACACATACTGTCCACCTACTTTTGAACCACCATGTGTATTTACAATGAGAACTTGTGACTATTATTTGTGACTTCTGGTCAGTCAGGAGCTGTGGTCACAAAATGGCGGAACGGGACTGGTGCGGTGCTGGTAAGCAGAAGTTGACAGCTAGTAACTATTTTACTACAATTATAGCAGGGAATAGAAATTGGTTGTACCACTCCAGTGATGACATAAAAAAAACATACAAGTCTATAGGTGCGAGAGAAACATCGGACTGTATTCGGATGACATTCAAGTGCAGTGCGATATATATGCACAGGCTGACAATGGAGGAGATGAGGGGATTAATCCCTCCCTCTCCTCTGCAGCTGTGCTCCAATTGCAGGATTGGGTCACAGGCACATGACACTTTGGATACGCTCGCAGCAGAGCCTGAGCCGATGGGGCATTAGCATATTGCATCCAATGCTCTCGATGCCATATGCCAGTGTGACCCCAACCTATGATATAGATGAGCATAGCACCTATGAATGGAAGCAGTCAGCTGATATGCTGCCAATCAGTGTGGGGGCATGGCTGACTGCAACCAATCACAGGCGCCGGTGGGTGGGAAAAGCAGTGCATATTCAATGAAAATTAATTAGCTGCTCCAGAAGTGAATGCGCAACCTGGAAGCAGCATTCTAACATGACAGAGCCTTGGCAAGTACACCGCGCGCTCTCATATCCCTTATACCAACATTTTTAATCTCCGGTTTTTGATCCCCATATACATATATGGGGACTGAATTCCGAATCGGAACCGGATTTAAAAAAAAGATAACCGTGATCCGCCGGTCCCGGTTTTCTGCGAGTCCGCTCATCTCTAGCGCTAAATTATAGTGATTCTATTTAAAGATATGACAATTTGTTTTTCAGCGGTGTTGCATGGTATGGTTGTGGCATGGTTACATAGATGACCTCCTCATTAAACGGGAGGTTGTGTATGTGACATATCAACCTTTGCAAGTTATATTTTTGACAATAACTTTAATTTGCACTTTATAATTGAACATAATGAAAATTATATTCATTTTCGGATCTAACATTTGCCAATAGCGATAATGGGATTGTGACCAGTGCTCTTTTCATGTGCCTAATATTCAAATAATCAGATCTTTGTTTATTTCAGATTATAAATGAGCTCAATAATATTTTAATGCCATTCTTGATAATTTTGAAATCCTTAGAAAACAATAGAAATAAAAACAGCTTTCATTATGAGTATCCAGTTGGGTACATGGCAGTAGCAATTTCACAATGTCTTCAAAGGAT
Source organism: Anomaloglossus baeobatrachus (assembly GCF_048569485.1). NCBI lineage: Eukaryota > Metazoa > Chordata > Amphibia > Anura > Aromobatidae > Anomaloglossus > Anomaloglossus baeobatrachus. Next base: position 145,283,108 of record NC_134354.1, read on the forward strand.
TAACACGTTTTGGCCATTTATTTATACATGATTAATTCAAGAGTAATTAATCGAGATCCAGGCGTTTCTATTATTAGTTGAACTTAGAATTAGCAATTAAATACTGAATAAGAGAATATTTAGGAATATATTAACACATACTTAACAGATTATATGAGAATGACGTCAAATATCTTTTATGTCCATAAACAGAACACTAATTATAATTGCATGCTTACCATCAGGGATTGTTTATTTTTGTATGTGGTAAAGTCATTTGATTTTATACAGCTCAAAGCAATTAGTTGTTTTTCTAATTTTCTAATTCTATGGAGGTTATAATTACAAACACTCTTGTATCTCTATTGGCCACCTCAAATTTGAGTCCTACAGTAAATACTTAGCCATAATTACTCTGTGCCACCATATAGTGCCTCTGTTTGACATCATGTTACTGAGAAATATTCCCCTAGAGGTCATGCTTCTAGGAAAGGATACCACAGCACCTGATAGAGTATGACAGTACAGCAAAAGAAAGCTTTGCATGCCTCTACATAAAATTGAAGGCTTTACAGTCATCGTTTTATCCTGTAGACTTGTACGGTGCTACACTATGACCAGGAGCTCTCCAAATCCATCATATAACTCTTTACACCTTATGAATTTCATGCACTTTGTTCCTATTCCGGTTTTCTTTCTACATTTCTATGATGTTTGGCAAACTTCCTATGATTGCAACAATCTTGTGTAGCATATAGAAGCAGCCAATTGTATTGCAGATTTGTGAAAGTATTTGCATATTTGCTCTCTTCCAGGAAGAACACTATCTCCACTCTCTCCCCAGTGCCACCTATAGTTAGCTACTAGAAATGTGCAAATCGATTGGTTAACAAATTAAATTTATTATTCTTATTATTCCATCAATAATTTGGGATTCAGGTTATTTTAAACTTTTCGGATTTAATTGGTAAAAATTCAGCAAAATTGCCCTGATTTATTATAACCAATAAATCCTGTCAGACCAACCTAATTTCCTTCTTTAACAAAGTCACTGTATGGTTGGACCAGGGGAATGCTGTGAATATAGTATACCTTGACTTCAATAAGGCATTCAATAAAGTATCACATGACATCCTCATTTAAAAAATGATCAAGTACAGATTCGACAAAAATCAATTAGATGGATTCACAACTGGCTTAATGATCGGGCACATCGAGTAATACTAAATGGCTACACATCAACCTGGAGGAAAGTCAGAAGTGCGGGCCGCAAGGCTCTGTCCTCCTGGGACCAGTGCTGTTTAATATCTTTATAATTGATCTGGACAACGGAATTACTGGGGAGTTCATAAAATGTGCAGATGACACTAAGATAGAAGGAGTAGTCAACACTAGAGAGGAAAGAGAATGTATTCAAAAGGATCTAGACACACTCGAACAATGGGCCAAAGGCAAACAGAATGGTGTTTAACAGGGACAAATGCAAAGTCCTACATCTGGGAAAAAGAAATGTAAAAAGCATATATAGTACGGGAGGAATAGAACTAAGCAATAGCACTGGGGAAAAGGACTTGGGCAAAATAGTAGATCCCACATTCAACATGAGCCAACAGTGTTCTGGGATGTATCAAGATAAGCATTGAATCTAGATCAAGAGAGGTAATTATTCCCCTATACTCTGCCCTGGTCAGACCCCACCTAGAATACTGTATACAGTTCTGGGCGCCCCAATTCAAGAAAGACATGGATATATTGGAGCAAGTCCAGAGAAGAGCAACCAGGATGGTAGAAGGTTTGCAAACCATGTCATATGAAGACCTGCTAAAAGAACTAGGAATGTTTAGCTTGCAAAAAGAAGGCTGATAGGAGACTTAATAGCAGTCTACAAATGTCTGAAAGGTAATCACAGTACGGAGGAAACTACCTTATTCTCATTAACACAAGGAAGTACAAGAAGCAATGGGATGATACTAAAAGAAGGAGATTCAGACTAGACATTAGGGAAAACTTTCTGACAGTGAGGGCAGTCAGAGAGTGGAACAGGCTACCACGGGAGGTAGTGAGCTGTCCATCAATGGAAATCTTCAAGTGGAAGCTGGATATACATAGAGCTGGGATGATTTAAAAAAACCTGCACTCTCAGGGGGTTGGACCCGATGGCCCTTGAGGTCCCTTCAAACTCTAAGATTCTATGATTCTGTGAACTGACTCCTTGCGCCGATGCAGCTCCTGGGTCCTATGTATGGGTCTTAAGTTTTTCCAGTGCTTAGACCTAAGGGTTCATGGGGCAGCGGACTCATCATTGACATCAATGACTACATGGCTCTACACCTCAAATAAACAAAATAAAAATCTCTGGAGGGCAAGGGAATTGCAGCAGCAGTCGTAATGTGAGGAATAGGGAAATGGCCTAGTAATGGGAAAAATAATGTGCATTTTTATTTTTTAACCCCTTCAGCCCATAGCCTGTTTTCACCATACTGACCAGGCCAATTTGTTTTATTCTGACCATTGTAATTTCATGTGGTAATAACTCTGGAACACTTTAATATTTCCCAGTGATTCTAAGATTGTTTTTTCATGACACATACTTCATGTTAGTGGTAAAGTTTGGTAGATATGATATGAATTTATGAAAATATTGAACATTTCATGAAAAACTGAAGATTTTGCAACTTTCAAGCTTTAAATTTGTATGCCCTTAAACAAGATAGTTATACCAAACAAAATAGTTAACAAATAATATTTGTCATATCTTCTTTATATCAGCATTTCAGCACCATTTTTGAAAACTATTTTTTTGTTAGAAAGTTAGAAGGGTTAAAAGTTTATCATCAAGTTTTCATTTTTACAATAAAAATTTTTTAAACCAATTTTTTTTTATTCACCATATCACATTTGAATTGATTTTGAGGTATACATAGCAGATGCCATGTCGCATTTGCAGAGCTCCTGCTCCTCCCGGAACCCCCCCCCCATGTCACCCTATTTTGGAAACTACACCCATCACAAAATTTATCTAGAGGTGTGGTGAGCACCTTGAACCCACAGGTGCTTCAAAGTATTTTATAATGTTGAGCTGTGAAAATGAAAACTCTAATTTGTCCAACAAAAAAATGTTACTTTAGCCCCAATTTTTTCATTTTCACAAGGGGAACAGGAGAAAATGGAACATAAAATTTGAGAATTTGTTGTTGGCCCTGAGTATGCTGATAAGAGATGAGCGGTGTTCGAATTGAACCGTTCGCCAATTTCAAATTCGAGTTGTTTTGGGCGATGTTTGAGTCGTTCGACGAACTCAAACGATTTGTTTCACGTTCAACAGTTCGAGTTAATGTTCGATAATGGTTCGATCACCAAAAGCGTGGCTTTTCACAGTAAGGCTATGTGCGCACGTTGCATATTTGCATGCGTCCTGCGTCCCCAGCACAATCCTTCTCTCCTTCCTACTCACCAATCAGTTGCACGGCTGTCACAAAGCTCCGGCGGCCTTTCCTCTTTTGAAAATGGCTGCCGCTCATTATTCAATCTCGCATTCCCTGCTTTCCCCGTCCACCGGCGCCCATGACTGGTTTCAGTCAGACACGCCCCCACGCTGAGTGACAGCTGTCTCCCTGCAATCAATCACAGGCGCCGGGGGGCGGGTCTATATCGTGCAGTAAAATAAATAAATAAATAATTTAATAAAAAAAACCTTCGGTCCCCCCAATTTTGATACCAGCCAAGATAAAGCCACACGGCTGGAGGCTGGTATTGTCAGGATGGGGAGTGCCACGTTATGGGGTTATGGGGAGCCCACCACCCTAACAATATCAGCCAGTAGCTGCCCGGAATTGCCGCATCCATTAGGTGCGACAGTCCTGGGACTCTACCTGGCTCATCCCGAATTGCCCTGGTGCGGTGGCAATTGGGGTAATAAGGAGTAAAATGGCAGCTTATAGCTGCCACTAAGTCCTAGGACCTAGGTTAATCATGGCAGGCGTCTCCCCGAGATACCTTCCATGATTAATCTGTAGTGAAAGTAAATATACACACACAACGAAAAATCCTATATTTGGAATAAAAGACAAAACCCCCCTTTCATTTACCACTTTATTAATCCCCAAACACCCATCCAGATCCAAAGTAATCCAGACGACGCTTTCAGCTCTGCTACAGGAAGCTGACAGGGAGCGCCGTAGAACACGACCACTCTGTATCATCTCCACGCAGCAACTGAAGTGAGCTGTGCTGTCACCGGAGACTTCACTCAGATAGTGCCGCTGTGTGCGGGGATGATGGAGGTCGGTGTGTGCGGGGATGATGGAGGTCAGTGTGTGCGGGGATGATGGAGGTCAGTGTGTGTGGGGATGATGGAGGCCGGTGTGTGCGGGGATGAGGGGGGTGTTGTGTGCGGGGATGATGGAGGCCGGTGTGTGCAAGGATGATGGGGGCGTTGTGTGCGGGGATGATGGAGGCCGGTGTGTGTGGGGATGCCGGTGTGTGCGGGGATGACGGGGGCGTTGTGTGCGGGGATGATGGAGGCCGGTGTGTGCTGGGATGACGGGGGCCGGTGTGTGCAGGGATGATGGGGGCCGGTGTGTGCGGGGATGACGGGGGTGTTTTGTGCGGGGATGACAGGGGCATTGTGTGTGGGGATAACAGGGCCGGTGTGTGCGGGGATGATAGAGGCCGGTAACTGCAGTGACGGCATTGCTGATCACAGCTCACTTCAGTGACTCAGGGGATTTGTGGTCACCGGTGCGTCCTTCACCGGTGACCGCAAATCAGGCTGCGACACAGAGAGAGCCGTAGGATGACAATGAAGTCGGGTGAAGTTCATCCGAGTTCATTCTCATTGCACGACTGTCTGTGTCTGCTGTCAGCGGGCATGGAGCTGAACTGAATGGCAGAGCAAGCATCCAGCGCGCATACATTCTGCATCAATTCTGCAGTCACAATACATTCAGATGTGCTGCCAAATCGCTGCAGAATTATACGCATGGACACTACGCAATGTGTGCAATGTTAATAATAATATCCAAATTCAGTGTATAGAGTGCGGGGGGGGGGGCGGGGGTTCCTGAAATAATGGCGATCTCCATTTTTTTTTCCTAACTGCGCCAAACACACACCCACACCCCAAAGTGCATTTTTTATTAATTTTTGCACATAACGTTCTGTTTTCCATATTACCATTTTGACTGCTATGCTGGCGCAAGCGTGTCCACCCGGACCAGCGGTCTTAGTAGATACACTGCCACCTTGTGAGCCCGCCCCACATTACAAAATCAAAAAAGATAAATAGTGTAAAGTGCCTATTACAGATCAATAAATATCCTATATGACCAAAGAAAAATTACAGCTCCCAAATAAACACATAAATGAATATGTGGCATACCGTAAGTTATATGTCACCATGGGCCCCTTGGCGCACATTTTCCATCTTGCTACATCAGAATGGATTTGTTAGATGAATAAAGTTACTGGTGTTATATACCCCAATTGTCCAATCAGAATCATGTTTAAGTGCCAGAATTAGCACATGTGTGGCATTCTTGCTGAGATACTGAAGCCTTGGAAGTCCCAGGTGCGGAGACCAGTAGCGCAAAGCCATGCTCTCCCGTGACGTGTCACAGGAGAGCGTGTCATCGGGTCACCAGGAGGATGCGTTACCAAAGGAACCCGGTCAACAATATATCATCATGCTTGGCAATCATCCAAATATCTTCCCCCATGGAAAAAGGTTACACACACATTATTATCTATACTGTATATGCTAACCTAGAGGAATCCTACAAACAGTGTTGTGTCTCATGAGTCTTCAAAAGAGTGAGTATAATTTAATGAGAACTAAATACCTAAAATAATGTAGATAAATCAACTAATAGATGACGTATACACATATGAAAAAATAAATGTTAAAAATAAAATATGAAAAAATAATAGAAATATTAGTAGAAAATAATAATAAAGATAAATTAATAATACAGAAAACTAGTGAAAAAAATAATTTAACTAAAAATAAATAAATAATACAAAATTAATAAACTTAGGGTTCTGCGGATGTTCTTCTTCTTGCCCATAAATTGCATAGCAGCTGATTTTTACAGCGAGATCTGAGATACACAAACTATGCTGCTTTTTGCCACTGCTTGGGGTCTATTTCAATTACCAATATATACGACTCTCATTAGCCTGTACAGGAGCTACTAGGAATGGTTAACGCACAGTCGAGATTTTGGAGAGTATGCAGTTTATTAAAAAATCTGGTGGTTTAGACAAATACATTTGTATCAGTAATTACACTTAGTCATATTTTATAAAATGTGTTTGCAGCAACTCTTGTTAGATCATTTTCAAACCAAATCACTAAATGTACCAGGCCCACTAAGGATGCCGTCCTCTATTTTGCATTATACAGAGCATTTGTCTGCTCTCTGCCAAAGTGAATCGGTACGACTTGGATGCTCCTTTTCAGAAAATTCAATTAAGATTGGAAGCACTTCAATAACTGGAACAATTCTCCTGTGGAACCAGGGTTGTTAACTTTGATCTGTTGTTTGCATTGACAATTTTCTTGCAGGCACATGCATTGAGAGGAAGAAACACAGCTGGGCTATTTTTAACAATAATGTATGTTTGTCTGCATTTCTGGGAAATTCAAAGAACCTCCAATTGTTTAGCCGATTCTTTTTAAAATGTCTCCTGAACTGTAACCTAAGTTATAACTTTAATGTCAAAAATGCTCTACAAGGAATCAGTATTGGGGAACATGAGTTGTTTTAGATTTGGAGAACTTAAGAAATAAAAAGGCTGTTTAATAACGCAGGTCTACAAAAAGAAAAAAAATTCAGGTGCCAAGGTTTTTTAACAGACTTAAACTATTTTGGGGGGAGTGCTGAATAAAAAAGAATCCATTACTTGTGCTGAATTGGTTTTAGTTTTTTAGATAATCTTTATTTTTTTTTATATAGCGCTAACATATTCCACAGCGCTTTACATACATCAGGAACACTGTCGTCATTGGGGCACACAATCTAATTTCCCTATCTGTATATTTTTGGAGTATGAACTCGGAGGAAACCCACGCAAACACGGGAAGAACATGCAAACTCCTTGCAGATATTGTCCTTGGTGGGATTTGAACCCAGGCCCCCAGCACTGCAAGGCTGCAGTGCTAACCACTGAGCCACTGTGCCGCCCAGATAATGGACATCCATGAAAATAATGTGTTCCGCAAAAATCCGACTTGTGTGTGTTAATGCAATTGCTTTTGGTCTGTCTTTGAATCTTTAACAGTGTCTATGGTAATGAAATATCCAATATAATTATTTTGGATTTCAATTTGTAGGCCTAAAGTGTTATAAAATTTGACTTTTAACGACAGAACTCTACTGTGAATTTGCTGAGGAAAGAAGTTGGCTACAGTAAAAGTTTGTCGACCCAGTCTTCAATTATGCTCAAAAAGTTCTGTCTTAATAAGTATATAAATACATGTAAAAATCAAGACTTCATTAAGAAAAGCCTGCATCAACAACCCTAATGTATTCTGCTGAATCTGTGGAGAGTACATGGCTGAAAAACAAAAAAGAAACATCACAGACTTTGTGTATTGTCTATACCTGGCTTACTTTGGAAAACAGCTTGAAGACTAGGATAAGTCTTGGGCCCCACCTATAGTATGAAAAACATGTGTGGGGCACTTACAATAGTGGACAAATGGTGAAAGAAAGTCTAGTGTGCCAATAGTATGGAGAGAACTGAAAAGCCACCATGACGATTATCATTTTTGTGTTGTAAATATTAAAGGCTTTAATCGTTATAAGAAAGCTTGTTGGGATTATCCTGATTTGGAATACTCAAGGCCCTATTCCACATCACAATGACGTTCCCATACCAGTATTTACCAGACTACGAGACCATTCACTGTCAGACTCTGATTGTTTACTTAATAGTTTTAACAAAACTAATAATATTCTTGTAATTTCGAATACTTTTCAATAGTTTTGCTTTTATTAATTACCTATTAAATATCTTAGAAAGTAGACCCAATCTGGCAAAACTGGACATATTCTTAATCAGCACCTTAAACGTAATGTAAAACCATTCAGACAACGTTGGCACCAAAATCACTGTATAGCATTGTAATTAAAGGGATATTCCCATTTAGAACATTTTTTTAATATCTACAAAATACACCTTAAATGGCTGATTTATGAAGGTCTTACTTCTTCTTCTGGAAGCCATTCCTACATTTCTATAGCAGCCATACAGGTTGATGGCAGGAGCATCACACTTGTGGTTCTACTTGCCCATTCTTTATTTGTTGGGATGTAGGTCATCAGGTCATAGAAGCACTCACTGTACTTCACATCCATCAGACGTCTGTGGCACATGGACACCAAAGAGAGCATTCTCTACAGTAGAGAGCTATTTACTAAGGGTAATCTTACTCTAAATAACTCAACTCAGCTACAGTATGTGTCACATAGTTATCACTTTAAGCACAAGGTAATTGTATTTTTGGGCTCATAGAAATGCCTGCTTTAATAAACTTCCTTCCACCACATCAGCTGGTTGTCAGGAGTTGCAGGTCCTTCACTGGCATTCATGAGCTGATCAACACTAAACTCTCCTTTCTCCATTATATCCTGAATACAGCTGCACCCTGCTTCCACTCTGGGCCAGTCATTGTGCTGGTTGCCCATCTCATACAGATTACAATATAAACTTATCACTCCCACCCACAAAGCTCTCCAAGGTTTTGTACTGCCCTTCATCATCCCTGTCTAGCACCCTATCTTTGCTCTCCAGTCAGCCAATGATTTATGACTAACATCTAGCATAATCCAAACCTTAACTCCCATCTCCCATTCTCATTCTACACCAGTTCTCTAGATTGTGCTACCCCAAGCTGATTAATTTTCTGTATCTCCAATTTCAAGCATACCCTAAAAGCAGATCTCTTTACATAGGCCTATCATATCTTCTCCCTAATGTTCCCATATCTAAATTTTCCTCAGATTCTGGTCAATTTTATAACCTGTTCCCACATCCTCCATGTGCTCAGTGGCACTGTGTATCTACATATAAACCAATAATGTCTGGAGATCGGTTCATGCAGCTTTCCATGAATACCCTTATTTATTATACTGATAGCTGGGCCAGGCATTTCAAGCACTTTTTACCTTTTGTGTCTCGCCTTGTTCATTATAAACTGCAAGATCTTGCAAGGAGGGCACTTATTCCCCTTTTTTTAAATTGTTAGATAACTGTACTTTTTGTTTTATAAGACGCACCGGATTATAAGATGCACCCCAAATTTAGAGACTAAAGAAGGGGAAAAAAAACCAGAGTCCGTCTTATAATCTGGTGGTGTCTTACGGGAGGGAGGGCGGCAGCGGTGATTGAGCGGGGTCACATGAGGCAGGGGCAGTGCTGGAGTAGGGCAATGCTGCGGGCGGTGCAGCAGGTGTCCCAGATGCTTGCTGTGTTCACTGTGAGGCAGGAAGATCATCCAGAAACTGGTGGCAGTGTGTGGGCTTCAAAGAAATGGCACCCGGAGTCATCACATGCACAGCTGGAGCTCTCTGCTCAATGACAAGTCGAGATCTCATCTGCACACGTGCCACGTCCGGGCATTATTTTCCTTAAGTCTGGTGCTGGGAGATCAGTGGGCCGGAGGCATCACATGTGAAGATGTGATCTTGAGACGAGAGCTCCTTCTGCGCTGACTCCGGGCGCCATTATTTGATGCCCACACAGCCAACATTTTCAGAATGGCGGCCCCCTGCCTGGTGGCCCCTGTAGCACAGCCCACAGCACAGCGCATCACCTGCAGTAAGCCTGCAGCACAGCACTTGCGGCCTGCAACATCTCTTATCTCTTGCGACCCCTCTCCTCCACCCCCGGTAGTCTACATTCGGATTATAATATGCACCCCTCATTTTCCTCCAAAATGTTTGGAAGGAAAAGCGCGTCTTATAATCCAAAAAATGCGATATGTGTTTCTTTGCATATGTACCCATTTGATTTGTAAAGTGCGGTGGAATATGTTGACACTATGTAATTATAATTATTATTAATAGTATCATCAGGTTGATTTTTTTCTGGTTTAGACAAGGAGTTACTGTACCTTTATTGAAACAACACCTTGGAAATGTTTTCACGGTTTTATGTAAGTAAATCTTAAATTGGCTGTCCAGGAACCCATTTACTAAGTCTCATTTACCTCAATATATATGCTACAGTTATATGTAAGGCCACGTGCACACTGAGTAATTGGTGAGTTTTTTACCTCAGTATTTGTAAGACAAAACCAGGAGTGGAACAATCCGAGGAAAAGTATAATAGAAACACGGGCACCACTTCTACATTTTTTACACCCTTCTGGTTTTGGCTTCCAAATACTGAGGTAAACAAACCTCACCAAATACTCATTGTTGTGTGCACGTGATCTTAATCCATGGACTTGTGTTTATAGAAGGCAACCAATCTGACAAGGTGAAAGAGAACTGATAATGGGATAAGAGGTGTGTCTTAAGGCCGCTTTACACGCTATGACATCGCATTAGCGATTGGAGTCACGGAATTTGTGACACACATCCGGCAGCATTAGTGATGTTGTTGTGTGTGACACCTATGAGCGATTTTGAATCGTCGCAAAAACGTTCAAAATCGCTCATCGGTGACATGGGGGTCCCTTCTCAAATATCGCTGCTGCAGCGTGTACGATGTAGTTCGTTGCTCCGGTGGCAGCACACATCGCTCCGTGTGACGCCGCAGTAACGAGAAACCTCACCTTACCTGCCGCCGCCCGCAATGCGGAAGGAAGCAGGTGGGCGGGATGTAACGTCCCGCTCATCTCCGCCCCTCCACTTTGATTGGGCACCTGCCGCGTGACGTCGCTGTGACGCTGCACAGACCGCCCCCTTAGAAATGAGGCGGTTCGCCGGTCACAGCGACGTCGCAGAGCAGCTAAGTAGTGTGACGGGTACGGACGATGTTGTGCGCCACGGGCAGCGATTTGCCCGTGTCGCACAACCGATGGGGGCGGGTACCCACGCTAGCGATATCGGTACCGATATCGCAGCGTGTAAAGTGGCCTTTAGACTACTACAGACTTCCTTTACACACTTTAAAGAAAACTGTAGTTACCAATCACAGCTATTCCCTAATCCATATAATCTAAAAAGTAGCCAATTACAGAAATTCAAGGTGAATACATAACGAGCAGTCATCCCAGTAGCTACTGACTTAGATATTATATTTGTGATCCCACTGGACATTTTCACTGACGAGCAAAAGCTATCGCTGAGCTGGATGATGATGTTTCTCTTTTCTGGGGAAATCTTCCTCATGGCTGCTCCTGGATTCAAACCAGTAACTTTTCCCTTAGGAATCAATATAATAACACATTGTGCTGTTAGTGAATGTGAGAACAGGTTGTAATTTGTAAATTTGTAGTATACAGGAAGAAAAGGATTTTTCATACACCAGGAGCAAAACAGTAAAAATACAGTCACATGACAAGAATCTGTATGATTAATCATATGTTAAATAGTTGCAAATCAAATTTATGTATGAGATAGCCAAGATGATTGTCTCTAAAATGAAGGTAGTCTCATCCTCAAAGCTGTAGTGGATGGTGAGACATGGAGCCTGAAAGTCAAAAGTTCAAGTAATTGTTACACTTTTGCTCGTCGATGTACTTTATTGTAGTATTATAGCATCTTTTTGATATAATTCTCTTTCTAATACTTTGAATTTCATGCATAACAACTATTCTAACAAAAAAAGTCAGTGTTTCTCATAGTTACAGTAGTATTTTAGCTGACTTTATTTTCATTAGGGTTTACGATGAAATAGTGAGTTCATTTTTGGCAGAGCAGTTATTACATCCATATATTGATTGCAATACCTTATAAACCAGAACTCACTTTAAAAAGAAAGAAATAATAATGCTTGCTGATAATAATAATAATAATAAAAAAATTGTATTTTTGTAGTGCCAACATATTCCTCAGCACTTTACATTTGAGAGGTTTTAAATAAACTTGTTGTGTATTTTCAAAGGGTGAAATAAGTATCGAACACGTCACTAATTTTCTAAGTAAATATATATTCTAAAGGTGCTATTGAAATCAATTTCTCACCAGATGTAGTAGTAGTGAACACATGAAGAAAGAAAGGTGCAAAAAGCAATGGAAATACAAGAGCTGAACTCTATAATTAATTAGAAAGCAATCCTGCCATTTAGTGAAAAATAATATCAGCTGCTTCAAATGATGGCCTATAAAAAGGTGTCTCATTACCAAGGTGCCACACAGGAAACATGCCATGCTGGGTAACACCAGTAAGTTGTCTCAAGACCTTTGAAACCTTATTGTAGCAAAGCATACTGATGGTGTCACCCTCATCGCCAGGGCATGAGCCGGCGATCGCAGGGAATCACATCCCAAGTGTGAGGTGGACCCACTGGACCACAGGCGGAACCCGGACCCACCCAGACAAAGGAAGGGTGGCATCCAGGGACTGTGGCAGCTGATCCGGGGGTAGGTGAATGCAGGACTTGGGACAGGCAAGGACAGGCAGGATTGGCACGGGAACACTATAGTTCAGGAATGGGTCAGGATTAGGCTGGTCCAAGGACCCAGGAACAGACTAGGAACTCAGGCAAGATGGATCAGGAATTCAGGCTGGTCCACACAGGAATACATGCAGGACAGATCAGGGATACTGTCTGGTCTCGGCCACAGAGACAGACAGGAACACAAGACAACAGACACTGGAGGTAATCAGGCAAGGCTCCAGACATCAGGAAGAGGCCATGAGACACCGGACATCAGGTAAGGCTCCAAATATGGGGCAGAGGTCATCAGACACTGAACATTCGGTACAGCAGGCGTGGACCACAGCAGGGTGGCACAGTCACATCAGACATAGACCGCCGCTGGGTGGTACAGGCACAATACGCATAGACCGCAGAAATTCTTCTAGCACTGAACACACAGACAAGGCTGGAGTCTCAGGCGGGGCCAGTAACTGAATATGCCAGTCACTGAATATGCAGGAACCTGAATATGTGGCACCCCTGAATATATCAGGGTGCCACAAGGAACTGCATCCTTTCACCCAGGGTGCAGGACCTACCCCCCATGGTTCCAGGTTCCTAAGAAACCGGTGTCACCTCCATCAGCATTACAAATCCCAATCAACACCTCACATCATGACCTGTCAGACTCACAGTGGGTTGGTCAAGCTGGAATAGGGCCACCCACCTAGTGGTCAGGCAGACTGGTGGGAGGGGGGAAGTAAGCAGAATAGTGAGAGCCCTCAAAGAGTGAGGAGCTGGAGTGGTAGTTCCCGGGGAGCTAGACCGAGGATGGGTCGCAGACGGTTGTCCGGGACCAGAGGAGTCGGGGACCGGTGGCAGTGACATTGAGAAAGGGTGCGACGGACATAGTCTAGGAGGACTGTCGGCATCAGAACATCCAAAAGAACTGACCGGTAGCGAGCACGACCGGGTACCAGACCCTAGGCCAGGAACCTATTCAACGTCCTGATAATTAACCTGGGATGGAGAGTATCTTCATGAACTTCCCTAAGAGCTCAGAGATTGAAGGCGTCAGCACAACGTATAGGGATAGGGTTTTCCAGTAAAGCAACTCACTGAAATAACAAGTGCCAGCCATCAAGAGCACAGCTATACTACACATAGTGAGCGAGGCCCCAATAGCTTCAAGCCGAGGGACCACAAACAGACAACTAAATTGTGCACAGAGTTGGGCTCCGGATTACCAAGTGACACCGGTGGGAGCAGATACCTGGACGGGCTCCCCGCAGTGACTGTGATGCACAGAGACTTTGGTTTACCTGCAGTGTATGTGTCTACTTTTTAAACCTCATCCAGCACCACAACTATCGCAGTGAGTACCCTGAGCCCTGCACCCTGCGCTCCCAAATAACCACCAGACACCCTGAGTCTGGGCTTTCCCTACCTGTGGAGGGACTAACATCAGGCTGCTTAACGCCATCTGCCCCGGTACTCCTAACAGCAGCGGCAGTACTCCCATTACCACAACCCACAGGTGGCGTCACGAACTTCTCCCCTGTAAATATGCCCTTTATACGGATCAAAGTGTCCGCTAACCCAGGTCCGGGCCCCTTGAGCCACCACGATTCCAGATCCGAGCAGCCCGGCTAACACCGAGGCGGTACAAATATGCCGAATCCAAGGTTGGCCGAACTACAGACTTAGACAGGTGACTAGACTCAGACAGAACACCGGATTACAACAGGAGCAGACTCTAGCATTTGCGCAGCGGCAGCAACACACACGGGCACAAACCGCGGCAGGACGGTGCAGGCATAGATGGGCACGAACGGCAACAGGGTGGTGCAGGCACAGGCGGGATTACACCACAGCTAGGTGGTGCAGGCACAGGCGGGATTGGACCGCAGCTAGGTGGTGCAGGCACAGGCGGGATTGGACCGCAGCTAGGTGGTGCACATCTGTGGTACTGTGGTGCCATGAGACCAGGAAGTCTGGCACTGGGCGAAGGCCCAAAGAACTAGTGGCCGTGGATAAAATTATATGGCGAGGACCTGATAGATGGAGATGAGTAGCAAAGGGACCAAAAAGGAAAGCAATTAGGTGAATATAACGATTTTATCCATTTTTAAGCTTTGGGTAGCCCATTATGGTTCAAAAAAATGTCAACCAGTGGCAGGCCTATTCCTCGTTTCAGCAAAAGACTGAGATATTGAGTGCACACAGGTTTGCAGCATCTAGATGTAAACAAGATTGTTTCCAATCATTACATAGTTGGTGATAAAAAAGGATAATAAAGTCCATTTTCTATACAAAGCACAAAATATACCGATGTCTGGCAAAATGCCCAACTCAAAATATAAACATAACAACATCTATCTACATTTCACTTTTGCACTAGAAATATCAATGAAAATCTAATTATAGGGTTTACAAAGCATTATTACATTGATTTATTGTAGAGTGATTCCATGGAGCGCAACAGATGGTTAACAAGCAAAGCACAAAAATATAGGAACAAAAAAAATGTTTTGTAAGCATTTATTTAAAATATTAGAATACAAAAAAAATAGTCTTTTCATGGTAGATTATAAATAATACATTATCAGCCAAAACTGAAATTTGTATGATTTGCTAAAATAAAATCATGTTGAGTATTTGGTGATGTTTTGATGTTGCAAATTTTCTGTTGTATTTTTGCACATATTAGCAAAATTTGGTTACTTGCATTTTTTTCCTAGTGTTTATGATTGCATTTTTTCTACACGTTTTTAAGCGAAAACTTCTGTCATTTGTCAGTATGTCATGTCATAAAATAAAACTGATTTGTTTATTATGATTCTTGGTTTTTCACTTTGACAATTGTTTGTTGAGAGTCATATGCATTTTTAGTGTGAATCTCTGCAAGCAAGGTAAGGATTCAATCAGCATTAAATCACCTTTACATTCATACCATCAGTTTTGGGTTGTCACGGGTTCTACTCCGGTACCACACAATCAATAGAGCGATACATGAGTGAACAGTCCTAAGAACCTTTAATTTCATGCAAACCGAAAAGTTCATAAAACAATCCACCACACAATAGTCCAGTAATGGGAAAAAAAAGATGAGAGTCCCAATCCTCCAGCAGTCTTTTCCAAAGTAATCAGAGATTCTCCAAGTCTCTATGGGGTGCTGGCCTTAGCATCAGTGTCCCACAAAGAATGACTCTTATTGCCGCCTTGTCCCTCCTCATGCCCTCTCCTTATATCCAGTGGTAGGCAGACAGGTTGGATGGTTTTCAGGCCTCCTGGGGATGGAGGCAGTGCAGAGGGTGATTTTCAGCATTTGGAGAGCAGGGGAGTACTGAGTGGACAGTCAGGAAATGAGCAAATTCAGTTATCGCGGACCTTCTGACCTTCTGTATTATAATTAAGACTCTAGACAAGATGGGGAATACACAACAATACCGAACAACAAGGTAACACTCCTAAAATCAGCAAAAATATGAGAAAAACAAAATAACACCTGTCAGGAAGAGCTGTGGGAGTCCCTCAAATATCCCACCGCTGCCACCAATTTGTCAGGACTACTTTCTAGCGCCCGTCTTGTTGGCAGGCCACTTTTGGTACTGCAGGACAATGAATAAAATAAGGCTGCTGAGCTTATAATATCAAATATTGGAGGTCTCACAGTAAAGGTAAATGTATATATTACCGATTCCCGCTAATGGAATATATATATATACCTCGGTACCCTTAATGATAGCAGTCCAATAATTCTATGCAAGAATAATTACGCTGCCACCACCCAACCTTAGGGATAGCTGGGGACCCGTTTCAGATAGCAGAAGGCTTTTCGGATGGGTTTGGGTTCATATATAGAACAGGAGGAAACGAACTATTACATTTTATATATTTAACCCGAAAATAGGCAGTCTTTAAAAAATATACAGGAATTTAAAAAAGGGAACAATACAAGTACAGTATAGACAGTTACATAAAATTTAAAGGTATAAACGTGAAACTCGTGTCATAGATGTGACGTCCGAATTTAGGGAGGGAAGGTCTCCAAGACAAGAAGATGGTAGAAAAATGGCCAGCATCACCCCTTAACAGTGCCTTCCAATACTGACACCCCCATCAACGAGCTAATGGCTCTTATGCCCTCAGGTAACCCCCCTCTCTGTGACCTCATTTTACAATCTCTTGTGGGCTGTGCCAAGATTGTCACAAAGTTCTTTAATTCTAGCTTTTCACATATCTTTGCCCCTGGGCCGCACAGGTGACAGATATTAATGTCATATTTTATATCTCGATTTTACATTTACATAGATACCAAACACAACGCATCTAGCATGATTTCACTGGCCAATACTCATTTGTCGCAATACCAGCGATCTCCTAGTAAAGCTAAATGGTGTGCTGGGTTCAGTGCTCCACAGGGATTGTGGCAGAATGTTTTTCATTTTTCTAGCATTAACGGGCCACGTGAAAACTGTATTAGAAGTTTTCCCTCCAACAGAACAAAGAGATGTCTTTTCTGTGCATCTTTTTTGCTGTAGCTCTACCATCACCCGAGTCGTAAATCCCTAAACTTTCAGGCCGATTAGTTAATCGTCATGACAATTTGTGGCTAATGGTGGGGAGGGGGGTAAGGACCTTTCTAGAGTTTTACATGACAACACCGAATCCATCATATCACATCATCACAGGGGTATAATCTCCTAATGACATGTTCTTTTTATTTTTTTTGATCAACATAGTCATATGAGCCTAAGTTGTAGTTTTGAATGACACCGTTTACGTTTATTTTACCATATTATGTACTGGAAAAACTGGAAGAAAATTTCAAGTTAAGTAATATTTTAAATAAAAACAGAATTGTTCTATTTTGTGGAGGTTTTGACTTTCACGTCGTGGTGAAAATTAGTAAGTATAATGCACCCCATAATGTGTATACATATATATATATATATATATATATATATATATATATATATATATATATATATATATATATATATATATATCTATATATCTATTGCAATAACTTCCACCTAGCATAATGCACCCCACATTGCCTTCTACATAGTATAGTGGGCCCCACATTGTCTTCCATATAGTGTGCCCCACTTTGCTCTCCACATAGTAAGGTACACCCCACATTGCTTTCCATGTAGTAAATGCACTATTCATTGCCTTCCACATAATATAATGGGTCCCACTTTGCCTTCTTTATAGTATATTGCACCCCATATTGCATTTTGTCTAGTATAATACACTCGAGCAGCTCGAGAATTTTATGGAGGTACTTAATAATAATGATTTTAACGTCAAATTGACTTATCACCATAGCAGTAGTTGCGTTGACTTTTTGGATGTTAAAATCAGGGTTGGACCTGGGCGCATCATTGAAACCGACGTCTTCAGGAAGGATACATCCGTCAACGCACTACTGCATGATTCGTCATTTCATACCCCCTCCACCATCGGCTATACCGACTGGTCAGTTTCTTAGGAGGCGGATCTGCTTTTCCCAGGCCACCTTTGAACATCAGTCTGCTGATCTCGGGTGCCACTTCCAAGACCGCGGTTACAGTAACCGGTCCATTTAGAGAGGATATTTATGGGCTAAAAAAACTCCCAGGTTTCAGCTGCTCTCGTATGCCCCTAAGGGAACACCTTTCAGAGCCTGGTCCACGCTTCATTGAGACTTACAATCACGGGTGGGGCACCATGCAGGAAAACCTGGAGAGACACTGGCCAGTCCTTATGACGGATCCACTTTTGTCGGACTTCCTTACCGCCACCCCGCTTGTGACAGCACGGTGTGCTCGCAACCTTAAAGACATCCTAGTTGAGAGCCACTATGTACCCTCAAGCCAGAACCCATTCGGTACGAGAGGTCCTGACTGGGTGTTATAAATGTGGCCCCTGCCTGGCATGTAGGAATATAATACGAAGTAGGTCCTTCTCCACCTCAGATGAGTAAAGGTCATTTGACATCAGGTAGTATATCACGTGCAATACTACACATGTGATATACTATGCACGGTGCCCGTGCTCCCTGCTCTACGTGGGGCTCACTTCCCGTGAGTTCCGCGTGAGGATCAGGGAGAATGTTCGTGATATTGAGGCAGCAAAAACGATTGAAGACGTCACACTCCTCAAAACACTGCCGAGGTACTTTAAGGCGCACCACAGGTGCGACCCCTCTTTACTTGAGATACGGGGCATCGATAGTGTCAGTGGAGGTTCCAGGGTTGGTAACCTGAAGAAGAAATTAGCTGAGTGTGAAGCTAAATGGATCCACACCGTGGACACACTGGTACCTAACGGATTAAATGAGACTATAAGCTTTGCCCTGTTTCTCTAATTGTCTCTTTAAATATCTATTTAGTAAAAGAGATTTCTCTTCTCTCAATTGGTCCCCTTCCCTTTTGCTGGCAGTTTTAATGCAGTATGGACAATTTTAGGGTTTCATTTTTTAAAGTTTTTTTGCATATCTATTGGTTTTATTGTGTTTTTTCCCTTTGTTTCCCCCTTTTCTTTCTCTCCCCCTCCCGTTTGCTCCCGTTATTTTCCATTTAGTGATTTTTGTTTTTCCTCCTCTTGTTATCATCTTTAGTACATATAAATAACTTAGAGATGCGTGCCGCATATTCATTCCATGCAAGTGATCTTCCCTTTGGGAACCCGGATATGAAATAAGAAATAAGAGAAAGAAACATCACAGTGACGATGCCAGATACCACTACACAAGAATTAATAATGTTATATGTATTGTGGCAATATATTGTTACTCCATTATTGTAACCTCTTTCCGGCCCACTTTCATGTTTGTTATAATACTTGTGCATCCCAGTATGCGCTTTGCGCCTGCCCAACTTATTGCCGGCACGCGGGAGCGGGATGACGCGTCCCCGCCCCCATACACGTGTGCGGTCATCTGACGGCGGGCTCCGCCCATACTGTGATGTTAGCAGACGCAGGGACGCATCACGAGGCAGGACTATGTACGCGGAAGTGTCCGCATTACAGATACAAATACCGGAGGGTAGAGGAGGTTCAGCACCCCTCTCTTTCCTTGAAGAAGCTTGGTTGTGGACTGTCCCCATAGCCTGCGAAACGTACGTAGGTAGGATGATGGGGGATTCTTGTAGGCTAATCTCTGACCATGCATGAGTCACTTTTCCTTGGTCTGCACATGGCACTTTGATCAGGCACTTTTGCACTTTCATGTGAGTTTTTTGGTAGGAGTCTCCTTTAATATGGTATAGCTTAATATAGTGATGTAAATAAGAGATTTATGTGCACTTCCTACTTCTCCATATGTGCTGTACATTTTATGTGCTCTGGCTGCCATTAACAATTTTTCTGAATGGCTACTTTTTGCCTACTTGTCTGTTTTAATCATTTTTGTGTCACTACATTTTGTTCAATAAAAATGAATTTTTTCACCTTGAACTCATTTTCTCAGGTTGTATAGCTTTGATTGAGTTGGTAGTAATGGTTGCAGCTACACTGCATATCTGCCCATTATGTTAAATATGGTTGTCTATTGGAGGTTTCCTTATTTATAACATATATATATATATATATATATATATATATATATATATATATATATATATCTATATATATATATATATATATTGCAATAACTTCCAGCTAGCATAATGCACCCCACATTGCCTTCTACATAGTATAGTGGGCCCCACATTGTCTTCCATATAGTATAATGTGCCCCACTTTGCTTTCCGCATAGTAAAGTACACCCCACATTGCTTTCCATGTAGTATAATGCACTATACATTGCCTTCCACATAATATAATGGGTCCCACTTTGCCTTCTATATAGTATATTGCACCCCATATTGCATTTCGTCTAGTATAATGCACTCCACATGTCTTTCATATAGGGAAATGGGCCCCAAAGAGCCTTACTTCTAGTATAATGGGCCCCATGTAACCCTTCTAATAGCATAATGGCTCCCATATAGCCATCCATATAGTGTAACTGTCCTCACATAGCCTTCCATATAGTATAATGAGCCCAGCATAGCTCTCCATAGTATAAGTATTTTACATACCTCTCCATATAGTATAAAGGCTCCCACGTAGCCCTCTACATAGTATTATGGCCTGCACATAGCCTTTCAAATAATATAATAGCCCTCCATATAGTATAATGCACCCCATATTGCCTTTCTCATAGTATAATATACTCTCCAGTTTGCCTTCCACATAGTATAATGCGCCCCACATTCCTTTCATGGAGTAGAATGCACCAAGAATTGCCTTCCATGTAGTATAATGCACCCCGCATGGCCTTCCAGATAGAATAATGGGCCCCAGATAGACATCTATAAAGTATATGGCCCCAGCATAGCCATTCACATATTATAATGACTTTCACATAGCCCTCCATATAGTATAATGCACCCTACATTATCTTACACATAGTATAATGTGTTGTAAATGTCGTCCGAGGGGGTGATGGTTTGGAACTCCCTCTGGTGGTCAGGACTGGGGGTGAAGCTGACTGTGACTCAACAGGTGTGGGAGTTAATTGGCAGTTTGGGAAGCCCAATTACAGATATATAATATAATAGCTATATAGAAGAGCAGTGTCTGCTGGCTGGGGCCGATGATAGATGTTTTTCCTCAGTCTCTGAATTGGCTTGGAGTTTGTTCTTCCATTAATCCTGTGCCTGTACCATTCCAGATAAGTTGCAAGTTCTTTGCTGTATTGCCTGATCCACACCTAAGTGTGTTCGTGTTTCTTTGCATTTTGATTAAAGTCTGTTTTCTTGCAGGAGAGGAATTGTCTTTCTGCTTTGAATAGCATGGGGGTGCCCCCTCTGCAAGCCCCACTGCAAGAAAATGGAGATTCTCCCTGTTCTATTTGAATATTTGCACTTTTGTATTTCTTGTGTTTTTTTGGTATGTTGTTTCTCCAATTATTTACAAGAGTACCTGATATAGTGCGGGAGAGTCTGTGTGGTCTCAGTATTTTTTATTATCAGGAGATTGCTATTTTTTGCAGGTTTTTTTGCTGTCCGCAATCAGTTATTTGTCCTTTCCTGTTCTATCTAGGGAGTCGGGCCTCGCCTTTGCTAATCTATATTTCCTATCTGTGTATTGTGTTTTCTTACATCACTATTGGCTTTATATGTTGAGGGCTTGCTATTCCTGTGGTGACTACTCTGAGGCAAGATAGGTTTCCTCATTTCTATCTGTGAGGTGTAGTAAGTTTCTCCGGCTGTGACGAGGTGTGTAGGTGTGTTTAGGAATGCTCCACGGCTACTTCAAGTGTGGTCTGACAGATAGGAGATTGCGGTCAGCGCAGATTCCAACTACTCTTGTATTTTTCTACTGAAGGGATTTTTGTAATAGTCCACAGTGACCAGATCATAACAATAATGCTCTCCAGTTTGCTTTCCACATAGTATAATACATCTCACATTCCTTTCATCAAGTACATTGCACCCCACATTGGCTTCCATTCTGTATAATGTGACCCACAATTGCCTTCTATGTAGTATAATGCACCCAACATTGCCATCCATATAGCATAATGCAGCCCACATTGTATTCCAGATAGTGTAATGGACCTCACAGAGCCTTACATATAGTGTAATGGGCCACACATTGTCTTCCATGTAGTAAAATGGCTCCAACAGGCCTTCCATGTAGTATAATGCAACTGACCCCCCCCCCCCCCTTCTCCAGACCTCTTCTGTTTTCTCTGCTGCTCTGGTCTCCTCAGAATGTGGTCTGAAAGCCTGCATATCTCGGAGCAGTTGGCATGATATAGTGACATTATTGCAGCTGCTGCTCTGCAATGTCAGAGCTCAGACATTGAGGGAGAATGAAGGAGGGGGATCAGTTTGACAGTTTCTGTAAACCCTTGAAACCTGTAGCACCAAGACATAAGTAGAATATATGAAATTTAAGCTGCATTATAGAATATACTTACAAAAATAGAGGTTCTTTGTGCAAAAATTGGCCAATTCTTGTATGCTCATCAAGGAGACCTTTCTTTGAAGGGGACCCTATACTAGTGTCATTCCACTCCTGGACTAAAAGTCTACAAATATATGGGCAGATAGTATCTGACACTAATTAAAACTACTCTGTGGTTGATGGACGGAGAACACAGTCAGAATATGTGGCTGTCTATACCTTAAATATATACTGCAAAACCCAAAAAACAGCACCTCCAAATATAGCAAGTGTGAACAGGTGCTACAAGTAGCTGCTAAAACTGCACGAGACACAAACAAATGGATGTAGCAGGACTCTGTAAGCATCAAGACATATGCAAACACTGTCACTGTTCCCTATTATTCGTCATCAGTCCAGCCATGGTTCCATTATATTACATATTATTATCTACCATGTGGCTATAATGTCCAGTTAGGCATATCGCAATGTATTACAAGATTGAAATGCTCTTTGTAATCAGCAAAATGATTTGGTAGAGGTCTACAGTAAGCATATATCTTCTTGTTCTTTAATAAATTGAATATTGTCCCATATTAATATTTTCTAATACAATGCATTTTTTTTTTAAAGTGTATATGAAATAATCACCACATTTTCCAGCTAGTATGACTTCTATAATCAATGCAGATTCTTTTAGTATACTGTATAATCTGGCAGTTTGCTTTTAGTCACAGAGATCATAGGATCCTTTTGATGATAGGCCTACTGCGAATGAAGCATTGTCAAGAAATTCTGTGCCTGAGAACTAAATACTCAGAAAAGATGAGTCTGAAAAACAGATTAAAGTAGGATTATATTTTCCTTAAATCTTATCCAACTCATCCCATTCATTAAATGCCCTTGTAATGTGACTTCAATTTTCTAGGAAAAGTAACAGTAACGAAAGAGAAAAATAAAAATATATTTTTTTTTTGACAGACAGTCAAAAGTGGGGTTCAAAATAGACAAGATCATTCAGAAACAAATAAAAAAATACAAAATGATAGCAAAAGCATTGTATGTTCTTAGAGATATAGTTAGAAGGATAACTCTCAAATTTAAATGTATAGGAACACTGGCTACACTACCTACATGTGTCTGAAAGGAGAAGCTCTCACAAGTTCGCACTAGATTCCTGAGGAGGTATGGGGTTATAAAGTGACTGCAAAAAACCTTCAGTAAGATTTGGTATCCGCAGGCAGTAAGGTTTCCACATAAACCATATAAACCACAGAAGTTTTGGAACTCTCTTTAGTGGAATAGTAAAACAAAATTGGAATTTTTCAGGCCTATGGATCAGCTGGAGGAAGAGGAAAAAATAAAAATAACACCCTGCCTACAGTGAAGAATAGAAGTGACTTGGTGATGCTGTGGTGCTGCTTTTATTTCTCAGTCTCTGGAAACCTGCAACGTGTTAAGAAAGGATTACTTCAATAAACTACCGTATCTTAGGAAAATTTTAGGAGAAAACATCAAGCCTCAAGGTCTGGACTGGAGTGTGACTGGGCCATTCAAACACAAGAATATAAACTGATCTAAACCATTTTATTGTAGCTCTGGCAGTATGTTTAGGCTCCTTTTCCTGCTGGAAAGAGAACCTACGCACCAGTCTCAAGTCTTTTGGCAGGTGTTCCTCCAGGATCACCCTGTATTGAGCTAAAGCCAACTTTCGTTCAACTCTGACCAACATCTTCCTTGTCCCTGCTGATGAAAAGCATCCCCACAGCATGATGCTGCCATCAACTTGTATGATGGTGGGGATGGTGTTTTCAGGGCGATGTGCAGTGTTATTTTTCTACCATTCTGCAATTAGCCCAAAAAGTTTTACTTTTCTCATCTGACCAGTGCACCTTTTTGCACATGCTATCTGTATATGATATATGGCTTTTTGCAAACTGCAAATGGGACTTCTTGTGGAGTATACAACTAATTGGTGTTCTGTGGACAAATTCTACTACCTGAGCTGTGGATCTCTGTATACCCTCTAGAGTGATCAAGTGTTATGCTGGTGGGTGTGGACCCACTGTACCACAGCACTGGATCACCTTGCAGGGGAGTAACTAAGTGACTACCTCGTCATCACTAGAGCCCCTGATGGTGAGGAAAAGCTTGTGCTGGAAGGCAGCCGCCAGGTGCTACACCAGGAGATATCTTGGCACTGTGGCAACTGACCACAGGGATCAAGTATACAGGAACAGACTCAGGTGCAGGTAGGATGGCTGGTGCAGATTGGATGGCTGGTTTAGACAGGACTGCTGGTTCAAGCAGGTACATCGGGTAGGGCAGGTAAACCATTTATGGCAGATATGGCAGGTACAGCAGGTATGGCAGGTACACCAGGTACTGGCAGGTACTAGAGCACAGATATGAGTTAGCAGGCACAGGTAACGGATACAGGGAACTGAGATTGAGACCTGACAACTAGCAATCAGGTCTCTAGCAGTAGGGCCACGGTGCTCAAGCACCTCCCATAGGGGGAGGATGCCTTAAATATATACTGCCTTTCACCCACAAGCTAAGAGGCACTTCTGAATTAGGGAGATCTGTACGGCATGTGCAGGCCTTGTGAGCCAGTGGCAAAGACAGGAGCAAATGCCATTACTGAGCAATCGGGAGGGTGAGTGCACCAGTGTCCCTGCCAGAAAGAGGACAGTGTGGGGACACCGATGCATGCATTACACCAAGGGTCTCTTGACTGCTTCTCTAATTAGTGCTCCGTTTGCTTAGGGTGTAAGTTTAGGTGAGCGGTGATATGTTGGTAGGTTTGCAGTTGTGACATACTGTACGCCTTCCATTTTTGGATGGTGGATTGAACATTGCTTTGTGAGATATTCAGAGATAGGCTATTTTTTTTATAACCTAGCCCTGCTTTACTCTTCTCCATAACGTTATCCCTGGGCTCTTGACTGTATTCCTTGGTTTTCATGATGCTTTATGTTCTTAAAGAAATAGCTGAGGCCTTCACAGACCAGCTGTAGTTACACTGAGAATAAATTTCACACAGGTGAACTCAGTCTATTACTTAGGTGACTTCTGGTTGCAATTGGTCACTAAGGATTTTATTTAGGGGTGTCAGACTAAATGGGCTTGACAACAAATGCACATCAAAATTTTCAAACTTTTATAATATTTAGGAAACCATGTATGATTTCCTTTACACATCACAAATACTTGCTGTAGTGTTGATATATCAAAAAATCCCAATAAAGTACTGTGACATGCAAAAGTTTGGTCACCCCTGGTCAAAATTATTGTTACTGTGAACAGTTATGCAAGTTAAAAATGAACTGATTGTTAAAAGGCATAAAGCTAAAGATGATTTCCTTTGGTATTATAGGCAAAAAAAATGTAATCTTTTACATTTTTAAATTAACAAAAAAGGAATATGCATTAGTTTAGGCACCCTGCATAGTTAGTACCTGGTAGCACCGCCATTTGGGAACTTGCTCAGTGTTACGGTTGCTGTGGCACTGGAGTCTATGTCCAGATTTCTTGCTACTGCACATGTGCAAGCACTGGAGACTATGTCCAGATTTCTTGCTACTGCACATGTGCAAGCGCTGGAGACTAAGTCCTATCTTGGAGCCATTGCACATGTGCGGGTGACATCATCGCTGACACGTGGTCACATGTCTCTGACACCTTCTATGCCGATTGGCCGCTGGTCATGTGCTTGTGACACGTGGTCACATGTCTCTGACACCTTCTATGCCGATTGGTTGCTGGTCATGTGCTTGTGACGCTGTGCTCGGTGATAGGCCAGCGAGACATCCTTCCTGTCGTTCTGGCAACGGATTGGCTCTGGTGTCCTCCATCTTGGATGAGGCACAGAGTCTATATAAGACCCTGCCGCACGCCGCTCAGTCCTCTTGGTTCATGCATGAGGGTAGACGCCCTGTGCACGTCCCTCTAGGCATCTCTCTGTCTATGTTAGGTGAGCGCTACCGGCAGGGTAGCGTTCTTATACCTTACAGCTTCGGCTGCAGTCCGTATCCTTACCTTTTAGTGGAGCGGACATAGGCAGGTGCCTGAGGCACATGGTCCGGCTGGGCCTTGTGATTCTACTCATAGGTGGACGTTGCCGCTAGGGTAACGTTCCTTATACTGCGTCTGGCAGTTGTTCGTATCCTCGCACACTAGGGGAGCGAACAGAGGTAGGAGCTTTGTGCGGCTTATGCTGCTGTCCGTCTCTTTTGCACCACTAGAAGAGCGGACCTAGGCAGGTGCCATATTTAGTGGTTCGTGTCCTCGCACACTAGTGGAGCGAACGCAGGTAGGAGCTTTGTGCGGCTTACGCTGCTGTCCGTCTCTTTTGCACCACTAGAAGAGCGGACCTAGGCAGGTGCCATATCTAGTGGTTCGTGTCCTCGCACACTAGTGGAGCGAACGCAAGTAGGAGCTTTGTGCGGCTTACGCTGCTGTCCGTCTCCTGGCACCACTAGAGGAACGGACCTAGGTAGGTGCCATTTCACACTCACTGCTTGTGTCTCTGTGATCTTTAACAGAGACCATTCCACGCACCCTCCAAGTAAGGGAGGAATTGCTTTATTTTCTAATTATATTCCTCTGTGAGTTTAACAGAGGTATTGCACTCTGCACTTGTGGTATTATTTTTTACAGTGGTACACTTATATACCCCTTATCCTCTGCCATAGTCTGCAGCAGAGTCTCTGCACGGTGGACCCTGACTGTCTGATATTCCTTTAGATTTTATTATCAGACAGCCCCCCATAACACTCAGCTTATTATCGCTTTTTGTAGCCAGGCAAGAGCCTTCAATTTTTGTTTGAGGGATTTTCATCCATTCTTCCTTGGAAAAGTCTTCCAGTTCTATGATATTCCTTGGTCATCTTGCATGCACTGCTCTTTTTAGGTCTAGCCACAGATTTTCAATGATGTTCAGATCAGGGGTCTGTGAGGACCATTGTAAAACCTTCAGCTTCAACCTTTTCATGTAGTCTATTGTGGATTTTGATGTGTGTTTATGATCATTTTCCATTAGTAGAAACCATCCTCTTTTCAACTTTAGCTTTTTTTACAGATGGTGTTATGTTTGCATCAAGAATTTGTTGAAATTTTATTGAATCCATTCTTTCCACTACCAGTGAAATGTTCCCCTTGCCATTGTCTGCAACACAACTCCAAAGCATGATTGATCCAATCTCATGCCTAATGGTTGGAGATATGTTCTTTTCATGAAATTCTGTGCCCTTTTTTCTCCACACATACCTTTGATCATTGTCACCAAAGAGTTCTATTTTAACCTCACCGTTTCACACGACTTGTTTTCAAAATGCATCAGCCTTGTTTAGATAGACTTTTGCAAACTTCTGACACTGAATTTTATGGTGAGGATGCAGAAGAGGTTTTCTTCTGAATACTCTTCCAAGAAGGCCATATTTGTGCAGGTGTCTCTGAACAGTAGAACAATGTACCACAACTCTAGAGACTGCTAATTCTTCTTGAAGGTCTTTTGCAGTCAAGCAGGGGTTCTGATTGTTCTCTCTAGCAATCCTACAAGCAGCTTTAAAATTTTGTGTGACAGTCATGTGGTTTTTGGTCACAGAAGGTCACAGCGTCTGGCTGCACAGAATGCTCACTGACAATCCATTGTTCCTGCTGTCAGTATTCTTAGGTATAGGTAGCTTTCCAGCTAGATTAATCTTTCTCCCTTTTGGACCCAGCAAGAGCTTGACTTCCACTTAGCTGTTGATTATCAGTATTCCCTTGGTGTTTAAATACCCCTTCCTTCCTTTAGACTGTGCTGTTAATATTTTCAGTTACTTTAAGCCCAGGTTGCATGTAGGTGGTTTGGATTCTTCTGTGGTATCATTGCTGAAAGCTCTGCTGAACTCCTACTTGAGTCATCAAATGATAAGTACTAGTTCATGCTTTTCTCCATTGTGTCTTCTATAGTTGTTTAGAGGGGTTGACGAAGAGCTCATCCCATCCATTCCCTATTTAGGGCTGAACATTAAGGATACCTAGGGTCAGGTATCCGGCTTGGCGCATAGGTAAGGAACCTATCTAGGGTGGTGAGGAACCCCAAGTACCAGCATTAGATTTGGTCAGGAGTAGAGATGAGCGATGTTCGAATCGAACCGTTCGCCAATTTCAAATTTGAGTTGTTTTGGGCAATGTTCGAGTCGTTCGACAAACTCGAATGATTTGCTTCACCTTCGACAGTTCAAGTTAACGTTCGATAACGCTTCGATCAGCAAAAGCGTGGCTTTTCACAGTAAGGCTATGTGCACACGTTGTGTATTTGCATGCATCCTGCATCCCTAGCACAATCCCTCTCTCTTTCCTATTCACTGATCAGCTGCACAGCTGTCACAAAGCTCCGGCAGCTTTTCCTCTTTTGAAAATGGCTGCCGCTCATTATTCAATCTGGAATTCCCTGCTTTCCCTGCCCACCGGCGCCCATAATTGGTTGCAGTCAGACACGCCCCCACGCTGAGTGACAGCTGTCTCACCGCAACCAATCACAGCCGCCGGCGGGCGGGTCTATAGCAGTAGCAGTAATATAAATAAATAAATAATTAAAAAAAAACCCAAAACACCTGCGGTTCCCCCCAATTTTGATACCAGCCAAGATAAAGCCACACGGCTGGAGACTGGTATTGTCAGGATGGGGAGTGCCATGTGATGGGGATCCCACCAACCTAACAATATCAGCCAGTAGCCGCCCGGAATTGCCGCATCCATTAGATGCGACAGTCCCGGGACTTTACCCGCCTCATCCCGAATTGCCCTGGTGCGGTGGCAATCGAGGTAATAAGGTTAGGTTAATCATGACAGGCATCTCCCCGAGATAACTTCCATGATTAACCTGTAAGTGAAAGTAAATAAACACACACAACTAAAAATCCTTTATTTGGAATAAAAGACAACCCTCCAGGTCCGAAGTAATCCACATGACGCTGTCAGCTCTGCTACATCAAGCTAACAGTAACAGGGAGCACCATAGAACACGAGCGCTCTGTGTCAGCTCCACGCAGAAACTGAAGTGAGCCGCACTGTCACCGGAGACTTCACTCAGGTAGTGCCTGCGTGTGTGCGAGGATGATGATGGGGGCGGTAGTGCTTGTGTGTGTGGTGATGATGATGAGTGCGATAGTGCCGAGGTGTGTGCGGTGATGATGATGATGAGTGCGGTAGTGTCAGGATGTGTGCAGAGATAATGATAAGTGCGGTAGTGCTTGTGTGTGCGGTGATGATGATGATGAGTGCAGTAGTGCTTGTGTGTGCGGTGATGATGATGAGTGCGGTAGTGCCGGGGTGTGTGCAGGGATGATGATGTGTGCAGTAGTGTTGGGGTGTGTGCTGGGAGGATGATGGGGGCGATACTGACGGGGTGTGTTCGGTGATGATGATGAGTGCGGTAGTTCCGGGGTGTGTCTGGGGATGATGGGTGCGGTAGTGTCGGGGTGTGTGCGGGGAGGATGATGGGGCAGTAGTGCCTGCGTGTCTCTCTCTCTCTCTTCCCTCACTCTTCCCTCTCTCTCCTCTCTCCCCTCTCTCTTCTCTCTCTCCTCTCTCTCTCCTCTCTCTCCTCTCTGCTCTCTCTCTTCTCTCTCTCTTCTCTCTCCTCTCTCTCCTCTCTCTCTTCTCTCTCTCTCTCTTCTCTCTCTCTCTACTCTTTCTCTCCTCTCTCTCTCCTCTCTCTCTCTTCACTCTCTTCTCTCTCTCAACTCTCTCTCCTCTCTCCTTTCTCTCCCTCTCTTCTCTTTCTCTCTCTTCTCTCTCTCTCCTTCCTCTTCTCTCTCCTCCCTCTTCTCTCTCTCCTCTCTTCTCTCTTTCTCTCTCCTCCCTCTTCTCTCTCTCCTCTCTGTCTTATCTCTCTCTCTTCTCTCTCTCTCCCTCTCTCTCTCTCTCCAAATTCAAATTCAAATTCAAATATGCTTTATTGGCAGGACCAAAATACAATTAGTGTTGCCAAAGCAAGAGAAATACAGTAAGTGGGGTGGGAGGGGATCAGGGTAAGGCTGGGGCCACACGGGGACTACTGCGATCCACTTGCATGACACTCGGCTTGTGCTGGCAGTACAGCAGAGCCGAGTGTCATGCGTGTGTCCTTGCAACTGAGGTCCGTTCGTGCGAGCAGACCTCAGCTGCGGGGGGCGGGCCGGCTCTCAGGAGGGGAGGGAGAGATTTCTCTCCCTCTCTCCTGCGTAGCCGGCTATTGCCATTCTCGCACTGCACTAGCGGCACACCGGTGTACTGCGAGTGCAGTGCGATTTTTCTCTCGCCACATTCACTTGAATGGGTGCGAGAGAAAGAGTCTCACATTACAATCGCAGCATGCTGCGATTGTTTTCTCAGTCCAATTAGGGCTGAGAAAATAATCGCTCATGTGTGCTGACACACAGGCTAAAATTGGTCCGAGGGGAATGCGATGTTTTATCGCACTCCACTCGCACTATTTTTCTCGCCGTGTGGCTTAGGCCTTATGGGGGAGTTCGGGGCACAATTTGGGCTCTGAAAGTCCATTTAGGGGCCTTATGTTCCCCTCAGCCTATGACATGTGGTGACATATTGGGCGGCGATCTCCACAATTGATTCCTCTTCCCCCAGTAGGATGCAGAGTTTCATCTCCTCGTCCATGGATGGAAAGTCCGGGGTATGAGTGGTAAGTTTCTGGAAGTGGGAGGCCCTCACTGCTGAGTATTTGTCAGAGTGCAGTAGGAAATGCGCCTCGTCCTCCAGAGCCCCCTGCTGGCAGTGCTGGCACAGTCTGTTCTCCCGCGGCTTGTATGTCTGTCGGTGCCGCCCTGTTTCCACCTCTAGGTTGTGGGCACTCAGTCTGTACAAGCTCAGGGTCTGCTTGTCTTTGGGGTGGCGTAACCTTTCCAGATATGGGGCCAGAGTGTAGTCCCTCTGCAGTGACCGGTAGTCTCCTCTCTCTCTCCTCTCTCTTTCTCCTCTCTCTCTTCTCTCTCCTCTCTCTCTCCTCTCTCCTCTCTCTCTCCTCTCTTTCTCTCTACCCTCTCCTCTCTCTTCTCTCTCTTTTCTCTCTCTTCTCTCTTTTCTCTCTCTCCTCTCTCTTCTCTCTATCCTCTCTCCTCTCTCTCCTCTCTCTTCGCTCTCTCTCTTCTCTCTCTTTTCTCTCTCTCCTCTCTCTTTCTTCTCTCCTCTCTCTCCTCTCTCTCGCTCCTCTGTCTTCTCTCTCTCTTCTCTCTCCTCTCTCTCTTCTCTCCCGCTCTCTTCTCTCTTTCTTCTCTCTCAATTATCCCTCTCTTCTCTCTCTTCTCTCTCCTCCCTCTTCCCTCTCCTCTCTTTTCTCTCTTCTCTGTCTGTTCTCTCTTCTCTCTCTTCTCTCCTCTCTCTCCCTCTCTTCTCTCTCTTCTCTCTTTTCCTCTCTTCTCTCTTTCTCTCTTCTCTCTCTTCTCTCTCTTTCTCCTCTCTTCTCTCTCTTCTCTCTTTCTCTCTTCTCTCTCCTCTCTCTCTTCTCTCTCTCTACTCTCTCTCTCTCCTCTCTCTCCTTTCTCTCTCTTCTCTCTCTCAACTCTCTCTTTCCTCTCTCCTTTCTCTCCCTCTCTTCTCTTTCTCTCCCTTCTCTCTCTCTCCTCCCTCCTCTCTCTCTACTCCCTCTTCTCTCTCCTCTCTCTCCTCTCTCTCCTCTCTCTCGCTCCTCTGTCTTCTCTCTCTCTTCTCTCTCCTCTCTCTTCTCTCCCTCTCTCTTCTCTCTTTCTTCTCTCTCAATTATCCCTCTCTTCTCTCTCTTCTCTCTCTCCTCCCTCTTCTCTCTCCTCTCTTTTCTCTCTTCTCTGTCTGTTCTCTCTTCTCTCTCTTCTCTCCTCTCTCTCCCTCTCTTCTCTCTCTTCTCTCTCTTCTCTCTTTCCTCTCTTCTCTCTTTCTCTCTTCTCTCTCTTCTCTCTCTTTCTCCTCTCTTCTCTCTCTTCTCTCTTTCTCTCTTCTCTCTCCTCTCTCTCTTCTCTCTCTCTACTCTCTCTCTCTCCTCTCTCTCCTTTGTCTCTCCTCTCTCTCTCAACTCTCTCTTTCCTCTCTCCTTTCTCTCCCTCTCTTCTTTTTCTCTCCCTTCTCTCTCTCTCCTCCCTCCTCTCTCTCTCCTCCCTCTTCTCTCTCCTCTCTCTCCTCTCTCTCTTCTCTCTCTTCTATCTCGTATCTCTCTCTGTCTTCTCTCTCTCCTCTCTCTTCTCTCTTCTGTCTCATCTCACTCCCTCTCTTCTCTCTCTTCTCTCTGTCTCCTCCTTCCTCTCTCTCCTCTCCCTTCTCTCTCTCTTCTCTCTCTGCATTCTCTCCTCTCTCTCCTCCCTCTTCTCTCTCCTCTCTCTCCTCTCTCTCCTCTCTCTCTTCTCCCTCTTCTCTCTCTCCTCTCTCTCTTCTCTCTTCTCTCTTCTGTCTCTTCTCTAGCTCCTCTCTCTTTTCTCTCTCTTTTTCTCCTCTCTCTCTCCTCTCTCTCCTCTCTGTCTTCTCTCTCCTCTATCTCTTCTCTCTCCTTTCTCTCTTATCTCTCTCCCTCATTTCTCTCTCTCTCTTCTCCCTCTCTGCCCTCTCTCTCCTCTCTCTCTCCTCTCTCTCCTCTCTCCCCTCTATATCTCCTCTCTCTCCTCTCTCTCTTCTCTCTGTCTTCTCTCTCTCTATCTCCTCTCCTCTCTCTTCTCTCTCTCTCTTTCTTCTCTCTCTCTCTCCTCTCAAATTCAAATTCAAATATGCTTCATTGGCAGGACAAAAATACAATTAGTGTTGCCAAAGCAAGAGAAATACAGTAAGTGTGGTGGGAGGAAGATCAGGGTTATAGGGAGTTAGGGGCACAATTTGGGCTCTGAAAGTCCATTTAGGGGCCTTATGTTCCCCTCAGCTTATGACATGTGGTGACATATTGGGCGGCGATCTCCACCATTGATTCTTCTTCCCCCAGTAAAAAGCGGAGTTTCACCTCCTTGTCCATGGATGGAAAGTCCAGGGTATGGGTGGTAAATTTCTGGAAGTGGGAGGCCCTCACTGCTGAGTATTTGTCACAGTGCAGCAGGAAGTGCGCCTCGTCCTCCAGAGCCCCCTGCTGGCAGTGCTGGCACAGTCTGTTCTCCCGCGGCTTGTATGTCTGTCGGTGCCGCCCTGTTTCCACCTCTAGGCTGTGGGCACTCAGTCTGTACAGGCTCAGGGTCTGCCTGTCTTTGGGGTCTCTCTCTCTCTCTATCTCTTCTCTCTCCTCTTTCTCCTCTTTCTCTCCTCTTTCTCCTCTATCTCCTTTCTCTTCCTCTCTTCTCTTTCTCTCTCTTCTTTCTCTCCCCTCCCTTTTCTCTCTCTCCTCCCTCTTCTCTCTCTCCTCTCTGCTCTCTCTATTTTCTCTCTCTCCTCCCCTTTCTCTCTCACCTCTCTCTTATCTTTCTCTTCTCTCTCTCTCCCTCTCTCCTCTCTCTTTCCTCTCTCTGTCCCCTCTCTCTCTTCTCTCTCCTCCTCTCTCTCCTCTTTCTCTCCTCTCTCTCTCTTTTCTCTCTCGCTCTTTTCTCTCTCTTTTCTCTTCTCTCTCTCCTCTCTCTCTTTTCTCTCTCTCTCCTCTCTCTCCTCTCTCTTTTCTCTCTCCTCTCTTTCTTCTCTCTTCTCTTTTCTCTCCTCTCTCCCATCTGTCTTCTCTCTCTCTCCTCTCTCTTCTCTCTCCTCTCTCTCCTCTCTCTCCCTCTCTTCTCTCTCTTCTCTCTCTTCTCTCTCTCCTCCTTCCTCTCTCTCTCCTCTCTCTCCTCTCTCTCTTTTCTCTCTGCTCTCCTTCTTCTCTCTCTCCCTCTCTTCTCTCTCTTCTCTCTCTTTTCTCTCTCCCTCCTCTCTCTCTTTTTTCTCTCTCTCATCTCTCTTCTCTCTCTCTTCTCTCTCTTCTCTCTTTCTTCTTTCCTCTCTTCTCCTCTCTCCTCTCTGTCTTCTCTCTCATATCTCCTCTCTCTCCTCTCTCTCTCCTCTCTCTCTTCTCTCTCCTCTCTTCTCTCTTTTCTCTCTCTCTTCTCTCTCTCTTCTCTCTCTTCTCTCTCTTCTCTCTCTTCTCTCTCTTCGTTCTCTCTCCTCCTTCCTCTCTCTCCTCTCTCTCTTCTCTCTCTCCTCCCTCTCTCCTCTCTCCTCTTTCTCCTCTATCTCTCCATTCTCTCCTCTCTCTTTTCTCTTCTCTTTTCTTGCTCTTCTCTCCTCTCCCCTTTCTCCTCTCTCTCCTCTCTCTCCTCTCTATCCTCTCTTTTCTCCCTCTCCTCCCTCTCCTCTCTCTCTTCTCTCTCCTCTCTTCTCTCTCTTTTCTCTTGCTTTTCTCTCTCTTCTCTCTCTTCTCTCTCGTCTCTCTCCTCTTTCTCCTCTCTCTCCTCTCCCTGTTCTCTCTCTTCTCCCTCTTCTCCCTCTTCTCTCTCTCCTCTCTTCATCTCTCTCTTCCCTCTCTTTTCTTTCTCTTCTCTCTCTCTCTTCTCTCTCTCCTCTCTTCTCCCTTTCTCTCTTCTCTCTCTTCTCTCTTCTCTCTCTTCTCTCTCCCTCTCTCTCTCTTCTCTCTCTCTCCTCTCTCTCCTCTCTCTCCTTTCTCTCTCTTCTCTCTCTCAACTCTCTCTCCTCTCTCCTTTCTCTCCCTCTCTTCTCTTTCTCTCTCGCCTCCCTCTTCTCTCTCTACTCCCTCTTCTCTCTCCTCTCTCTCCTCTCTCTCTCTTCTCTCTCTTTCTTCTCTCTCTTCTCTCTCCTCTCACTCCCTCTCTTCTCTCTCTTCTCTCTCTTCTCTCTGTCTCCTCCTTCCTCTCTCTCCTCCCTCTCCTCTCTCTCTTCTCTCTCTGCTCTCTCTCCTCTCTCTCTCCTCCCTCTTCTCTCTCCTCTCTCTCTTCTCCCTCTTCTCTCTCCCCTCTCTCTCCTCTCTCTCTTCTCTGTCTCTTCTTTAGCTGCTCTCTCTTTTCTCTCTCTTTCTCCTCTCTCTTTCTCCTCTCTCTCCCTTCTCTCTCCTCTTCTCTCCTCTCTTTCTCTCCTCTCTCCTCTCTCTCTTTTATCTCTCGCTCTTTTCTCTCTCTCTCCTTTCTCTTCTCTCTCTCCTCTCTCTTTTCTCTCTCTCCTCTCTCTTCTCTCTCTTTTCTCTCTCCTCTCTCCCCTCTGTCTTCTCTCTCTTCTCTCTCCTCTCTCTCCTCTCTCTCCTCTCTCCCCCTCTCTTCTTTCTCTCTTCTCTCTCTTCTCCCTTTCTTCTCTCTCTTCTCTCTCTCCTCCCTCTTCTCTCTCCTCTCTCTCACCTCTGTTTTTTCCTCTTTTCTCTCTCTTCTCTCTCTTCTCTCTCCTCTCTCTCCCCCTCTCTTCTCTCTCTCTCTTCTCTCTCTCCTCCTTCCTCTCTCTCTCCTCTCTCTTTTCTCTCTGCTCTCTTTCTTCTCTCTCTCTCCCTCTCTTTCTCTCTCCTCTCTCTTCTCTCTCTTCTCTCTCTTTTCTCACTCCCTCCTCTCTCTTTTTTTCTCTCTCTCCTCTCTCTTCTCTCCTCTCTCTCTTCTCTCTCTCTTCTCTCTATTTTCTCTCTCTCTTTCTTCTTTCCTCTCTTCTCTCTCCTCTGTGTCTTCTCTCTTCTCTCTCCTCTCTCTCCTCTCTCCCCCTCTCTTCTCTCTCTCTTCTCTCTCTCTTCTCTCTTTCTTCTCTCTCCTCTCTCTTCTCTCTCTTCTCTCTCCTCTCTCCCCTTCTTTTCTCTCTCTTCTCTCTCTCTTCTCTCTTTCTTCTCTCTCTCTCTTCTCCCTCTCTCCTCTCTCTTCTCTCTCTTCTCTCTCTCCTCTCTTTCCTCTCTCTCCCTCTCTTCTCTCTCTTTTCTCTCTCTTTTCTCTCTCTTCTCTCTCTCTTCTCTCTCTTCTCTCTTCTTTCTCTCTCCTCCTTCATCTCTCTCTCCTCTCTCTTCTCTCTCTCTGCTCTCTCTCTCTTCTCTCTCCTCCCTCTTCTCTCTCCTCTCCTCTCCCCTCTCTCCTCTCTCTCCTCTCTCTCCCCCCTCTCCTCCCTCTTCTCTCTCTCCTCCCTCTTCTCTTTCTCCTCTCTCTTTCCTCTCTCTCTCCTCTCTCTCTCTTCTCTCTCGCTTTTCTCTATCTCTTCTATCTCTCTTCTCTCTCTTCTCTCTCTCTCTCTCATCTCTCCTCTCACTCCTCTCTCTCCTCTCTCCTCTCTCTCCTCTCTCTCCTCTCTCTCCTCTCCCTCTTCTCCCTCTTCTCCCTCTTCTCTCTCTCCTCTCTCTTCTCTCTTTCTCCTCTCTCTATTCTCTCTCTTTCTCTCCTATGTCTCTCTCCTCTCTTCTCTCCTCTCTTCTCTCTCTTCTCTCTCTTTCCTTTCTCTTGTCTCTCTCTCTCTTCTCTCTTTCTCTGACCTGGTGATGATCCCTGACGGAATCAGCTGACACTATAAGTCGAGCGGTGAGGCCGGCTTTTTACCGCCCGGCTGGCTAAACTATCAGCAGATGCTGTCGAACAGGAGTCTGCACAGAAGTGTGTAGGTTTTTATTTTGTTTTTGCAATGATACATCAGCTGATTGTATAAAAGCCATTTATACAATCAGCTACTGTGTCATGTGATTCAGGCCCTTGAACCTGACACATCATCTGATCGCTTTGCCTTCCAGCAAACTGGTCAGATGATATGGATCCAGATTGGACGGCGCGGGACCCTTGACCCAGGATTACTGCGGAGGGGGGTTCGTTATTTCAATAAAGATGGAGTCACTAATTGTGTTGTGCTTTACTTCTAATAAAAATATTTTTCTGTGTGTTGTGTTTTTTTTTAATCTGTACTAGAAATTCATGGTGGCCATGTCTAATTTT
Source organism: Anomaloglossus baeobatrachus (assembly GCF_048569485.1). NCBI lineage: Eukaryota > Metazoa > Chordata > Amphibia > Anura > Aromobatidae > Anomaloglossus > Anomaloglossus baeobatrachus. The sequence goes on from NC_134354.1 coordinate 145,320,341, forward strand.
GGCTTGACACCATGAATTTCGGGGTTAGGGCCAGTTGATAATAAACAGCTAGCCCTAACCCCATTATTACCCAGCGAGCCACCCGTCACCAGGGCAGCTAGAAGAGATGGATACAGCGCCAGAAGATGGCACTTCTATGGAAGCGCCATTTTCTGGGGTGGCTGAGGACTGCAATTCGCAGCAGGGGTGCCCAGAAAGCTTGGGCACCCTGCGCTGAGGATTCCAATTCCCAGCTGCCTAGTTGTACCTGGCTGGACACAAAAATTGGGCGAAGCCCACGTCATTTATTTTTTAAATTATTTCATGAAATTCGTGAAATAAAAAAAAAGTGCTTCCCTATATTTTTGGTTCCCAGCCGGGTACAAATAGGCAGCTGGGGGTTGGGGCAGCCTGTAGCTGCCTGCTGTACCTGGCTAGCATACAAAAATATGGATAGGCCCACGTAATTTTTTGGGGGGAGCAAAAAACTCCTGCATACAGTCCTGGATGTAGTATGCTGAACCTTGTAGTTCTGCAACTGCTGTCTGTTGTCTGTCTGTATGGAGGAGAGCAGACAGCAGCTTCAGATCTACAAGGCTCAGAATCCTCCATCCAGGACTGTATGCTGGAGGGAGAGGCAGGGGGAGCAGAACTGTAAGGCTCAGCACACTTCATCCACTAGTGTATGCAGGAGAGCAGACAGCAGCTGCAGACCTACAAGGCTCAGCATGCTGCATCCAGGACTGTATGCTGGAGGGAGGGGGAGCAGAACTACAAGGCTCAGCATTCTCCATTCACTAGTGTATGCAGGAGAGAAGACAGCAGCTGCAGAACTACAAGGCTCAGCATACTCCATCCAGGACTATATTCAGGAGTGTTTTGCCCACCAAAAAAATGATGTGGGCTTCGACATATTTTTGTATGCTAACCAGGTACAGCAGACAGGAACGGCTGTCCCCAACCCCCAGCTGCCTATTTGTACCCGGCTGGGAGCTAAAAATATAGGGAAGCCCTTTTTTTAATTATTTCAACGACATGGGCTTCACCCCATTTTTGTGTCCAGCCAGGTACAACTAGGCAGCTGGGGATTGGAATCGCAGCACAGGTTGGCCCGAGCTTTCTGGGCCCCTCTGCTGTGAATTGCAGTCTGCAGCCGCCCCAGAAAATGGCGCTTTCATAGAAGCGCCATCATCTGGCGCTGTATCCAACTCTTTCAGCAGCCCTGATGCCAAGTGGCTTGCTGGGTATCAAAGGGTTAATACTAACTTTGTTTTACTAGCTAGTATTAAGCCAGAGATTCTTAATGTCAGGCAAGTTTGACCTGGCCATTAAGAATCTCCAATAAAGGGTTAAAAAAAGACACCACACAGAGAAAAAATACTTTAATAGAAATAAATACACAGACACACTTAGAAATTCCATGTTTATTACTCCCTCTCACCCCCCCACGATCCTGGTCTTCTGTGTTCTTTCTCCATCAACCCATGCAGCTCTGCTACATCAGACAGCACTGCATGGAAGGAAGACGCTGCTGCTCCCGTGCAGTCTAATCACTCAATGAGTGAGCAGAGGCTGCGGGTAGGTAAGCGGTGACGTTACCGCTGCCACCATTGCAATAGTAATCTGACAGGCAGGTTACTATAGAAACGGTGATCTCCGATCACCTGATTCCCGATGCCGGTATTCACCGGCTGTGGCATCCAGTCCCTGCATGTGGGCTGACTCTGTAAAGAGCGCCGACATGCAGGAAAGGGGAGCCAAGCATGTGCCCAAGCATCTTGCCGGTACACGGAGATGCTCAAACGAGCACCGCGTACTGGAGAGATGCACTGACAGGACCTAGCATGACGTCTAGCCATGTGACCAGTCTGTAGCCAATGAGATAATACACACGTGACTGGTCACATGCTATGACGTCACGGAAGGTCCAATCACCAGTGCTGGTTACCGGGAGGTCACAGCGATGATCGGAAGGACAAGCAGCGGGAGACAGAGTCTGCAGGACTTGTCGCGGGACCTGTAAGTATAATGGCAATGTTTATTAACTGAATGTGTATATGTGTACTGTGTTTGTATGTGTTTGTGTTTGCCTGACATTGTTTTCAATGGGGTTCGAAGGTGTTCGTCGAACGTTCGCCGAACACACCCGCCGTTCGACGAACCGAACTCGAATACTAGGGGGGTGGCTCATCACTAGTCAGGAGTCACCATCTTCCCTCTCCCTAGATAAAGGATTTCCCTTCCTTTCCCTTTCGCCGTGCGCTTGGTACTTCCCCGTACCTAGCGTGACATTTTGCTTGGTCTTCCAGACTTTATCTTGACCTCCACTGTTCCAGTTAACTGCCATTTCTTAATTACATTTCTAACTGAGGAAATGGCAACTTGAAAACATTTTGCTATCTTCTGATAGCCTTCTTCTGCTTTGTGGGCCTCCATGATTTTCATTTTTAGAATTCTAGGCAGCTGCTTAGAAGAATCAATGGCTGCCCTTTTTTGGCACAAGGTTAGAGGAAGCTAGATCTTTCTGAAGCTGTGAAATTTGCATCACCTGGTCTTCCCTAACAAAGATACTGAAAAAGCCACAACCCTTACAGGCTAACTAAGGTCAGAAACCTTGGTCAAAGTTATCTGAGCACAGAGATCTCCAAGGGTATCCAAACATTTGGATATACAGTTAGGTCCAGAAATATTTGGACAGTGACACAATTTTCGCGAGTTGGGCTCTGCATGCCACCACATTGGATTTGAAATGAAACCTCTACAACAGAATTCAAGTGCAGATTGTAACGTTTAATTTGAAGGTTTGAACAAAAATATCTGATAGAAATTGTAGGAATTGTACACATTTCTTTACAAACACTCCACATTGTAGGAGGTCAAAAGTAATTGGACAAATAAACCAAACCCAAACAAAATATTTTTATTTTCAATATTTTGTTGCGAATCCTTTGGAGGCAATCACTGCCTTAAGTCTGGAACCCATGGACATCACCAAACGCTGGGTTTCCTCCTTTTTAATGCTTTGCCAGGCCTTTACAGCCGCAGCCTTCAGGTCTTGCTTGTTTGTGGGTCTTTCCATCTTAAGTCTGGATTTGAGCAAGTGAAATGCATGCTCAATTGGGTTAAGATCTGGTGATTGACTTGGCCATTGCAGAATGTTCCACTTTTTTGCACTCATGAACTCCTGGGTAGCTTTGGCTGTATGCTTGGGGTCATTGTCCATCTGTACTATGACGCGCCGTCCGATCAACTTTGCGGCATTTGGCTGAATCTGGGCTGAAAGTATATCCCGGTACACTTCAGAATTCATCCGGGTACTCTTGTCTGCAGTTATGTCATCAATAAACACAAGTGACCCAGTGCCATTGAAAGCCATGCATGCCCATGCCATCACGTTGCCTCCACCATGTTTTACAGAGGATGTGGTGTGCCTTGGATCATGTGCCGTTCCCTTTCTTCTCCAAACTTTTTTCTTCCCATCATTCTGGTACAGGTTGATCTTTGTCTCATCTGTCCATAGAATACTTTTCCAGAACTGAGCTGGCTTCATGAGGTGTTTTTCAGCAAATTTAACTCTGGCCTGTCTATTTTTGGAATTGATGAATGGTTTGCATCTAGATGTGAACCCTTTGTATTTACTTTCATGGAGTCTTCTCTTTACTGTTGACTTAGAGACAGATACACCTACTTCACTGAGAGTGTTCTGGACTTCAGTTGATGTTGTGAACGGGTTCTTCTTCACCAAAGAAAGTATGCGGCAATCATCCACCACTGTTGTCATCCGTGGACGCCCAGGCCTTTTTGAGTTCCCAAGCTGACCACTTAATTCCTTTTTTCTCAGAATGTACCCGACTGTTGATTTTGCTACTCCAAGCATGTCTGCTATCTCTCTGATGGATTTTTTCATTTTTTTCAGCCTCAGGATGTTCTGCTTCACCTCAATTGAGAGTTCCTTAGACCGCATGTTGTCTGGTCACAGCAACAGCTTCCAAATGCAAAACCACACACCTGTAATCAACCCCAGACCTTTTAACTACTTCATTGATTACAGGTTAACGAGGGAGACGCCTTCAGAGTTAATTGCAGCCCTTAGAGTCCCTTGTCCAATTACTTTTGGTCCCTTGAAAAAGAGGAGGCTATGCATTACAGAGCTATGATATCTAAACCCTTTCTCCGATTTGGATGTGAAAACTCTCATATTGCAGCTGGGAGTGTGCACTTTCAGCCCATATTATATATATAATTCTATTTCTGAACATGTTTTTGTAAACAGCTAAAATAACAAAACTTGTGTCACTGTCCAAATATTTCTGGCCCTGACTGTATGTATATATATATGAAAAAATTCCAGCCGCACACTGTGAAAAACCCCAATAAATTCTGCCTTATACATACATGGAGGTATTTAGAATATTATAAAGGCCATTGTAATACCAGCCCAGCGCCCCTTCAAGGCAACCTCCTCTGCTGGGTCCTACACTACACTGCATCTTCTCTGGGTTTTAAAAACCTACAAGATCAGCTGGTCAACAAAAAGGAGGCTAATGAAGCAGCCAGAAACTGGGGTGCAAATCCAGCAAACAGAGCACCACTCCCTGTTATATGCATTATACAATAGAAAAAAAACAGAATGAAACAGGGGTTCCCTTGCTGGTTTCCCACGCTGGTACTAACCTGACTTCAAACTGTACTGGCAGCACCTTTAGGCCATGTGCGCACTGGGAAATGGAATTTTCTTGAGAAAATTCCGCATGCTCTCAAAGATTACCGCACCCGCGGTAAAAAACCGCGGGAAACCGCACCCGAAAACCGCATGCGGTTTGCTGCGGTTTTACCGCGGTATTATTCGCGGTATTGCCGCGGTTTTGCCGCGTGCGGGTTGGGATGTGCTTTATTGCATTCAATGCAATAAAGCACATTGAAAAAAAAAAAAAAAAAAGTCATTTAATTCTGAGATAGTAGATAGATAGACAGAAGAATAGATAGATAGATAGATAGATAGACAGACAGATAGAGGGATAGATAGAGGACAGATCGCTGCATTTCCCACGGTCGGCAGTGAGTTCACATTACCGGCCGTGGGAAATGACCGGTAATTACCTCTGCTGTCTGCTGCATTCATTCAGCGCTGTGTCTGTGACACATCGCGGCAGGATGTCAGCAGCGCAGGACGTGTGGATTACGCCGGAGCGGTGGATTACGCTGGAGCTTTGGTGCGGGAGGGGTTAATAAAAGGGTTAACGAGGCTTGTTGGTTTTATTTAAAATAAAGGATTTTTCGGTGTCTGTGTTTTTTTCACTTTACTTACGGGTTGATCATGTCAGCTGTCACATAGACGCTGCCATGATCAAGCCTGGGGTTAATGGCGGTGATCCCCCACCATTAACCCCTTGTATTACCCTGCCGCCACTGCTACATGGCAGCAGGAAGAGCCGAGGACACTCCCGGTGCTGCCGCATAATGCATGCGACAGTCCCGGGGCAGCTGCGGCTGATATTCTCGGCTGCGGGAGGGGGAGTGAGGCGGGGGACATTACCCCTGCCCCTCTCCCTCCCCAGCCTGAGAATACCGGGCCGCCGCTGTGTGCTTACCTCGGCTGGAAGGTAAATATGCAGCGGAGCCCACGTTCTTTGTTTTCTATATTTCCATTTTCTTTCTATGTGTGTTCTATGTGTCTGTGTCTATGTGTTCTATGTCTGTGATGTGTGTGTGTGTGATCTGTGTGTGTTTACTCTCTGCACGGCTTCCTCTTCCTGTAATGACATCACTTCTCTGCAAACCGCAGACAGGCGATGTACATTACCGGAGGTAAACCGCGAAATACCGCAGGGAATAACGCAGGAAAACGCAGTGAACCGCACAGAATTTGCTACCTGCGTTATTCCCTGCGGGATTTCATGATTACATTGGAGTCAATGGAGTGAAATCCCGCAGCGATGTGCGGAAAAGAAGTGACATGCACTTGTTTTTGCTGCGGGATTCCCGCAGCAAAACATGCAGCTGTCAAATTCCGCCCAGTGCGCACAGGATTTTTTTTCTCCATAGGATTTGCTGGTGATTCACTGCAGAGATGTTATGAACATTTTCTGCAGCGAAACATGCAGCAAATCCGCGAAAAATCTGCGGCAAAATCCGGTAAGTGCGCACATAGCCTTACAGTGTGAACAGGTGCGTATCTGGATGGTGTATAAATAAGAGAATATATATATATATATATATATATATATATATACAGTACAGACCAAACGTTTGGACACACCTTCTCATTCAAAGAGTTTTTTTTATTTTCATGACTCTGAAAATTGTAGATTCACATTGAAGGCATCAAAACTATGAATTATCACATGTGGAATAGAATGCTTAACAAAGAAGTGTGAAACAACTGAAAATATGTCTTATATTCTAGGTTCTTCAAAGTAGTCACCTTTTGTGTTCTTCTTCTCAATTACCTTCGATGATTTAATCATTACTTCCAAGCAGCATGCTCACTGTCTTGGGGTCATATTTGACTCAGAACTCTCCTTCATTCCCCATATACAATCACTCGCACATGTCACCTGCATCTTAAAAACATCTCCAGAATCCGACCATTTCTCACTTTTGAAACTGCAAAAACCCCTACTGTCGCTCTGATTCATTTCCGCCTAGATTACGGCAACTCTTTATTGATTGGTCTCCCTCGGACCAAACTCTCCCCTCTGAAATCCATCTTGAATACAGCAGCCAGGGTCATATTCCTGTCCAGCCGCTTCACCGATGCCTCTACCTTGTGCCAGTCACTACACTGGCTACCTGTCAGCTTCAGAATACAAGACAAAATCATATCCCTCACCCACAAAGCTCTCCACAGTTCTGCACCACCTTATATCTCATACCTCATCTCTGTCTATCATCATACCGCCCCCTTCGTTACGCAAATGATCTTGAGCCCGCTTTACACGCTACAATATATCTTACAATGTGTCAGTGGGGTCATGTCGTAAGTGACGCACATCCGGCATCGTAAGGTACATTGCAGTGTGACAGGTATGTGCAATTGCGATTAAACGTTAAAACGTTCATCGTATACATGTCGTTGAATCCTGACGAATTGCACGTCAGGTTGTTCAATGTTCCCGAGGCAGCACACATCACAGTGTGTGACACCCCGGGAACAATGAACAGATCTTATCTGCGTAATGCGGCTTCCGGCCAGCAATGCGGAAGGAAAGAGGTGGGCGGGATGTTTACGTCCCGCTCATCTCCACCCCTGCGCTTCTATTGGCCGGCTGCCGCGTGACGTCGATGTGACGCCGAACGTCCCTCCCACTCCTTGAAGTGGACGTTTGCTGCCCACATCGAGGTCATATGTACGGCTAAGTACGTGTGACGGGGGTTAATCGTTTGTGCGGCACGTTCAACAAATTGCACGTGCCACACATACGATGGGGGCGTTGCAAATCGCATACGATATCGTATGCGAAATTGCAACGTGTAAAGCAGGCTTTAGACTAACATCCTCCATAATACGAACCTCACACCTCCATCTCCAAGACTTTTCTTGTGTCGCGCCAGTTTTCTGGAATGCACTACCCCAAAGAATGTGACTAATATCCAGCCCCAAAGTTTTTAAGCGTACATTAAAAAACACATCTCTTCAGACAAGCTTATCATAACTTACTAACCTAACTCTCCCCCGTTCCACCTTCTAAATGCTACTCGTAACCTTCTCTCTCCTATTTCTGTCCTCATATCCTACATACAACCAATAGCATGTAAGGGCACCCAAAAGGTTACTGTCTAAAGACCAGATCATTCATCTTTATATGTAACCAATAAACTAGCATAACGATGGCCGGCCAGATCTACAAGTGTGCTTCACCTTTTGTGTCCCCCTTCTTCCCATAGATTGTAAGCTTTTGAGCAGTGCCTCATTCCTACTGTAGCTGTTGAATTATGTACTATTTTGTTTTCTTTTTGGCTATACAAGCTTGTTTGTAAAGTGCTGCGGAATATGTTGGCGCTATATAAATAAACTTTACTATTATTATTATTATTTATTATTAAGTACACACATGGCAGCTGAAGCTCCTCCAGGCACGCCTCTATGACTGAAAGCCAGAGGTTGCTGGGAGGAATAAAGTTAATTTCCTTCTGGTAGCCGAACTTTCAGTGTAGCAGCCGAGTAGCTTTGGAATGCTCTTAACCAGCAGATTGACCCCATATCTGTATTTCTGCATTTTGGGACATAACATGTTTCCTTTAAGTTAATAAGCTAAGGGCAGGGAATTCATCTAAAACATTTTCTGTGGCACAAGCTTGTATCACTGAGATTGCTGAATTACAACAAGCCACAATAGAGAATCATAAAAGTCAATGCACAAATCATTCCAATATAGGATATGCTGATGCACTGAAAGAGTGTACTCAGCCTGTTTTCTCTCAAAGATTTGGCGCATATGACCATACCTCCCAACTTTTAAAGAAGGAAATGAGGGACAAAGTTTGCGGCGCGCGTAGCGCGCCGCGGCAAATTTTTAGGCCACGCCCCCTAACCACACCCATTTCACAGTCACGCCCATATCCACTCCCCATCCACACCCATTCAGCACAAACACGCAGGCAGCCGGCGGGCCTCCAGCACGGACACGCAGGCAGCCAGCGGGCCTCCAGCACGGACACGAAGGCAGCCGGCGGGCCTCCAGCACGGACACGCAGGCAGCCGGCGGGCCTCCAGCACGGACACGCAGGCAGCCACAGTGAGGCGGCCGGTCGCCTTCACAGACAGGCGGCGGGCCGCCCGCACAGAGAGGCGGCCAGCCGCCCGCAGAGAGAGGCGGCCGGCCGCCCGCACAATGAGGCGGCGGGCCGCCCGCACAGACAGGCGGCAGGGGGGCGCCCGCACAGACAGGCGGCAGGGGGGCGCCCGCACAGACAGGCGGCAGGGGGGCGCCCGCACAGACAGGCGGCGGGGGGGCGCCCGCACAGACAGGCGGCGGGGGGGGCGCCCGCACAGACAGGCGGCGGGGGGGCGCCCGCACAGACAGGCGGCGGGGGGGCGCCCGCACAGACAGGCGGCAGGGGGGCGCCCGCACAGACAGGCGGCAGGGGGGCGCCCGCACAGACAGGCGGCAGGGGGGCGCCCGCACAGACAGGCGGCAGGGGGGCGCCCGCACAGACAGGCGGCAGGGGGGCGCCCGCACAGACAGGCGGCAGGGGGTGAGGGGGGAGGGAGGGAAATCAGCGCTGGGGAGATTAGTTTACTGTACCAGCAGCAGCACAGGCAGCGCTCCTCTCTATGCCACGTCTACTAGGATGGTAGGAGGGAAAAGCAGGGAGGCGGAGAGAGAGTGGGTGGGCGGAGCCCGGGAGCCGGCCGTCCCGCCCGTGGCAACGGGACAAACAACGTAAAGCGTGAAAGTCCCGCTGTATCCGGGACGGTTGGGAGGTATGCAGCATGTTAGAATGTGTACATAAGATCCCGCTGGTGGTGGCCGCAGCTTATAGGCCCCAAATCTGGTGACAGGTTCCCTTTAAAGTGAACCTGTCAGGTGCAATATGCACTCAGAGCCAGGAGCAGTTCTGGGTGTATATTGCTAATCCCTGCCTAACCGTCCCTGTATACACTAGCATAGATAAAGAGATCAAGAACAAATATTTTTAAAGATCTTATATCTTATGCTAATGAGCGCGGGGACTAGTCACAAGGGCGTTACTTCACTTGGCTAGTCGGCTCGCATAGCATGTTAGCATGTTATTACGCCCCTGTGTGAGTACTAACACGCTATATGAGCCGACTAGCCAAGTGAAGTAACGCCCTTGGGACTAGTCCCCGCGCTAATTAGCATAAGATATAAGCTCTTTAAAAATACTTTTTCTATAGATGCCTTTATCTATGCTGGTGTATACAGGGACAGTTAGGGAGGGATTAGCAATATACACCCAGAACTGCTCCTGGCTCTGAGTGCAGATTGCACCTGATAGGTTCCCTTTAAAGGGAACCTGTCACCAGAAATTTAGCAAAAAAAATAAAAGATTCCCCTCTGCAGCTCCTGGGATGAATTCTGGAAAGGTTCCTGTTGCTATTGTGCCCCCTTTGAGACCTAAAATAATACTTTATGAAGTCTTACCTTTTTGTATGCAAATCTGTTTTTATGGTCACGGGGGCGGGCTGCCTGGCGTCCGTTATTCCCCCTCCTGCCGTTGTACGCCGTCCCCCATTGCTCATTTCCATACATGAGGACGCGTTACCTATTATCATGGGCGCGAGATTATGGGCGGCGCTGTGATTGTCATCAGCAAAGTCATCCAAGTACCCGCCCATAATCTCGTGCAAGCAGTAATAGGTAACATGGTTCATATGGCCAGCACTTGCGCATAACGGTGGAGTCAGAGGGAAAAGTGCGGGCACGAGATTATGGGCGGGTACTTGGTTAACGCTGCTGATGACAATCACAGCGCCGCCCATAATCTCGTGCCTGCGCAATCACCTGAAAAAGCGTTCACATGCGCAAAACTTCGGGAGGACAGTTACATGAGGAAGGCGTCCTTGTGTATGTAAATGAGCAATGGGGGACTGCGTAAAGCGGCAGGAGGGGGAATAACGGACGCCAGACAGCCCGCCCCCGTGACCATAAAAACACATTTGCATACAAAAAGGTAAGACTTCATAAAGTATTTTTGTAGGTCTCAAAGGGGGCACAATAACAACAGGAACCTTTCTAGAAGCAGCCCAGGAGCTGCAGAGGGGAATCTTTTATTTTTATTGTGAAATTTCTGCTGACATGTTCCCTTTAACTGGTAGAGGAGCCAGGATAAAGCAGAGCTGAAGCTGTTGGGAAGCTAGGACCCAGCAGCTCTGCTCCACAGGCAGGAGACCACTGATCGGTAAGCTAATAGAAGCCTGCAGATGTCACTCTGCATAGGTTATTGTCACTGCTATCTGCAGGAGATAAGTGCTGATTGCACGGTCTCCTCAGCTTCCTGACTCCCCGCGTGTCTGCAGCAGTGAGAAGCCGCACACAGGGAATCAGAGAACAGCTGCAGACAAACGCAGGCTCCGGGACTGGGGGGGTCGGCTCTGGTGCAGGGGGGGGGGGGGGGCTCTGCTGCAGGGGGGGGTCGCTCTGCTGCAGGGGGTGATTCATACCTCAGCAGCAGTCACAGGAGTAGGTGCGCGCTCGGCTCTGTAATGAATAGTAGAAGGGAGAAACAGCGAGGCGGGGCTACAGTGGGTGGGTGGAGCCGTGACAAACAGCCTCACGGGCGGGACCCGGGATCAAAGGCTCAGAAGAGGGACTGTCCCGCTGTATCCGGGACGGTTGGGAGGTATGCATATGACTAACCTTATAACCTTGTCCTTAAATTCTGGCTCCACTCAGAGTTAGATTAGCAGCATTACTCCAATCTTTAGCTTGTATTCTGGCATCCGTGGCTTTGCTCCAGTACTGAGCAAATATCTGTTTGTAAATCCCCTGGTTTAAACTAAGTACTGCATTCAGTGGCGTAACTACAGTCTGATGTCCCCGGTGCAGAGTTTGAGCCTGGGCCCCCCCTCGTCAGATGTATGGGCCATTGTAGCACTCTAAATTCTATAAAGACATACAAGTTGCCTCCCTCCACATTTTACTGTGTAGTAATGTCCCCCATCCTGGGCCACTTCCTGGTAAATATGTCCACATCATGGCCCCATCCTGGTGTATGACCCCATCATGGCTATATCCTGGTGTAAATACAGTACAGACCAAAAGTATGGACACACCTTCTCATTCAAAGAGTTTTCTTTATTTTCATGACTCTGAAAATTGTAGATTCACATTGAAGGCATCAAAACTATGAATTAACACATGTGGAATGAAATACTTAAAAAAGTGTGAAACAACTGAAAATATTTCTTAAATTCTAGGTTCTTCAAAGTAGCCACCTTTTGCTTTGATTACTGCTTTGCACATTCCTGGCATTCTCTTGATGAGCTTCAAGAGGTAGTCACCGGAAATGGTCTTCCAACAGTCTTGAAGGAGTTCCAAGAGATGCTTAGCACTTGTTGGCCCTTTTGCCTTCACACTGCGGTCCAGCTCACCCCAAACCATCTCAATTGGGTTCAGGTCTGGTGACTGTGGAGGCCAGGTCATCTGGCGTAGCACCCCATCACTCTCCTTCTTAGTCAAATAGCCCTTACACAGCCTGGAGGTGTGTTTGGGGTCATTGTCCTGTTGAAAAATAAATGATGGTCCAAATAAACTCAAACCGGATGGAATAGCATGCCGCTGCAAGATGCTGTGGTAGCCATGCTGGTTCAGCATGCCTTCAATTTTGAATAAATGAATAAATCCCCAACAGTGTCACCAGCAAAGCACTCCCACACCATCACACCTCTTCCTCCATGCTTCCCGGTGTGAACCAGGCATGTTGAGTCCATTCGTTCACCTTTTATGCGTCTCACAAAGACATGGTGGTTGGATCCAAAGATCTCAATTTGGACTCATCAGACCAAAGCACAGATTTCCACTGGTCTAATGTCCATTTCTTGTGTTCTTTAGCCCAAACAAATCTCTTCTGCTTGTTGCCTATCCTTAGCAGTGGTTTCCTAGCAGCTATTTCACCATGAAGGCCTGCTGCAGGAAGTCTCCTCTTAACAGTTGTTCTAGAGATGTGTCTGCTGCTAGAACTCTGTGTGGCATTGACCTAGTCTCTAATCTGAGCTGCTGTTAACCTGCGATTTCTGAGGCTGGTGACTCGGATAAACTTATCCTCTGCAGCAAAGGTGACTCTTGGTCTTCCTTTCCTGGGGCGGTCCTCATGTGAGCCAGTTTCTTTGTAGCGTTTGATGGTTTTTGCCACTGCACTTGGGGACACTTTCAAAGTTTTCCCAATTTTTTGGACTGACTGACCTTCATTTCTGAATGTAATGATGGCCACTCATTTTTCTTTACTTAGCTGCTTTTCTCTTGCCATAATACAAATTCTAACAGTCTATTCAGTAGGACTATCAGCTGTGTATCCACCAGACGTCTGCACAACACAACTGACGGTCCCAACCCCATTTATTAGGCAATAAATCCCATTTATTAAACCTGACAGGGCACACCTGTGAAGTGAAAGCCATTTCTGGTGACTACCTCTTGAAGCACATCAAGGGAATGCCAAGAGTGTGTAAAGCAGTAATCAAAGCAAAAGGTGGCTATTTTGAAGAACCTAGCATATAAGACATATTTTCAGTTGTTTCACATTTCTTTGTTAAGTATTTAATTCCACATGTGTTAATTTATAGTTTTGATGCCTTCAATGTGAATCTACAATTTTTGAGTCATGAAAATAAAGAAAACTCTTTGAATGAGAAAGTGTGTCCAAGCGTTTGGTCTGTACTGTATGTCCACTATCATTGCCCCATCTAGGTATATATATATCCCCATCATAACCCCATCATGGTATATCTCCCCATCATGGCCCCATGCTGGTGTATGACCCCCATCATGCCTATATCCTGGTATATACAGTCATATGAAAAAGTTTGGGCACCGCTATTAATGTTAACCTTTTTTCTTTATAACAATTTGGGTTTTTGCAACAGCTATTTCAGTTTCATATATCTAATAACTGATGGACTGAGTAATATTTCTGGATTGAAGTGAGGTTTATTGTACTAACAGAAAATGTTCAATCCGCATTTAAACAAAATTTGACCGCTGCAAAAGTATGGGCACCTCAACATAAAAGTGACATTAATATTTTGTAGATCCTCCTTTTGCAGAAATAACAGCCTCTAGTCGCTTCCTGTAGCTTTTAATGAGTTCCTGGATCCTGGATGAAGGTATATTTGACCATTCCTGTTTACAAAACAATTCCAGTTCAGTTAAGTTTTCTGGTTGCCGAGCATGAACAGCACGCTTCAAATCATCCCACAGATTTTTAATGATATTCAGGTCTGGGGACTGGGATGGCCATTCCAGAACATTGTAATTGTTCCTTTGCATGAATGACTGAGTAGATTTGGATCGGTGTTTTGGATCATTGTCTTGCTGAAATATCCATCCCCTGCGTAACTTCAACTTCATCACTGATTCTTACACATTATTGTCAAGAATCTGCTGATACTGAGTTGAATCCATGTGACCCTAAACTTTAACAAGATTCCCGGTGCCGGCATTGGCTACACAGCCCCAAAGCATGATTTTACTGTGGGTAGCAAGTGCTTTTCTTGGAATGCCGTGTTTTTTTGCCTCCATACATAATGCCTTTTTGTATGACCAAACAACTCAATCTTTGTTTCATCAGTCCACAGGACCTTCTTCCAAAATGTAACTGGCTTGTCCAAATGTGCTTTTGCATACCTCAGGCGACTCTGTTTGTGGCGTGCTTGTAGAAATGGCTTCTTTCGCATCACGCTTAACAAGAACTGTACCTGTGTTCTTCCATTTCCTTACCATGTTCCTGACAGTGGAAACTGACAGTTTAAATCTCTGAGACAACTTTTTATATCCTTCCCCTGAACAACTATGTTGAATAATCTTTGTTTTCAGATAATTTGAGAGTTGTTTTGAGGAGCCCATGATGCCACTCTTCATAGGAGATTCAAATAGGAGAACAACTTGCAAGTGGCAACCTAAAATACCTTTTCTCATGATTGGATACACCTGCCTATGACGTTCAAAGCTCAATGAGGTTACAAAACCAATTTAGTGGTTTAGTAAGTCAGTAAAAAGTAGTTTGGAGTGTTCAAATCAAGAAATTGATAAGGGTGCCCATACTTTTGCACTGGTCAAATTTTGTTTAAATGCGGATTGCACATTTTCTGTTAGTACAATAAACCTCATTTCAATCCAGAAATATTACTCAGTCCTTCAGTTATTAGATATATTAAACTGAAATAGCTGTTGCAATAACCCAAATTGTTATAAAGAAAAAAGGTTTACATTAATAGGGGTGCCCAAACTTTTTCATATGACTGTATGTACCCATCCTAGTACATGTCCCCATCATGGCCCCTTCCTGGTGTTTGACCCTGATTATCGATATAGCCTGGTATATATGGACCCAACCTTATATAAATGTCCCCATCATTGCCCATCCTCGTATATATGGTGCCATTATGGCCTATCTTGGTATATATAGACAAAAATACTGACTGCCCTCACCAAACTGAGGTGTGAACAGGTGCATAACTGAACATGACATAAAATACAAAAAAAGACAGTTTGCACTCTGATAATGCTAAAGTATGGAAACCATGAATGTGAGAACATGGACCTGCATTACTGCTAAGGAAAATCTAACAAAAATTAGATATTTAGTGTATATAAATGGCCACTTACATATCTGCCCAGATGCCACTTCACAGCATATCTCGCAACTGGGTACCTACACTATGCAGAAGCCTCTCTCTGGGTTAAAAACGTCCTGTTTGTATATATATATATATATATATATATATATATATATATATATATATATATACAGTGCCTACAAGTAGTATTCAACCCCCTGCAGATTTAGCAGGTTTGATAAGATGCAAATAAGTTAGAGCCTGCAAACTTCAAACAAGAGCAGGATTTATTAACAGATGCATAAATCTTACAAACCAACAAGTTATGTTGCTCAGTTAAATTTTATTAAATTTTCAACATAAAAGTGTGGGTCAATTATTATTCAACCCCTAGGTTTAATATTTTGTGGAATAACCCTTGTTTGCAATTACAGCTAATAATCGTCTTTTATAAGACCTGATCAGGCCGGCACAGGTCTGGAGTTATCTTGGCCCACTCCTCCATGCAGATCTTCTCCAAGTTATCTAGGTTCTTTGGGTGTCTCATGTGGACTTTAATCTTGAGCTCCTTCTACAAGTTTTCAATTGGGTTAAGGTCAGGAGACTGACTAGGCCACTGCAACACCTTGATTTTTTCCCTCTTGAACCAGGCCTTGGTTATCTTGGCTGTGTGCTTTGGGTCGCTGTCTTTTTGGAAGATGAAATGACGACCCATCTTAAGATCCTTGATGGAGGAGCGGAGGTTCTTGGCCAAAATCTCCAGGTAGGCCGTGCTATCCATCTTCCCATGGATGCGGACCAGATGGCTAGGCCCCTTGGCTGAGAAACAGCCCCACAGCATGATGCTGCCACCACCATGCTTGACTGTAGGGATGGTATTCTTGGGGTCGTATGCAGTGCCATCCAGTCTCCAAACGTCACGTGTGTGGTTGGCACCAAAGATCTCGATCTTGGTCTCATCAGACCAGAGAACCTTGAACCAGTCTGTCTCGGAGTCCTCCAAGTGATCATGAGCAAACTGTAGACGAGCCTTGACATGACGCTTTGAAAGTAAAGGTACCTTACGGGCTCGTCTGGAACAGAGACCATTGCGGTGGAGTACGTTACTTATGGTATTGACTGAAACCAATGTTCCCACTGCCATGAAATCTTCCCGGAGCTCCTTTCTTGTTGTCCTTGGGTTAGCCTTGACTCTTCGGACAAGCCTGGCCTCGGCACGGGTGGAAACTTTCAAAGGCTGTCCAGGCCGTGGAAGGCTAACAGTAGTTCCATAAGCCTTCCACTTCCGGATGATGCTCCCAACAGTGGAGACAGGTAGGCCCAACTCCTTGGAAAGGGTTTTGTACCCCTTGCCAGCCTTGTGACACTCCACGATCTTGTCTCTGATGGCCTTGGAATGCTCCTTTGTCTTTCCCATGTTGACCAAGTTTGAGTGTTGTTCACAAGTTTAGGGAGGGTCTTAATTAGTCAGAAAAGGCTGGAAAAATAGATAATTAATCCAAACATGTGAAGCTCATTGTTCTTTGTGCCTGAAATACTTCTTAATACTTTAGGGGAACCAAACAGTATTCTGGTGGATTGAGGGGTTGAATAATAAATGACCCTCTGAATGAACTTTTCACAATTAAAAAAAAAAAAAAAAAAAAAAAAAAGAAATAACATTCTTTCTTGCTGCAGTGCATTTCACACTTCCAGGCTGATCTACAGTCCAAATGTCACAATGCCAAGTTAATTCCGAATGTGTAAACCTGCTAAATCTGCAGGGGGTTGAATACTACTTGTAGGCACTGTATATATATATATATATATATATATTATATATTTTTATATATATATATATATATATATATATATATATATATATATATATATGCTAAATAACTCATTTTTGTTAGATTTTCCTTAGCAGTAATGCAGGTCCATGTTCACACATTCATGGTTTCCATACTTTAGTATTATCAGAGTGCAAACTGTCTTTTTTTGTATTTTATGTCATGTTCAGTTATGCACCTGTTCACACCTCAGTTTGGTGAGTGCAGTCAGTGATTGGTGAGTGCAGTCAGTGTTTTTGTCTATATTAAGAAGGTCATACCTTCTGACCGTGCACCCTTTCCCCACTTGCCACAGGTAATCTTATCCTATATAGCAGATTACTAGTTGCCCATACACAGGAGGTTTTTAACCCAGAGAGAGGCTTCAGCATAGGGTAGGTACCCAGTTACAAGATATGCCGTGAAGTGGCAACTGGGCAGATATACAAATGGCCATTTATATATGTTAAATATCTCATTTTTCTTAGATTTTCCTTAGCAGTAATGCAGGTCCATATTCACACTGTTGCGAATTGGCGCCGCAATAGCTGCAAGCAGCCTGCTGCGGTCCCTGTTGCGCCCAGGCATCGGCTGCCATTTTTGGCCGTGCCTCGGGTCGTCCAGCTGGCTGCTTCTTCCTCCACGTCGAAGTGTGGAAAGGCGTCTAGTGCGCATGTGCGCGCCGATTTACACTTGCCAGAGCCTAAGTCCATTGTTTCGCCTAGTGGGCATGCTCAGCCTGATAGTGCCATTTCTGAGGCTAAGTCCTCGGTTCAGGCTAATAAGCATGCTCCTAAACTTAGTGCGAAGAGTCTCTTTGCACAGGTGCTTGGACATCGTGCCATGTCGAAGTCCTGTGTTGTGCCTACTGAGCATGCTCAGACAGATAGTCTGATCTCTGAGACTGTTGCTCAGGCTACTGAGCATGCTCAGGCATTTAGTGCATCAGAGGCTAGGTCCGGTAACCTCACTGGGCATGTCAGTAAGGTGGCAGGCTCAGATAGGCCGACACACATCAGGTGTCCTGATGATGTGGCCACTCCAGACTGGCTCGCGGAGGCCCGCCCCTATGACACGGCACCTCACCATTGGTCGTCAGACGATGATTGGTGAAGTGTTTGGGGTGTGGCTGCCATGAGATCATCAATGACGTGGCGGTTCCGGATAGGTCGCTGGTGACATCGCTGATGACATGGCACTCTGCTATTGGACCTTGGTAGTTCCACCCTGGGTTTGGGGCGGACCCAGGCTATAAAAGGGGCTGGAGACAACATGGAGGTGCGCAGTCTTCACATTTGCTCAGATAGAGCACACCGCTATGTTAGAGCCTCATTGCGGCATAAGCCTTTG
Source organism: Anomaloglossus baeobatrachus (assembly GCF_048569485.1). Classification (NCBI taxonomy): domain Eukaryota; kingdom Metazoa; phylum Chordata; class Amphibia; order Anura; family Aromobatidae; genus Anomaloglossus; species Anomaloglossus baeobatrachus. The sequence continues at coordinate 145,338,722 of NC_134354.1, forward strand.
TTTGGAAGCAGTAGGTAGGGTTAGGCATCCGGTGCTTGTCACGCCATGACACCCGTGGCTCAGCACGTTAAGGTCAGGCGCCCGGCTTCCACCTCCTACCGGCTAGTCCTGCTTGTGCAGCCCAGTGGAGTTAACTGCTGCTGCGCCTCCTGTCCGGTTGTGCCCTCTACGCAAACGGGCAGCGTACCCCAGGACCCCTGTGGCGTTAACAAGGAGTTCCTGGACTGGGTGTGTGTACCCTATTCCCCTCGTATCGGCTTCCCAGTCAACACTACTGGTGTGACCACTTGGCCTGACGTGTCCTTCACACACGTGGCCAGTCGAGAGGTGACCAGAAACGCTAATCAGAGGACCGCTCGGCCTGATGTGTCCTACACACGTGGCCGACAGGGGGCTTTCGTGGCGGTCTTCCGGTCAATGCTACCTGGTCACCACCCAGTCTGATGTGTTCCCTGCACACGTGGTCGTTGTAGTGCCAGGTACACCCAAACGCTAACTGGGTTGTCGTCCGGTCTGACGTGTCCCTACACACGTGATCGGTTCCCAGGTTCCCTGGGTTATCTCAGAGCCACCGAGCTCAGTATTATCCGCCTAACCTTCGGGTTGCCAGCAGCTCCATTGCTATCTGGAGCACGGTGGGCCCCGACTGGCGATTGGGATATATACCCCCTGGTCCTAATCTGCCGGTCCCCCCGTAACACACACATTCATGGTTTACATACTTTAGCATTATCAGAGTGCAAACTGTCTTTTTTTGTATCTTGGTATATATGGCCCCATCATGGGACCATCCTGGTATATAGCACTCCATCCTGGTATATAGCCCTTTATCCTGGTATATAACTTCATTCCTGGTGTATAGCCCCCCATCCTGGTATATAGAACCGTCATCCTGGTATATAGTCCCCTCATCCTGGTATATAGTTGCCATCATACTATATAGCCCACTACCGCACCGCACACAGTAAAAAAAAATAAACGACTGTACTATGTGTTCACTTTCATAATGAGGCATATGGAATTTTGTATAGAGAGCTAGGATGGATGTATAGATAGATAGATATATAGATAGACATATGAACAGACAGACAAGATGGATAGATAGGATGTACAGATAGACAGACAAACAGACAGTATAGACAGACAGATAGTATTCACAGACAGATAGTATATTGTAGACAGACAGACAGTATACACAGACATACAAACAGTATGCACAGAAAGTATACACAGACATACAAACAGTATATACACAGATAGTATAGACAGTCAGTATTCACAGACAGATAGTATATTGTAGACAGACAGACAGTATACACAGACATACAAACAGTATGCGCAGAAAGTATACACAGACATACCGACAGTATATACACAGATAGTATAGACAGACAGTATTCACAGACAGATAGTATACTGTAGACAGACAGACAGTATACACAGACAAACAGTATACACAGACAGACAGAAAACACAGTCGGACAGTATACACAGACAGTATTGACAGACAGTATTAACAGACAGTATAGTGTAGTATAGACCCATGACCTAGGATGTAAACTCAGGTTTCTGACAGTGGACACTACATTGCAACCCAAAATACTTTAGTTATCTTTAGATATAATTTTGCCTTGCACATCATCGAGGAACCCCGTGTCAGAGACAGCAAAACAACCCAGAAACGTTTTTGAACCTCCACCTTATTTGAGTGTAGGTAATGTGTTCTTTTCTTTGTAGGCCTCATTCTGTTTACAGTAAACAGTAGAATGATGTGCTTTAACAAAATGCTCTATTTTGGTCTCATCTGTCTACAAAACACTTTCCCAGAAGGATTTTGGCTTACACATGTACATTTTGCAAAACTGCAATCTAGTCTTTTTCTGCCTTTGTGTCAGCAGTAGGGTGTTCCTTGGACTCCTGCCATAGCGTTTAATTTCATTCAATTGATGACGATTATTTTGCGCTGACACTGATGAACCTGAGCCTGCAGGATAGCTTAAATTTCTTTGAAACTTGACTGCAGCTACTCATCCACTATCCAGAGTATCCTGCATTGCAACTTTCTATCAATTTTTCTCTGCCATCCATTTCCAGGGAGATTAGTTGTAAAACATCGCATTCCACACGGACCAATATCAGCCCATGTGCCAGCACCCATGAGCAATTATTTTCTCAGCCCTAATCGGACCGAGAAAATAGTCGCAGCATGCTGCACGTGCAATGCGATCCTTGTTTCTCTTGCACCCATTCAAGTCTATGGGACGAGAGAAAAATCGCACTGCACTCGCAGTACACCGGTGTTTGCGAGTGCAGAGCGAGAATGACAATAGCCGGCAACGGAGGAGAGAGGGAGATAAAACCCTCCCTCTCCTCCTCCGCAGCAGCCTTCCCCTCCTCAGGGCCAGCCCGCCCCTCCTAAGAGCCGGCCCACCCCCCGCAGCTGTGATCCGATCACACGATCGGATCTGTCACAGTGACACTCGCATGACACTCGGCTTCCGCTGTGCTGGCAGCGTGAACCGAGTGTCATGAGAGGATCGCAGTAGTCCCCATTTGGCCCCAGCCTAACTGAACAAAAGGTATTGATCACTCACCTCCCCCAGTGGGAGAGTGCCTTAAATATCCAGTGTCTCTCAGCGATACGCTGAAAGGCACTTCCTAAGAGTTGTGTGCTGGCCCTTTAAGAGGAAGGCTGCAGTATGCGCATGCCCTAGGAGCACTCCCATAGGACCTGTGATGCGCGCACAGACCCCGGGAGGGGGATGCAGGAAGAAGCCACATGGGGGACCTCAGGGACGCTGGGCAGTGTGCAGAGAGCAGGCTGTGGCAGTGAGTGAGAGCACGTCCCTGCAGGAGTGGCGAGCAAGGAGTGCAGAAATGCAGCACTACATTACCCTCCCTCAAGCCCTGTCTTCCTTATGTCTGAAGAAGGGATTTTCTCCTTGAAGTCGATGGTACCTGGCAGACAGGCGAAAAGCAAGATAGGCTGACAAGACGAAATCACAGGAAACCAGCATGGAAGGGCACAAACCAGGACGTTCACGTGGCATAGCAGGACCCAGCGGGGCACGTCACTGGATTTCCAGTCCAGAACAAACTCAAGAGCATGGATCCAAGGCAGACCCTGAAAATAACAAACAATAAAGGTTTGGGAGCACAAGGAAGCGGATTTTATCCTAATTCGTATCTCCCATGCATAATTCCACAGGTTTAGGAACAAAGTATCCAGGTTCAGATTGGAGCATTCCCCCCACGTGTGACACCGACAAGAGCTTCAGAAGGCTGCAGGAAATGCACCACAGGCTCAGGAACATAGCGTCTAGGTTCAGATTGGAGCATTTCACCCATGCACGATACCAACAGGAGGTTCAGAAGGTATCAGATGTGAGTCTGTTAATGCACCACCATGGCTTGTTAAACTAGACTTGCCATAGGTTGAGGAACAAAGTGTATGGGTTTGGATTGGAGCATAAAAACCACGCATGACACTGACTAGAGCTTCAGAAGGCTCAAACGTCCACGTACAAGCTCTAGGAGCACGTCCGTAGGACCTGTGATGCATGCACAGGCCCTGGGAGGGGGAGGCAGGAAGAAGCCACGTGGGAGACCACGGGGACACCGGGCAGTGTGGAGAGAGCCGGCCGAGGCAGTGAGTGAGAGCATGTCCCCACAGGAGGGGACAGCAAGGAGTGCAGGGACGCAGTGCTTTACACCCCATTCCCTACATGCAGGGTCCCCTTACCTTACCTTTCACCGCTCACTTGGTACTTCCCCATACCTAACATGACAGGAGGTGTCTATAAGCTGTCATAATCAACAAAGGGTTGTGTATGATGTACTAACCCCTTATTGACGAAGCCTGTTTTCACCTTACTTACAGGGCCAAATTTTACAAATCTGACCAGTGTCACCACTTTCTGTGGTAATAGCTCTGAAACACTTCAACGTCCTAGTGATTCTGATAATGTTTTTTCGTGATACTTTGTACTTCATGTTATTGGTAAACTCAGATTGAAATATTTTACATTTATTTGAGAAAATATAAGAATTTTGTTGAAAATTTTCTTAATTTTGGAATTGTAAAATGTTTCATTTTATGCCCTCAAAACTAGAGAGTTACAGTATGTCACACAAAATAGTTAATAAATAACATTCCTACATGTCTACTTTACATCTGCACCATTTTTGAAACATTTTTTTGTTAATAAATTTTGGTTAAATGGTTAAAAATTATCACTACTTTCCAATTTTTCCAACAAAACTTACAAAACCAATTTATTTTAGGGACAACATCACATTTGAAGGGACATTAAGGGGCCTAGGTGACAGAAAATGCCCAAAAGTGACACCAAATTTAAAAACTTCACCCCTCAAACTGCTAAAAATCACATCCAAGAAGTTTATTAAGGCTATGTGCGCATGCTGCGTTTTTTTGATGCTGCGTTTTTGTGCGTTTTTGGCCACAAAAAACGCACAAAAGTGCAAAAAAACGCACCCGCGGCAAAAACACACCAGTAAAAAATGAATGCGTTTTTACCTCGTTTCGGTGCGGCTTTGGCTGCGTTTTGCTGCGTTTTTGATCACTGCATTATGCTGCGTTTTTCAAATGCATTGCATGGGTGAAAAATGCAGTAAATCGCAGGAAGAAATTGACATATCCATTTTTTTTAGCTCAAAAACGCAGCTAAAAAAAAGTTGTGTGTGGACAGCAAAAATGAAAGTCATAGACTTTGCTGAGGAAGCAAAGTCATGCAGTTTTGAGCCCAAAAACGCACAAAACGCTGCCAAAAACACTCAGTGTGCATATAGCCTTAGTGCTTCACAGGAATTAAAGCAATGTAGAAGGAAAAAATGAAAAACTTACTTCCCACATAAATATTGCTTTAGCCTCAAATATTGCATTTTCTTAAGAGTAACAGGAGTAGAGATGAGCGAACCGGTCGCGGTTCGGCTCGAGGTCGGTTCGCCGAGCGGGTGTCCCGTTTGAGTTCGGTTCGTCGAACGTTCGACGAACCGAACTCGAACCAATAGGCTATAATGGGAGGCAATCACAAACACATAAAAATGCATTATAAATGTACACAAACAGTTAATAAACATTGCCATAACACTTACCGGTCCTCGCGATCCCTTCTGCACTCTGTCTCCTGCCGCTATTCCATCCGATGATCGCTGAATCCTCCCGGTGACGGCACTGCCAGCAGAGATGCAGGACCTATCGTGACGTCAAAATAGCCATGTGACCAGTCACGTGGCTATTATCTCATTGGCTACAGACTGGTCACATGACTATGACGCGTCATGTAGGACCTGCGAGTGCATCTCTCCGGTACACGGTGCACATATGTGTATCGCCGTGTACCGGCGACATGCTCTAGCACACGGTCGACTCCCCGTTCCGTTAGGGACCGGCTGACACAGCCGGTCATTAACGGAGATCACCGTTGCCATAGCAACGCAGTTAGCGGTGACATCACCGCTAACCGCGGCTCCGGGAGCACCGTTGCTATGGTAACGCGTCTGTCAGTGTTGCCGCTGTTACCGCTGACAGCCAGCACTGATCACTCACGGAGTGAAGGCTGCACGCTGCTTCCCGATTGTAGTGAGGATTGTAGTGAGGATGAGGTTCCCCAGCCCCAAGTGATGAGCTGGTGAACCTCATCCTCACTACAATCGTCACTACTACTACACTAGTGAGGATTGTAGTGAGCATGAGGTTCCCCAGCCCCAAGTGATGAGCTGGGGAACCTCATCCTCACTACAATCATCACTACTACTACACTAGAAAGAAAGAAGACAGAAGAGCAGGATCGTGGAGGGCTGACAGGGGGTAATAAAGATGGAGTCTCTAATGTGTCTGTGTATTTATTTCTATTAAAGTATTTTTTCTCTGTGTGGTGTTTTTTTTTAACCCTTTATTGGAGATTCTTAATGGCCGGGTCAAACGTGCCTGACATTAAGAATCTCTGGCTTAATACTGGCTAGTAAAACAAAGCCAGTATTAACTCATGATTACCCAACAAGCCACCCGGCTCCAGGGCTGTTGGAAGAGTTGGATACAGCGCCAGATGATGGCGCTTCTATGAGAGCGCCATTTTCTGGGACGGCTGCGGACTGAAATCCGCAGCAGAGGTGCCCAGAAACCTCGGGCTAACCTGTGCTGCGGATTCCAATCCCCAGCTGCCTAGTTGTACCCGGCTGGACACAAAAATGGCGCGAAGCCCACGTCATTTGTTTTTTAATTATTTCATGAAATAAGTGAAATAATTAAAAAAAACGGGCTTCCCTATATTTTTGGTTCCCAGCCGGGTACAAATAGGCAACTGGGGGTTGGAGGCAGCCCGTGGCTGCCTGCTGTACCTGGCTAGCATACAAAAATATGGCGAAGCCCACGTCATTTTTTTTGGTGGGCAAAAAAATTCTGCATACAGTCCTGGATGGAGTATGCTGAGCCTTGTAGTTCTGCAGCTGCTGTCTGCTCTTCTCCATACAGACAGACAGCAGCTGCAGAACTACAAGGCTCAGCATACTCCATCCAGGACTGTATGCAGACGTTTTTTGCCCCCTGAAAAAATTATGTGGGCTTCGCCATATTTTTGTATGCTAGCCAGGTACAGCAGGCAGGTACGGCTGCCCCCAACCCCCAGTTGCCTATTTGTACCCGGCTGGGAACCAAAAATAAAGGGAAGCCCTTTTTTTATTATTTCATGAATTTCATGAAATAATTAGAAAACAAATGACGTAGGCTTCGCCCCATTTTTGTGTCCAGCCAGGTACAACTAGGCAGCTGGGGATTGGAATCCGCAGCACAGGTTGGCCTGAGCTTTCTGGGCCCCACTGCTGCGAATTGCAGTCTGCAGCCGCCTCAGAAAATGGCATTTTCATAGAAGCGCCATCTTCTGGCGCTGTATCCAACTCTTCCAGCACCTGCCTGCTATACCTGGCTAGCATACAAAAATATGGCGAAGCTCACGTCCTTTTTTTTGTAGTTTTTTGGCAAAAAAAATAAAAAATGCTTCCCTGGATTTTCCATTGCCAGTGAAGGTAACACCAAGCAGTGGGGGTTAGCAGCCAGTAGCTGCTTGGATTACCCTTAGCTAGCAATACAAAAAATGCAGCGGGAGCCCATATATATTTTTTTTAATTATTTATTTAAATAACTAAAAATAAAATGGGCTTCCCTGTATTTTGATTGCTGGACATCACAGTGCTGTAAAAATAAATCTTTAAAAAAATGACGTAGCGCTCCGCGGTATTTTTGATTCTCAGCGCAGATAAAGCAGACAGCTATGGGTTGCCACCCCCATCTGCCTGCCGTTACCTTGGTTGGCAATCAAAATACAGGGAAGCCCATTAATTTTTTCTATTTAAAAAATAGTTAAAAAAAAAAATGACGTTGGGTCTCCCCATTTTTGATAGCCAGCTAGGGTAAAGCAGACGGCTGTAGCCTGAAAACCACAGCTGGCAGCTTTACCGTGGTTGGGGATCCAATGTGGAGGTCCCCTCAGGCTCTTTTTTATAATTATTTTATAAATATTAATAATTACACAATAAAAGTAGGGTCCCCCCCAAATTGGATCACCAGCCAAGGTAAAGCGGACAGCTGTGGTCTGGTATTCTCAGGGTGGGAAGGTCCATAGTTATTGGGCCTTCACAGTCTAAAAATAGCAGGCCGCAGGCACCCCAGACGTGGCGCATCCACTAGATGCGCCAATCCTGGCGCTTCACCCCAGCTCATCCCGTGCCCTGGTGCAGTGGCAAACGGGGTAATAAATCGGGTTGATACTAGCTGTAAAGTAACCTGAGATCAAGCCCAGCAGTTTGTGATGTCATGGCGTCTATTAGATACCCAACATCATAAACTGTCAGTACTAACAAAAAAAAAATCGACAAAAGAAATTTATTTGAAAAAACAGTCCCCAAAACTTTTCCTCTTTCACCAATTTATTGTAAGAAAAAAAATAAAGGGGTCCCACGACGACTCCGGACCGTCTAGAATATGGGGGGGAGACACTCAGGGAACATATCCCCCATTTTTTAGGAGTGCGGACCCTTCATGTGAGGAGTGTGGGTGCAATGAATCTGCACTCACTCTTCTCGGGTCCACAGCAGCAGAGTCCATGTCGTAATGGTTGCTACCAAAGCTGCAATGCCCTGCTCATGAGGTAAGGGCATGCCTAATCAGGAGAACTACTGTAGAGGAAGCTCTGCTCACTGGTATATAGGTGCTCAGAGGTAATAATAGATAAACTTAGTGAGTAACCTCGGCACTCTAAATCTCCCAGACTAAGTCAGTAAGTCACAACGGATAGTAATGCAAAATCACTCTTTATTGGTCCGTATTAAGAAAAAAAAATTTTTCATAAGCATATATGTTTTTGTCCAAAACAAGTTACAAATGACGTTTCGGCCTGAGCCTTCGTCAGATTGGACTTATCTGCATGTAATCATGAAAAATGACAATAATCAGTATCACATAAGAGTGAGAGAACAATAACATAAACTCTAACAATGTGGCGGTACAATTGGGATGCAGCAAAAAAATTGCAACACAGCAAGAAATGAAACACATGATACAAATGTCATAATACAGTACAAGGACAATATAGTAATGACAAATATGGGGTCAGAGTAAGCTGAGACAGCTCTGGTACGAAAGAGATGTCAATCATAAAGTAACATGTGCAGTAGGTGTAGAGCTACACTATGCATGGCAGAGCTAATGGGTAGACCGACCATAGAAAAAGAACGGAGAAAAAGTGGAGAAAAAATGGAGAAAAAGTGGAGAAAAAGTGGAGAAAAAGTGGAGAAAAAATGGAGAAAAAGTGGAGAAAAAGTGGAGAAAAAGTGGAGAAAAAAATGGAGAAAAAGTGGAGAAAAAGTGGAGAAAAAGTGGAGAATAAGTGGAGAAAAAATGGAGAAAAAAGTGGAGAAGAAGTGGAGAAAAAGTGGAGAAAAAGTGGAGAAAAAGTGGAAAAAAAGTGGAGAAAAAATGGAGAAAAAAATGGAGAAAAAAATGGAGAAAAAGTGGAGAAAAAGTGGAGAAAAAATGGAGAAAAAGTGGAGAAAAAGTGGAGAAAAAGTGGAGAAAAAGTGGAGAAAAAATGGAGAAAAAGTGAAGAAAAAGTGGAGAAAAAGTGGAGAAAAAGTGGAGAATAAGTGGAGAAAAAGTGGAGAAAAAGTGGAGAAAAAGTGGAGAAAAAGTGGAGAAAAAGTGGAGAAAAAAATGGAGAAAAAGTGGAGAAAAAGTGGAGAAAAAAGTGGAGAATAAGTGGAGAAAAAGTGGAGAAAAAGTGGAGAAAAAGTGGAGAAAAAAATGGAGAAAAAGTGGAGAAAAAGTGGAGAAAAAGTGGAGAAAAAAGTGGAGAAAAAGTAGAGAAAAAGTGGAGAAAAAGTGGAGAAAAAATGGAGAAAAAAATGGAGAAAAAGTGGAGAAAAAGTGGAGAAAAAGTGGAGAAAAAGTGGAGAAAAAATGGAGAAAAGGTGGAGAAAAAGTGGAGAAAAAATGGAGAAAAAAATGGAGAAAAAAATGGAGAAAAAGTGGAGAAAAAGTGGAGAAAAAGTGGAGAAAAAGTGGAGAAAAAATGGAGAAAAAGTGGAGAAAAAGTGGAGAAAAAGTGGAGAAAAAGTGGAGAAAAAATGGAGAAAAAGTGAAGAAAAAGTGGAGAAAAAGTGGAGAAAAAGTGGAGAATAAGTGGAGAAAAAGTGGAGAAAAAGTGGAGAAAAAGTGGAGAAAAAGTGGAGAAAAAAATGGAGAAAAAGTGGAGAAAAAGTGGAGAAAAAGTGGAGAAAAAAGTGGAGAATAAGTGGAGAAAAAGTGGAGAAAAAGTGGAGAGAAAAAGTGGAGAAAAAGTGGAGAAAAAGTGGAGAAAAAGTGGAGAAAAAAGTGGAGAAAAAGTAGAGAAAAAGTGGAGAAAAAGTGGAGAAAAAATGGAGAAAAAAATGGAGAAAAAGTGGAGAAAAAGTGGAGAAAAAAATGGAGAAAAAGTGGAGAAAAAGTGGAGAAAAAGTGGAGAAAAAAGTGGAGAATAAGTGGAGAAAAAGTGGAGAAAAAGTGGAGAAAAAGTGGAGAGAAAAAGTGGAGAAAAAGTGGAGAAAAAGTGGAGAAAAAGTGGAGAAAAAAGTGGAGAAAAAGTAGAGAAAAAGTGGAGAAAAAGTGGAGAAAAAATGGAGAAAAAAATGGAGAAAAAGTGGAGAAAAAGTGGAGAAAAAGTGGAGAAAAAGTGGAGAAAAAATGGAGAAAAGGTGGAGAAAAAGTGGAGAAAAAATGGAGAAAAAAATGGAGAAAAAAATGGAGAAAAAGTGGAGAAAAAGTGGAGAAAAAGTGGAGAAAAAGTGGAGAAAAAGTGGAGAAAAAGTGGAGAAAAAGTCTAGAATAAGTGGAGAATAAGTGGAGAAAAAGTGGAGAAAAAGTGGAGAAAAAGTGGAGAAAAAGTGGAGAAAAAGTGGAGAAAAAGTGGAGAAAAAAGTGGAGAAAAAGTAGAGAAAAAGTGGAGAAAAAGTGGAGAAAAAATGGAGAAAAAAATGGAGAAAAAGTGGAGAAAAAGTGGAGAAAAAGTGGAGAAAAAGTGGAGAAAAAATGGAGAAAAGGTGGAAAAAAAGTGGAGAAAAAATGGAGAAAAAAATGGAGAAAAAAATGGAGAAAAAGTGGAGAAAAAGTGGAGAAAAAGTGGAGAAAAAGTGGAGAAAAAGTGGAGAAAAAGTCTAGAAAAAGTGGAGAAAAAGTGGAGAAAAAGTGGAGAAAAAATGGAGAAAAAGTGGAGAAAAAGTGGAGCACCCTTTGGTGCCTTTCATGTGGCACTAAGGGGTGCTTAGCTTTGTATTTAGCCAAAAAAATGAAAAAAAAAATGACGTAGGGTTCCCCCTAGTTTTGTAGCCAGCTAGGGTAAAGCAGACAGCTGCAGCCTGCAGACCACAGCTGACAACCTCACCTTGGCTGGTAATCCAAAACTGAGGGCACCCCACGCTGTTATTTTAAATTAAATAAATAATTAAAAAAAAAACACGTAGGGGTCCCCCAAAATTGGATCACCAGCCAAGGTAAAGCAGACAGCTGGGGCCTGATATTCTCAGACTAGGGAGGTCCATGGTTATTGGACTCTCCCCAGCCTAAAAATAGCAGGACGCAGCCGCCCCAGAAGTGGCGCATCCATTAGATGCGCCAATCCTGGTGCTTCGCCCCAGCTCATCCCGCGCCCTGGTGTGGTGGCAAACGGGGTAATATATGTGGTTAATACCAGATGTGTAATGTCACCTGGCATCAAGCCCTGGGGTTGGTGAGGTCAGGCGTCTATCAGATACCCGACATCACCAACCCAGTCAGTAATAAAAAAAAATAGACGACAAACACATTTTTATTTGAAAAAACACTCCCCAAAACATTCCCTCTTTAACCAATTTATTAGAATGAAAAACAAATCCAGGTCTGGTGTAATCCAAGGGGTTGCCATGACGATCCACACTGTCCCAGTCAATGAAGAGCAGGATGTTCCCCATTGGCTGGGAGAGCAATGCAGTGACCTGAGCTAACATCAATGGGTCAGCCCAGGTCACTGCAGGGCATGACAAGTGCTGCTGTCAGCGAGGTACATTACCTGCGCTGATCTCCAGCACACTGACAGCCCCTGTCACTGAGTTCAATGACCGGCGCCTTCACACCAAGTATCGCGAGAGGCCCGTGACGTCACCGCTAGTCAGTCTCGAGTCGGAAGCGAGAGAAGGTGATGTGACAAGCGGCGGCCATGGAGGACAGTGACAGCGCTGAGGTCGGGATGGCGGGACTTCATCACCGCAGGTAAGCCGAGCGGGACCATGTGTGTGTGTGTGTGTGTGTGTGTGTGTGTGTGTGTGTGTGTGTGTACGTGTGTACAATACATGCCGCGGGCAGGAGGGGGCGGAGCGAGCTGAGCGGGGAAGTGTGGGCTTCCTGCACGTAACTAGGATAAACATCGGGTTACTAACCAAAGCGCTTTGGTTGGATACCCGATGATTATCTTGGTTACCAGCTTCTGGCAAGCTGCCAGCGATGGCTCCTGCACACTGTAGCTGTAAAAAGCCCTGCTTTTTGCTGCTAGAACCGTTCTCGAACGTATCTAGAACTATCGAGCTTTTGCAAAAAGCTCGAGTTCTAGTTCGATCTCGAACAGCCCCCAAAATCACTCGAGCCTAGAACTGGAGAACCTCGAACCGCGAACCGCGCTCAACTCTAAACAGGAGAAAATGGATCATTAACTCTGTTGTGCAATTTCTCTTGAGTACACCGATACCCTATATGTGGTGGATAACTACTGTTTGGGCGAACGGCAGGGCTCAGAAACGAAGGAGAACCTTTCGACTTTTGGAGTGCAAAATTGGCTGAAATAGAGCCCCTGATGTGCCTAAACAGTGGAAACTCCCCACATGTGACAAGACCACTCAAGGAATTATGTAAAGGTGTGATGAGCAGAGGCACATGGCAGGGTTCAGAAGGGAAAAAGTGCTATTTGAATTTTGGAGAGCCATTTTGGCTCAAAAAAGAGTCTCATATTGCAGTGAAGATTTTCAATGGTTTTTGGGTGCCATAAAACATTGCCAAAGCCCCTGATGTCCCAGAACAGCAGACCCCCATAAGTGACCTCATTTTACAAAATAAAGCTCTCAATTAATTAATTTAGGGGTATAATGATCATATTGACACCACAAGTGTGTCACTTAATTTTGTAATATTGGGCAGTGAAGAATAATTACATTTAAAAATAATTACAGACCCGGCTTGGCGGACACTTTGATCCGAAAAAGGGGGTTATTTACAGGGGTCATTCGTGACACCACCTACGGGTTGTGGTAATGGAAGTACCGCCACTGCTGGAGGGAGTACTGGGGCAGATGGTGTGGAGCAGCAAGGTGTCAGTCCCTCCGCAGGTAGGGAAGGCCCCGGACTCAGGGTGTTTGGTGGTTATTTGGGAGGACAGGGTGCAGGGGACCAGGGTACTCACTGTGGGTAGTCGTGGTGCTGGATGAGGTTTACAAACTAGACACACACACTATAGGTAAACCAAAGTATCTGAGTGCCGCTGCGGGAAGCCCGCGCAAGTACCCGGTCCCACCGGTGTCAATTAATGATGAGAGCCTGCCTCCGTGCACAGTTTTGTTTCCGTGTGGGTCCCTATAGCCCGAAGCTGTAAGGTCCCGTTCTTCAATTTTTAAGTGAAGACTTACTCCCAAGGGCTGGCACTTGGGACTTTAGTGGGTTGCTTTCTCTGGAAAACCCTGTCTCCCGCGGTGTGCTGATGCCCTCAGTCTCTGAGCACTCTGGGAAGGTCTCGGAAGGTCCCCTTCCTCTGCAGGTCAATTGTCAGGACGTTGAATCGGCTCCTGACTTAGGGTCCTGTACCCCGTCGTGCTCAGTACTGGTCTGTTCTTTTGGACTTGCTGGTGCCGACAGTCCTCCAAGACTATGTCCATCACACCCTTGTCCAATGTCACTGCTACCGGTCCCCGACTCCTCTGGTCCCGGACCACTGTTTGCGACCCAACCTCGGTCCTTCTAGCTCCCCGGGAGCTAACACTAACCAGCTCCTCTCTCTTCGAGGTCTCTCACTGATCTAACTTTGTCCCTCCTTCCAGTCTGCCTGACCCCTAGGTGGGTGGCCCTGTTCCAGCTAGACCAGCCCACTGGTGTGTCTGACAGGTCATGGTGTGAGGTGTTGGTCGGGATTTGTGGTGCTGATGGAGGTGACACCGGTTTCTGGGAACATAGAGCCATGAGGGAGTAGGTCCTGCACTCTGGGAAAAGGATGCAATTCCCTCTGGCACCCTAATGTACTCAGGGGCGCCACAGTAGGGAGGATAGAGGTGGTGGTTGGAAATTAGGAAAGTCTTGTTAAGGATCGTGATGCCACCTGAGGTACGTGGCCAGGGATGGGCCGCCGCTGCAGGGTCTCTCACCGGGGCAGATGTCAGGTGTAGCTGGGACACCAGCGCCGGTAAAGGAGAGGCAGAGACAGGAGCTGCGGTTCCAGATCTTTTTACTCACAGGTAGTTCAAGCGCTGCCCCAGAATACCGATCTCTGCCACGATGAGCTCCAGCTGATCCCGGATCCGTGAAAGGTCAAGTCCGGTGCGTGTGTCAGCCTGTGAGCCCTTTCCTACTTAGATGCGCTAAGTAATGGACCCCCGTGGCATGAAGCACTTGGGGATCCCGGTGTCAGTAAAGTGTCCCATTCTGTATGCTCATAGCGCAGTTCCGTTGTGGGGCTAGTCCTCAACTCCAGATCCTATATGCTATTTGGCTGCAGACTCGTTGGGATGGGTCTAGTGACTGTTCTAACCGTTCCTTGCGACCTTTGCAGAGTTGGTAGATAACATGAAATATATCTACCCTAGGATTCTGTATCCCGACAGCGCCGGTCCTGTGGAAGCAGCCGCCTGCTTTTCCCCAGCAACCGTTTTGAACACCTTGGCCCACAGAGCTGCTCACGGCACGTCTGCTCTGCTCTGTGTCTGTAGCTGTTCTCCTTTTGTAGTTGTGTTGTGTGTTGTGAGCTGTTGCCCCCAGCCGCTGCCACTGGCTGGTTCACTACTCTCACTGGGTAAACCTACTCTTCCTACTGTGTGCCCCTGAGTCCCCCTGGTTGTTGCTTCTCCCGACCCTGAGTCCCCAGTTCCAGTGGATCGGTGCGTTGGTGTCCTGTAAACCCACTGCTGTAGTGACCTCCAACTGTGATCCAACTCCGGCACAGTCCCCATTGGGGAGGACAACCCAGTGTTACTGCATGTGGTGTAAGCGGAAACCGGTACTGACCTTCCCTGGACCCAGGATAAGTACTACACCCTAACAGAGGTGCAGTACCCTGAAGCCTCAGGGGCGCCACACAATTTCTATTTTCACATGAGACAGGAGAAGAACTAGAATTGGGCCTGATTTGGTGACTGTCAAAGCAGCTCTGCTGAGGAAGATCCCCTTGGACCTCAGGTATAACAGGGACTAGGTACAGTAAATAACTTCATCATACAACATCATATTTTTTGACCTTCTTAAACAATTTGTAGAACATTGCTTCAGTGAACACTATGAGTGTGTATTTTAGGATCATGACACACATTGCATGCAAGATAATGGGTTCTCAGTGGCTTCTAAACTGGATGTCGTTCCTAAAATGGAGGTTGTATAAATCAATTGAGGGTTTAGTTAGGTGAAATATCTGGTTTTCCTACTAACAGCAGTATTAGATCTTGGAGTATACAGCTGTGCTCAAAAGTTTACATACCCCAGCAGATTTTTTGCTTTCTTGACCTTTTTTCAGAGAGTTTGAATAATAATACAAAATCTTTCTTTCCACTCACGGTTAGTGGTGTGGTGAAGCCTTTTATTATCAAACTACTGTTTTTCTGTTTTATAATCATAATGACAAATAAAAACATCCAAATGTCCCTGATCAAAAGTTCACATACCCCAGTTCTTAATATCGTGTATTGCCCCCTCTAACATCAATGACAGCTTGTAGTCTTTTGTGGTAGCTGTGCATGAGGCTCTTTATTTTCTCAGATGGTAAAGCTGCCCATTCTTCTTGGCAAAAAGCCTCCAGTTCCTGTAAATGTCTGGGCTTTCTTGCATGACCTGCACGCTTGAGTTCTCCCTAGAGTGGGTCAATGATATTGAGGTCAGGAGACTGAGATGGCCACTCCAAAACCTTCCCTTTGTTCTGTTGTAGCCAATGACAGGTCGACTTGGCCTTGTGTTTTGGATAGTTGTCATATTGGATCGTGTATATCCCATTTGCAGCTTCCGGGCTGATGAGTGCAAATTTGCCTCCAGTATTTGCTGATTACATGCTGCATTCACCTTTCCTTCAACTTTGACCACGTTTCCTGTGCCTTTGTAGCTCCCACATCCCTACATCATCAGCGATCCACCTCCATGCTTTACAGTAGGAATGGTGTTCCTGTCATCATAGGCCTTGTTGACACCTCTCCAAATGTAACATTTATAGTTGTAGGAATGAAAAAAGCCAAGCAACTGGTGTAACCAAAATGTGTGAAGACAAATAATAAAATATAACTTTTAATAATCACAGATTAAAATATTTTACACACACAACATACATGGTTGTAAAACCAACCAATAATTACAGCACAAGGAGCTGATGTTATGCAAATTTCCCACTGTATACACAGAGGACAATAACAGTGAGAGAACCTGGTCCCAAAAAAAAAAAAATTCTCTCACTGTGTACACAAGTATGATTTACCCAAAATAACATCAATTATATCCAACCGATGTCTGAATGTGTACGCCAAAATTTGATAATCATAAACTTACACACCTAACAGTGTTGGGAAAAGTCATCAAGACATGCATATGGTCATAAAGCACTGAGGTCCTATAAATCAAAATAAGACGTGTTGTCTAGTAGAGGGGGGGGGGCAAAGCAACAGCCTCACAATACCGCTCAAAGGCAACAATCTGACCTTATATGCTCCTGGGCCTCCCGACGCGTTTCGTATATAGCTTACTCATCAGGGGACACTGGCCAAGAAAGCGAAAACTGCAAGAGGAACAACATGGTCAAGGCATTTTTTATCAAATTAATTTAGGAAAGCGTGCACAAACTCAGCATGTGAAGAGACAAATCCTACCTTCAAAGTAGTACGGACCTCCACCATAGTATGTCCGGGCATAACATAGCGCACCGGGCTTTGAATTTGCCGCCCTTAAATGTCATGAGGGCCAATATAGGCTCCGCCCACTGTGACATCATTCCCAAGTCAGGTGACCGCCCTCCATCCAACAAACCCAAGGAGACTTGGAGCGATCATGTGATAAGGGGAGGGTAAACAATTATGTAACAGGAAGTTACATCAGAGTCCAAGTCTGTGCTCCTGATCGCACATCCCGGACGGAACTAAAAGGGCATCACTAATTAGACTCTGTTACAGATCGCAGACGCGACTACAAAAGGCATTGCTAATTAGATTCTGTTATTGCGATATCTTATGGAAAGCAAGCCTGCGATCCATTTCGATCCCAGACGCAATTATCATGATAAGGCGACAGTTTAAACAGGCCTCCATTGCTGAGATGACAGATTGCTCATATCTCATATACTCAACCATGGTAGGGGGGTGTTCTAAATCACAAATAACAATAATTCACAATTGCCAAAATAAAGGATTATACCATACCCTTTAATTAAGGAAGGATGACTCAATGCTAATATATGATTGTCCTACAGGGGGGAGATGCCCTATTCCACAGAAAACACGCTAATTGGATTAAGGCAGTTCCTCACAACAGTCAAGGACAGAAACAATAGGACACTATATAAGAACCAATAAGCTACCAAAATTCAATGAACATAAAATACAAAACAACCTAAGAAACAATAGCTCATAGACAAATGGATCAGACCGGATGGATGTGAACAGGGCAATGTACAGGCGATAATGATTGATGGTTGCTTAAACCATTTGTGATGTACTAAAGATGTCCCTCCAACACCCTAAAGCTGTTCCCTACCTACCAACGGAGTGTAAAAACATCATAAAGTACCGGGTGCCCCCGTTCCTCGGCGGCTAGCCCTGGGGTCCCTTAATGACCCTATTGCTATAAAAAACAGCTGAAGGTCAGTGTCTCATTCAGACCCAGCGGTGTCTGTGTTTTAAGTGTATGAATCCACGTACACTCTCGTTGGAGGATTTTACGATTACAATTGCCACCCCGGATCGGATAGTCAATGTGATCAATACCCATAAAGGTGAGACCAGAAACATCTCCATTGTGCATCATTTGGATGTGTTTGGCCAGGGGGTATTTCTCTTGTTTGCTACATCTCTGAGATGTTCCCCAACACGTCTCCTGAACTCTCTACTCGTCTTTCCCATGTACTCTAGGCCGCAAACACATCTAGCCTTATAAATCACTCCTCTCGAGCGACAGTTTCTTAAAACCTTGATATGGTACTGATCGCCAGTTACTGAGCTGGAGAAACTCCTACCAGTTTGTATGTGTGGGCAAGCTATACACCCACTACATCTGAAACAACCCTTGGAGTCCGAACGTAACCAGCTATCTTCACGTGGACGAATAAAGTGGCTGTGTACCACCCTGTCCCCAATGAAGCGGCCTCTTTTATATGTTCACTAGGGGTATGATCCCACGACATCACCAATGTCCACATCCATCCGTAGAATGGACCAATGTCTGTTCAATATCTTTTGCACTTCCGCTGAGCTGTTGGTAAACGTAGAGATAAAACGAAACTTCCCTTCCACTGTCCCATCTTTTTGGGAAGAAGGGATCAAAAGACTCGTTCTCTCTCTCTAGACTGTGCTACTTGATAGGCCCGAGAAAGAATATGATCTGGGTATCCTCTCTCCCTAAAGTGGCTACGTAAGTCGTCGGCCTGGCTAGAAAAATTCAGTGGTGTCGAACAGGTGCTGCGCATTCTCAAATGCTGGCCTTTTGGATTGCCTGCTTTAAGGGGTGTGGAGTGATTACTCTCCCATTCGAAGAGGTGGGTTTTTGTAACGTCTTGGTTGCTAAGGTGCCTTCCACATTTCTGGTAACCATAATGTCCAAAAAGGGAAGTTCTCTTTCCTCACTTTGTGCTGTGAAGAAGAGACCAAGAGGATTGTGATTAAGCTCAGACACCAACTGTAAAAATGTCTCCTTAGTGCCCCGCCACAAGACAAAACGTTGTCTATGTAGCGTATCCATAATATGATCCTGTCCAGATCAAAAGGGGACCCCTCCCCAAAGATGATATTTTTCTCCCACCAGCCCCGGAGCAAGTTGGCATATGCAAGTGCACATGGACAACCCATGGCAGGGCCCCTGAGCTGGTTAAAGAAGGACCCATCAAAGAGGAAGAAATTTTTGGTAAGAAAAAAGTACAGTAATTTAAGCAACCACACACTGTTTCGCAAGGTGGCAACCACGCCCTCTCAAAAAATATTAATGGACGAATAAAGAGCTTCCACATCAATTGAACACAGTATGGTTTCATTATCAAGTACGACATCCTCGATCTTTCTCAAAAAGTCAGTAGAGTCTAGAGTGAAGGAATTCAAAGCACCCACAAATGGTTTCAAGATGCGTTCAAGGTAGATGCCAATATTTTGACAAAGGCCTCCCACCCCCGAGACAATTGGTCTGACTTTCCGGGGCGTGAGGCCTTTGTGGACCTTGGGAAGACAATAAAACGTGGCCAAAACAGGATGTATAGGGAACAGAAACTCAAACTCATTTTTATCAATTAATTTGTCACGCAAGCCCTCTTGTAATAATTCTTTGAGTTCCATTTTGAACTCCGTGAGAGGGTCGGTGGGCAATTTTACAAAATTATTCTTGTCTTTTAGAATAGTAAGACACATGTTTCTATACTGTTCAACATCCAAAACCACACCATTGCCTCCTTTGTCCGAACTTTTAATCAGGATCGAACGATCATGTTCAAGAGTCTGCAAAGCCATCATCTCTAGTTTAAGATTAAACATTTTATGTTTCTTTTTAGCTGCTAGCCCCTCAAGATCTTTTGAAACTTGTTCCACAAAAACATCAATAGTAGACAAGTCATTCAAATTGGGAGGCATACGACTACTCTTATTTTTTAGAGAAGTAAATGAACCCTCGCCACAGAGATTTGGGTCAGGATCTGATAGATGATATAACATACGTATGTCTCTCAATAGGTTTTCCGGAACCCCCAATTCCTTACTAGTGCGTTTCTCCTCCCTTACAAAATGTGTATGCCATTTTAATTTTCTGACAAACAAATGCAGATCCTTAATACCCTCAAATAGTTGAAAGTCTGAGGGGAGCACAAAAGAGAGGCCTTTACTTAAAACACACATTTCTTCAGGAGTCAGGGTATGTGATGATAGATTTAAGACCTGTGGTTGTCTGTCTGATTGCGCGACCGTGACTGACTTCTCCGGTAGTACCCCTGGTCTAAAAAACATACTCCTGAGGTATCACTTTGAAAACCTCTGCCTCTGCCTCTTCCCCCCCGACCTCGTTGTCTCCATCTAGAAGTCTTGTTCCATTTTTCACTATTGGATACCTCCATATCCATAGAGGAAAAATCTGTTTCAAAATTAGTTGGGATATTTCTGAGAGTTGAAAAAAGGTAGGCTCTCCTATCCTTAAATTCCTGAAAGTCCCTCACAAAATATCTATGCTTGCGTTCTTTAAGATGATATTTAGTGATGAGCGAGTACTAAAAAGCTCGGGTGCTCGAAGCTCGGGCCGAGCCTCCCAAGATACTCGTGTACTCGGCCCGAGCAACGAGCCCAATGTTATCCTATGGGAGACCCGAGTATTTTTGTGAAATGACCTCCCGGCAGCATGGAGAAACCCTAAAAATGTCACAAAAGTCTCAGAAGAGTGCTCAAATGACATGGCAACAGCATGGGGAAGACCCCTTGAAGCATTTATCACTCAAAAGTCACAGCTGTGAACAATTTTGTCCGCGTTTTACGCCATTTTTACGGACTCACCAGAAAACCTTCCAAAATGACCCCAAAATGATTTTTCATGGCGGAAATGTTAAGGGCACATACCCAATAGTGAGATAGATCTGGTGTATGTTACTTTTTGAGATCAATACATGAAAGATTTTACGTGAAAACATTGTGTGGCACTCCGATGTCCCTGAGAAGAGACGTACATGAAGGCCTCTTGAGTCTAATGTGCCCATTTTGAGGAAGTGAGTCTTTGTAGTATTTTCCTTTGCCAGGGCAGTCCTAAATTGTGAGGTTCACCAATGCCCCTGCATACAGACGTGCATGAGGGCCTCAAAACATTAAGTGTCCATTGTCAGGAAGTGGGTGTATTATAGTATAGCCCTTAGGCAGGGCAGCCAAAAATTGGGAGGCTCCACATTGTCCCTGGGTAGAGACGTGCATGATGGCCTTTAAACCTGAAGTGCCCATTGTAAGGAAGTGGGTCTATTTCAGTATAGCCCTTTGCCAGGGCAGCCAAAAATTGGGAGGCTCCACATTGTCCCTGGGTAGAGACGTGCATGAGGGCCTCAAAACATTAAGTGTCCATTTTAAGGAAGTGGGTGTATTTCAGTATAGCCCTTAGGCAGGGCAGCCAAAAATTGGGAGGCTCCACATTGTCCCTGGGTAGAGACGTGCATGATGGCCTTTAAACCTGAAGTGCCCATTGTAAGGAAGTGGGTCTATTTCAGTATAGCCCTTTGCCAGGGCAGCCAAAAATTGGGAGGCTCCACATTGTCCCTGGGTAGAGACGTGCATGAGGGCCTCAAAACATTAAGTGTCCATTTTAAGGAAGTGGGTGTATTTCAGTATAGCCCTTAGGCAGGGCAGCCAAAAATTGGGAGGCTACACGTTGTCCCTGGGTAGAGACGTGCATGAGGGCCTCAAAACATTAAGTGTCCATTTTAAGGAAGTGGGTGTATTTCAGTATAGCCCTTAGGCAGGGCAGCCAAAAATTGGGAGGCTCCACATTGTCCCTGGATAGAGACGTGCATGATGGCCTTTAAACCTGAAGTGCCCATTGTAAGGAAGTGGGTCTATTTCAGTATAGCCCTTTGCCAGGGCAGCCAAAAATTGGGAGGCTCCACATTGTCCCTGGGTAGAGACGTGCATGAGGGCCTCAAAACATTAAGTGTCCATTGTCAGGAAGTGGGTGTATTATAGTATAGCCCTTAGGCAGGGCAGCCAAAAATTGGGAGGCTCCACATTGTCCCTGGGTAGAGACGTGCATGATGGCCTTTAAACCTGAAGTGCCCATTGTAAGGAAGTGGGTCTATTTCAGTATAGCCCTTTGCCAGGGCAGCCAAAAATTGGGAGGCTCCACATTGTCCCTGGGTAGAGACGTGCATGAGGGCCTCAAAACATTAAGTGTCCATTTTAAGGAAGTGGGTGTATTTCAGTATAGCCCTTAGGCAGGGCAGCCAAAAATTGGGAGGCTACACGTTGTCCCTGGGTAGAGACGTGCATGAGGGCCTCAAAACATTAAGTGTCCATTTTAAGGAAGTGGGTGTATTTCAGTATAGCCCTTAGGCAGGGCAGCCAAAAATTGGGAGGCTCCACATTGTCCCTGGGTAGAGACGTGCATGATGGCCTTTAAACCTGAAGTGCCCATTGTAAGGAAGTGGGTCTATTTCAGTATAGCCCTTTGCCAGGGCAGCCAAAAATTGGGAGGCTCCACATTGTCCCTGGGTAGAGACGTGCATGAGGGCCTCAAAACATTAAGTGTCCATTGTCAGGAAGTGGGTGTATTATAGTATAGCCCTTAGGCAGGGCAGCCAAAAATTGGGAGGCTCCACATTGTCCCTGGGTAGAGACGTGCATGATGGCCTTTAAACCTGAAGTGCCCATTGTAAGGAAGTGGGTCTATTTCAGTATAGCCCTTTGCCAGGGCAGCCAAAAATTGGGAGGCTCCACATTGTCCCTGGGTAGAGACGTGCATGAGGGCCTCAAAACATTAAGTGTCCATTGTCAGGAAGTGGGTGTATTATAGTATAGCCCTTAGGCAGGGCAGCCAAAAATTGGGAGGCTCCACATTGTCCCTGGGTAGAGACGTGCATGATGGCCTTTAAACCTGAAGTGCCCATTGTAAGGAAGTGGGTCTATTTCAGTATAGCCCTTTGCCAGGGCAGCCAAAAATTGGGAGGCTCCACATTGTCCCTGGGTAGAGACGTGCATGAGGGCCTCAAAACATTAAGTGTCCATTTTAAGGAAGTGGGTGTATTTCAGTATAGCCCTTAGGCAGGGCAGCCAAAAATTGGGAGGCTACACGTTGTCCCTGGGTAGAGACGTGCATGAGGGCCTCAAAACATTGTTCCCATTGCAAAGGAGCGGGTCTCCTGTCGTTGTAATGTCCATTCTGCAAAGAATGGGCGAAAAAATTTACCACTGGGGGTATACCTGAAACAAAGACCTAACTATTGTAACGGTCATCATGATGGCGCATGAGGAGAAGGAGGAGCAGTCCAGCGATTATCCAAAGTCGAGAAGTGTACCCATGGGTGAGTGGAGGTACATGGCAAACTTTAAATTCCGCTCTCATTTGCTGGTGGTGTGGTGAAGTCTGGCCCAATCCAACCCTTGTTCATCTTTATCAGAGTCAGCCTGTCAGCATTTTCAGTTGACAGGCGGGTGCGTTTATCTGTAATGATTCCACCTGCGGCACTAAAAACACGCTCTGACAAAACGCTAGCAGCAGGGCAGGCCAGGACTTCCAAGGCGTAGAGAGCCAATTCATGCCACGTGTCCAGCTTGGATACCCAATAATTGTAAGGCACAGAGGAATGTCGGAGTACAGTTGTTCGATCTGCAAGGTACTCCTTCAGCATCTGGGCAAACTTAGGATTTCTTGTGGCACTACCCCGCACCTCAGGGGCTGTGGTACGTGAGGGGCTGAGAAAACTGTCCCACATCTTAAAGACTGTTCCCCTACCTCTGGCGGATTGGACTTGTGCCTCTCTCGGCTGTACGCCTCGGTTGTCCACTGATTCCTGACCTATGCCGCTAGCGTTTTGTGAGGGGAATGCTTTGCCTACTTCCGTGAGTATGGCCTTCCGAAACTGCTGCATTTTGGTTGACCTCTCATCCACGGGAATAAGAGACAAAAAGTTCTCCTTGTAGCGTGGGTCTAACAGTGTTACCAACCAGTAATGATTGTCGGCCAAGATGTTCTTAACGCGAGGGTCACGAGACAGGCAGCTTACCATAAAGTCAGCCATGTGCGCCAGACTCTTAACAGCCAGGACTTCAGTAGCCTGACCAACAAGATGACTGAACATGCTGTCCTCCTCCTCCTCCTCCTCCTCCTCCTCCTCATCTACCCTGTCCTCTGGCCAGCCACGCTGAATCGAGGATATGACTGGTGTGCATGTCATATCCTCAATTTGGCCGGAGAGTTGCTCCATGTCTTCATCCTCCTCCTCGTCATAGTCCTCCACTGCACGTTGTGATGAGACGAGGCTGGGCTGTGTGTTATCACCCACACCCACTACTGTTTCTTGCTGCAACTCATCGCGCTCCGCCTGCAATGCATCATGTTTGTTTTTCAAAAGGGACCGTTTTAGAAGGCAGAGTAGCGGTATGGTGACGCTAATAATGGCGTCATCACCACTCACCATCTTGGTGGAGTCCTCAAAGTTTTGGAGGATGGTACATAGGTCTGACATCCATCTCCACTCCTCAGGTGTTATGTGTGGAGTTTGACCCATTTCCCGACGGCTTAGGTGATGCAGGTACTCAACAACTGCCCTCTTCTGCTCACATATCCTGACCAACATGTGCAGAGTTGAATTCCAACGCGTGGGGACATCACACACCAGTCTGTGAGCCGGAAGATGCAAACGGCGCTGAAAGCCGGCAAGGCCGGCTGAAGCAGTAGGTGACTTTCGAAAATGTGCAGACAGGCGGCGAACTTTTACCAGCAGATCAGACAGCTCTGGGTATGACTTTATAAACCGCTGAACCACGAGGTTGAGCACATGGGCCACGCATGGAACATGTGTCAGCTGGCCTCGCCTCAAAGCCGCCACCAGGTTCCGGCCATTGTCACAAACGACCTTTCCTGGCTTTAGGTTCAGAGGTGTGAGCCAGTGATCTGCCTGCTGTTTCAGAGCTGTCCACAGCTCTTCTGCATTGTGGGGTTTGTCACCTATGCAGATTAGCTTCAGCACAGCCTGTTGCCGCTTCGCCGAGGCAGTGCTGCAGTGCTTCCAGCTTGTGACTGGTGTGGAGGGCACAGTGGATGAGGATGCGCAGGAGGAGGAGGAGGCTGAAGAGCATGACATTCCGGAGCTGTAGAGTGTGGGTGAAACACTGACTGAGGTAGGGCCTGCAAACCTTGGTGTGGGAAGGACGTGTTCCGTCCCTCGCTCAGACTGGGTCCCAGCTTCCACAATATTAACCCAGTGTGCCGTCAACGAGATGTAGCGGCCTTGCCCACAAGCACTTGTCCACGTGTCTGTGGTTAGGTGGACTTTGGGTGAAACAGCGTTGTTCAGGGCACGTGTGATGTTTTGTGACACGTGGTTATGCAACGCGGGGACGGCACACCGGGAGAAATAGTGGCGGCTGGGGACCGAGTAACGTGGGACAGCTGCCGCCATCAGGTCACGGAATGCTTCTGTCTCCACCAGCCTAAAAGGCAACATTTCCAGCGCAAGCAGTCGCGAAATGTTAGCATTTAGAACTGTGGCATGTGGGGTGTTGGCAGTGTATTTGCGCCTGCGTTCAAAGGTTTGCTGAATGGATAACTGAACGCTGCGCTGGGACAAGGACGTGCTTGATGATGGTGTTCTTTCTGCGTAGGCAACTGCAGGTGCAGGAGTGGAGGAGGCTTGTTCGCAGGCAGCATGGACAGAGGATTGGCTCGCATGCACAACCAGCGAAGACGTAGCAGTGACATCAGCAAGCACTGCTCCTCGACTCTGTTGTACTTCCCACAAAGTCGGGTGCTTGGCTGACATGTGCCTGATCATGCTGGTGGTGGTCAGGCTGCTAGTTTTGGTACCCCTGCTGATGCTGGCACGGCAGGTGTTGCAAATGGCCTTTTTTGAATCATCTGGATCCAACTTAAAAAACTGCCAGACTCGTGAAGACCTAACATTTGTACAGGCACCTTGTGTCGTCGTGTTGTTACGGGGAACGGTTGCCTGACTTCTGCCTGGGACCACCACCCTGCTTCTTACTGCCTGTTGTGATGCTACGCCTCCCTCCCCCTGTGCACTGCTGTCCTCGCTCTGCATATCCTCCTGCCAGGTTGGGTCAGTTACTGGATCATCCACCACGTCGTCTTCCTCTTCCGCACCCTGCTCCTCCTCCTGACTTGCTGACAATTGTGTCTCATCATCGTCCACCACTTGTTGAGACACGTTGCCAACTTCGTGAGAACGTGGCTGCTCAAATATTTGGCTATCTGTACAGACGATCTCCTCATGACCCACTTCAATATGAGCTGGCGAGAGGCCAGAATGTGTGAATGGAAACGTGAACAGCTCTTCCGAGTGTCCAAGTGTGGGATCATTAATGTCCGAGGAGGACGTGTACTCAGCCTGGTGGTAGGAAGGAGGATCAGGTTCAGAAATGTGCGGTGCAGTATCACGGCTACTGACACTTGACCGTGTGGAAGACAGAGTGTTTGTGGTGGTGCCAATCTGACTGGAAGCATTATCCGCTATCCAACTAACAACCTGTTGACACTGGTCTTGGTTCAAGAGCGGTGTACTGCTGCGGTCCCCAAGAATTTGGGACAGGACGTGCGAGCGACTAGATGTGGCCCTTTGTTGTGGCGAAATTAGAGCTTGCCCACGACCTCGGCCTCTGCCTGCACCACCATCACGTCCACTTCCTTGTTCCTTGCCAATGCCCTTGCGCATTTTGCAATGCTGTGCACTGCTGACGTGTATATTCACTACTTGTGCGTTATATCAAAGTTTCTGGAAATTGCACACCAGTGCACCTGTACGCTGCCACCAACAGGCACACACGTGCGGTTTTAAAAACCAAGCACGGACGCAATAATAACCTAACACAGGTTTTAGGAGCAAAAATTAAGAACTCTGACACTATCAGCCACTGCTGACTGACGTGTATTATACACTACACTTGTGCGTTATATAATAGTTTGGTAAACGCACACCAGTGCACCTGTACGCTGCCACCAACAGGCACACACGTGCGGTTTTAAAAACCAAGCACGGACGCAATAATAACCTAACACAGGTTTTAGGAGCAAAAATTAAGAACTCTGACACTATCAGCCACTGCTGACTGACGTGTATTATACACTACACTTGTGCGTTATATAATAGTTTGGTAAACGCACACCAGTGCACCTGTACGCTGCCACCAACAGGCACACACGTGCGGTTTTAAAAACCAAGCACGGACGCAATAATAACCTAACACAGGTTTTAGGAGCAAAAATTAAGAACTCTGACACTATCAGCCACTGCTGACTGACGTGTATTATACACTACACTTGTGCGTTATATAATAGTTTGGTAAACGCACACCAGTGCACCTGTACGCTGCCACCAACAGGCACACACGTGCGGTTTTAAAAACCAAGCACGGACGCAATAATAACCTACTAACAGGTTTTTTTGGGGAGCGACAATTACAGTACAGACAAGTCAGACACTATCTGGACTGTTTTACACTGTGTACACCAGCCCCAGATATGAAGGCTGGTATACGGTCACCACTACCCTGCCTGCCTGCCTGCCTGTATACTGCTACAATAGTCCTGACAAGGACTCTTTTGGTCACTAGCCTGTATTCAGACCTGGCTATACCCTGCCTGTATATAGCAACAATAGTCCTGAGAAGGACTCTGCTACTGTACTCCGACCTGGCTATACCCTGCCTGCCTGTATACAACTAGAATAGTCCTGAGAAGGACTTTTGGTCACACTGTTTGCAGCCCTGCAACTGAAAAAGCTATAAAGGGCCGCAAAGCTTTCCCTGAATCAGCGACACTCTCCCTACACTCACTGTCAGAATAGCTGTGAGCAGAGCACAGCGCGCCGGCCGATATAAAGGCTCGGTGACGCTGTGCAGGCCGGCCAATCACTGCAATTCCACAACTAACAGGGCTGTGGCATTGCAGTGGTCTGCCAGCCAATCCCTGCATGAGGGCTGGCTCTCAAAAGAGCGCCAACATGCAGAAATGAAGACCACGAGTAAAGCACGAGTATCGCGAGATTACTCGGTCCCCGCCGAGCAGCCCGAGTACAGTGATACTCGTGCGAGTACCGAGTAGTGACAAGCATGCTCGCTCATCACTAATGATATTGAAATCTTTCCAGTTGACCCTTCAAAGATGTTTCTTTAGAAGCAAAGTCGGGTTCACTAGAAAATTTCTTGGTGGTTTTAATTTGCTCCTTTAATTGTGTTGAAAGAGCAGACAAAGTCTGTTTTTCCTCTTCCAATAACAATTTCATAAATTGTATGGAGCTAATGGTAGCTTCTCTCTCCCACTTATCAAGGATGGTGGGACTCTTATATCTTAGACCCGGGGATAAGGAGATTCTCAGATGGCGTGGAACAATTTCAGTTTTAATATAGTTCTCAAGGCTTTGCACCTCCCACCAAGATGTAATTTGATTTTTATACACCTTAGTCAGTTCTTTAAACGCTGCGCTATAAGTGGGGCTGTACTTAAGTTGTGTGAAATTCTTTTCAGAGAAAATTTCTTTGGCCTCTTGTGCCCAATTGCCCATGTCTAGGCCAGTCGTAAGTAAACCAGCCATTCCAATGCAAATATTAGAAATCATGTGTTGTTGCTCACCACGGTCACCAATTAGAGTGTTTTCTGAGGAATAGGGCATCTCCCCCCTGTAGGACAATCATATATCAGCATTGAGTCATCCTTCCTTAATTAAAGGGTATGGTATAATCTTTTATTTTGGCATTTGTGAATTATTGTTATTTTGTGATTTAGAACACCCCCCTACAATGGCTGAGTATATGAGATATGGGCAATCTGTCATCTCAGCAGTGGAGGCCTGTTTAAACTGTCGCCTTATCATGATAATTGCGTCTGGGATCAAACTGGATCGCAGGCTTGCTTTCTATAAGATATCGCAATAACAGAATCTAATTAGCAATGCCTTTTTGTAGTCGCATCTGCGATCTGTAACAGAGTCTAATTAGTGACGCCCTTTTAGTTCCGTCCGGGATGTACGATCAGGAGCACAGACTTGGACTCTGATTGAACTTCCTGTTACATAATTGTTTACCCTCCCCTTATCACATGATCGCTCCGAGTCTCCTCGGGTTTGTTAGATGGAGGGCGGTCACCTGACTTGGGAGTGATGTCACAGTGGGCGGAGCCTATATTGGCCCTCATGACATTTAAGGGCGGCAAATTCAAAACCCGGTGCGCTATGTTATGCCCGGACATACTATGGTGGAGGTCCGTACTACTTTGAAGGTAGGATTTGGCTCTTTACATGCTGAGTTTGTGCACGCTTTGCTAAATTAATTTGATGAAAATACCTTGACCATATTGCTCCTCTTGCAGCTTTGCTTTCTTGGCTAGTGTCCCCTGATGAGTAAGCTATATACGAAATACGTCGGGAGGCCCAGGAGCGTATAAGGTCAGATTGTTGTTTTTGAGGGGTATTGTGAGGCTGTTGTTTTGCCCCCCCCACCCTCTACTAGACAATACATCTTATTTTGATTTATAGCACCTCAGTGCTTTATGACCATATGCATGTCTTGATGGCATTTCCCAACACTGTTAGGTGTGTAAGTTTATGATTATCACATTTTGGCGTACACACTCATAGACATCGGTTGGATATAATTGATGTTATTTTGGGTAAATCATAATTGTGTACACAGTGAGAGAATTTTTGTTTTTAGGACCAGGTTCTCTTACGGTTATTGTCCTCTGTGTATACAGTGGGAGCTTTGCATAACATCAGCTCCTTGTGCTGTAATTATTGGTTGGTTTACAACCATGTATGTTGTGTGTATAAAATATTTTAATCTGTGATTATTAAAAGTTATATTTTATTATTTGCCTTCACACATTTTGGTTACACCAGTTGCTCGGCTTTTTTCATATGACCGTTTATAGTAGTAGCCAAAAAGATTGATTTTGGTCTCATCACTCCAAACTACCTTGTTCCAAAATATTGGAGGCTTTTCTCTGTGCTGTTTGGTGTATTGGAGGCTATATACGTTGTGGCTTTTGTGCAGTAATGGCTTTCTTCTGGTGACTCAACCATGCAGCCCATTTTTCTTCAAGGGCCTCCTTATTGTACATCTTGAACAGCCACACCACTAGTTTTCAGTGAGTCCGATGCTATTTGTGGAGCCGATGTTATTTGTTTGTTTTTCTTTGCATCCCGAACAATTTTCCTGGCAGTAGTGGCTGAATTTTTTTTTGGTCTACCTGATCGTGGCTTGATTTTCACAGAGCAATTTGAACACTGCTGACTGCCATTATCAATTCCTTATATATTATATATTTTTGTATCTCTTTCCTGTTTTACACAGTTTAACTATCTTTTCCTGTAGATCCGTTGACAATTTTTCTGCTGTCCCCATGACTCACAATCCAGAAATGTCAGTGG
The DNA here is from genome assembly GCF_048569485.1 of Anomaloglossus baeobatrachus. Lineage (NCBI taxonomy): Eukaryota > Metazoa > Chordata > Amphibia > Anura > Aromobatidae > Anomaloglossus > Anomaloglossus baeobatrachus. The sequence continues at coordinate 145,368,781 of NC_134354.1, forward strand.
CTGGATGAAAGATCCAAGAATCTGTTTCGATCCCAAAAACTCACTCATCTTTTATGCACACATAGTGATTACAAGCAAACGGGTCACAGGTGAGGATGTTACCTTTATTAGCCATTCAAACCCATTTGTATCAACTTCTGTGCATGTTATCAGGCCAAAATCACCAGGGTATGAGAACCTGGTATTCATCAAAAATGCAGCAAAATACGGCAAAAGCACACTACAAAAACGTGTTTTTTTTCTGCCAGTAGATGCACATTTGATGCAGAAATTCCTGCAACCAAATACTCAGCATCTGCGCACAGCGTTATATGACAGTAACCAGGAAGTAACCGACAAGACCAGGAACTATAAAAACAGTCACAATGATCAAATATTCTCTGTATATGATGTTTATTTTTTATAATTTTATTCTTAAAGACTCCAGTGCGACGTTGAAACACATTGTCTTAAAAAAAGAACCTTCATATAACTACCTTGCAGTAAGAGACTCTTTTCTACATGCACAGCCTATCTTCAAAGTGCTTTTATTCCCCATGTGGAGAAATTCATCCTGAGGGCTCACCCTTGCCACAAACCAGCAGCAGGTGGAACTTCAAACAGGGGCACCATACAATCCCCTTAGGTGAGCAACATTTTTTTCCTTTTTTTCTCTCATTCCTAAATAGGGTTACCCCATGATGTGCGCTTTTCCCCATCGCTTCTTTCTACAATGTTCAAATATTAACACTTTTCAAGACCTACTTTCAGCAATCTCCACTTGACCACATCCTTTGCTTGTAGCAGTTGTATTAAGCAAATGTTTACTGCATAATAATATTTTGAAGGCCAAAGTTTCAAAGATTCTAGATTCTAGACTTCAATAAAACTTAGAACTGCATGTATTCTTATACTTCACTTAAGGCCACTTTACACACAGAGATACATCTTTGGCAGATCTGTGGTTGCAGTGAAATCATGGACAAATTGTTCCATTTGTACACAGCCACAAACCTGGCACTGATTGTCCACAATTTCACTGCAACCACAGATCTGCCGTAGAATTATCTCTGTGTGTAAAGTGGCCTTTACACTGGTCAAGGCCATTAAGGGACTGTTGATAGCCTATATACAAGAACAATCATCAATGTGAAAGTTCTTTGCCCATAGATTATTATATTATCAGTACATCACTTGTTTTCACAGGATGATGTGCTACCGATAATGATGACTTTTATCCTAACTTAAAGAGAACATGTCAATGCTATTTTATAATCTAAAGTTAAGACATGGGTTTAATGGCACTGTAATACTGATTACATTGATACCTTTGGTCAAGAGTTCCACCTTGTAGCCTTTTCCTCCCTTTTTGTTAGTCCCTGACCCCTCCGCCTGCCTCCGATCTTTGAATGACAGGTTAATGCTGAGAGTTAAAACAGAGGAGCCAGGTCATTCACAGACTGAAGGCAGTCAGAACGGCCAGGGGATCACAGACAGGGAGGAGAAATCCCATGCACTGTGCATCAAAATCTAACTAGCAGCCAACTGCAAATGCTTATTAAGGAAAAACCACAAAGTGGATTTCGTCACCAAAGGTATCAATTTAATCAGTGTCACGGTGCCATTACAGCCATTACTTTACTTTACATTACAAAATCATGCTGCAGCTTTTCTTTAAGAATCACTATACTGGCTGAATGCTCATTTCCCGAATATTGACTCATCTAAATCATCTAATTTTGACATTAGTTCTGAGTGGCCTTTATATGAATTGATATTGTACAAAGTGGTCTAATCTAAATAACTGACAACATCAGAGTGATGGCTGACAATATAACAACTTTTAAAAAAAGATTGACAGCACTCCCAAAATGCAGTTTGAATGGTGCAAAACTGAACATAATATATAATAACAAAAAAGACAGTTGCACTCTGAAATGCTAAAGCATGCAAACATTGAATGCAAGAATATAGCCATGCGTTACTGCTTAAGGAAATCTAAGAAAAAATTAGATATTTAGCATACAAAAATGGCCATTTCAATATTTGCCCAGTAGCTACTTTAAGGCATATCTCGTTACTGGGAACCTACACTAAAACTGAAGACTCTCTCTGGTTACAAACCTCCATGTATATGGGCATGTAGGACCCTTCTACTGAAGAATAAAATCACCTGTAGATAATGGGTGAGGGGTGCACAGGCAGAGGGTATGACTCCATAATCTAGACAAAACGACTGATGTGGCAACTGGGCAGATATTGAAATGGCAATTTTAGTATGCTAAATATCTTAATTTTTCCTAAATTTCCTTAAACAGTAATGTGTTACATCTCGTGGCTCTCCTGAGGCAAGGACTGAGGCAGTCTCCCATTCCTTGCCTGCCACGAGCACTCCTGCTCAGCAGCGCCGAAGGTCTGCCAGACTGCGCAGTGTGCAGGAGATACCTTCTCAGAGAGGCAGCAGAAGGGTGACACCTAGTGGTTCTCCTGTTACAAGGAGTGAAGCGGTCTCCCATTCCTGGCCTGCCGCAGACTCTCCTGCTCAGCGGCCCCGAAGGTCTGCGAGGCTGCGCAATGTGCAGAGGTTTACTGCTCAGGGAAGCAGTGAGATTCCCGTTATCTCTGCACATTGTGAGACCGAGGATCCCGCCTCTATTTCCCAGAGGCAGGAGGGTGAGCATGTGCAATGCGTGGTGGGTCCTGATTCGCTCACTGACGTCACACGGCTTGATGACAAGTCTGGTGACGTGGTCAATCCTGACTGGCCAGGCTGGGACGTCGTGGACCCTGATTGGGTCAAGTCCGTCATCTCCGCCTCGCGCCCGCCCTCGGGTGGAGCTGCACCTCCTTAAAAGCTCCCCCTGCCATCATGGCGGCGCGCGACCGTCCTTCTATGTTTGGATGTCTGGCAGCGTGCTGCCACGCCACTGCTCAGGCATTACTGTCTCTTGTGGGCTTGGCCCTTGCTGCTCCGGCAGTACCTTGTTTGCAGGCCGTGTTCCTGCCTTGCTGCTCCGGCAGTACCCCCGTCAACAGGCCGTGTTCCTGTCCCAGGTGAGCTCCTCAAGTCTCCATTGGACTCACCTGCTTATTGAAAGCACACGTGCGTGGGCACCTCTGTGCTACCCTCGTGCCATATTCTCGTGACTTCCACTGGCACACGTGCGTGGGCACCTCTGTGCTTCCCCGTGCAACAGGTACACCGAGACGTGAGATCTGTGCCATACAACCCTCACGGGTTAGGGCAGATCGGTGTACATAGATCGTCTGTGACATTCCAGACGATCGCTAGCAGCAACCCGCTCACTCTTCACCCACCATAGCGGCGGTCCCTTACACCGCACAGTGGACCTTGACCGGTGGAAGCAGTCCATTTCCCATCTTGGCACGCTTCCCCGGGTCCCCCTCGTAACATTACGGTCGCGCCAAAGGTCTGGCTATGGCTGAAGAGCAGCAGCAGTTGCTGCGTTATGTGCAGCAGTTGGAGTCACGATTGGCAGCAGTGGAGCAGTCTTCCTCCGATAAGACTACTCTGACGACAGTCACCACCCAGGCGGCTACCCAGGCTGTGCTATTGGGCGGAAGGTCTCCTCGCCTTGCGCTTCCAGAGCGCTTTAGCGACAACAGCTCTGAGTGCCGTGGTTTTATAAACCAGGTTACCACCTACTTAGAGCTGTCCGCGACTCTTTACGCTACCGAGAAGGCGAAGGTAGCCTTCGTCCAGTCCCTGCTCACAGGGAGAGCGCTGAAGTGGTCCACGCCGTTGTGGGAGCGCGGAGATCGTGTGGTGAATAACTTAGCAGCTTATCTTGGGGCCATGAGAATGGTGTTCCTCGGGCCTCAAGTCACCCACGATTCCGCGCTGCGCCTCCTACGACTTCGGCAAGGGTCTGCTTCAGTCGGGGACTTTGCTGTACACTTTAGGACACTGGCCGCAGAGCTGGACTGGCCGGATAAGGTCCTTGTCCCTGTGTTTTGGGAGGGCCTGGCAGGGTTTGTCAAAGACGCACTGGCCACACGTGAGGTGCCTGCCACTTTAGAGTCCTTGATTCAGGTTGCCTCTCGCATAGACATCCGCCAGGCGGAGCGAAGGCTCGAGGTCTCTTCAGCACCCACGTCTTCTCGGCCTAAAAAGCGTCTGACTCCCGTCTTCCATCAGACAGGTCCCCCAGCCAGTCCTGTAGGCGACTCCGTGGAGTCAATGGAGGTGTCCAAGGTGGTCTCCTCTGCCCCAGGTTCTCGGTCTTGTGTCATCTGCTTTTCCTGTGGGCAGAGGGGACACATAGCTACCCGATGTCCCAAACCGTCGGGAAAAGACAGCGTCTAGTTTCTATCAGAGGGGGGACTCTAGACGCTACTTCTCCCTCTAGGTTGACTATCAGCGCCCAGTTGCAGTTCGGCACTACTCTCTTCTCTGCCCTGGCTTGCTTGGACTCAGGCGCTGAAGGCAATTTCATCTCGACCTCCCTGGCAACCCGATACTCAGTTCCCCTGGTTCTGTTGCCCAAGCCACTCAGGGTCCGGGTAGTCGACGGATCCATACTACTCGATCCTATCACCCAGATCACCATCCCTCTCAGGATGGATGTACCACCGGGACACCATGAGCAGGTGTCCTTCCTGGTGCTTCCAGGGGGGACGGATGAGATCCTACTGGGCCTTCCCTGGTTGAGACAGCATGCTCCTATACTCAACTGGGCAACAGGGGAGATCTCATCCTGGGCAGGATCCTGTAGAGAGCACCTCGTGACTACCAAACCACCCGCTACCATTAGGTCGGTTGGGTCCTCAGGGAATACTGAGGGGCCGGGTTTACCGACACCTTATGAGGCCTACAGGGATGTCTTTTCCAAAAGGGCCGCAGATACTCTTCCTCCCCACCGGCCATATGATTGCCGAATAGACCTGAAGCCAGGCTCCGAGCCCCCTAGGGGCAGAGTGTATCCACTCTCTGCTCCAGAGACGGAGGCTATGTCCAAATATATTCAGGACAGCCTGGCGAAGGGGTTCATTCGCAAGTCTATTTCACCGGCTGGTGCAGGGTTCTTTTTTGTGCAGAAGAAGGAAGGGGATCTGCGCCCCTGTATCGATTACAGGGGATTAAATGCAATCACAATCAAGAACAAATACCCTTTGCCCCTCATTACTGAGCTATTTGATCGATTCCGCGGGGCAAAGGTCTTCACAAAGCTGGATCTACGCGGGGCGTATAATCTAGTGCGAGTCCGAAAGGGCGATGAGTGGAAGACCGCCTTTAACACCAGGGACGGTCACTACGAGTATCTAGTAATGCCCTTCGGACTCTGCAATGCCCCCGCCGTATTTCAAGACTTTGTGAATGACATTTTCCGGGATTTGTATCTTTCCGTGGTTGCATACCTGGATGACATTCTTATCTTCTCCCCCGATCTTACCACCCATCGGAGGGATGTCATCCGAGTACTTAAGAGGCTCCGCACCCATTCGTTATATGCTAAGCTGGAAAAGTGCGTTTTTGAACAGGAATCCTTGCCGTTCCTGGGGTACATAGTGTCCAGTCAGGGGTTAGCAATGGATCCGGGGAAGTTGGAGACAGTGATGAACTGGCCTGAGCCCCGCTCGCTGAAGGCGATCCAGCGATTCTTGGGGTTTATCAATTATTATCGCCAGTTCATTCCCAACTTCTCGACGGTGGCAGCACCCATCATTGCCCTTACCCGCAAGGGCGCTAATCCCAAAGCATGGACACGGGAAACGGTAGAGGCATTTCACACTCTCAAAACTCACTTCTCCAGAGCTCCCATCCTTCATCGTCCAGACATCTCCAAACCCTTCCTACTGGAGGTAGACGCCTCTTCGGTCGGTGCAGGTGCAGTCCTGTACCAGAAAAACGAACGAGGAAGGAAACATCCGTGTTTCTTTTTCTCCAAGACCTTTTCTCCGGCCGAGAGGAACTACTCCATAGGGGATAGGGAGTTACTGGCGATGAAACTAGCATTCCAGGAATGGCGGCATCTCCTGGAGGGTGCGAAGCATCCATTTGAGTTTTTTTCTGACCACAAAAACCTCACATACCTCCAGACAGCACAACGCCTGAACCCAAGGCAGGCCCGTTGGTCTTTATTCTTCTCCCGGTTCCGCTTTATTATCCGCCACCTGGCCGGTGAGAAGAACGTACGGGCCGATGCCTTGTCACGTTGTATGGTTGTGTTGGAGGAGGACGAGGAGGAGCCTCGTCTTATACTACCCCCGGACAGCTTGAGGATGGTCACTCCCACTTCTTTGGACCAGGTGCCACCTGGCAAAACCCTCGTTCCCCCTGAACTACGGAACGAGGTGCTATCGTGGGCCCATGCCTCCAAGGTCGGGGGTCACTTCGGGGTCAAAAGGACCAGAGACCTGGTGACCAGGCATTATTGGTGGCCGAGACTACCCCAGGACATACAGGAATATGTGGGAGCCTGTATGTCGTGTGCTCGGAATAAGCCGTCCCGGCAGAGACCGGCAGGTCTTCTTCACCCACTGCCAGTGCCGGATCGTCCCTGGGAAGTGGTAGGGATGGACTTCCTGGGAGATCTGCCCAAATCAGCAGGGCACAGGGTCGTATGGGTCATCACGGACCACTTCTCTAAAATGGTCCACTTGGTGCCTCTCCCACGACTCCCGACGTCACGTGCTCTCGCCACCTTGTTCATTCGGCATGTATTTAGGTTGCATGGCATGCCTGACAAGGTGGTGAGCGACCGGGGTCCCCAGTTCGCGTCTCGCTTCTGGAGAGAGCTCTGTAAGCTCCTGCAGATAGAGCTGAACATCTCCTCCGCATACCATCCCGAGACCAATGGACTAGTGGAGAGGACTAATCAGACCTTGGTAACTTACCTCCGCCATTTTATATCCGCGCACCACGACAACTGGGCTAACCTCCTTCCTTGGGCCGAATTTGCCATTAACAATTCGGTCCATGAATCCTCTGGCCAGACTCCGTTCCTACTCAATAACGGACAACATCCCAGAATCCCGGTTCCGATGCCCATTACGTCACCCGATACTAAAGTGGAGGATTGGGCTACCAAGGCCCGGGAGATCTGGGATGACACCCAAGAGGCTCTTAAAAGGGCTAAAGACCGGATGGTGACAACGGCTGATGTTCGCCGCCGCCCTGCACCATCCTTCGCCCCTGGTGATCTAGTATGGCTGTCCTCTAAGAATGTTAACCTACGGGTACAGGCAGCCAAATTCGCCCCTAGGTATCTGGGTCCGTTTAAAGTACTACAGCAGGTAAACCCAGTGGCATACCGACTCCAGCTCCCTCCACGCTGGGCTATAGCCAACACCTTTCACGTGTCCCTCCTGAAACCCGTACGACTTAATAAATTCTCGGGGTCCCTGCCGGCTCAAACCGACTCCCCGTCCGACGACCCTGAGGTGGCAAAACTTGTGGAGACAAAAGTCATACAGGGCAAGAGGTACTACCTCGTGGAGTGGGCCGGCCGTGGTCCGGAGCATAGATCCTGGGAGTTGGAGGATCATATCCGCGCCCCGGGTTTAATAGCGGCCTTCGAGCACGGACAGGGGGGGGGGGGCCTAGACGGGGGGGTAATGTTACATCTCGTGGCTCTCCTGAGGCAAGGACTGAGTCAGTCTCCCATTCCTTGCCTGCCACGAGCACTCCTGCTCAGCAGCGCTGAAGGTCTGCCAGACTGCGCAGTGTGCAGGAGATACCTTCTCAGAGAGGCAGCAGAAGGGTGACACCTAGTGGTTCTCCTGTTACAAGGAGTGAAGCGGTCTCCCATTCCTGGCCTGCCGCAGACTCTCCTGCTCAGCGGCCCCGAAGGTCTGCGAGGCTGCGCAATGTGCAGAGGTTTACTGCTCAGGGAAGCAGTGAGATTCCCGTTATCTCTGCACATTGTGAGACCGAGGATCCCGCCTCTATTTCCCAGAGGCAGGAGGGTGAGCATGTGCAATGCGTGGTGGGTCCTGATTCGCTCACTGACGTCACACGGCTTGATGACAAGGCTGGTGACGTGGTCAATCCTGACTGGCCAGGCTGGGACGTCGTGGACCCTGATTGGGTCAAGTCCGTCATCTCCGCCTCGCGCCCGCCCTCGGGTGGAGCTGCACCTCCTTAAAAGCTCCCCCTGCCATCATGGCGGCGCGCGACCATCCTTCTATGTTTGGATGTCTGGCAGCGTGCTGCCACGCCACTGCTCAGGCATTACTGTCTCTTGTGGGCTTGGCCCTTGCTGCTCCGGCAGTACCTCGTTTGCAGGCCGTGTTCCTGCCTTGCTGCTCCGGCAGTACCCCCGTCAACAGGCCGTGTTCCTGTCCCAGGTGAGCTCCTCAAGTCTCCATTGGACTCACCTGCTTATTGAAAGCACACGTGCGTGGGCACCTCTGTGCTACCCTCGTGCCATATTCTCGTGACTTCCACTGGCACACGTGCGTGGGCACCTCTGTGCTTCCCCGTGCAACAGGTACACCGAGACGTGAGATCTGTGCCATACAACCCTCACGGGTTAGGGCAGATCGGTGTACATAGATCGTCTGTGACATTCCAGACGATCGCTAGCAGCAACCCGCTCACTCTTCACCCACCATAGCGGCGGTCCCTTACACCGCACAGTGGACCTTGACCGGTGGAAGCAGTCCATTTCCCATCTTGGCACGCTTCCCCGGGTCCCCCTCGTAACAGTAATGTATGTCTATATTTTTGCATTCAATGTTTACATGCTGTAGTATTTCAGAGTGTGACTGTCTTTTTTTTGTTATTATATGTCATGTTTAGTTTTGAACCTGTTCATACTGCATTTTGGGAGTGCCATCAGTCTTTTTATCTAGATTATGGAGTCATACCGTCAGACTGTGTATCCCTCCTCCATTAGCCACAGGTGATTTTATTCTTTAGTAGCGGGTTCCTACATGCACATACACATGGAGGTTTGCAACCAGAGAAAGGCTTCAGTTTTAATGTAGGTTCCCAGTAACAACATATTTCTTGACGTGGCTACTGGGCAGATATTGAAATGGCCATTTTTGTATGCTAAACATCTAAATTTTTCCTGGATTTTCTTAAGCAGTAATGTATATCTATTTTCTTGCATTTGATTTTTGCATGCTTTAGCATTTCAGAGTGCAACTGTGTTTTTTTACTTTTAAAAAAGGGTTGGATGATTTTCTCAGGACAGACAACATTGTTGGTTATAAATGATTTAGTGACAAAATATATAATTGGTGGAGGAAGGTTGAACTAGATGAACCTAGGTCTTTTTTTCAACCTATGTAACTAAAGAGGTCATGCTAAACTGACTATAAATCTGACTATGTTTCTATAACATTTTAACATACCTATCAAATGACAGTCTCTGAACTGCTGATTTGATAACCAAATGTGCAATGACCAAGAGACATTTTTAATTTAAAACAGTTAATGAACTCAACTAAGTGTGACAGTTTAGTCCTGAAATATGACCATGCTTTGCTGTACTCTTTTGAGGCAACAGTTAACAGCTTTTATTAGAACTCTGTACAAATAGCCCCTTCAAAGAGAGAGCGAAATTGTGAACTATACTGCCACCTTATCAGAGGTAGCATTCCTAAAGGTCAATATCAACTCTGTCTTGCTACATGTCTTAAGGCCCCTTTACACACTGCATCGCTAGCGATATCGCTGTAACGTAACCGGTTTTGTGATGTAATAGCGACCTTCCCAGCAACATTGCAGTGTGTGACACGCATCAGCGACCTGGCCCCCACTTTGAGGTCGCTGATTGCTCCAAATCTTTCAGGACCATTTTTTGGTCCTTTGTTTCCTGCTGCGCAGCATGCATCGGTGTGTTTGACACCGTTACGACGACATTGTTAGCGAATTAGAACCCAGCCCATAGGTGTGCTATAGCGTACCCTTTCCCGCCCCCTTACCTCCGATTGGTGGTCGCTCTTGCATTCTGATTGGGCGGATTTCACTGAAAAGAAGGCAACTTTAGCGCTTCCGTCCTTTGTTTCAAAGCTACCTTGTTCCTGAGCGTGCTAGTTTGCGGATCATTAGAGAGTTCTCCAGTCTGCAATACTATAAAGCCTATACGGTAAGCATCATTTGATTGAAGCTGTATTGATGCTGTATAGATAAACCAGTGTGGAGTCGCTGCACAGAGAACTCTACAAAGATCCGCTAAGCAACAGAAGCTCATGAACAAAGGATATACAAGCGCGACTTTTGCCAATCTTTCCAAGCTCGGGGTCGCCAATAAGAAAGCACTAGCAATCACCAATCGGAGCTGAGGGAGGCGTGTAAAAAGGACATCTAGGTGGCTTCAGTGCCAAACACCACACGGTGTGAGTCATCAAATAGCTGCTGTGTGACACGTCCCCAACGACCAGCTAGGTCGTTTTGCAGGTCCATATCGCTGCTGCGTCGTTGGCCAGATCTGCCTGTTTGACAGCTCACCAGCGACTGTTTAGAGACTTTCCAGCGATCCCGGCCAGGTCGGGATTGCTGGTGGGATCACTAGAAAGTCTCAGTGTGTAAAGGGGCCTTTAGGATAGCAAGCTAATCGAAGAACTATATTTGCAGAAAATAATTTCAGGATGTTTTCTACTTATCATTGCAAAGCAAGAAGAGCAGTTGATTTGGCAAGAGACTTTGAAAAGGTTGTCTTAGGAGTAAAGTTTTTCCTTGCGGAGAGCACCAAGTTAGTGTAGGGACACTTACAAACCATGCAATGGTCTACTGGGGCAACTATCGCAAAACCCATGTCTGGAAAATGAGCTTTTAGTTTGTCTTTCTATCCTAAGTCATGTGGGAAGGTCCTTTAAAGGTTAATAGTGAATATTAGTATTGCTACCTTCAATAAGGTGGCATTATAGTCCCTGTCATCTATTTCTTGGGAAAGACTCTTTACATGTTTAAATTCTAGTGTTACTTGACCCATTGGCGGACACAGACAGAAGAGGCACCTGTGGAAGAATAGTATATGGGCCTTTTTACATCCAAGAGCTTATCAAAATGCACAATTCTCCTGCATTGGAGGTAGAAATGAGCCCCATACCTCTTGAGCCCCTGTGCGGCTGCACAGGTTGCACCACTGATATGTCCGCCACTGGATTGACTTATATGTCTCCCTACTCCAACTTGGCATTCTCAACAAGGAGATACTGTACCCCTTATGACTTGGGACACTGTCAGACATGATCTTTAGGGGATTGTTAGGTGGTTGGGACTGTTATTGCGGTCACTATTTAATACTGTGTATGGGAGAGATCTGTCTTGTTTTGGGGCTTAATTATTATTTCAAGGCATGGATTTTAGGAAAAAAAATATGTTGAAATCTAAAATCAAACACATATTTTCCTTATTTTATTTTGAACAATAGATTAAAAATTACAAACATCAGCTCAAAGGTAAATCTCCTTTCACAAAGTAAAGACAAGATAGTTGAAATGGAAATCAGTGAAAATTAAAATTGCTATTATTAAAAAATATAATCCTTGATCAAAAGGTGTAGATATAACAAGAGGATGCTGCAAGATAAAACAGAAAAAAAATAATGAAAAGTAAGTGCTGAACATTGCAGGCGTATGATGTTTCTATAGCAACAAAATAAAAATAGAGCACCAGCTACTTTCTTTTCAAATAAGTGTTTTCCTCGCAGAGGATAGTAACACACATATATTTTGAGCACTGCAGAAACCGAACAAGACAAGCATTCCCTCTTATAATACTCTTATACGCTTAAAATACGTGTATTTTTATTCACTTAATAATGTATTTTTATATCCTTTATACCTTTATAAATCAATAAAAAAAGCTAGAAAGGTGGATTATGCATAGATGTATACTGTATACAGTTTATGTACACTGTATCGAAAGCTGAAACCACAAGTTTCCATCCACTATCTATAAAGACACATCTGCATGTTTTTCTAAACTATTTGACATTAAATCAGAATAAACTTTTCTCGTTTAGGTCAATTAGGAACCAAAATTATTTATGTTTACCAAATGCCAGAATAATGAGAGAGTGAATGTTTTAAGGCATTATTATTATTTTCGCAAACTCAAAAGTTTACCTACATTTCATTAGTATTTGGTACCATTACTCTTAAACTGTATGACTTGGGTCAAACATTTTGTATATCCTTCCACAAGCTTCTCACAATAGTTGGTAGCAATTTGGGCCCATTCCTCCTGACAGAACTGGTGTAACTGAGGATTGTTTGTAGGGCGCCTTGCTCGCACCTTTTCAGCTTTGCCCATAAATTTTCAATAGGATTGAGACTAGGGCTTTGTGATGACCAATCCAAAACATTGACTCTGTTATCCTTAAGCCACTTTGTAGCCAGTTTGGTTGTATGCTTCAGGTTATTGTCCATCTGGAAGACCCATTTCCATCCAAGCTTTAAGTTTCTGGCCGATGTTTTGAGATGTTGGTTCAGTATTGCATTATCTTTTTTTCTCATGATGCCATCTATTTTGTGAAGTACACCAGTCCCTTCCGCAGAAAAACAACCCCACAACATCTTGCTGCCACCCCCGTGTTTCACAGTTGGGATGGTGTTCTTAGGCTTCAAAGCTTCTACCTTTTTCCTCAAAACATAACGATGGTCATTATGGCCAAAATGTTTAATTTTAGTTTCGTCAGACCACAGAACAGGTGGTCTGTAAGGTCTTTGTCAATCTTACTAGCGTCTACCAGCATCTTCGCAATAATAGGAGAGAGAAAAAGGTGCAATAGGGTCTTACCCGATTTACTGGGTAGAATGGTATAATAGTGGTGCACTCACCTGATCGGGTTGTGCCAGTCACAACCCCTTCATAGACATAAGTGAGTGCCTAAGCGGTCCAGCAGCGGCCCCGTTACAGAGCGGTTACAGAGCGGAATTCTTTTCCCTGAAGGAGGAGGCAGATGAGTCTCCGAAATGCGTAGGAATGAAATAAAATAAAAGAACATTGCTTTATGACATTGATGTTCATGGTCTTCAGCGTGGCAAAAACCTGTTTTCTCCAGTTTTTCTTTGATATACAGCATCTTCGCAAGGTATTTTCCTTTTGTTCCTGGATTGATATGCACGTCGGATCAAAGTACGTTCATCTCTGGTACACAGAACCCGTCTCCTTCCTAAGTGGTATGGTGGCTGGACATTCCCATCTTATTTGTACTTGCATAAAATTGTTTGTACAGATGAACTTCAGGTATCTGGAAATGACACCCAAGGATGAACCAGACTTGTGAAAGTCCACAATTCTCTTCCTGAGATATAGGCTGATTTCTTTTGACTTTCTCATGATGCTACACAAAGAAGCAGTGTGTTTCATTTGTGCATTAAATTAATCCACAGCTGTGTCTCTAATTAACACAGATGTTGCCAATGAACCTCTCAGAAGTTTCCAAAGACATAAAACCATCATATGGGCTGTCCCATATTGTTTAAAGGCATAGTACTCTTAGTGTATGTTAACTTTTGACTTTGCAGAAAGTAATACAAATTCCTTTAGGTTGTTTTGTACACCTTGCCATACAGAAGAGATTAACAAAGAAAACCATTCCTTCTCAGGAGCCACCGAAGACCCTCTACTGAAAGCACAGAACTGAGGGTGAAAGTCGTAGGTACCGAAAAATGGTGACCCAACAGTAGACTCATTACGACGATTGTTTAATGCAAATACAGCCAACGGTAAGACAACCAATTTTCTTGACTGCCAGACACAAAACACCTAAGGTATGTTTCTAGACATTCCGAATCACCATTCAATTGAGGATGGAACGCTGAATGATAGAATAGATGTACCACCAGACGAGTACAAAATGCTTTATAAAATTTACATAAAAAATGAGTCCTCTAATCTGACACCACATTGGAGGAAACCTCATGAAGCTTCATAATCTCAGTGATAAACTCTTGAGCTAAAGTTTTAGCATTTGGGAGAATGGTAAGGCAATGAAGCGAACAATCTTACGAAATCTTTCTATGACTACTAAAATTACAGTTTTTCTAGTAGATGAAGGAAAGTCATTAATAACATTTGTGGATAAATGTGTCTGTGGCACCCTAGACAAGCTGGGGCCACAGGTAACAACACACACACACCCCCACCCCCAGCAGTTCACAGCAGTCATCCCCAGTGAGACCTGATTTCTTCCCTCGGGTTCAGACAGACACACCAGGTGGGCGGAGTCAAGCAGATAGGCACGCCCACTGAGGAGTCTAGCTGGCCTGAGGAGGAGCCGGAAAAAGACTAAGGGGGATGGATGGCGTCTGGCCACATGTGAGCCGCGGCTGTGGAAGCAGGGACGCCAGTGAGGCAGACGGTAGTGGCCATCTGCAGGAGCCGGGAAGACAGTCCTGGTGGAACTGTAGGTAGCCGGGACAGGGTAGTGGCCCGTCCGGTACCGAACCGGGGAGCCAGCTGGAAACCGGAGCACAGGAGGAGCGTACACGAAGGTGAAGGTAAGGACTTACACTACCAACCTGGGGTCAGGGGAAAAACACCGCAGCCGTCTGTGAGACCCGTCCATCCAGCCGTTTGTTTTACCGGAGACTTTGCATTCATCATTGGCTGAGTGAGTACCACTGTGCCGTGCGGCACAGCGCTGCCCCCGCGACCCTGCACCTCACCAGGCCCCGTAACCCACCTTTCATCCCTAACCCTCACAGGGCCCCGGGACAACCAACCCCCTACCCACGGAGGGGAGAAACAACATCCAAGCTGCTCCCTGTCACCGCTCCCGGGATCCCCGTCCAGAGCAGCGGTGGTGTCACAACCTCACCACAACCGTGGGTGGCGTCACGGACAATATCCCTAAACCAAACAACCCCCCCCTTTCACTCACGGGTGAGGAGCGCTGCTCGAGTCCCCGGGATCCGGCCCACCGCTCGAGCCACCGACCGAGCAACAGCAGCAGCAGCAGCCGGACCCGAGCAGTGGGTGAGCGCAGCGTCCCCTCCCCGCCCGCGACAATTTGGCATCACGAACAGGATCTTACCGCTCTGCCGTCTGGTAGAGGTGCGCCTTGTGACCGCCGGAGGTGTCCGGCCGAAAATTTTGAGAAGCCGCCATTTTGGGCGCGAAAGATCCCCGCTCGAGCATCTCCTCGAGCAGTGGAGGCACGAAAGCCGAAAGCCTGTAGAGGAGGAGCCGGAAAAAGACTAAGGGGGACGGATGGCGTCTGGCCGCATGTGAGCCGCGGCTGTGGAAGCAGGGACGCCAGGACTCTGCAAGTATTTGGTTCCTGGAGCACCGCTGCACGAGATGTCCCGTCCGTCCGGCACCACTGAAACCTCAGTGCCCGTGCCCGCAGCCAACGCCCCGACCGACCCGTTACCCCTGTCACCGGTAGCGGACCTTGCAGCATCTGTGAGGGAGGGCCCAGATCTGGGGTCCCCAGGCCTTACCTTCGTCACCGCCCTGCCACCGGTCCCGGCTTCCATCCCGGCCGCACCGCTGATGACGACGGCCCCGGCAGTCCGCCCGGCCAAAACGGCAGCGAAGTACCCGTCCCATTAACAAATCTGGGCCCGTTCCTGGACTGGGGGCAAGGGGTGCTGCCCACTTCTTAGGGGCAGCATCAGGGCCAGGTTGTTTGGGTGGGTGACTGAAGGACCCGTTCCATTGTTATTATTAAAAGTGTATTGTTGTTGCAACGGTTGAAGTGATATGCCTCCCGTAAGGGAAGTTGTATGAAAAAAAATGCATGTGTGAAAATGTTTAAAAACGTTTTATTCTTTTTCAGTTCTTGAAAAATAAAACCGGTGATGGATGGGCAGCCCGCGGACGGTCTGCATTTTACTAAGGGGGAATGTGGCGCCCTAGACAAGCCAGGGGCCACAGGTAACAACACACACACCCCCGCCCCCAGCAGTTCACAGCAGTCATCCCCAGTGAGACCTGATTTCTTCCCTCGGGTTCAGACAGACACACCAGGTGGGCGGAGTCAAGCAGATAGGCACACCCACCGAGGAGTCTAGCTGGCCTGAGGCAAAAACCAGCTCAGACAAGTCCAGGCAGAGGAAGAGAGAGGAGGTCTGCAGAGAGGCAGACGCAGACTGGGGCCTAGGTTGGAGCCTAGGTCCCTCATGTAGCCAGTGAGGCAGACGGTAGTGGCCGTCTGCAAGGAGCCGGGAAGACAGTCCTGGTGGAACCGTAGGTAGCTGGGACAGGGTAGTGGCCCGTCCGGTACCGAACCGGGGAGCCAGCTGGAAACCGGAGCACAGGAGGAGCGTACACGAAGGTGAAGGAAAGGACTTACACTACCAACCTGGGGTCAGGGGAAAACACCGCAGCCGTCTGTGGGACCCGTCCATCCAGCCGTTTGTTTTACCAGAGACTTTGCATTCATCATTGGCTGAGTGAGTACCACCGTGCCGTGCGGCACAGCGCTGCCCCTGCAACCCTGCACCTCACCAGGCCCCGTAACCCGCCTGCCATCCCTAACCCTCACCGGGACCCGGGACAACCAACCCCCTACCCATGGAGGGGAGAAACAACATCCAAGCTGCTCCCTGTCACCGCTCCCGGGATCACAACCTCACCACAACCGTGGGTGGCGTCACGGACAATATCCCTAAACCAAACAACCCCCCCCCTTTTCACTCACGGGCGAGGAGCGCCGCTCGATTCCCCGGGATCCGGCCCACCGCTCGAGCCACCGACCGGGCAACAGCAGCAGCCGGACCCGAGCAGTGGGTGAGCGCAGCGTCCCCTCCCCGCCCGCGACATGTCCATGGTCTGCCAGGTATAGCCAATGGTAGGTGAGATCCACATGGACGAGTACGCGGGGTCTTAGAATGTGTACAAACGTTACAGGTAGACACAAAATTGACCACATACTTATGCAACCTTGGCCACCAAAAATGATGAGAAAGAATCATCAATGTCCCTTGATTTCCTGGATGACCTGCAAGAACCAAGTCACAATGCTCCCCTAAAACTTGGAAGTGCAAATTTAAAGGCACAAATACTTTCCCTGAAGTAAGAGCAGCAGTGGCATCCTCATGAGCCTTTCACATCTTCGGGCGGCTTTGCACGTTGCGACATTGCACGTGCGATGTCGATGGGGTCAAATCGAAAGTGACGCACATCCGGCGTCGCAGTCGATATCGCAACGTGTAAATCGTTTTTGATACGATGAACGAGCGCAAAAGCGTCGCTATCGTATCATCGCTGCAGCCTCCGACATTTCCATAATGCCGGAGCAGCGACAGGTGCGATGTTGTTCCTCGCTCCTGCGGCAGCACACATCGCTGTGTGTAAAGCCGCAGGAGCGAGGAACATCACCTTACCTGCCTCCCGGCTGCAATGAGAAGGACGGAGGTGGGTGGGATGTTTACATCCTGCTCATCTCCGCCCCTCCACTTCAATTGGCCGCCTGCCGTGTGACGTCGCTGTGACGCCGCACGACCCGCCCCCTTAGGAAGGAGGCGGGTCGCCGGCCAGAGGGACATCGCACGGCAGGTATGTGTGTGTGAAACTGCCGTAGCGATAATAATCGCTACGGCAGCTTTCACTAGATATTGCACGTGCGACGGGGGCGGGACTATCGCTGCAGCATCGGTAACACATTGTTACCGATGTCGCAGCGTGTAAAGCCCGCCTTAGCCTCAAGATCAGAGAACATGGTGGAGAAGGTACAGAGAAGAGTGTTCAGACAGTTACCATTACAGAAATCATTTAATAATCTCCCTTGACTGCCAATCAACCACTGGATTCTGCCTAACCAGCCAAGGTAGGTCAAGTACTATAGGGGCAGGGAGGCCTTAAAGAACATGACACAAGTACATTATGAAGGACCCTTATGCAAAAGTTCAAGTTATGCACAACTAGTGTCAAACACTCCTGTCCAAAAGGTGCATAGAGTTGATAGCAAATATGGAGATAGGTTTCTCCAGAATTCTACAAGGGAGACTATGAGTCTGGGCAAATCCGAATGACCATCCACCATATTAGCCCCCACCCAACAATTCAAAAGAAAAAAAAAATGTCCCTTTTGACCACAATAGATACAAACTCCCATCTTTAAGTGAACCGCAGGTGACCCAGACCAAGGAGAGACTCTCCCAACCTGCATGGGTTCATCCAGAACCATAGGTGAGCTTCACCACCAGGGAGATCTATTGAAAAAAGGGTCAACACAGGTCTATTCCTGAAGTATCTACCAGTGGCCTCTAAAGACTCCTGCGCTTTGTATATAGCCAGAGCATTTTTTAGCCTTTCAGACAGGCAATTACAAAAATGGCTTCTGACTCTGGGGTCATTCCACCTGGTATCAGTGGCCCATCTACGGAACTCTGAACAAAATACTTCTGCTGTCTGACCCCCACTGACAAAGTCTACGTAGCTTGGACTCAGCAAGGAAGACTCGGTCTAGTTCATCATAAATAGGACGAAGAGCCACAAAAACTCATCTACCAACCAAAGGGACAGAGAATTGGTCAGAAGTGAGAAGGCCCAGGACTGGGGATCACCTTGCAGGAGTGAGACAGTAATCCCCTTCTGCAGTTCCTCACTCGGTGAGCAGTGAGGGTGAAGCTTGAAATAGAATTTCAAGCTTACCTGAAAACCCCAAATTTATCTCTCCCCTAAGAAACCTATCCGGGAGGGATATCTTTGGTTCTGGTTTAGTCTGGCTGCGAGCCAGAACTAGCAGACCTGCAATCTGCTGCAGCTGCTACATAACCTGAGAATGTAGATCCGTCACTTCCAGAAATAAACTCTGCATCTCTGTTGTGCAATGACTGCAACTGGATCCATATTATGCACAACACACTCATGACAAGTTAGTAATGGAGATGGGTCGATCAGACACCCCCATTACTGATCCAGTAAGTATAAAGATAATAAAACACACAAAATATTTTTTATTTTAAAAAACACTCTCCTGTTTAATTAATTTATAAATAAAAAGCCATGAAGATCCAAAGTAGTCCACCGAATCTGACGTCGTCCACAAATGCGAATCTAAAACACATAAAAAGAAAGTTAAATAAATAAAAACAAGAGACAGTTAGTGATGAGCGAGTACTAAAAACCCCGGGTGCTCGAAGCTCGGGCCGAGCCTCCCAAGATACTCGTGTACTCGGCCCGAGCAACGAGCCCAATGTTATCCTATGGGAGACCCGAGTATTTTTGTGAAATGACCCCCCGGCAGCATGGAGAAACCCTAAAAATGGCACAAAAGTCTCAGAAGAGTGCTCAAATGACATGGCAACAGCATGGGGAAGACCCCTTGAAGCATTTATCACTCAAAAGTCACAGCTGTGAACAATTTTGTCCGCGTTTTACGCCATTTTTACGGACTCACCAGAAAACCTTCCAAAATGACCCCAAAATGATTTTTCATGGCGGAAATGTTAAGGGCACATACCCAATAGTGAGATAGAGCTGGTGTATGTTACTTTTTGAGATTAATACATGAAAGATTTTACGTGAAAACATTGTGTGGCACTCCGATGTCCCTGAGAAGAGACGTACATGAAGGCCTCTTGAGTCTAATGTGCCCATTTTGAGGAAGTGAGTCTTTGTAGAATTTTCCTTTGCCAGGGCAGCCAAAAATTGGGAGGCTCCACGTTGTCCCTGGATAGAGACGTGCATGAGGGCCTGTAAACCTGAAGTGCCCATTGTAAGGAAGTGGGTGTATTATATTATAGCCCTTAGGCAGGGCAGCCAAAAATTGGGAGGCTCCACATTGTCCCTGGATAGAGACGTGCATGATGGCCTGTAAACCTGAAGTGCCCATTGTAAGGAAGTGGGTCTATTGTAGTATAGCCCTTAGGCAGGGCAGCCAAAAATTGGGAGGCTCCACGTTGTCCCTGGATAGAGACGTGCATGAGGGCCTGTAAACCTGAAGTGCCCATTGTAAGGAAGTGGGTCTATTTCAGTATAGCCCTTTGCCAGGGCAGCCACAAATTGGGAGGCTCCACATTGTCCCTGGATAGAGACGTGCATGATGGCCTGAAAACCTGAAGTGCCCATTGTAAGGAAGTGGGTCTATTTCAGTATAGCCCTTTGCCAGGGCAGCCACAAATTGGGAGGCTCCACGTTGTCCCTGGATAGAGACGTGCATGAGGGCCTGTAAACCTGAAGTGCCCATTGTAAGGAAGTGGGTCTATTTCAGTATAGCCCTTTGCCAGGGCAGCCAAAAATTGGGAGGCTCCACATTGTCCCTGGATAGAGACGTGCATGATGGCCTGTAAACCTGAAGTGCCCATTGTAAGGAAGTGGGTCTATTTCAGTATAGCCCTTTGCCAGGGCAGCCAAAAATTGGGAGGCTCCACATTGTCCCTGGATAGAGACGTGCATGATGGCCTGTAAACCTGAAGTGCCCATTGTAAGGAAGTGGGTCTATTGTAGTATAGCCCTTAGGCAGGGCAGCCAAAAATTGGGAGGCTCCACGTTGTCCCTGGATAGAGACGTGCATGAGGGCCTGTAAACCTGAAGTGCCCATTGTAAGGAAGTGGGTCTATTTCAGTATAGCCCTTTGCCAGGGCAGCCAAAAATTGGGAGGCTCCACATTGTCCCTGGATAGAGACGAGCATGATGGCCTGTAAACCTGAAGTGCCCATTGTAAGGAAGTGGGTCTATTTCAGTATAGCCCTTTGCCAGGGCAGCCAAAAATTGGGAGGCTCCACATTGTCCCTGGATAGAGACGTGCATGATGGCCTGTAAACCTGAAGTGCCCATTGTAAGGAAGTGGGTCTATTTCAGTATAGCCCTTTGCCAGGGCAGCCAAAAATTGGGAGGCTCCACATTGTCCCTGGATAGAGACGTGCATGATGGCCTGTAAACCTGAAGTGCCCATTGTAAGGAAGTGGGTCTATTTCAGTATAGCCCTTTGCCAGGGCAGTCAAAAATTGGGAGGCTCCACATTGTCCCTGGATAGAGACGTGCATGATGGCCTGTAAACCTGAAGTGCCCATTGTAAGGAAGTGGGTCTATTGTAGTATAGCCCTTAGGCAGGGCAGCCAAAAATTGGGAGGCTCCACGTTGTCCCTGGGTAGAGACGTGCATGAGGGCCTCAAAACATTAAGTGTCAATTTTAAGGAAGTGGGTGTATTATAGTATAGCCCTTAGGCAGGGCAGCCAAAAATTGGGAGGCTCCACGTTGTCCCTGGGTAGAGACGTGCATGAGGGCCTCAAAACATTAAGTGTCCATTTTAAGGAAGTGGGTGTATTATAGTATAGCCCTTAGGCAGGGCAGCCAAAAATTGGGAGGCTCCACGTTGTCCCTGGGTAGAGACGTGCATGAGGGCCTCAAAACATTAAGTGTCCATTTTAAGGAAGTGGGTGTATTATAGTATAGCCCTTAGGCAGGGCAGCCAAAAATTGGGAGGCTCCACGTTGTCCCTGGGTAGAGACGTGCATGAGGGCCTCAAAACATTAAGTGTCCATTTTAAGGAAGTGGGTGTATTATAGTATAGCCCTTAGGCAGGGCAGCCAAAAATTGGGAGGCTCCACGTTGTCCCTGGGTAGAGACGTGCATGAGGGCCTCAAAACATTAAGTGTCCATTTTAAGGAAGTGGGTGTATTATAGTATAGCCCTTAGGCAGGGCAGCCAAAAATTGGGAGGCTCCACGTTGTCCCTGGGTAGAGACGTGCATGAGGGCCTCAAAACATTGTTCCCATTGCAAAGGAGCGGGTCTCCTGTCGTTGTAATGTCCATTCTGCAAAGAATGGGCGAAAAAATTTACCACTGGGGGTATACCTGAAACAAAGGCCTAAGTATTGCAATTTGTAATGGTCATCATCATGGTGGCGCATGAGGAGAAGGAGGAGCAGTCCAGCGATTATCCAAAGTCCAGAAGTGTGTACCCATGGGTGAGTGGAGGTACATGGCAAACTAAATTCCGCTCTCATTTGCTGGTGGTGTGGTGAAGTCTGGCCCAATCCAACCCTTGTTCATCTTGATCAGAGTCAGCCTGTCAGCATTTTCAGTTGACAGGCGGGTGCGTTTATCTGTAATGATTCCACCTGCGGCACTAAAAACACGCTCTGACAAAACGCTAGCAGCAGGGCAGGCCAGGACTTCCAAGGCGTAGAGAGCCAATTCATGCCACGTGTCCAGCTTGGATACCCAATAATTGTAAGGCACAGAGGAATGTCGGAGTACAGTTGTTCGATCTGCAAGGTACTCCTTCAGCATCTGGGCAAACTTAGGATTTCTTGTGGCACTACCCCGCACCTCAGGGGCTGTGGTACGTGAGGGGCTGAGAAAACTGTCCCACATCTTAAAGACTGTTCCCCTACCTCTGGCGGATTGGACTTGTGCCTCTCTCGGCTGTACGCCTCGGTTGTCCACTGATTCCTGACCTATGCCGCTAGCGTTTTGTGAGGGGAATGCTTTGCCTACTTCCGTGAGTATGCCCTTCCGGAACTGCTGCATTTTGGTTGACCTCTCCTCCACGGGAATAAGAGACAAAAAGTTCTCCTTGTAGCGTGGGTCTAACAGTGTTACCAACCAGTAATGATTGTCGGCCAAGATGTTCTTAACGCGAGGGTCACGAGACAGGCAGCTTACCATAAAGTCAGCCATGTGCGCCAGACTCTTAACAGCCAGGACTTCAGTAGCCTGACCAACAAGATGACTGAACATGCTGTCCTCCTCCTCCTCCTCCTCCTCCTCCTCCTCCTCATCTACCCTGTCCTCTGGCCAGCCACGCTGAACCGAGGATATGACTGGTGTGCATGTCATATCCTCAATTTGGCCGGAGAGTTGCTCCATGTCTTCATCCTCCTCCTCGTCATAGTCCTCCACTGCACGTTGTGATGAGACGAGGCTGGGCTGTGTGTTATCACCCACACCCACTACTGTTTCTTGCTGCAACTCATCGCGCTCCGCCTGCAATACATCATGTTTGTTTTTCAGTAGAGACCGTTTTAGAAGGCAGAGTAGCGGTATGGTGACGCTAATAATGGCGTCATCACCACTCACCATCTTGGTGGAGTCCTCAAAGTTTTGGAGGATGGTACATAGGTCTGACATCCATCTCCACTCCTCAGGTGTTATGTGTGGAGTTTGACCCATTTCCCGACGGCTTAGGTGATGCAGGTACTCAACAACTGCCCTCTTCTGCTCACATATCCTGACCAACATGTGCAGAGTTGAATTCCAACGCGTGGGGACATCACACACCAGTCTGTGAGCCGGAAGATGCAAACGGCGCTGAAAGCCGGCAAGGCCGGCTGAAGCAGTAGGTGACTTTCGAAAATGTGCAGACAGGCGGCGAACTTTTACCAGCAGATCAGACAGCTCTGGGTATGACTTTATAAACCGCTGAACCACGAGGTTGAGCACATGGGCCACGCATGGAACATGTGTCAGCTGGCCTCGCCTCAAAGCCGCCACCAGGTTCCGGCCATTGTCACACACGACCTTTCCTGGCTTTAGGTTCAGAGGTGTGAGCCAGTGATCTGCCTGCTGTTTCAGAGCTGTCCACAGCTCTTCTGCATTGTGGGGTTTGTCACCTATGCAGATTAGCTTCAGCACAGCCTGTTGCCGCTTCGCCGAGGCAGTGCTGCAGTGCTTCCAGCTTGTGACTGGTGTGGAGGGCACAGTGGATGAGGATGCGCAGGAGGAGGAGGAGGCTGAAGAGCATGACATTCCGGAGCTGTAGAGTGTGGGTGAAACACTGACTGAGGTAGGGCCTGCAAACCTTGGTGTGGGAAGGACGTGTTCCGTCCCTCGCTCAGACTGGGTCCCAGCTTCCACAATATTAACCCAGTGTGCCGTCAACGAGATGTAGCGGCCTTGCCCACAAGCACTTGTCCACGTGTCTGTGGTTAGGTGGACCTTGGGTGAAACAGCGTTGTTCAGGGCACGTGTGATGTTTTGTGACACGTGGTTATGCAACGCGGGGACGGCACACCGGGAGAAATAGTGGCGGCTGGGGACCGAGTAACGTGGGACAGCTGCCGCCATCAGGTCACGGAATGCTTCTGTCTCCACCAGCCTAAAAGGCAACATTTCCAGCGCAAGCAGTCGCGAAATGTTAGCATTTAGAACTGTGGCATGTGGGGTGTTGGCAGTGTATTTGCGCCTGCGTTCAAAGGTTTGCTGAATGGATAACTGAACGCTGCGCTGGGACAAGGACGTGCTTGATGATGGTGTTCTTTCTGCGTAGGCAACTGCAGGTGCAGGAGTGGAGGAGGCTTGTTCGCAGGCAGCATGGACAGGGGATTGGCTCGCATGCACAACCAGCGAAGACGTAGCAGTGACATCAGCAAGCACTGCTCCTCGACTCTGTTGTACTCCCCACAAAGTCGGGTGCTTGGCTGACATGTGCCTGATCATGCTGGTGGTGGTCAGGCTGCTAGTTTTGGTACCCCTGCTGATGCTGGCACGGCAGGTGTTGCAAATGGCCTTTTTTGAATCATCTGGATCCAACTTAAAAAACTGCCAGACTCGGGAAGACCTAACATTTGTACAGGCACCTTGTGTCGTCGTGTTGTTCCGGGGAACGGTTGCCTGACTTCTGCCTGGGGCCACCACCCTGCTTCTTACTGCCTGTTGTGATGCTACGCCTCCCTCCCCCTGTGCACTGCTGTCCTCGCTCTGCATATCCTCCTGCCAGGTTGGGTCAGTTACTGGATCATCCACCACGTCGTCTTCCTCTTCCGCACCCTGCTCCTCCTCCTGACTTCCTGACAATTGTGTCTCATCATCGTCCACCACTTGTTGAGACACGTTGCCAACTTCGTGAGAACATGGCTGCTCAAATATTTGGCCATCTGTACAGACGATCTCCTCATGACCCACTTCAATATGAGCTGGCGAGAGGCCAGAATGTGTGAATGGAAACGTGAACAGCTCTTCCGAGTGTCCAAGTGTGGGATCATTAATGTCCGAGGAGGACGTGTACTCAGCCTGGTGGTAGGAAGGAGGATCAGGTTCAGAAATGTGCGGTGCAGTATCACGGCTACTGACACTTGACCGTGTGGAAGACAGAGTGTTTGTGGTGGTGCCAATCTGACTGGAAGCATTATCTGCTATCCAACTAACAACCTGTTGACACTGGTCTTGGTTCAAGAGCGGTGTACTGCTGCGGTCCCCAAGAATTTGGGACAGGACGTGCGAGCGACTAGATGTGGCCCTTTGTTGTGGCGAAATTAGAGCTTGCCCACGACCTCGGCCTCTGCCTGCACCACCATCACGTCCACTTCCTTGTTCCTTGCCAATGCCCTTGCGCATTTTGCAATGCTGTGCACTGCTGACGTGTATATTCACTACTTGTGCGTTATATTAAAGTTTCTGGAAATTGCACACAAGTGCACCTGTACGCTGCCACCAACAGGCACACACGTGCGGTTTTAAAAACCAAGCACGGACGCAATAAGAACCTAACAGTTTTTTTTGGGGAGCGACAATTACAGACAAGTCAGACACTATCTG
This sequence comes from Anomaloglossus baeobatrachus, assembly GCF_048569485.1. NCBI lineage: Eukaryota > Metazoa > Chordata > Amphibia > Anura > Aromobatidae > Anomaloglossus > Anomaloglossus baeobatrachus. The sequence continues at coordinate 145,394,118 of NC_134354.1, forward strand.
GACTGTTTTACACTGTGTACACCAGCCCCAGATATGATGAAGGCTGGTATACGGTCACCACTACCCTGCCTGCCTGCCTGCCTGTATACTGGTACAATAGTCCTGACAAGGACTCTTTTGGTCACTAGCCTGTATTCAGACCTGGCTATACCCTGCCTGTATATAGCAACAGTAGTCCTGAGAAGGACTCTGCTACTGTACTCCGACCTGGCTATACCCTGCCTGCCTGTATACAACTAGAATAGTCCTGAGAAGGACTTTTGGTCACACTGTTTGCAGCCCTGCAACTGAAAAAGCTATAAAGGGCCGCAAAGCTTTCCCTGAATCAGCGACACTCTCCCTGCACTGACAGTCTGGATAGCTGTGAGCAGAGCACAGCGCGCCGGCCGATATAAAGGCTCGGTCACGCTGTGCAGGCCGGCCAATCACTGCAATTCCACAACTAACAGGGCTGTGGCATTGCAGTGGTCTGCCAGCCAATCCCTGCATGAGGGCTGGCTCTCAAAAGAGCGCCAACATGCAGGGATGAAGACCACGAGTACAGCACGAGTATCGCGAGATTACTCGGTCCCCGCCGAGCAGCCCGAGTACAGCGATACTCGTGCGAGTACCGAGTAGTGACAAGCATGCTCGCTCATCACTAGAGACAGTCACTCATTCACAAATTTATTATTTAATTTATTACGGTATTATGATTCTGAGAACGACTTTACATAGGTCACTCCCGGTCAGGCTGCGCAACTGCATGAAGCGTTGGTCTCAGAACAAGGCTCCATAGGTTGTGCTACAGAATTGGTGGAAGTCGTGGGAACGCCATGGACTTCGTCAGAGCTGTGGGATCTTTTTTTTAATAAATTGGCGAGCAAAGGACTGTCTCTTTCTTATTTCTTTAACTCTCTTTTTTTATGTCTTTCGGATTTCCATTTGTCGACTACGTTGGATTCTGTGGACTACTTTGGATCATAATTGCTTTTTTGTAATACCATGTGGCGCCAACACATCATGTGAGAGCACTCTGGCTGAGAATGGGACAGAGATCTGTGATTTTAATGCAACTGGATACAAAGTTGTTTCGCATTGAATCCATTCACTCATCTCATGCGTTTATAGAGTACAAAAAAGGAATATTTTTTATTTTGATAAACAATAATCTAAATCTCAATATTGCATTTTATTGTTTCAGTGAAAAGTTTTTCCTTATGGTGAAATTATTATTCCACTTATGTATGAAGTACACAAACATATGATACAAAAAACTTCAAAACAGGTCAAGTATATTTATCATTACTTTAAACACAATAATTAGAGTAGGATTTATTTTCAGCTTTAGCATAGCAGGGAATTGTGATGAAATCCCACTGTGCACAGGTCATTATGTAATACAAAGGTGGAGAAATCAGTTTCCCCACACACAGCAGCAGAAAGAGTTGCGATTCATGGCACTTATGAATGGAGGGGTCTACTTGAAATTGCATGATCACTGAACAACTGTTTAATCACAGATCCAGGGTGCGATAATGTCACAATATACGTCACATTTCTAGCTTTGCAGTTGTCTTTCACTCTTTTTGTTCCCGTTCTATTAAGACCTTCTCTCACATTGATTCGTAATTTGATGCTGGGAAGACGGGTTGACTCATCACTCATCAGCTTTAGAGCTCATCTTCCAGGTTTTGCTTTGAAACAACATCAACCTTTGTGCCATCTATATACTGTATGCTACTATTATTGTTTCTTATTATATAGTCTCATGGATTATCCAGATGACAGTTAGTCCATACAATAGGGATATGCATATATTAACCCCTTCACTATCTTGCGATTTTTCATTTTTTTTTTCGCCTTTTAATTTTTTTTTCCTTATTACAAGAGCCATAAGTTTTTAATTTTTCTGTCCCCATAGCCATATAAGGGCTTCTATTTTGCGGGACAAGTTGTACTTTTGAATGACACCATTCATTTTATCATAAAATTTACAAATGTCTTGAAATTGCAAGAAAAAGTGCAATTCTAAAAATTTTTATTTTTTTTATTTACTATGTTCCCTGTATGGTAAAACTGACCTGACAATATGTTTTTCCCGGTCAGTATGAATATGAGGATACTAAGGTATCTTTTTTTCTATTTAAGCAGTGAAAAATTTTTGCTTGTGTCACTATTTTCTGAGACTCAGAACAGTTTACTTTTTCGGGCTCTGAGGCTATGTAAGGGATTATTTTTTGCTCCCTGCGATTATATTTTTATTAGTACTGTTAAGGGGTAGATACAATGTTTTGATTGCCTCTTATTGCAATGTTGAGGAGGCCAAAACTCCTGGAATACTGACGTTTTGATATTTTTTTCTCTTTATGCTGTTTACCATTTGGATGAATTTATTTTATATTTTGATAGATCAGACTTTTACGAACGCAGCGATACCAAATATGTGTGTTTTTATTTATTTTTTGTTTTATTTTTAATGGGGCAAAAGGGAGTGATTTGAACGTGTGTGGGGTTTTTTAATATTTTTAAAACTTTTTTCTTTTTACTGTATTTACTAGTACCCATAGAGGACTGAAGCTGCATTAGAACTGCTCTGTACAGCAGAAATCACAGTCTCCAATGAATGCCGGCTTGCAGGCGGAGTTCACATAAGGATCATAATGACAGACACTGGGGTCATCAGCTGACCCCCGCCTGTCATGACAACCCATCAGCGCTACATGACCACATTATGGTGGTGGTATTGGGGAATGACATGCTCCCTGTCGGCATGCGTTAAATCCCAATGTTAGGGACAGTGGGATTTAACTGGTTAACAGCCATGGGCAGATCTCCTATCCACCCGCGGCTGTTAGAGAGACATTATGGCTGATAAAATCAGCTGTCATTAGCGGGCAATAAGATGGGCATGGCGTGCGAGCCTGCATCAAAGGCAAGGACACTACCTTTGATGTACATGTATGTCAAAGGTAGTGAAAACAATGCATTAAAAATCCCTTATTTTTTGCTAGTTTGTCACTTCTTGGCTGCAGAAATAAGCTAGGTCTGAACAAAGCATAAGCCTTAGCACTGGGTTTTATGAACCTTACATATTATTGTCATGGCTTCCCTCTCGTAATGGGACAGTCAAATATGAAGAGTCCATTTGTAAATGGATTGTAACAGCTGCATGGGCCAAGGTTTAGGCGGGCTTTGCACGTTGCGACATCGCAAGCCGAGGCTGCGATGTCGCACGCGATAGGCCCCGCCCCCGTCGCAGGTACGATATCGTGTGATAGCTGGCGTAGCAAAAATTATCGCTATGCCAGCTTCACATGCACTCACCTGCCCTGCGACCGTCGCTCTGGCCGACGACCCGCCTCCTTCCTAAGGGGGCAGGTCGTGCGGCGTCATAGCGACGTCACACGGCAGGCGGCCAATAGCGGCGGAGGGGCGGAGATGAGCAGGATGTAAACATCCCGCCCACCTCCGTCCTTCCGCATAGCCGCCGGCGGCAGGTAAGGAGATGTTCCTCGCTCCTGCGGCTTCACACAGAGCGATGTGTGCTGCCGCAGGAACGAGGAACAACATCGTACCTGTCGCGGCACCGGCATTATGGAAATGTCGGTGAATGCAACGATGATACGATAACGACGTTTTTGCGCTCGTTCATCGTATCATCTAGCATTTACACAGTATGATGTCGAAAGTGATGCCGGATGTGCGTCACTTTCGATTTGACCCCACTGACATTGCACGTGCGATGTCGCAACGTGCAAAGCCGCCCTTAGGCTCAGACTCCAGTCACAGTTTCCTCTGTGTGTGTGATGTTGTTTGTTGCTTTTATTTGTCACTCAGACCACATTTTCACAGATAATGCAGGTGAGCCCCATATGTAAATTTGGACAAGGAAGCAAAAAGTATATATAGTAAAAAAAAAAAGCTGAACTTTTCTGCTAGAACTAGTGCAGCTTATATACAATAGGTTGCAGAACCCATATTTGACTTTTACATCTTCTGTACAGTATATAGGTTGGTTTCTGCTTTGTGGATGCAGGTGGCAGCACATTTTTTGTGACTAATATTACAGTAGCATACCACACTTCAATAAGACCCTCCTTTTTCAGTTAATCTATCCCTCAGCTCCCTCCCTTGTTGTACACGTGCTAAAGTCTGATAAGTCAAGTATCTCTACACCAATGCACGCCAGCCTCAGTTCAACTTCACCTATGCCATCTCCCCGTTAACCCAATTCTGCCTCCTTCAGACCTCTGGCTCTATACTCCAGAAGCTGAGTTCTACAATCTATGATGTCCTCATACACAAGGCACCATGGCTTGCCTACTGTCTCCAGATGTTTCTTGTGAATTCCAGTTCCCTTCATAACATAAACAGTGGGGAAAAAAGTATTTAGTCAGCCACCAATTGGGCAAGTTCTCCCACTTAAAAAGATGAGAGAGGCCTGTAATTGACATCATAGGTAGACCAGCTGACATGTGGAGGGATTAATGCTCATTTGCCACGCGAGCTTGCATTAAAGAGACAGACACGTCCATGGACATACAGGTATGTCCTTGATCGTGAAGAGGTTAAAGGGAATCTGTTATCAGGTTTTTTGTTATGTATTATGTATGCAGCATGATGTAGGAACAAAGACCCTGATTCAGCCATTTTGGTTGCTCTTCTCTGAACTTTCTCCAGTTTGTTGAGTTTTTTTAAAATGTGGTGCCCGGGACTGGACACAGTATTCCAGATGAGGTCTGACCAAAGAAAAGTTGAGGGCGATAATTACTTCACGTGATCTAGACTGTATGATTCTGTTAATACATTCCTGACTAGTGTTTGCCTTTTTTGCTGCTGCATCACACTGTCGACTCACATTCACTCTGTGATTTATTAGTATACCCATGTCTTTTTTACATATGCTGTTGCTTAGCACTAATCCTCCCATTCTGTATATGCATTTTTCTTGCCCAGATATATGACTTTGCATTTCTCTCTGTTGAAAACCATTCTGTTAATTGTTGCCCACTGTTCTAGTTTCTTTAGCTCCATCTGAATCTTTTCTTGGTCTACTCTAGTATGTGAAATCAGCAAATTTAATCAGTTTACCCTCAATTCCTGCATCTAAATCATTGATAAAAATGTTAAACAACACAGGGCCCAGGACAGAGCCTTATGGTACTCCAGTTGAGATATATTTCTAATTGGATGTGCAGCCATTTATGACCACTCTTTGGGTCCGATCACTAAGCCAGTTATGAGTCCAATTAACAGTTATCTTGTCCATTCCAAACTTGGTAATTTACTCAATGAGAAAGGAATGAGTTACTTTGTACAATGCTTTGTTGAAGTCAATATGTACTATGTTACTGTATTTCCTTGATCCATCTGTGGTGCCCCTGAGGGTTCATCACCACAGGGTACTGCACCTTAACAGAGGTGCAGTATTCATCCCGGGTACGGAGGAGGTCATAGCCGGTAACCACCACAATCCCCCAAAACACATAGTTAATTGCCCTGCCACCGGGACTGGGTTAGGATGGGGTCATTTGGATAGTTACCACAAGGTATGGGACCTCCCACCCACTAGTTCAGTATCTCAGGTAACGGAGCCAGACAACGGGGATTAAGGCAACGCACACACAGACATTCAGTCAGTGACAGTTAGTTAGCAAAAAGGGAGAAAGTGAGACGTGGGGAGAACACGGTCGCTGAGGGGAGAGCTGCGCCATAGCTCCCTCAGGACCGAGAGCACAGAACAGGGTGTGGAGCCCTAGGCTGGTGGGCACTGCACATCCCGCCAGCAGAATCCACCGGGCAGAGGATTTCAAGTCTTCTGGCCACACAAAGCGCCCGGGGCACAGCAGCATATATAGCGCCAGGAGTCGTGACAAAAGAGCGGCAGCAGTAACGGACTTGCGCTGCCTGCCATACGGGACAGGAACGGAGCCCATCTAATGACTCAGGTCCCAGCGTAGCCTCAAGTCGCAGGGACTCACACAACACAGCACAAGTAGGAAGGACTCACATAAAGAAACACCGGTTCTGACCTCCGAACTATCCGGGAATGGCTGGAGCCCATGACAGCGTAGTCCGGCAGTCTAAAGTTGGTGACATCTTAGTGAATAAAGAAGTTTAAATTCAACCTCTGTGCTGTCCTCCTGTAATAGAGTGGACTACTACTCCCAACCTCCTTGTGGGCCTGAGCTCTGCCTGTGGAGAGCTGTACCAACCTAGCTGCATTACCATCTGCCCTCAGGAGGAACCTCTGGCAGTGGCGGCTCCTATATTAGCCGCAAACCACAGGTGGCATCATGAATACAAACTCTGCTCCCCTGTAAATAACCCCTCCATCTTTAGTGACACCACTGGGGTCACGGAACTGCGCCTGGCCGCTGTGACATTCCCATCGCTACACCGGCCCAGTAACGAGTAACCTCCAAGACCCCGTGGGCGCATCACATCCAGTCAGTGATTCTATCATGGAAAGAAATTAAGTTAGTCGGACATGACTTATTAGATTCAAACCCATGCTGGTGTGCTGCCCCTGCAGCGGTCAAACCGCTCAGATCCGGTGGTTGCTGTGGCTCGAGGGTCTCCGGACCCGGGGGCTCACGACCATTTCAAATGTAAAGGGGGTATTTACAGGGGATATGAGTTTGTGACGCCAACCATGGTTCGCGGTAAGGGGAGTACCGCCACTGCCGATGGGAGTACCCAGGGGAGATGGAGTGGGGCAGCCAGATGATGTTCCCTCCACGGGTAGGGGAGACCCCGGGACTCTGGATGATGGAGATGTAGGGGAGCTTGGTGCAGGTTGAAAGCACGGGAGGACAGCATACTCAATCAGGCAATGTTGGTAGTGATGCGACTGCAAAGCAGACTTTGACACAGAAGTAAACCAAGTCTCTGGGTGGCACTGCCACTTCAGGGGAGCCCGTCCGGGAGTCCGCTCCCTTTGGTATTGCTAGCGGTCTGTACCTTGCCTACATGCACTGTAATTTAGATGTTCTAAGTGACCCCTCTGCTTGATGCTGTTGGGGTCCCGCTCTCCACTGTTAAGTAGGGAAGCTATACTTTCAATGTCTGACACTTGGTATTTCAGGGGGCCGCATAAGCTGGAAAGCTCTATCCCCCTCGTTGTGTTGATGCCTTCGATCTCTGAGCTCTTGGGGAAAGTTCATAAAGAGACTATCCTCCACAGGTCAATGATCAGGTTGCGTGAAGCTACTCCCTGATCTAGGGTTTAGTACCCCGCCGTGCTCGGTACCGGTTCGGTTACTAGGTACTTTGGAGCCGATCGTTCCCCAAAACTAAGCCTGGCACCTTTCTCCAATACCCTGTGACCGGGTCTCCGACTCCTTCGGTCCCAGACCACCGTCTGCGACCTAGCCAAAAGTCCCCCAGGGAGCTCCAACTCCCAGCTCCTCACTATTTGGGAGATACTACTCTTCTCCAGGGAGCTGCTACCCCCAGCTCCTCACTCTTTGGGAGCTACTCCTGAACTAACTCTTACTTCCTTTTTCTGACTTCCTCCCTCCCACCAGTCTGCCTGACCCCTAGGCGAGTGGCCCTGTTCCAGCTAGACCACCCACTGGTGTGCCTGACAGGGTGTGGTGTGAGGTGGGACTAGGATTTGATGCAATACCAAAGGTTAGGATCCCAGAACCATGGGGGGTTGAGTCCTGCACCAGAAGAAAAAGAAGTGCAGTACCCTGTGACACCCTCCTTGACTAGTTCAGGGACGTCACACTAGCTCTGGTTAATGACTTTTTTTTTCATCCAGGTACTTGCATACATGTTGTTTAATCATTCGTTCAAAGAGCTTTCCTGGTGTAAAAGTCACGCTCACAGGCCTATAGTTCCCTGGGTCCACCTTCTTCCCCTTTTTGAAGATAGAAACATCATTAGCTCTTCTCCAGTCTTCTGGGACTTCTCCTGTTCTCCATGAATTTTCAAAGATTATGGAGAGTGGTTCAGAAATTTACACTGCTATCTCCTTCAGTACCCTGGGGTGTAATTCATCTGGACCTGGAGACTTGAATTTATTTATGTTAGCTAAGTATTCCCTCCCTATCTCTCTATTTATAGCTAACTTGGATTCTTTTGTTCCTTCAATGGTACAGTGACAATCAGTTGATGTTACATTTACTTTCTGAAAGAAAATAGATGCAAAATAGGAATTCTAGAATTCAGTCTTCTTTACATAATTTTTTTAGCACTTCACCATTTTCATCTTGTAAAAATCCTATAGCATCTTTGACTTTTCTTTTACTTTTGACATAACTTACAAATCTGTTTTAATTGCTTTTGACCTCTCTTGCAAGCCTTTATTCATTATCAGATTTAGCTAATCTGATGCGTGCCCTGCAGGTTATGCAGACTGCATCATGTTCTCCTTTAGATATGCCTCCCTCTTTCCATTTGATAAGCATTTATTTCTTCCTTTTTTAGCATATGTTTAATATCTGTGTTCATCCATCCTGATTCCCTTAAATGCCTCTTATAGAGATTGTTAACGATTCTGCTTTGAGAATCTCAGTTATAAAATTTTCCATCCTTCCTGAACTTTTCTGTCCTTAAGGCTACTTTACACACTGCGATATCGGTCCCGATATCGCTAGTGTGGGTACCCGCCCCCATCTGTTGCGCGACACGAGCATATCGCTGCCCGTGCCGCACAACATCGCCCACAGCCGTCACACATACTTACCTGTCCGGCGACGTCGCTGTGACCGGCGAACCGCCTCCTTTCTAAGGGGGCGGTCCGTGCGGCGTCACAGCGACGTCACTGAAACGTCACTGAACCGCCGCCCAATAGCAGCGGAGGGGCGGAGATGAGCGGGACGTAACATCCCGCCCACCTCCTTCCTTCCGCATAGCGGCCGGGAGGCAGGTAAGGGGAGCTTCCTCGTTCCTGCGGCGTCACACGCAGCGATGTGTGCTGCCGCAGGAACGAGGAACAACCTCGTTACTGCTGCAGTAACGAGATTTGAGAATGGACCCCCGTGTCGCTGATTAGCGATTTTGCGCGTTTTTTCAACGATGCAAAATCGCTTATCGGTGTCACACGCAACGGCATCGCTAATGCGGCCGGATGTGCGTCACGAATTCCGTGACCCCAACGACTCCGCATTAGCGATGTCGTAGCGTGTAAAGCCCGCTTTAGGGACATTCAGCAATTGGATCTCTCCAATCCTCTTTCTGACTCCCTTAAAATCTGCCTTTCTGAAACCCAACCCTGAAGTCTGAATCTTCACACGTCTTCCTCCTCTAGGTATCCAAAATTTTGTGATTAAATGATCGCTACCTCCTAGGGTCCCAGGCACCCTTATCTCCTCAACAATTTGCTCCTTGTTTACAAGGATTAGATGCAATGTAGCTTTACCTTAAGGCCACGTCTCACTAAGTGACATCGCTGCTGAGTCACGGTTTTTGTGACGCAACAGCGATCTTGCTAGCGATGTCGCTGTGTGTGACATCCAGCAACGACCCGGCCCCTGCTGTGAGGTCGCCGATCGTTGCTGAATTTCCTGGACCATTTTTTGGTTGTTGCTCTCCCGCTGAGAAGCACACATCGCTGTGTTTGACAGCGAGAGAGCAATGATCTGAATATGCAGGGAGCAGGGAGCCAGCTTTTGCGGACACTGGTAACCAACACACATCGGGTAAACAAGCAAAGTGCTTTGCTTGGTTACCCGATATTTACCTTGGCTACCAGCGTCCGCAGCTTCTAAAAGCCGGCTTCCTGCTCCCTTCACACGTAGCCAAGGTACACATCGGGTAACTATAAGCAAAGCGCTTTGCTTAGTAACCCGATGTGTACCATGGTTACGAAGCACAGCGTTGTTACACGGGTCGCTGGTGGCTGATCTCTGATCGCTGTGCAAATCTGCCTGATTGACAGCTCACCAGCGACCATGCAGCGACGCTCCAGTGATCCCTACCAGATCAGATCGCTGGTGGGATCGCTGGAGCGTCGCTAAGTGTGACGGTACCTTTACTGTATCTTTTGGAAGATAAAGTTGTCAGCAAGAGAGGATAAGAATTTACTGGACTTGTTACTTTTGCCTGAGAGAAATTCCCAAAGAATGTCTGGATAGTTGAAATCTCCCATGATCACAATGTCGTATTTTTTTGAGAACTTGCGTTCATCCATCTCTTCAGCTTGCCCAGGCGGCCTGTAGTAAACTCCTACAATGGTGTCCTTTCCCTTGTTCTCTCCTTGTATTCTTACCCAGATAATAAAAGGAAAAAGCACAAATATGATCTTACTGTGACAAGATGAGACTTTGAGATAAAGGTTATGCTCACCTGGAAGGGTTGTGTCAGGCACAACCACCGATAAAAACTCAGAAACACAGCTGCTGCAACCCCAATACTGACAGTACTTAAGGATTAAAAAGAAACTACTTTTGGAGTAACCTCCTTCATCAGGATATTCACCAATATCCTGAAGAAGGAGGTTACTCCGAAATGCATTGATTAAGGTCACATATAGAAGATCCTGCATTCATCTTCTTTATACAGCAGCATGGTTTTTTAATCCTTCCAGCTCATATATTCTTACCCAGGTTCCAGAGAACTCACAGTCTCTGAAGCTTCAATCTCTGTGGAGATGTATGCTTTTCTATCATACAATGTGACACCTCCTTCCCGTTTATGAAGTCTGTTTCTTGCAAATAAGTTGTATCCTTATAGCCTTGTATTCCAATCATGTGTATCATCCCACCAAATTTCCGTGATGCCAATGACATCATATTTCTTATCCTGCATTAGTAGCTCCAATTCTTCTTGTTTGTTGCCCATGCTCTGTGCATTTGTATAGAAACATTTTAGTTTGTGATCAGTTTCTTTTTCTTTAACATTTTAATTTTTATGATATTTTTGTCTTTGTTCTTCCTTTCCACTTCTAATACCAAAGTTCTCAATAGTATTTGTCAGCTGTATGGGTTTCACTGACCTTTTGTTTGATTTTCACATTGTTCTTGTTTAAGGGGCACTTTGCACACTATGACATCACAAGCCGATGCTTGCGATGCTGAGCGCGATAGTCCTCGCCCCCGTCGCAGCTGCGATATCTAGTGATAGCTGCCGTAGCGAACATTATCGCTACGGCAGCTTCACATGCACTCACCTGCCCTGCGGCGTCACTGCGACGTCACACGGCAGGCGGCCAATAGAAGCGGAGGGGCGGAGATGAGCGGGACGTAAACATCCCACCCACCTCCTTCCTTCAGCATAGCCGGCATGAGCTGCGGGAAGCAGGTAAGGTGATGTTCCTCGCTCCTACGGCTTCACACACAGCGATGTGTGCTGCTGCAGGAGCGAGGAACAACATCGTACTGTCACAGCCGCGTAATTATGGAATTCCCCGACACTACACCGATGATACGATTACAACGCTTTTGCGCTCGTTAATCGTATCATCTAGGATTTACACACTACGAAGTCGAGAGCGACGCCGGAAGTGCGTCACTTTCGACATGACCCCACCGCACCTGCGATGTCGTATAGTGCAAAGTGCCCCTAAATCTCTCCTGATGAGTGTAGCAAGGCGTCTTCCAAATATGTTTTTTCTAGTCTTAGTAAGGTGCAGCCCATCTCTAGTAAGTAGTCTATGATATAGGTAATTTACTCCATGATCCAGAAATTCAAATCCTTGCAGACAGCAGCATCGATTTAGCCAGTTGTTCATCTGTAGAATCTTGTTCCATCTCCTTGTTCCATGGTCATCCTCTTGAAGGATGGATGACTAGACCACCTGTGCTCCCAGTTCTTTCATTTTATTGCCTATGTCTTCAAAGTCACTGTATATGGTTTCCAGGTTTTTTCTTGCGTCAGTTGTCTTGAGTCATTTGTCCCCACATGTATTAGTAGGAATGGATAGGCATCTTTAGGTCTGAAGAGTCCTTTTAGCCTGTTAGACACATCTTTGATTTTTGTACTTGCAGATTGCGGCCTCTGTTCCTCGCAACAGGGAAATCCCCACGACTAATAATCTCCATTTCTTCTTTACAGCATTCTTCTTTCTCCATTCAAGAGGACTCTGAGTGCTTATGTAGCACCCCTGAAGCCATCAGGAGCTACAAGGAACTACATCCTGTCAAAGATGCAGGACCTACCCCCAGGGACCCAGAAGACCAGTGCCGGTAACACCAAAACACACATATAATCCCTATTTTTCCCTTCCCCAAGGACTGGTGACAGGCTAGGGTTGGATCCAATGAATGGTCACCTAGGGGTGGAACCAATCCAGTCCACTAGACAACAACCAGGGAGGAGGGGTCAGACAGTCAGTAAGTGGAAGTGAAAGGAGACGGACATAACAGTACTGACGAGAAAGTGTAACAGTGACCTGTCAGGCTCAGGCGTGTGGTTGCCGAAGGAGTATGATGGAGTACTCTCGGAGCCATAGCACTGACAGGGTGAAGAGCCCTAAGTCAGGCAAATGCTCCAGGCAGACTTGATAAAATCTGCACGGTGAGGGGACCATCCAGGACTTCACCGACCATAAAGTTCGGGGCACCAGCAGTGATGGGAGAACCAGGGACCAGAACAGAACACCGACCCTACAGGGTTCAAACTGCAGCCGTATGGACTAAAAACAGAGACAACTAGGAGGGGACCCCCAGACGCTCCAAGCCACGGGGACCCACCAACCAGAGACAGGTGCATTGGAAAGAAGCCACCAGGTTACCACAACGGCACTGGGACTAAGGGGACCAGTGGTGAGGACCAGCCTCCATCGGGTTGCAAGCATCACCATCATGAGTAAAGAACCAGTTGCACTGCAATCCCTTGTGTGGTCTACCTTCTTTCCGAGCCCTGGTATTGTAATTGGACTTAAACATCAAATACCATCATTTGTACCCTGGGGCCTAGCTCTACTTGCGGATTGCCACAACATCCAGGTATTACGTCACCACTGGAGTCTGCTCCAGCGACTTCTGCTCCGATCGCCAGGCGACGCCGTGTTCCTGCCGTGGATGGTGCTGGTGATGGGAGAGGAGTCGATGCCAGCAGCACCGGTGGGCGCAGGCTCCGATCATCCACTGGGCTGGGTTATCTTGGGATCTGCAGTCTGGCTGACTGTGGGTGGCGGGTGTCTTCCAGCTGAAGTACCATCATTCAGCTACAGCTAATGGGAAGACACCACACCCTTCTTATTCCCCCTCCTGTCTGCTGACCTCTGCCAGAGATAGTTCTGATTCTGGCTCATGTGCTGTTTGTTTTGTGATTCCTGTGCGCTGACTTGCTTGTTGTTGACTATCCTTCTGCCTGCTGTTTTGTACCTCGCTGCCCGACCCGGATCTGACCACTTCTATGTTTTCTGTTTACGCCTTTGCCTGCCGATTCTGTCCCTGTCCTGCTGTTCCTGGTTTGACCCTGCCTGACGACTACTCTCATCGGACTGCAGCCTTCCACGGGTAGAGATCTCCAGGGCCCTGCGTAATTCCAAATCCCTGTAAAGGGGTTAAAGGGTTTCAGGGTTCTGGGGTCCTGCTTGGTGAGGGGCTTCCCTTTAGTCTGTCCATTACATCCTACCTGAGTCTGTTGATCCAGGCAGGTGTTACACCAGGCTGCCATTAACATCAGCCCCAGTAGTGAGAGACTGTGCAGCAGCGGCTCCATGTATCTAGCCGCAACCCGTAAGTGGCATCATGACAAAACCTTTATTATTATTTCCCTGTACATAACCCCTTTAAAACGAACCCCAGGGTCACGGAACTGGGCATCGCCACCCAGTGAACTGTCCCAGTAAATATACTGCCCGGGACCGAGTACCCCAAGGCCCTGAGGTGTGTCACTTACACTAATGTTTTATGTGGGTAAAATCTTATCTTGATGTACTTGATCATCGTTCAACTGTGTGAGAGTTTGGTACTGGTTCCTGAGCAGTATTGGTGCTGATTGCCTCCCGATCCTCCTGCTTCTCTGAGTCACATGTTTCCATCCCTCTGTTTCTTCAGGTGCAACACAAATTTCGTCTTCTTCTGTATTTTGAAGAGATACTTCTGCTCTGTTTAAGAACTTCTCACAAATAATTTTTAATGTAGCTATTCACCCTTTTAGACTGCAAGTTTTCCTTCAACTGGGTTGGTATATCTCCACCCCCACCAGTGATTGTCAGCCTCTTGTGTACAATATAAATTGACAGATAACTGCTAATCAGTGCTTGTGGCGAGGTTGGATCCAGAGGCAAGAAATGCCTAGTACTGTAGTGATAATCTCCTGCTGATAAACCAATGATTTTATCGAAACGGCAAATCACAGCCTAGTAAATGACATTGCTGGAGTCAGGCTTTCAGCATCTACATAATAATGCTCTCAGATTACATAGCAAAACCTGCTGACAATCCTCTTTAAGGCTGCTCGATTTGTGATATATCAGGTTAAAATATTGGTCTATTTTTTTTCCATACAAATAAAAGCTACGGCGCTCTTTATCAGACCAACTGAGCTCAGCTCTAACCTCTGTTGTAATCAACACGAAATATTTATTAAACTGTACCTATAGAACAGTAAAATAGGAATAAAAACACCAAAAATTAAAATAAAAAAAAATAATAAAATTCACAACTTTTTATACAGTATTATTTCATTTTTCTAATATTATTGTTCACCTGTATGGTATATCTGGCTTCTAAAGAATTGATAAATTCTCAATGAAATTCAGTGTTACTTAGAGTTAAAGTCTATGATCAGACACAGAGCCAGGTGTAAGGTATTTGATATTTCATTATAATTGTTCAATGAAGCGTTTAAGCTTGGTGGATCTTTTATAAACTGTAATCTTGAGCAATGATTTCTTTTCTTATTTATTTTGCTTAACTTCATGATATCCTTAGTAATTTTATTGATTGAGTTGACCTCTTTGGCTTGGATTAAAAAGCAGATTATCCCGATATTGTTGTATGTCAAGAAAACCAGTTTCAACAATGCAAGATTTTATTTGCCTCCACAATGCCAAATCCTACTTACACTAAAGTGATTGTTTTATCCAGACATACCTTATGTGGCCAGAGATCCTAATCTGCCACAGGGATTTTCCTATGATTCTAAATATGTTACTTAAGATGGGGAAGCCTGCTACTAAAAACATACTTGGGTTTATTCATGCAATTATGATATTTTTCCAAGAGCTATGTCGGTCTGCTTTGTTGTGAACTTATAAAAGATCACTGTAAGCCATTCCTTCTACAAATGTAGAAACTGTCAAATTAGGTGGCACTCTCGTACATAAGCAAAGCCCACATGCTTGAAGTGAAATATAATTGGATTTTGGTCAAAGATTAAGGGTAGTGTCTGCTTGAGGCCTGCAACACACTTCCGTGCCGCCGGTACGTGTTTGGGACGTTTTTACACGTACCGGCGCCACGAGCACATGTGCACCAATGTTACCCTATGGTAAGAGGCACACACACATAAAGCCACACGGAGCGTGTGTACGTGTGTCCGTGTGTGCGTTTTTTAACACGGCTGACATGTCCGCATTTCTCCGACATCACGCAGACTCGGACCCGCTAAAGTCAATGGATCCGTGCCTGCACGTACGTGACACGTAGCATGTATGTGTGCTTTCCATACCGTCCGTGCTTGTTTTTTTGTTTTTTTAATAGTGAAACGAATCAAGACAAATGGACTGCACACTGACATGACACATTCGTATCTCACGCACACACGGACATTCAACACGCAAGCACAGCGAGCATACGCCATCACACGGATGTCACATGTACTGGGAAACAAAGATCAAAAACGGAACACGGACCCAAAAAATGGAACGCGCGACACGCTTGTGTTTTTTGCGGAAGTGTGTTTCAGGCCTAAGGGTGTGCAATGATTAGCTTATACGAGTATAGTCATGCGATAAGGTAACCCTGACCTTCAGAGCTGATGCTGTGGGCCATGTGGTTTGAGCGCCCTAAGTGCAGTAGTGACCTCAGGTTACCTTAAGTCACTGGCTGTGTGGCACCTCATGAGTTTTAGGCACATATGCACAATACTTCAACTTTCTTCCTTTTAAACATACACCCTTTTTCCTGGTCAGTTCAATTGAGGTCACAGCTGAGTTACTGTCACGCTCCCCGGGTCCCCTGCACTGCTCCCCGGCTCACCTGTCACGCTCCCCGGCTCCCCTGCCTCGCTTCCCGGTTCCTCGGTCCGGTCACCGCCGCTCCCCGCTCTCCAGCATCCATTACCGGCGCGTCCCCGGCATCCTGGTCCCCGCTCCCGGCGCCCGTCGGCTTCTCAGCCCCAGCCCGGCTCTGCTGCTTCCTCCTCTCAGCTTCCTGCTCTGGCTTCTGGCACTCGGGCCGCGCGCATGCGCATTAGGGCGCGCGCGCGGTCATTGACCCTTTCTTAAAGGGCCAGCGTCCATTAACAGGAAATGAAGCACACAGGTACAGGGTATAAAGGGGTTTAATGTCCAAGTGGGCGGGGCCTGATCTTCGTGTTTCTCAAGCTAGGAGTCAGGTCTCCTTGTGTTCCTGTGAGATACTCACCTCTCTCTCTTCTAGAGCCGAGCCTGCTTCGCCATCCGGTCCTGCCGAATCCTGAACCCCGAACGCTGCCTATCTGCCATCCTGAACAGTCCGTACCATCTCGGATCCCTGCGGTGACCCGTCATCTCGCTCCAAAGGTTCCGGACCCCGCCTGACATCTTCTCGGCTTCCGAACCTGAGCTCCGTCACCCGGACTACCATCCGTGACTCCGTGGTCCCAGGGACTTCTCCGTTATACTCTTGTGCACGGACTGTTCTGCTGCCTATAGTGCTCCAGCTACCGGACCCCTTACCATCATCAAGGAGTTCGGCCCAGTGGATCCACCTCCTGGGTCTGCCCGTCCACCTGGCCCTAACAGTTACCTAAGTTAAGAACAGCAGGCTGTGATCTCAGGTGAACGCATTGACGTCACAGCTGTTTTCCTGACGCCGAAGTGCTTGGTTACATTTTCTAATGTGATCACACACTGGATTATGACGGACCTGCAGGGTTGTTTTGGGAGTTAAGAAATAGGAGAAAGAGGACTTTTTTTAATAAAAGATTTTTCTTTCTTTCTGTTTATTTCTTTTTACTTACATGATTTGTAATTGGGGGGTCTTATAGATCCCTCCCCATTACTAACCTCGACCTTGATGACAGCAGTGATTTTTTTTTTACAAATCACAGCTGTCATTAACCTTTTATACTATCTTGATTGTCACCACTCTAGGGCAATTGGGATGAGCCAGGTAAAGCGTCAGGATTGGCATAGCTAATGGATACCCCAACTTTGGGGTGGCTGCAAGCTGCTTTTTTTAGACTGATTAGGGCCCAATAACCATGGGTTGCCCCAGCCCGAGAATACCAGCCCCCAACTGTTCACTTTATCTTGGTTCGGTATCAAAATTGGGGGAACCACATACCGTTTTTTTAAATTATTTATTTAAATAATTAAAAAAGCAGCATAAGGTCTGTCATAATTTGATACACAGCCAAGATAATGCACACAGCTCCAGGACTACATCCTCCAGCTGTCTGCTTTATCGGGGCTGGGTATCAAAATACCCCATTTTTTCCAATTGTTTATTTTTTTTACACTACACTTCCAGGATCCAGACAGCTACTGTGAGGTCAACTAATCATAGACACCAGCACGCCAACAGACTGACTGTAACTAATCAGAGACAGTATCACAGAGGATGAGTGGGGAAAGCGATGAATATACATGAGATCTAATGAGGGGACCCAGAAGCAGTGTGACAGCCGCTTGAAAGACTCGGTAAGCATAACTATCCTCCTTTAATCACCAGTGTGCTTTGTTTTGCAGACTCCTAGCCCTTTCTAACACTAGTTTATAACATTTAGGTTCAGGTACCTTAGACTTATATGTCCGGGTTCAAGTCCGATCACGAACATCTTCGCCCATCTCTATTCCTAAAACAATCCCTGATACTTGCCATTGACTTCAGGTTCAGAGGGTTAGGGACGTCTTATTTGGTACAAATGACAGCAGTAGACCGATTACTTGTGCACTTTTTTGTAGCACTTCTCACTTTTTAAGTACATTCAGGTGAAGAATATGATTGTAAGCTTATAATGGGTATTCCCAACTTATATTGCCAGGAGCACAGTGCTCCCCACTCTCTTCTGCCAGCTTTGTGCTTTGCTTGGGATAGTGTTCTGCTGAAGATTCAAAGGTTGAATCAGTGGCATAGTCACTCCGCTTATCCAAACTGTGCTCCATTCTAAAATGCTAGCAGTCACCTTTGCCTCTCAGCATGAAAGCAGCACAGGAAAACTGTAAAGCAATAAAGCCTGCTTGCACTGATCACTAAAATGCTTGTACAGGTAAAATATATCTTTGTACCGTGTTAGCCAGTAAAGATAAAAAAAGTTTGTTTAAAAGAACCGAGAGTCCTCAGTAGTTGATACATTTTAATGGCTAACTGAAAAGATGGTAATAATAGCAAGCTTTCGAGACTACTCAGGTCTCTTCATCAGGCATGGTGTAACTCAAAATCTAAAGAGTCACATGACTCTTCAGATTTTGTGTTATACCATGCCTGATGAAGAGACCTGAGTAGTCTCGAAAGCTTGCAATTATTACCATCTTTTCAGTTAGCCATTAAAAGGTATCAACTACTGAGGACTCTCAGTTCTTTTAAACAAACTTTTTGTACTAAACCTAGTATTTATCAAGTATGGACTCCTTCCCTCAGCCACAGTCAAACAAAACAGGAGTAAAGCAGTACTTGAATAATAAGTGGGAAGGTTATGTGGGCAATCCCAAATCCCCTTGAAGTAAGTCAGCAGGTTTTTGCTATGTAATTTGAGAACAGCATAAGTTAGGGGTTACAATACAGAATTCAATGATGTGTCACATGTCAAGTTGTGTGCTGTTGTTTTCTTTAACTGAAGGCTTTATCACCTGGTGGATTTGTAAGGGGATACAGAAGTGAAGAGACATGCAGTAATGCTAAACCATCTATCTGCAAGTTACTATTGCCATCTGCAGAACAAAATTGGTAAGACTCGTGAAGGTGGAGAGAAGGACAACAATAGGAAACAAAGGGCAAGTTATATGTCCCCTTGGGAGCAGATCAGATGAGACACCAGGTCAGGTGACAGGTGTAGCACAGTTACTAAATATAAAAGACTTCGCTGGATGAAAAAGGAGCAAAATTGGCTCTTGAACCTGAAGCAGAAAATTTGTGTGGAAAGTGGAGTAAGCTTATATTTGGCGATGACCAAGACTGGAAGGATGATTGTATTCAATAACTAAGGAGGATGAAATTCTGTGTCTGAAGAGGAACGAGGACAGAGTTAACAAGGAAAACCCTTGACATGATCCAGAATTTGTCCTGGCTGAAGAGGAGGACTGTGTTTGTGAGCCGTTGCTTCTTCTTCAGACATACAGTACCAAGTGGGGACTGAGAGTCTGTTTCAGAAAATGGAGGTGGTAAGCATGCTGTGTGAGAGGAGCTATCTACTATATTGGACCTGTTGAAACATGCAGGCGCTTGGAAAATCACCAGAACAATCCTTAGCAACAACTCATATACAATGAGGACAAAGAGAAACAGAGTCTTTAAATTTGCTATAGTAATAAGCCCATACAAGCAAAGTGATGTGAATATTAAATATTTTATTATATTGAGGTGCCGTTGGGTACAAAAATACATAAATATATAAAGACCAAGGGAGCGGTGCTGAAGGGGAAAGAACCCCACGTGTCCCAGAGAGGAAAGAGGAAAGTTCCTCAGCAGAAATCTTTAATCTTTAAAAGGTTACTGAGGGGTGGCTGATAACAGAGAGTAAGGCTGCAACACAATAGTGGGAATGAATATACAGAATGTCCAGTTATAACCCCAAATGCAAGCAGCACCACTCACCTCCTCAAATCAATACAGATCACTGCACCGCCGGGATAACCACGTGGGGACCAGCGTCTCAACACGTGTTTCGCGTGTAGCTTCGTCGGGAGACGGATAAAAAAGTGTGCATGAGCTGACCTTAAGTAGACACCCAGGGTGCATCACATGCCCCCACCCTGAGCTTGTCACGGGAAGCCCTGAAGCCCGGAAATCCGCCCACGTTCAGCGTCCACAGTAGGGGCCGGACGGAAGAAAACTTCCTGTGACGTCAATATTGTTGTTCCGGCCCCGCTGTTAAGGACGCTGCCGCAGCGGTGTCCAGGCAACAGGCACACCCCGTGACGCGTCTCCAAGTCCCACCCCCCTCCCCATCCATCAACCCCTCGTCGCACACAGAACCACCACTCACAACCAAGGTAGATCGGGATCTCTCCATGCCACCCGCAAAGAGAAAAACAAAAACAAAAACTCACCCCATATCCCCGCAAGTGTACCCGCCACACTGACAACAAGGTGACATCAAAAAACAGCCGATAAATAATCATAAATAAAGTATCCCTCCCCCTGCAGAGTGGGATCCGCCAAAATTCCAGGCAGTCATCCATCGGCTATCCCAGATCACCAGGGAAGCCTAGATGCAATGAGAAGGGTCCTGTCAACCTACCATCCTAGGGGGAGCACAGGGGATAGAGCCAGAAGACCCCCCCCAAAAACTCTAACATGTAACACCTTCCCAAAGGTAATGGAAAATATCAGATTCTAAAGTTAACAATGGCAAGTATATTTATACTAGTAGTGGTACAGAAGATTTATCCTACAGGAGTCCATAAGGCCAATTGAACACATGATGTGATCAATAAACCATATCTTCATTATCCATCATGTGAACCGGAATCTCAGATGTAGGTAATCCTCTGTTACGATAGTTGCAGTCCATCCATTGTGGGGGTGGGCGTAGGAAGGGTTCCTCCTTCTCCTCAGGGGCGGGAGAGCCAGGGGGGGGGGAGAGGGGGGGGAGGGTTGTGGGGGTTTTTTGGGGGGTTTTTTGGGGATGGGGTGAAAAAAAGGGGGGGGGGGGCCCAGATGCTTCACAAAGAATGATACATATGGGTGTCCACTGACTAACAAAAAGAAAAAAAAAAAAAAAAAAAAAAACAAACACACTGTTAAAAAGAGAACCATAAATACTGTCCAAAATAAGCTAAAATAGATAAAACAGGTTGCGAAGAGGACCGCATAGGTAGTCTCAAATGCTCAGATGCTATACCAAGGTACCCATTGTTGGCACCTGTGTGCGTGACCACACGCCAAACAAAGTCAGTGATACCCCGTAATATCCCAATAAAGAACAGTGGAAAGAGATAGCATTATAGGAAAGGCGCAAACGAGACCCGCTCGTTGAGACCATGCGGGGACATGGTACCCAGGGTGAATATCCAGCGACATTCAACTTGTGCCAGTCGTTTTTTTAAGGTCTCCACCCCGAATGCCCATGTGAACCTTGTCAATACCCCGAATCCTAAGACCTTTTGGGTCACAATTGTGAGCCATCCTAAAGTGTCGGGGTATTGTTTTCAAGGTATCCGGGTCTAGAGCTTCCTTAGCTGCGAGGATGTCACGCACATGTTCTCTTGTGCGTATTCTGAGCTCGCGGGAAGTCAAACCGATGTATATCAAACCACAGCCACACGTGGCATAATAAATTACGCCAGATGTGCTGCAGGAGATGTACTCTCGGATCCGATATTCTTTCTTCCCGTCAGCTGTGGAGAAATGGGTCGCACGAATAATATTCTGACATCCCCGACAGCTACCACATGGGTAGCAGCCAAGCCGTTGAGGACCACAGCCAAAGAGAGGGGGCACCGTAGCCACATAATGGCTATGCACTAAGGTGTCTCTAAGGCTTCTACCTCTCTTGGCTTTTATGAGAGGACGTGCTGGAAGATATCCCTCCAGAGAGGGCTCAGTCTGAAGAATCCCCCAATGTTTATTCAGCACTCCTCTTATTTGGTCCCATTGACGGCAGTAGGTGGAGATAAACCTGGCCACAGGTTTAGAATTTGTCACTGGGAGCTTTCTCTCCACCAATAATTGGTTTCGTTGAGAAGATCTCGCTCGCTGATACCCCCGCTTAATAGATCTTCCGCTATAGCCTCTGTCGGTAAATCTCTCCCTCATGTCACATGATTCAGCTTCGAAAACCCGATCCGACGAGCACAGTCTGCGTAGCCGCAAAAACTGGCCAGTCGGAATCGCGTTAATCGTGGACTGTGGATGTCCCGAGGATGCATGAAGCAGAGCATTCACCGAAGTAGGCTTGCGGAAGATATTGGTGGATACCATCCCGCTGTGTTCGATTGTAATCCGGATGTCCAGGAAGTCAATGGTCCTAGGGCCAATATGATGGGTCAAATAGATGTTAAGATTGTTAGAGTTGAGTCGACGCACAAAATCCTCGAATTCAGAACCGGTTCCCCCCCAGACGACCAGCACGTCGTCTATATAGCGGAGCCAGCACTGCGCATGGGAGCTCGCCGGCACGCCGTCCCCGAAAACCTCCCTCTCCCAGAAACCGAGAAAGAGGTTTGCGTAGGACGGCGCGCAGGCCGCCCCCACCGCAGTGCCGCGCCGCTGGAGGAAGAACCGGTCCCGAAACACGAAGAAATTGTGCGTCAACACAAACTCCAACAATTCCAGGATTAATAAAGATAAAGACCCATCAAGACTACTGGCATCCAGAAAAAACCGCACAGCTTTAAGTCCCTCCTGGTGGCCTATACTGGAGTAGAGGGCCTCCACGTCCATTGTCGCCAGTGATACCTCCTCCTCTAAGACCAAACCCTCCAGATGCCTCAGGACGTCAGAGGTGTCTCGCACATAGGAGGGCAACGTCTCAACCAAAGGGTGCAAATAATGTTCAATGAACTTGCACGTGACGTCACATAGCCCTCCTATGCCCGAGACAATAGGACGCCCCGGGGGTACCTTGGGGTTTTTGTGGATCTTTGGGAGGAGGTAAAAAGTTGGCACCACCGGCGATCTCACTAGGAGGCCCTCATACACCTTTTTAGGAATGGTCCCCGCCTCAAAGGCACTAAGCAGTATCTGCTCCAGATCATGTGTATACGACTTCACTGGATTAGAGTGAAGGGGCGTGTAGGCCTCCCGATCCTTAAGCTGCCGCCATGCCTCCCTTTCATAAAGTTCCACCGGCCAGATTACCACGTTCCCCCCTTTGTCTGCAGGTTTTATAACCACACCCTCCAGATCTTGTATTTCTCTTAGGGCTCTCTCCTGTTTAGATGAGAGGTTGTTGGTACCACCTCTCCGGGAGAGCTCCTGGATGTCCCTGGTAACCAGGTCTCCAAAGATCTGGATCGGAGGGCACAATGACAGAGGGGGGAACGTAGATGACCTTGGCATCACCCCATGAGGGAAGTTACCTGGTGGGTGGCCCGCAGACTCCTCCTCCAACTCCTCAAGTGCCGCCAAAGCTTCCTCTTCCATAGCTGATATAGATGGTTCTCCTGATCCTTTCCTGGAGTGTAACTTATGCAGCACCAACTTCCGAAGAAAAAGATGGAGGTCCTTAATCACTGTAAAAACACTAAAATTAGACTGCGGAACAAAGGTCAGTCCCAGCTTAAGAACCTCCAGCTTGGCTGCTACCCATGTGGTAGCTGTCGGGGATGTCAGAATATTATTCGTGCGACCCATTTCTCCACAGCTGACGGGAAGAAAGAATATCGGATCCGAGAGTACATCTCCTGCAGCACATCTGGCGTAATTTATTATGCCACGTGTGGCTGTGGTTTGATATACATCGGTTTGACTTCCCGCGAGCTCAGAATACGCACAAGAGAACATGTGCGTGACATCCTCGCAGCTAAGGAAGCTCTAGACCCGGATACCTTGAAAACAATACCCCGACACTTTAGGATGGCTCACAATTGTGACCCAAAAGGTCTTAGGATTCGGGGTATTGACAAGGTTCACATGGGCATTCGGGGTGGAGACCTTAAAAAACGACTGGCACAAGTTGAATGTCGCTGGATATTCACCCTGGGTACCATGTCCCCGCATGGTCTCAACGAGCGGCTCTCGTTTGCGCCTTTCCTATAATGCTATCTCTTTCCACTGTTCTTTATTGGGATATTACGGGGTATCACTGACTTTGTTTGGCGTGTGGTCACGCACACAGGTGCCAACAATGGGTACCTTGGTATAGCATCTGAGCATTTGAGACTACCTATGCGGTCCTCTTCGCAACCTGTTTTATCTATTTTAGCTTATTTTGGACAGTATTTATGGTTCTCTTTTTAACAGTGTGTTTGTTTTTCTTTTTGTTAGTGAGTGGACACCCATATGTATCATTCTTTGTGAAGCATCTGGGCCCCCCCCCCCCCTTTTTTCGCCCCATCCCCAAAAAACCCCCCAAAAAACCCCCACAACCCTCCCCCCCCTCTCCCCCCCCCCCCCGGCTCTCCCGCCCCTGAGGAGAAGGAGGAACCCTTCCTACGCCCACCCCCACAATGGATGGACTGCAACTATCGTAACAGAGGATTACCTACATCTGAGATTCCGGTTCACATGATGGATAATGAAGATATGGTTTATTGATCACATCATGTGTTCAATTGGCCTTATGGACTCCTGTAGGATAAATCTTCTGTACCACTACTAGTATAAATATACTTGCCATTGTTAACTTTAGAATCTGATATTTTCCATTACCTTTGGGAAGGTGTTACATGTTAGAGTTTTTGGGGGGGTCTTCTGGCTCTATCCCCTGTGCTCCCCCTAGGATGGTAGGTTGACAGGACCCTTCTCATTGCATCTAGGCTTCCCTGGTGATCTGGGATAGCCGATGGATGACTGCCTGGAATTTTGGCGGATCCCACTCTGCAGGGGGAGGGATACTTTATTTATGATTATTTATCGGCTGTTTTTTGATGTCACCTTGTTGTCAGTGTGGCGGGTACACTTGCGGGGATATGGGGTGAGTTTTTGTTTTTGTTTTTCTCTTTGCGGGTGGCATGGAGAGATCCCGATCTACCTTGGTTGTGAGTGGTGGTTCTGTGTGCGACGAGGGGTTGATGGATGGGGAGGGGGGTGGGACTTGGAGACGCGTCACGGGGTGTGCCTGTTGCCTGGACACCGCTGCGGCAGCGTCCTTAACAGCGGGGCCGGAACAACAATATTGACGTCACAGGAAGTTTTCTTCCGTCCGGCCCCTACTGTGGACGCTGAACGTGGGCGGATTTCCGGGCTTCAGGGCTTCCCGTGACGCGCTCAGGGTGGGGGCATGTGATGCACCCTGGGTGTCTACTTAAGGTCAGCTCATGCACACTTTTTTATCCGTCTCCCGACGAAGCTACACGCGAAACACGTGTTGAGACGCTGGTCCCCACGTGGTTATCCCGGCGGTGCAGTGATCTGTATTGATTTGAGGAGGTGAGTGGTGCTGCTTGCATTTGGGGTTATAACTGGACATTCTGTATATTCATTCCCACTATTGTGTTGCAGCCTTACTCTCTGTTATCAGCCACCCCTCAGTAACCTTTTAAAGATTAAAGATTTCTGCTGAGGAACTTTCCTCTTTCCTCTCTGGGACACGTGGGGTTCTTTCCCCTTCAGCACCGCTCCCTTGGTCTTTATATATTTATGTATTTTTGTACCCAACGGCACCTCAATATAATAAAATATTTAATATTCACATCACTTTGCTTGTATGGGCTTATTACTATAGCAAATTTAAAGACTCTGTTTCTCTTTGTCCTATATTGGACCTGTGGCCTAGCGAATTGCGTCGTAAACCCCCATTAGGGAATGTATTCTGTTTTGTGTCACTTAGATTACATCAGTGATGGGTAGAGAGCTTATACGGATGCTTCCATGGGTGGGAGATTAAAGGCTGCTTTACATGAGTCGATTTCATGTGCGATCACACCCGCCCCCATTGTTTGTGCAGCACGGGCAATTTGTTGCCCGTGTCGCACAAAGTGAGTAACCCAGCCGGGTACAAATAGGGAACTGAGGGTTGGGGGCAGCCGTACCTGCCTGCTGTATCTGGTTAGCATACAAAAATATGGCGAAGCCCACGTCATTTTTTTGGTGGGCAAAAAACTCTTGCATACAGTCCTGGATGGAGTATGCTGAGCTTTGTAGTTCTGCAGCTGCTGTCTGCTCTCCTGCATACACTAGTGAATGGAGCATGCTGAGCCTTGTCATTCTGCAGCTGCTGTCTGCTCTCCTCCATACAGACAGACATCAGCTGCAGAACTACAAGGCTCAGCATACTCCATCCAGGACTGTATGCAGGAGCTTTTTGCCCCCTGAAAAAATTATGTGGGCTTCGCCATATTTTTGTATGCTAGCCAGGTACAGCAGGCAGCTACGGGCTGCCCCCAACCCCCAGCTGCCTATTTGTACCCGGCCGGGAACCAAAAATAAAGGGAAGCCCTTTTTTTATTATTTCATGAATTTCATGAAATAATTAGAAAACAAATGACGTAGGCTTCGCCATATTTTTGTGTCCAGCCAGGTACAACTAGGCAGCTGGGGATTGGAATCCGCAGCACAGGTTAGCCTGAGCTTTCTGGGCCCCTTTGCTGCGAATTGCAGTCTGCAGCCGCCTCAGAAAATGGCACTTTCATAGAAGCGCCATCTTCTGGCGATGTATCCAACTCTTCCAGCTGACCTGGTGAAGGGTGGTTTGCTGGGTAATAATGGGGTTAGGGCTAGCTGTATATTATCAACTGAAATCATTAATACCCAGCGAGCCACCGGCATCAGGGCAGCTGGAAGAGTTGGATACAGCGCCAGAAATAGGCAACTGGGGGTTGGGGGCAGCCGTACCTGCCTGCTGTACCTGGTTAGCATACAAAAATATGGCGAAGCCCACGTCATTTTTTTGGTGGGCAAAAAACTCCTGCATACAGTCCTGGATGGAGTATGCTGAGCCTTGTAGTTCTGCAGCTGCTGTCTGCTCTCCTGCATACACTAGTGAATGGAGCATGCTGAGCCTTGTTGTTCTGCAGCTGCTGTCTGCTCTCCTCCATACAGACAGCAGCTGCAGAACTACAAGGCTCAGCATACTCCATCCAGGACTATGCAGAGAAGAGGGGAGCCAGCACTGCTCATGAATGGCATGCAACAATGAAAAAATAAAAAGTGTAAAATTCACAAATTCATTCCTACTGTAACAATTCAATGAGATTTTTTGCAAATTATTGATCAATGATTTGAGCCCCTCTGCCCCGTCACAGCAAATCTCTATAGGGGGGTCCCTACACTATGTTATAAATTAATGTCGTACCATAAGGTCTCATATAATGACTTGAACAGGACCATATAAGAACACCACTTACCCGGGGAATGTCAGAACCGCTCCCATGCTGCAAGGACTGACAACTGCGAATAAAGGCAGCCCAGGTGCCAATGTGTGTGGCAGAACCACACACACCAGCACAATGTCAGAACTGGCCCTCACAGTGCCAGACCAGCAAGCATGGATGAAGGGCGGAACAGCCTCAGGCAGGTGGTGCTTAAATAATGATGCCTATGGACCAGGGGGCGGTGGCTGTGTGTGAACAGGCACCAACATGAATTTTGATGGCAACAGAAGGAATTTGCAAACCACACTGGGCGTGCACGGCAAGGTGGCGGTCAACCACCGACCAGTAAACGCAAAGAAGAGGGGAGCCAGTACTGCTCATGAATGGCATGCAACAAAGAAAAAATAAAAAGTGTAAAATTCACAAATTCATTCCTACTGTAACAATTCAATGAGATTTTTTGCAAATTATTGATCAATGGCGCTTCTAGGAGAGCGCCATTTTCTGGGGCGGCTGCGGACTGCAATTCGCAGCAGAGGGGCCCAGAAAGCTCGGGCTAACCTGTGCTGCGGATTCATTCCCCAGCTGCCTAGTTGTACCCGGCTAGACACAAAAAATGGGGCGAAGCCTACATCGTTTTTTTTTTTTAATTATTTCATGAAATTCATTAAATAATTAAAAAAAGGGCTTCCCTATATTTTTAGTTCCCAGCCGGGTACAAATAGGCAGCTGGGGGTTGGGGGCAGCCCGTACCAGCCTGCTGTACCTGGCTAGCATACAAAAATATGGCGAAGCTAACGTCAATTTTTTTGTAGATTTTTGGCAAAAAAATAAAAATGCTTTCCTGGATTTTCCATTGCCAGTGAAGGTAACACCAAGCAGTGGGGGTTAGCAGCCAGTAGCTGCTTAGATTACCCTTAGCTAGCAATACAAAAATGCAGCGGGAGCCCATATATATTTTTTTTAATTATTTATTTAAATAACTAAAAACAAAATGGGCTTCCCTGTATTTTGATTGCTGGACATCACAGTGCTGTAAAAATAAATCTTTAAAAAAAATGACGTAGCGCTCTGCGGTATTTTTGATTTTCAGCGCAGATAAAGCAGACAGCTATGGGTTGCCACCCCCATCTGCCTGGCATTTCCTTGGCTGGCAATCAAAATACAGGGAAGCCCATTAATTTTTTCTATTTAAAAAATAGTTAAAAAAAAAATGACGTTGGGTCCCTCCATTTTTGATAGCCAGCTAGGGTAAAGCAGACGGCTGTAGCCTGAAAACCACAGCTGGCAGCTTTACCGTGGTTGGGGATCCAATGTGGAGGTCACCCCAGGCTCTTTTCGTATAATTATTTTATAAATATTAATAATTACAAAAAAAAAGTAGGGTCCCCCCCAAATTGGATCACCAGCCAAGGTAAAGCGGACAGCTGTGGTCTGGTATTCTCAGGGTGGGAAGGTCCATAGTTATTGGGCCTTCACAGCCTAAAAATAGCAGGCCGCAGGCACCCCAGATGTGGCGCATCCACTAGATGCGCCAATCCTGGCGCTTCACCCCAGCTCATCCCGTGCCCTGGTGCAGTGGCAAACGGGATAATAAATGGGGTTGATACTAGCTGTAAAGTCACCTGACATCAAGCCCAGCAGTTTGTGATGTCCATTAGACATTTGTGGCGTCTATTAGATACCCAACATCATAAACTGTCAGTACTAACAAAAAAAAAATCGACAAAAAAAATTTATTTGAAAAAACAGTCCCCAAAACATTCCCTCTTTCACCAATTTCTTGAAAGAAAAAAAATAAAGGGGTCCTATGACGACTCTGGACCGTCTAGAATATGGGGGGAGACACTCAGGAAACATATCCCCCATTTTCTAGGAGTGCAGACCCTCCATGTGAGGAGTTTGGGTGCAATGAATCTGCACTCACTCTCCCCGGGTCCACAGCAGCAGAGTCCATGTCGTAACGGTTGCAACCAAAGCTGCAATGCCCTGCTCATGAGGTAAGGGCATGCCTAATCAGGAGAACTATTCTACATTTCCAAATATTGATATTTGCTGATATTATTGCTATTCCACCTACTATATATTGGGGATAGGATCTTGGAGATGGAATACCCCTTTAAGTCCAGTTATCCAGCTGAACGAATACTTAACAACAGAGCTCGCTATTTAGATGTGTTTTCTTGTGGCGTATAACGGACTCTCATGTTTGGTAGTCGTTCAGCAGGACAACTATAAAATTAAATAACTCCATTTGGAAATGTAGTATATAGCTCTCCTGATCAACTATGTTCCTTACCTCATGAGCAGGGCATTGCAGTAATAATAATAATTTATTCATTTATATAGCGTTATTAATTCCATAGCGCTTTGCATACATTGGGAACACTGTCCCCATTGGGGCTCACAATCTAAATTCCCTATCTGTATGTCTTTGGAGTGTGGGAGGAAACCGGAGTACCTGGAGGAAACCCACGCAAACACAGGGAGAACATACAAACTCCTTGCAGATGGTGTCCTTGGTGGAAATTGAACACAGGAAGCTGATCTGACAGCCGCTCTGTGCATGCGGCAGCGTCTATTGTGAAGGAGAGTGCCGCGGGGGATCAACGCTGCACAGGTACCGTGGGACACCGTGGAACACCGGTGGGGTTATAGGGGGTGACCTGGCAGGGCCTGGGGAGGAGTTTTCTGTCACATGTGTCATGGCACATGCGACAGAAATCAGAGGAGTAGGGTGAATGCGGCCGGCGCGCTGCTGTGCGCGTGGCCATCTTGGATTTCTGGGAGGGGGTCAGGGGGGGCACTTTGGCGACACCGGGGGACCAGAGAGGAGATTTATCATGTTTGTTCATGCCAGATAGGAGATAAATAATTTTTTACCGACGCTGTCATTTACTATAACGTGATCATCGGTATACGGTGTATACCTGTGATCACATGAGCGGGGACTGGAAAAAACGGCCTGAATCATGATCTCCAGGGTCTCAGCTACCCCTGAAACCCCGGAGATTTTTCTCCGGGGCGCTATTCACTTATTTCTGCCTGCTGTTTATAAACGGCAGATCAGAATAAGGCTAGATTAACACGACCGATCCATTTTTGCGGTCTGCAAAAAACAGTTCATTTTTTTCACGGGTGCATCCGTGTGGCATCCGTTTCCGGTCCGTAGACGGTCCGTATGTCATCTGTTTGTCATCTATGTGCCTTCCGGTTTTTTTGCATACTGCAAAAAAACTGAAGGAGGGAAAATACATAAATTTACCCAGGATCCATAGCTTCAACCTACATGAGGCGGTCACATGTTCACTCCAGTGCCATTTTCTACTGCTTTTCACAGCGTAGAGCACTCTCGTGATTTTCTTGTGCTTTTACACTTCATATCAGTCTTTTCTATCATTATAATGGCAGAAAGACACATAATGTCCCACTCGCCTGCATTTTGTAATTTTGCACACTTTGGTGCCTTTCATGTGGCACTAAGGGGTGCTTAGCTTTGTATTTAGCCAAAAAAAGAAAAACAAAATGATGTGGGGTTCCCCCTATTTTTGTAGCCAGCTAGGGTAAAGCAGACAGCTGCAGCCTGCAGACCACAGCTGGCAGCTTCACCTTGGCTGGTAATCCAAAACTGAGGGCACCCCACGCTGTTATTTTAAATTAAATAAATAATTTAAAAAAAAAAAACATGTGGGGGTCCCCCCAAAATTGGATCACCAGCCAAGGTAAAGCAGACAGCTGGGGTCTGATATTCTCAGACTAGGGAGGTCCATGGTTATTGGACTCTCCCCAGCCTAAAAATAGCAGGCCGCAGCCGCCCCAGAAGTGGAGCATCCATTAGATGCGCCAATCCTGGTGCTTCGCCCCAGCTCATCCCGTGCCCTGGTGCGGTGGCAAATGGAGTAATATATGGGGTTAATACCAGATGTGTAATGTCACCTGGCATCAAGCCCTGGGGTTCGTAAGGTCAGGCATCTATCAGATACCCGACATCACCAACCCAGTCAGTAATAAAAAAAAAAATAGACGACAAACACATTTTTATTTGAAAAAACACTCCCCAATATATTCCCTCTTTAACCAATTTATTAGAAAGAAAAACAAATCCAGGTCTGCTGTAATCCTAGGGGTTCCCATGAGGATCCACACTGTCCCAGTCAATGAAGAGCAGGATGTTCCCCATTGGCTGGGAGAGCAATGCAGTGACCTGAGCTAACATCAATAGGTCAGCCCAGGTCACTGCAGGGGATGACAAGTGCTGCTGTCAGGAGCGAGGTACATTACCTGCGCTGATCTCCTGCACTGCTGATACTGCACACTGACGTCAATCACCTTCACAGCCAAGTATCGCGAGCAGCCCGTGACATCACCGCTAGTCAGTCTCGGGTCGGAAGTGAGAGAAGGTGATGTGACAAGCGACGGCCATGGAGGACAGTGACAGCGCTGAGGTCGGGAGGGCGGGACTTCATCACCGCAGGTAAGCCGAGTGGGACCATGTGTGCAGAGTGCCAGGTGGGCGGAGCCTAGCGGGGTAATGTGTGCAGAGTGGAAGGTGGGCGGAGCCTAGCGGGGTAATGTGTGCAGAGTGTCAGGTGGGCGGAGCCTAGCGGGGTAATGTGTGCAGAGTTCCAAGTGGGCGGAGCCTAGCGGGACCATGTGTGCAGAGTGCCAGGTGGGCGGAGCCTAGCGGGGTAATGTGTGCAGAGTGCCAGGTGGGCGAAGCCTAGCGGGACCATGTGTGCAGAGTGCCAGGTGGGTGGAGCCTAGTGGGGTAATGTGTGCAGAGTGCCAGGTGCGCGGAGCCTAGCGGGGTAATGCATGCAGCGTGCCAGGTGGGCGGAGCCTAGCGGGGTAATGTGTGCAGAGTGCCAGGTGGGCGGAGCCTAGCAGGGCCATGTGTGCAGAGTGCCAGGTGGGTGGAGCCTAGCGGGGTAAGGTGTGCAGAGTGCCAGGTGGGCAGAGACTAGCGGGACCATGTGTGCAGAGTGTCAGGTGGGCGGAGCCTAGCGGGACCATGTGTGCAGAGTGTCAGGTGGGCGGAGCCTATCGGTACCATGTGTGCAGAGTGCCAGGTGGGCGGAGCCTAGCGGGACAATGTGTGCAGAGTGCCAGGTGGGTGGAGCCTAGCGGGGCCATGTGGCGCTGAGGACATCAGTGTCGTGGACTGCATGGCTGGGGACAGGTGAGTGTGTGTGTGTGTGTGTGTACATGCCACGTGCAGGAGGGGGCGGAGTGAGCTGAGCGGGGAAGTGTCAGCTCCCTGCACACGTAAGGAGAAATATCGGGTTACTAACCAAAGCGCTTTGCTTGGATACCCGATGTTTATCTTGGTTACCAGCTTCTGGCAGGCTGCCAGTGATGGCTCCCTGCACACTGTAGCTGTAAAAAGCTCTGCTTTTTGCTGCTAGAACCATTCTCGAACGTAACTAGAACTATTGAACTTTAGCAAAAAGCTCGAGTTCTAGTTCGATCTAGAACAGCCCCCAAAATCACTCGAACCGCGAACTGGAGAACCGCGAACCGCGCTCAACTCTACTCCTGTCGCAAGGTGACAATGTGTTCCTTTCATGCATAGTGCTGATGATGGGAGAGGAGTCGACGCCAGCGGCGCAGGTGGATGCAGGTTATGGTCACCCACTGGGCTGCGTTACCTTGACAGATGCAGAACCAATGGCTGAATGCAGGTGGTGGGTATCTCACAGATGAAGTACCATCATTCAGCTACAACCAATGGGAAGACACCACACCCTTTTTTAGGCCCCTCCTGTCTGAAGACCACTGCCAGACATAGCTTTGAACCTCTGGTTACTGTTACCGCCCAGTTCAGTTTTATGATTTTGTGTGCTTGTTACCTGACTACTTTTCCTGCTTGCTGTTTATGTACCTCGTTGGCCGATTCGCTTTTCACCTCTGCTTGCTTTCTGATTAAGTCCTGTCCCTCCCATTCTGTTCCTCTTCCTCAATTAATGTTTTGACCCTGCATGACTACTATTGTCTGGAACTGCAGCCTTCCACAGGTATTGATCAACTTGGGCCCTGTGTCATTCAAAATCACTGTATAGGAGTTAAAGGGTTTCAGGGTTCTGGGGGTCCAGCTTGGTGAGTGGCTTCCCTCTAGCCTATCCTTTACAGCCCGTCTGAGTGTGTCGACCCAGGCAGGCGTTACACCGTGCCCTCTGCAGAAGGCCATGCAGGCAGGGATAGTGTTTTAAAAATTGCTGGACAACCAGGTTCAACACGTGAGCCATACAAGGCACGTGTGTCACAATGCCCTGAAGAAGGGCCGCAGACTGGTTTGCATCATTGTCGCACCCGGCATTTCCTGGCTGCTGGTTGAGTGGAGACAACCATTGATGAAACTCGGTCTCACTCTCCAGAGCTAACCGTCCACAACTACTCAGCGGTATCTCACATTTCCCCTACATTTCAAAGTAAACATTTGACCGTCTGATGGCCTTGAGCTCTGCTGCCAGCATAGTAAGGAGGTGTGTGGGATTCCTTGGGCGCAGTTACAAGAAAGGGTGGCCTGACCACACAGGGTTTGGGCTGAGGTGCAGGACCAACACGAAGTTGATGAGGCAGAAGCAGTGGAGCAACTTGTACATACAAAGGAAGGATTGACACACAACTCGTGGGGACGGAAAGACTTCTACAGCAGACCCTTCTCCATCTCTCACCATAGTTACCCATTGCCCAATTAGCAACATGTAACTCCTCTGTCCATGCTTACTGGTCCAAGTATCTGTGGTGAAATGCACCCTGTCACACACAGAGTTTCTCAAGGAATTGGTGATGTTGTGTGCGACCTGCTGTGGTAGCGCGGGCACCCCTTTCTTGGAGAAGGAGTGGCGAATGGCCATCGGCTCTTGGGGCACTGCAATGGGCATAAGGTCTCGAAAATCGGTGACAAAAGGGTGTAAAGGCAGCCTTTCTGTAGCCAACAAGTTTGAGATGCTGAAACTAAACCTCTTAGGCATGTCATGCACTTCGAAAATCATGTAAAAAACAGCGAGGGGACTCCAACCACAGTCTCCCTCGTTTCCACTAATTTAGCCACACACACCCCACTTGACTGTTATCAGTTGACCCCCCTTTCCAAAATGAAAAAGATGCTTTGCATGAAGCACTCTCAAAAATACGCCTGCCTTTCGCCTCCCCTGGATGATCCAGGGGAATAAAAGTCCTCTGAGAGCCATGACTTGTTCATCTTGGTTCTTTGAGAAACACAGGGAGGGGACTCCAACCACAGTCTCCCTCGTTGCCACTAATTGGGCCACACACACCCCACTTGACTGTCATCAGTTGACCCCCCCTTTTCAAAATGAAAAAGTTGCTTTACATGAAGCACGCTTAAAAATACGCGTGCCTTTCGCCTCCCCTGGATGACCCAGGGGAAGAAAAGTCCTCTGAGAGCCATGACTTGTTCATCTTGGTTCTTTGAGAAACACAGCGAGGGGACTCCAACCACAGTCTCCCTCGTTTCCACTAATTGGGCCACACACACCCCACTTGACTGTCATCAGTTAACCACCCTTTTGAAAATGAAAAAGATGCTTTGCATGAAGCACTCTCAAAAATACCCCTGCCTTTCGCCTCCCCTGGATGACCCAGGGGAAGAAAAGTCCTCTGAGAGCCATCACTTGTTCATTTTGGTTCTTTTAGAAACACAGCGAGGGGACTCCAACCACAGTCTCCCTCGTTGCCACTAATTGGGCCACACACACCCCACTTGACTGTCATCAGTTGACCCCCCTTTTCAAAATGAAAAAGATGCTTTGTATGAAGCACGCTCAAAAATGCGCCTGCCTTTCGCCTCCCCTGGATGACCCAGGGGAAGAAAAGTCCTCTGAGAGCCATGACTTGTTCATCTTGGTTCTTTGAGAAACACAGATAGGGGACTCCAACCACAGTCTCCCTCGTTGCCACTAATTGGGGCACACACACCCCACTTGACTGTCATCAGTTGACCCCCCCTTTTCAAAATGAAAAAGATGCTTTACATGAAGCACGCTTAAAAATACGCGTGCCTTTCGCCTCCCCTGGATGACCCAGGGGAAGAAAAGTCCTCTGAGAGCCATGACTTGTTCATCTTGGTTCTTTGAGAAACACAGCGAGGGGACTCCAACCACAGTCTCCCTCGTTTCCACTAATTTGGCCACACACACCCCACTTGACTGTCATCAGTTAACCCCCCTTTTGAAAATGAAAAAGATGCTTTGCATGAAGCACTCTCGAAAATACGCATGCCTTTCACCTCCCCTGGATGACCCAGGGGAAGAAAAGTCCTCTGAGAGCCATGACTTGTTCATCTTGGTTCTTTGAGAAACACAGCGAGGGGACTCCAACCACAGTCTCCCTCGTTGCCACTAATTTAGCCACACACACCCCACTTGACTGTCATCAGTTGACCCCCCTTTTCAAAATGAAAAAGATGCTTTGCATGAAGCACTCTCAAAAATACGTGTGCCTTTCGCCTCCCCTGGATGACCCAGGGGAAGAAAAGTCCTCTGAGAGCCATGTCCACATTGTCAGTGGACAGATGCGTGTGCTTATCTGGCAGCAGACCCCCAGCAGCACTGAAGACAGGTTCCGAGAGAACGCTGGCTGCAGGACACGACAAGATCCCCAAGGCGTACGTGGTGAGCTCATGCAATTTATCCAGATTGGAAGCCTAAAATGAGCAAGGCTCAAGTTGCACAGTAATGGCATCTATGTTCCCTTGCATATACTCATATATCTGTGTTTCCTCCTCTTTTTCCTCGTAACGCTGTTTTATTTTTGCATGAGAATTTGTTCTTGTCACTTTCCCATGTGTTTGTGTTGTGTTGTGAGTTGTTTGTCACCTTTTGGACACCTTTGAGGGTGTTTTCTAGGTGTTTTATGTGTTTGTGATTGCCTCCCATTGTTTCCTATGCGGTTCGAGTGGTTCGCCGAACCGAACTCGAACGAGACCTCCATTCGGCGAACTGAACTCGAGCCGAACCACGGCCGGTTCGCTCATCTATAATTACTACTTCTCATAAACTCAAACTCATCTGTACTACTCCTACCTCAGTCACCTGCCCCTTTGTTTTCAGGAGCAACACTGAACTCATGCGTCATCCAGTTAGTTTTTTACTCACAGTAGTATAGTTGTACTGCCATTTAGACGGTCCACTTGACTGCCCAATCCAAACAGTTAATCATTGAACCAACCCACATTAGGGTTTGGTCCCCAATCAGTAGTCCTGGCACTTTATTTACTGACAATTATTATATGTATTTTATTACAAATTGTGTAGGGTAATATGTGGCAGAAAGGGGAAATCAGTAGAGAAAGGCCACGTTCACACGTTGAGTATTTGGTGAGTTTTCTAACTCTGTATTTGTAAGCCAAACCCAAGAGTGAGTAAAAATGCAGAAGTGGTGCACTTGTTTCTATAAGGCTGGAGCAACATTAGCATATGGCAACTGATGCGAGAGCATTGGATGCGATATGCTCATAACTCTCAGCTCAGGCTTTGCTGCGAGTGTGAGCCAAGTGTCATGTAACTGTGATCTGATCTTGTTATCGAATCACAGCTGTGGAGAAGAGGGAGAGAATGATCTCTCCAGTTTCTCCATTGCCAGTCCCTGCGTATATTGCACTGCAGTCGGATGTCATCCGAGTGCAGTCTGATGTTTCACTTGCACCCATAGACTTGTATGGGTGCAAGTGAGCTGAGACTCGCAGACAATTACAGCATGCTGCAAGTGTGACGCCCTGGTCTAGCCAGGTAGTCACAGACAGGCCCTTGCACAAACACCCGTCCACCTTAAAAGGTAACAGCAGCCAACCTTTTAAAACCCAGTCACCTCCCTCAGGGCTTTATGGTCACACCAGGGGGCGGAGCCAGGTGATTGGCTATGCCCACCGAGGAGTCCAGAGGGCCTGAGGCAGGAGAAACAGTAGTCAGTCAGTTGACAGTTGAGTTGAGTAGTGTTGAGGAGTAGAGTGCAGCAGACCTGTGCCCAGGTCTGCAGCGGAGACTGACAGGTGCCAGGGTCGTAGCCCTGGTACCTTGGCTAGGAAGCAGGCGGTGGCCTGGCCTGCAGGAGCCAGGAAGATGGCCATGTGTAACCGTAAGGGACCGGGACAGGGTAGTGGCCCGCCGGTACTGAACTGGGGAACCAACTGGAAACCGGAGCACCAGGGGGGTACTCAGACCCAGAACGAGGCCCAGAAGCCACTGGACCACGTCGAATTTACTTATTGAGATCTGGACTTTAGGTCCATTCCCATCCCAAGTCCCGAAAGAAGGCAACATCCCACAGAGGGGGATAGAAAGCCACCGCACAGGCAGAGAGATCCCACGGGCCAGCGCCTGCGGGCAAACGGACTCCACCGACACATATACAGCCGGGGAGCGGACTCCCGTTGCTGAGGCATAGGCAGTCTACATGAACATTACAAGGTGCAGGAAAAAGGCCAAGACCACCAAATCGGGTGGGGGACAAGACACAGCTGGCTGCGGCACCGACCACCATCAACTTTGTTTACAGACACTTGCGTGTGTCTATAATCGTGAGTACAACAGTGCCATCTGGCCGTGCACCGCCCTGCACCGCCCAACTCCCACTATCCCCAAACGGGTCCCGGGGCCACCATCCCTGCCCATGGAGGGGTTAATATCTTGCTGCACGACCATCTCCCCCGGGTACCCCCGTAACTGCAGCGGTGGTGTCTACACCTTCACTATGTCCCGTGGGTGGCACCACAAACTCAAAACACGGCTCCGGCCGTACACCTACCTAACCACCCCCCCATCGAGATCGACAGCAACCCCTTGCAGAGCGACGTGACCCCCGGGTCCGGAGACGCTCGAGCCACCCACCAACGAGCCTGGACCCGAGCGGCTCGGCTGCAGCCGAGCGCGGGGTGGTACACAATTTTTTCCTCAGTCCCATTAGGGCTGCATCATTTACTAACATGGGGCCAAGTGCAATGTGATATTTTTACACATTGCACTGTGCAAGTCATACGCCAATATGACGTTGGCCTTATACGTTTCCTCTGATTCTTCCACTCTTGGTTTTGGCTACAAATACTGAGGTAAAACCTCACCAAATACTCACCCTGTGCACGTGGCCTAAGAGCTCTGTAGCAGTGACCATCCCTTTGTCTCTGTAGATCAATGTGAAAAAGACTGAAAACACAAAAGGTCCTAAGAGGGTACTAACGTTACAAACATTTGTAGGAAATATCAGATGTGCTCACCTGATACAGTTGTGAAAATAGTCACAACTGCTATTGAAAGTATGTAGGTTACAGCTGCAGCAGGCACCATGAGGAGTTGGTGTCAAAAGGTCACATAGAAGTGGACTCCCGCGCTGTCATAAGAAGACGGTCAGCAGTAATGGTAAAACGTGATTTTATTACGCGTTTCAGAGATTACATCTCCTTCCTCAGATAAATCTGATAATTCCTTCCTGTAATTTATCTGAGGAAGGATATGTGATCTCTGAAACACGGAATAAAATCACGTTTTAACCATTACTGCTGATCATCTTCTTACGACAGCGCGGTAGGCCACTTTTATTTGATGTTTTGACTTTTGTCTCTTTAGAGAAAGTTATCATGACTGAGTAGAAAGTAGTAATGACCAGAGGATCCTTAAAGCAGGGGTGGGGAACCTTTTTTCTGCCAGGGCCATTTGGAATCTTCTACCAACCTTCGGGGGCCGCACCAAATGATCAACTTGAACACTACATATATATTTGGCCATACAATTAATTAACTCACTCCTACTGTGGTAGCTGGAGCGGCTGTGATGTTCGATGATATTGATCATGTTGTTTGTCACAACTGCTTTTCCAGGTTTGTCTTGGTCTGGAGAGGCTGAGGGCATACACATCACAGGAGAGGCTTGGGCATATACATCACAGGAGACACTGGGGCATATACATCACAGAAGAGGCTGGGACGTTTACATCACAGGAGAGGTTGGTTCATCAACATCACAGGAGAGGCTGTGGTATACACAACCCAGGAGAGGCTGGGCCATACACATCCCAGGAGAGACTGGGGCATATATGTGACGCCCCTGGACTATCAGGTCGTCACAGGGTATT
The DNA here is from genome assembly GCF_048569485.1 of Anomaloglossus baeobatrachus. Taxonomy (NCBI): domain Eukaryota; kingdom Metazoa; phylum Chordata; class Amphibia; order Anura; family Aromobatidae; genus Anomaloglossus; species Anomaloglossus baeobatrachus. The sequence goes on from NC_134354.1 coordinate 145,433,371, forward strand.
GTGCAATCTGCCCTTCTGTGCAATATCCACCTCCTCCTTGGTTATGTGTCCCCAACTATGGTGTTGCCTAGATCAGCTGATTACAATCCTAGGTACACTCTGCACCACACCCACCAGACACACCATTGGATGGCCTGAGTGGAATAGAGTCACCCACTTGGGGGGTTGGTTAAGGGGAGGTCAGGAGTGTCAGGAGTAGCAGTAGTAGAGCAGTAGTAGGAGTAAGGAGAAGAGTGTCGGAAGTGAAGGAGAGAGGAGGTCAGGAGCCGGGCTCCTTAGAAACATCTAGGTAGCAGACGGTGGTCTGGACCTAGTAGAAGCTGGACCCCCGGTTGCAGGGGAACGTGACAAGGGGCACGGAACTGTCGAGGAGGACAGCCGTCAGCCTTGTACAATCCCCGGGCTGGGATCAGGGCACGACGGGGTACGTTGACCCTAGGTCAGAGAGCAGCTTCAGGCAACCTGACAATTTACCCGACGAGAACGAGCCTTCAAGATCCGCTCTCCACCTGCTCCAAAATCGGGGTACTAGCGCAACGAGGGGGATAGGACTTTCCACTAAAACGGTCCCAAGAAAATCCCTAGCGTGAACTTTGAGAGCAAGCTCCCACAGTTAGCCACACTGGGGAACGGGACCCGACTAGTTCCATACTACCGGAACCAATAGAGAAGTGAACTTAGTGCCAGGAGGAAGGTTACAGATCACCAGGCAGCACCATTGGGGACGTGACCCGAATTAGCTCCCCTCAGCGGCAGCGGTATCCAGAACTTTGGTTTATCCAGTTGTCGGTGTCAGCTTAATGGACTGATTGAGTACGCAAGTGACCCCCTTCGCTCCCCACGGCACTCCCCGAACACCACGACCGAGTCTCGGGGCATACCCCCTACCTGTGGAGGGTTCTAACACCTTGCTGCCCCACTCCATCGCCTCCGGGTACTCCCAATTGCAGTGGTGGTACTCCAGATTACCACATACCACGGGTGGCCTCACGAACTATAAAACAATCACTGTAAATACCCCCTTATTTTAAGTGGCCGCACAACCCCCGGGTCCGGACACCCCTCGAGCCACCGCAGATCCGGATCCGAGCAGCCCGGCTGCTGACACGGGGGTGGCACATACACATCCCAGGAGAGGCTGGGCCATACACATCCCAGGAGAGGCTGGGCTATACACATCCCAGGAGAAGCTGGGCCATACACATCCCAGGAGAGGCTGGGCCATACGCATCCCAGGAGAGGCTGGGGCCATACACATCCTAGGAGAGGCTGGACCATACACATCCCAGGAGAGGCTGGGCCATACACATCCCAGGAGAGGCTGGGCCATACACATCCCAGGAGGGGCTAGGGTGTATATATCACAGGAGATGCTGAGCATGGGCAGCACTGGCGGTGGGCACAGACAGCACAAGGTGGCAGCACGGACAGCACTAGGTGGCACAATAGAAAGCACTAAGCGGCACAACGGACAGCACTAGGTGGCACAACGGACAGCACTAGGTGGCACAACAGACAGCCCTAGGCGGCACATCAGACAGCACTAGGCAGCAGCACAAAGAGCACTAGTTTTCAGCAAAGAGAGCATTAGTTGGCAGCACAGAGAGCACTAGGTGGCAGCACAGAGCAGCACAGAGAACACTAAGTGGCAGCACAGAGAACACTAGTTGGCAGCACAGAGAGCATTAGTTGGCAGCAGAGAGAGCACTAGATGGCAGCATGGAGAGAATTAGGTGACAGCACTAGGAGGCAGCAGTGAGAGCACTATGTGGCAGCACTGACAGCACTAAGAGGCTGCACAGATTACACAGCACTGACGGGGTACACAGCACTTGGGGCTACACACAGTACTAGGGGGTACACAGCACTGGACAGGGGGGGCAGTGATGGGTTGGGTACTCACAGTACTGGGAGGGGAGGAGTCACACAGCACAGGTCCTTGAGGTATGTACATCAGGGAGGCATCTACTGCACCTCTTCTTCTGTGCCTGGAGCACAGCGTGCTGCTTACCCCGCCCACAGGGTAAGCCCTGAGCACAAGAGCACAGTCCCGGGTTTAGTGTAGAATGTACAGGCTGCAGTTAGGTCCCGCAAAAAGCCTGTACATTCTAGTATCTACCCAGAACGCACTAGGATTTAAAGGGCCGGTGACCGGCAAAAGCGTGAGTGCCACTCGAGCACTGCGGTTGTCTGGAATGTGCCCGGGGGCCACAGAAAAAGCCATTGCGGGCCGCAAACGACCTGCGGGCCGGAGGTTCCCCACCACTGCTTTAAAGCTAACATTGACCTGTGTGGAGAAGAAGTTGTTTGGTGTGAAAGGAATGTTTTAATTGGGTTTCAGAGTCCTTCCCACCACATTTGATCAGCAACCACCCAGGCTAAGCTGTAGCACCTACTGTAAAATATGACTCCAATGCTTAGCTAATAAAGGTTTCTGTGAGCGCAAAATGACTGTTCAAACCAAAACACTTGCTGAACCATTAGTGTGGTCAAACAGTTCTCTGCAACTTCCTACTAACTTATTTTCATCTATTTCCACTTACCCTCCTCTTTCTTTATTAGCAGTTGTGGCATTATAGGAGCTAGAGGAAGCTGAGATAGATGAAAAGCTGTGGTGTGGTGAGACACGTTGTCTTACTATTCAGATTCACCAGAACACAAGATGCTACATTTCATGCTTTTGCTTTTATATAGGCTACAATAGTTCCACCTGATTGGCTGGGCTGTATCATGTGATGTGATAGTTACAAAGCACTATGGGGAAATCCAATTGATATGATGTGATCCTTATGTGGCTGTTGCAATCTTCGACAATGTGTAAAGTGGCAACAGCAATTTTAGAAAATTGATGCAAATTTGCCGGTTAAGCAAATGTCTAAAAATTCAACATAAATGTGATTTACATTGAAATGATTCTATCATGTCTTCTTACTACTGTGTATAGTTATAAATGGGAATATAGATTTAAGGGTACTTTACACGCTGCGATATCAGTACCGATATTGCTAGCGAGCGTACCCGCCCCCGTTGGTTGTGCGTCACGGGCAAATCGCTGCCCGTGGTGCACAACATCGCTAACACTCGTCACACGGACTTACCTTCCCTGCGACGTCGCTCTGGCCGGCGATCCAAAACCTTTCTAAGGGGGAGGTTCGTGCGGCGTCACAGCAACATCACACGGCAGCCGTCCAATAGCAGAGGAGGGGCGGAGATGAGCGACCGGAACATGCCGCCCACCTCCTTCCTACCTCATTGCCGGTGGACGCAGGTAAGGAGATGTTCGTCGTTCCTGCGGTGTCACACATAGCGGTGTGTGCTGCCGCGGGAACGACGAACAACATCGTATCTGCAGCAGCAACGATATTAAGGAAATGAACGACATGTCCACGAGCAACGATTTTTCATGTTTTTGCGCTCGTTGATCGATGCTCATTGGTGTCACACGCTGCGATGTCGTTAACGGCGCCGGATGTGCGTCACTAACGACGTGACCCCGACGATATATCGTTAGCAATGTCGCAGCATGTAAAGCACCCTTAAGAGAGGAATAGATACATTTGGCTTTTATAACATACTATGATATATCCCCATCTTTAGAATTTCTGTCTCATGTTAACATATATAACCCATAAAAAAAATGATGTGTCTTGAAGGATAAAAGGGAAAGTCATATCTTAATATACTTTCAACAAACTCTTCAAGCAGTCATCATCACGTAATTTATTCCTCTTCATTTGCTTTCTTAATAGCAAATTCATGGCAATTTTACAGCAATCTCGAAAATAGTCATGTGTCATCTATGACGCTGATGACTTGCAAGGAATCATGGGAATTGAAATAAGAAGTGCTGTCATTACAGGAGCCAAAAGAGTGTAATTTGAGATATTCAGTGATTTAACCATACTTTCAGAATAACTTTTTCAAAAAGGTGGCAATATTTTGAGAAATTTACTGTATCTTTGACATTCTACAAATTTGCTGGGATTCTAATAGAAAAAGCCTTTATAACCTTTATAAAGGTGGTCGCCAGTGAAAACAAGTGCTCTCATATCCAAGGGATAGGTGATAATTTATTTATTAATGGGGTCTATCCATTTGGTCCCAAACCAATTGGCAGAAAAGGGAACTGTTATCCCTGTAGAATGGAGCAGCAGTATACATTCCTACCCAGGACTCCATTCATTCCCTAGGTGACTGCCAATTATAGCGCTCAGCTTTTTCAAGCAGCTCCATAAAGAATAAATGGATTGAGCTTGGGCATGTGTACTGCCATTCCATTCTTATGGGTATAGAATTTACCCGTTCTGCTCATTCGTGTATGTTGCAGCACTCGGACCCTGACCAATCAATCATCATCTTTCTATAAGTCATATGTAGTTTTCACCGAAAACTATTTTAAGTACCATATTTTTTGGATTATAAGACGCACTTTTCCTCCCAAAAAATTGGGATGAAAATGAGGGGTGTGTCTTAAAATCTGAATGCACCTTACCTGGACGTGGTGGAGAGGGGTTGCAGGAGGCAGGCGCTGTGCTGGGGCCTGTGTGGCGATGGCGAGTTGTGCTTGGGCCAGTACGGCTGCAGCCTGTGCTGGCTCCTGTGCAGCGGTGGGTTGTGCTGAGGCCTGTGCGGTGGGGGGTTGTGCTGCGGCCAGTGTAGCGGCGGCAAGCTGTGCTGGGGCCGGTGCGGCAGTGGGCTATGAGGCAGGGGCATCCCAAAAATTGTGGCGGTGCGGGGTTCAAATAGTGGCACCTGGAGGCGGCACATGCACAGATAGAGCTCTCGGCTCAAGATCTCATCCGTGCATGCGCTGCCTCCGGCCCATTGATCTCCTACCAGAGGACTTAAGGAAAATGGCGTCTGGAGGTGGCGCATGCACAGATGAGATCTCGGCTTGTCATTGAGCTGATAGCTCAATCTGCTCATGCGCCGACTCTTTGCGCCATTTCTTTGAAGGCCGCACCGCCAACAGTTTCTGGAAGTTGTCTACATCACAGCATCTAGGACACCCACCACCTGCACCGCCCGCATCATCGACCTGCTCCACCACCGCCCCTGCCTCCTGTGACCCTGCTCCACTACCGCTGCCATACCCCCGGTAAGAGACCACCAGATTGTAAGACCCCATTTTTTACCTTTTTTCCTCTAAATTTGGGGTGTGTTTTGTAATCTGGAGCGTCTTATAAACCAAAACATATGGTGTATTTTCAATTCCTTTACTTGTACCGCCCCGCGCTCGGCTGCAGCTGAGCCGCTTGGATCCTGGCTCGTTTGTGGGTGGCTGGAGCGCCCCCGGAGTTGGGGTCACTTCGCTCTGAAAGGGGATGCTGGCGCTTTTGGTGGGGGGTTAGGTAGGTGCACGGCCAGAGCCGCGCTTAAGTTTGTGATGCCACCCACGGGACGGGGTGAAGGCAGACACCACCGCTGCAGTTACGGGGTACCCGGGGGTGATGGCAGTGGACCCAGATGTTAATCCCTCTGTGGACAGGGATGATGGCCCCGGGACCCGTTGGGGATAGCTGGGCGGTGCAGGGCGATGTGCGCGGCCGGAGGGCACTGTTGTACTCACTGTTATTGACACACATAAGCCACTGGTAAACCAAGTTGTTGGTGGTGGGTGCCCGCAGCCGCCTGCGGTCGGGTCCCCCACCACTATGGTGGTCTCTGCCTTTCTCCTGCACCGTGTTGTGTAGCTGTAGACTGCCTGCGCTTTAGCGACAGGAGTCTGCTCCCCGGCTTTGTGTATGTCGGGAGAGCCCTTTTGCCCGCAGACGCTGGCCCATGGGATCTCTCTGCCTGTGCGGTGGCTTTCTATCCCCCTCGGTGGGCTGTTGTCTTCAGTCGGGACTTGGGTGGGAAAGGTCCTATAGTCCAGACCGCAATCAGTTAATTAACTCAGTCCAGTGGATCCGGTGAGCTACTACCCTGTCCCAGTCCACCACGGTTCCACCGAGTCATCTTCCCGGCTCCTGCAGGCTGAGGTCACCGCTTGCCTCCTAGCCAAGGTGTTCGGGCTACGACCCTCACACCTGTCAGACTATCACCCACAGGCCTCACCTCCTCCACTCCTCAACACTTAAACTCATCTGACTACAACTAACTGTGTTTCCTTCCACAGGCTCTCTGAACTCCTCTGTGGGCATGCCAACCGCCTGGCTCCACCCCCCTGGTGTGTGGATCAAGCACCGAGGGAGGTGACTAGGGTTTTTGTGGTTGGCTGATGACTCCTTTTTAGGGCACAGGTGTTGTGCGGGGATCTATCTGTGACTACCTGGCTAGTCCAGGGCGTCACATACTTCCTATTAGGTTTAAAATCTTAAATAGGCCCCTATAATATTTGCTGATACATTTATATTATATTTTTATAAGGAGTTATATAGCTATGGTTGTCACACAGAATCCAAATTCACTGTTTCCTTTTACACAGACAAACACTTGAGCTCTATTTTAAATTGGCTTTCTATGTAAAAAGATCTTTGACAGATTTTATTAATAATTTTCAATACATTCAAAAACAAATCATGATATCATAGCCCAGCAATACAACTCTGAAGAATTGACAAAATCAGGATGCCATAGCAAACAATTCCTGAAATGATAATATTCTGGCTTCCTGCTGACACTTTAAGGGAAGCTTATTGCACTTTAGAAGACATGCTAATACTGTCTTTATGATCTTATAAAGGGGATACTAGGTATGCCGCTGTAAGAAGATGCTGCTCAGACTGCTATCTATCTGATCTAATACTGGAAATTTCAGTGGTGCTGAGGTAAGGAGAAGTTGCTCACACTGCTGCCCAACCCTTTCTTTCTTATCTAAAACTGGAGGTATTAGGAGTCCTTAGGTAAGAAGACACTGCTCACACTGCTGTCCACCCTGACATTGTGAATAGCAAAGATGGCATTAGTATCTCCATGTCAAGTAAATCTTCCCTTTGCACTTGATCATATGCACCTGCCCTAACATTCTAGGATGGTTTAATGTCATTGTAAAAAGGCGGCAGTCATTTAAATGCTACTGTGACTATCTGTTAAATAAAAGCAATTGTGATTTGCTAATTTAATGTATTTAGGAATAGAGGTGATCAAACCATTTGAAATTTGGAGTCTCTGGATTCACAGAATATTCCACAAAAATGTGTTTTTTTTATGTGAATTTATTTGCAACTCTGGAAAATCTATTAATGCCATGAAAATATACAGTAGGTGTATAACACTCAGAGGTCTCCTAGGAATGTAGTCAACCATTTATGGGCTGTTAATGTAAACGCAACCTTATTAGTGTCCAAATCACTTCAACCTATTTGATTAGGGAAAGTTGTAGAGTAATAAACAGTCTTATTAACAACACATGGCAAAATTAAACTTTTAACCCTTTAGCCCCCCAACCTGTTTTCCCTTTCCTCACCAGGCCATTTTTTTAATTCTGACCAGTGTCACTTTATGATGTCATAACTCTGGAACGCTTCAATGGATCTCAGTGATTCTGAGATTCTTTTTCAGGACATACTTCATGAGAACAATTTAGGACAATATTTTTTGCGTTTTTTTTTAAATATCAGAAATTTTGCAAAAATTGTGAACATTTTACAATTTTTAAAATTTTAATTTTTATACCCTTAACGCAGAGAGACATGTTACACAAAATAGTTAATAAATAACATTTCCTACATGTATGCTTTATATCAGCACAATATTTGAAACATCATGTTAGAAGGGCTTAAAGATTATCAGCAATTTCTCATTTTTTCCCCAAAAATTTACAAAACCATATTTTTTAGAGACCACATTACATTCAAAGTAGCTTTCGGAGGCCAAGGTAACAAAAAAAGCCCAAAAGTGACACCATCATAAAAACTGCACGCTGCTAACTGCTCAAAACCACATCCAAGAAGTTTATTAACCCTGTAGGTTCTTCACAGGAATATTATTTTATTTTTTAACCCCAGATCTTTCATTTTCATAAGAATAACAGGAAAAAATGCACCTTACAAATTGTTGAGCAATTTCTCATAAGCATGCCAATACCCCATCTGTGTTAGAAATCTACTGTTTGGGTGCATGGCAGGGCTCGGATGTTGAGGAGCGTCATTTAAAGTTTTGACCGCAAAATGGGCTGTAGTAATTTACAGACACCATGACACATTTGGAGAACTACTGATGTGCCTAAACAGTGGAGCTACCCCACTAGTGACCCTATTTTTGTCACTAGACCCCTCAAGCAATTTATCTAGATGTTAGGTGAGCACCTTGAACCACCATGTGCTTCACAAAATTTTATAACATTGAGCCGTGAAAATGAAAGAATACATTTTTACCACAAAAATGTTGCTTTAACCACAAATCTTTCATTTTCACAATAACAGTAACAAGAGAAAATGCACCATGCAAATTGTTGTGAAATTTCTCCTGAGTATGCAGATACCCCATATGCGGGGGAAATCTACTGTTTGTGCGCATGGCAGGGCTCGGAAGGGAAGGAACACCTTTTGCCTTTCCCGTTTGGAGTGTCGCTTATGTGACTAAATAGTGAAGCACCCACACAAGTGATCCAATTTTGGAAACTAGACCCATCAAGGAATTTATCTAGATGTTTGGTGAGTACCTTAAGCCCCTATGTGCTGTATAGAATTTTATAATGTTGAGCCATGAAAATGAATAAATACATTATTAACCACAAAAAAAGTTACTTTAACCCCAAACTTTTAATTTCTACTAGGGTAACGGGAGATAATGGACTATGGAATTTGTTGTGCAATTTTTACTGAAGTAAGCCAATACCCCATATGTGGTCAAAAATTACTTTTGAGCCACAATACAAAGTAAAGAAGGGAAGGAGCGCCATATTGGAGTGCAGATTTAGTTGGAATGGTTTAGGGATGTCATGTCACATTGGCAGAGTCCCTGAGATACCAGAACAACAGAACCCCCCAGGTGACCAGGGCTTGGGAGGGAAGGAACACCATTTCAGTTTTGGAGCACAGATTTTCCTGAAGTTTGTGGAATCCATTTGCAGAGCCCATAAGTGCCAGAACAGCAGAAAACCTCACAAGTGACCACACTTACCGAGCCTTACCGAGCAAATGCTACGTTTGTCATTATACCTCATATAGTGCACCATAACGTCTTGTTGCTGCCAACACAGTCACTGCAACATCTGTAGAGTGGAATTCCACCATGTTGGCACATCGCATATTGTCCAGTTAACTGGCAGGCGGAAAGACCTTTCCAGCGTTGCAAGTTGATTAGCCATGAGGTGCGAATGGCAAAATTGAGCACACAGCGATCGTGCCTTCTGCAGCATCGCGTCCAGGTCGGGAATAATAGGCTAGCAATTTCTGTACAGCCAGGTTGAGGATGTGAGCCATGCAAGGCACATGTATGATTTGGCCCAGACTTAGGGCCACCAACAGGTTTGCACCATTATCGCACATGGTCTTCCTTGGCTCCAGGTACAGTGGAGACAGCTACTTATCAAACTCGGCCAGGATAACGCTCCACAACTCTTCTGCTGTGTGAGTGACTTGCTTCTCCAATACATATTAATTTCCGCACTGCCTGATTCCATTGAGCCCTGACTGAGCAGTACAGAGGTGGGGGGATTCTCTCTGCACTATTGGAACATGTGTTACATAAGAGAAAGGTTGAGGGTGCAGGTGGAGGCCCTAGAGGAGGTGAAGGAAACAAAAGCAGTGGAGGAAGCGGTAGATCCAGAGGTTTGTTACACAAGGCTTGGAGATTTCAACATATGGCTAGCACCTTCTTCCCCGCCTGTCCCTGCAGCCACCAGAGTTACCCAGTGCCGAGTTAGGGAAATGTGATGCCCCTGGCCATGCTTGCTCATCCAGGTGTCAGTGGTGAAATGCACAATGGGAGGCACAAAGTTTTTCAAGGAAAGAGTAATGTTGTCTGCGACATGATGGTATAGAGCAGGCACAGCTTCATTAGAGAAGTCATGACAAATGGGCAAGTGGTACTGAGGAACTGCAATTGCGATCAGGTTTCAGAAACCATTTGTATTGACCAGTTGGAAAGGCAGCATTTACATGGCCAATAGATTAGATATGGTGACGTTCAAGCTCTTCACTTTGGCATGTGTGGGAGGAAATGATCTTTTACATGACCAAAGCTGTGTGACCGAGGGCTGTCTGATGTGCTGAGAGGGTGGAGTAAGGTGTACATGACCGTCTGGTGTAGGCGGAGATGTAATGGTGGATTGAGAAACATGTGGTGTGCTCAGTGTCTCACATGGGTAACAAACTCAGGCAGTCACTTCCATAACAGCTAACGGGCTCTCACTCACCCCAACTATAGGGGGTAAGCAGGAGGTTCTGCAGTTGGAGACCTGTGTGAGAATAGTTTCAACGGTGATGCAGGAGGAAAAGCAACAGACACGGTTGATTTGGCAGCCGGTGTTTTAATACGCCCGGTAGTCCGCATTTTAGGACAGTAAAGGCTGCTTTACACGGTACGACCGATTGTGCAATTTCACAATCGATCGTACCCGCCCCCGTCCTTTTTGCCTCACGGGCAAATCGCTGCCCGTGTCGCACAAAGTCAGTAACCCCCGTCACACATACTTACCTCTCGTGCGACCACGCTGTGGGCGGCGATTGTCCACTTCCTGGAGTGGGAGGGACGTTCGGCATCACAGCGACGTCACACGGCCGCCGGCCAATGGAAGCGGGGGGGTGGAGATGAGCAGGACGTAAACATCCCGCCCACCTCCTTCCTTCACATAGCCGGCAGCGGCCGCGTTACGCAGGTGAGCTGCTGTTCATCGTTCCCGGGGTGTCACACGGAGCGGCGTGTGCTACCACGGAAACGATGAACAACTAAATTAAACGATATTATGGAACCTAGCGACCAGTACACTCACGATTTGTGAGCGATACTGCGTCGCTAGGAGGTGTCACACAGGCCGGCATCGCCAGCGATGCAGGATGTGCGTCACAAAAACCATGACCTCGACGATCTATCGCACAATAGATTGTCTGGTGTAAAGCAGCCTTAAGATTCCCACAGTAATTCATGTTGGTTGCACATGTGCCGGTTCATGCATGTAGTAATGAAACTATTTGAATTTTTGCCTCTACTGAGTCATTTACAATGTTGGCAGATAAGGAAAGTTGGGTCATCCTCTGCAGTCTCAAAAAAGGCCCAGCCTAGGTAACCATTCCTGCGAACTGCAAACCCGTGACCACTGTTTGCCACAGCCAGAGTTGTGACTGAGGATGCAGTGCTGCTCATGGTTGCATCACTTTTTGTTTGTGCAGGAATCACCAATGTAACATCCTCACCTTCCTCCTCCTCATCTGCTGAGCTACTCAGCTGCGTGCCTCTGGGTTCACACCAAGTGGGATCTGGAACTTCAGCATCATGCTCTATGTTGTCCTCCTCTTCCTAACCCGACATCACAGGACAGTACACATGTGCCTCAGGTATCTGAGTCTCATCATCATCTCTACCCCCCGGAGGTTAACGTCAGTTGATGAGGGTCGGGATCGAGCTGGGACCCTACTTTGCCCAGGCCAGGATCCAACTGACAAATATTTTGGGCATTGGTGCAGATGATTTCCTTCTCTTGAGTCTGGGAAGCTTTGGAGCAGGCCTCCGATGCCCATGGGATAGAATGTGTCAACACCTCTTGACACTCGCCCATGTGTGGTTCCCCAAAAGTGTTTGCCAGTTGGAGATTTGTGACGTGGGCGGAAACAAGAGTAAATGGGGTGGCACCTCTGAGGAATGAACTGTGTGTGATGTTGAGGTGCAGGAAGAGGAGGAGAGGCCACTTGATGCAGCACTTGCCATCCACTCTAGCACATGCTGTTTATCAGCATCATTTCGAAGTTCAAGCAATGTGCGGCTGCCAAAGAAATCTAGTGCAGTAGGCTGAAAGAAATATAAACTATGGGTGACAATGGGTGTTCAATCTTTTTTTGCTGTTCACATGCAGTCTGCTCTGAAGCTGAAACAACAGATCAATGAGGTGTCCATTGTTGGACCCCCTTTCCCTCCCCCACCGATCGGATGTTGATGACCTATCCTGAAGACAGGTCATCAATATCTAAGTGTAATGTTCTTAATTTTGTGTGTTCTTCCATATCCATGGGACTATCAATCCCAAGAATTGAGACTGTAAATGGAGAGGTGGTTGATTATGCACACTGCTGCTCCATTCATTCCTATTGGTGCACCGAATACCAGTTAAATGTAGCGCTCGGCTATCTCCATCTGTCCCAATAAGAATGAATGGAGAGACAGAATGTATGATCATCCACCTCTGCATTCACATACTCTTCAGAGCCCTGGTTCTCGGGATTGATCTAGATGTTTTCTGAGCACTTTGAACCCCCAGGTGTTTCACAGAATTTTATGACTTTGAGATGTGAAAATAAAAAAATACAATTTTAACCCAAAAATTGTTGCATTAATCCCAAATCTTTTATTTTCACAAGGGAATAGGAAAAAAAATGCACCATACAATTTGTTGTGAATTTTTTCCTGAGCACGATGATACCTCATATGTGATGTAAATCTACTGTTTGGGCTCATGGCAAGGCTCGGAAGAGAAAGAGTGCCATTTGACTGTAAAATTGTCTGTAATCATTATTGGGCGCTATGTTGCATTTGTAGAACCCCTGATTTGCCTAAACAGTGAAAATACCTCCCAAGTAATCCCATTTTTAAAACTAGACCTTCAAGGAATTTATCTAGATGTTTGGTGAGCATCAAGAACCCCCAGGTGCTTAACTGAATTTTATAACGTTGAGCCGTGAAAATGAAAAAATACATTTTTAACAATCAACCCCAAATTTTTTAAATTCACTAGGGTAAGAGGAGATAATGGACTGTACCATGTGTTGTGCAATTTTTCCTGAGTATACTAAAACCCCATATGTAGTCAAAAACTGCTTTTGAGGCAGAGTACAAAGTGAAGAAGTGAAGGCGCACTATATTTCACTTCAGAATTAGTTGGAATGGTTTGTGGGTGACATGTCACATTGGCAATGTCTCTGAAGTGCTAGAACAGGAGAAATTCCCTACAAGTTTTTATTGGTACCAATTTGGCCCACATAATATTTTTTGATCGCTTTCTATTCCACTTTTTGTGAGGTAGAATCAAAAAGAAACAACAATTCAGAATTATTTTTTTTTACGCCGTTCACCACGCCATAAGGGTCATAAGACAGCTTTATTCTTCGGGTCATTATGATTACAGCAATACCACGTTTATATAGTTTTTTTATGTTTTGCCACTTTTACATCTTAAAAACTATTTTATAAAAAACAGTTGTTTGCATTGCTGTATTCTGAGAGCTTTAGCTTTCTTTTTCTTTGCTGATGAACCTGTATGGTTTGTTTTTTGTGGGAAAAGATAATGTTTTTAGGGTTACCATTTGAATATGACTTTTTGATTGGATTTTACTTTTTTTGTCATATGTATGATGAAAATATATTTTTTTTGCTATGTTTTTATTTATTTTTTTATGGTGTTCACTGAAGGGGTTAACTAGTGTAACAGATTTTTTGGATACTGTTGTTACGGAAGTAGCAATACCAAATATGTGTACTTTTTTGTTTGTTTATTTTTTACACAAATACATCTATTTATTGGAATAAGTTTTTTATATTTTTACGACTTTTTTTACTTTTTTCCTTAGTCCTTATAATCTTGATCACTGTAGTATATTGCTGTTGTCAGAGCTGCTCTGTGAAAGCCTGAGTGACATTGCTGCAGGCATGATCACTTAGGCTTTACGTAGTCAAGTAACCCAGAGGTCGTTGTTACGCCCAGGATCCCAGCGGTCACAGTTAATAACATCTACCACATACACACACACCCCCATCCCCTGTGAGGTCACACACATGTCACCCGAAAGGGAGACCTGATGCCTCCCTCAGGGCGAGTAGAGCACACCAGGTGGGCGGAGTCAGGCAGAAAGGCACGCCCACAGAGGAGACTACTGTCCTGGGGCAGGAAGTTCAAACAGTTTAGTTTTGGAGTTGACAGTGAGTGGTAGAGGAGCAGCTGTCAGGGACCCAGTTAGAAGCCTGGGCCCCTTAGAGAACGTCAGGCAGGCAGACGGTGGTGGCCGTCTGAAGGAGTACCGGTACAGCAACCGGCAGAACCGTACGGACCGGGCCTGGGTTGGAGCCCGCCGGTCCAGAACCGGGGAGTCAACTGTGTACCGGAGCACCAACAGGAGGGTACTCAGACCCCGTCCTAGCTTAGAAGCCACTGAGTATAGGCAAATTGACTGATTGCTGGCCGAACCTCACGGGTTCATCCACACCCAAAGTCCCGAAAGAAGGCAAAAGCCCACCGAGTCCGGGTGAGCGCCACCGCCAAGGGCCAAACACCCGATGGGCCAGTGCCTGCGGGCAACCGAGGGCTCCTCCGGCAGCTCAACGCCGGGGAGCGGGCTACCACTGCTTAGGCAGGGGGGCCGAAACACAAACATCCAGAGGTGCACGGGAAAAGGGGCCACCATCAACCCCACAGGGGACATCAGCAGCCGGCCGCGGGGACCGACCACTACCGACCTTTGGTTTACCGGTGACTCTGAGTGTGAATCAATCGTGAGTACACCAGTGCCATCTGGGCACGACGCTACAACGCGGCACGGAGGCCTGAACCCCGACGACAACATCACCCCTTGCAGTCCCCCACCGGGGCCACGGGACACACCGCCCCTGCCCACAGAGGGGCTAACATCTCAGCTGCGGCCGCAACACCGATCCTGGACGAGCCCGCCATCACTTCAGCTGCAGCAGTGGTGCATCCCCCGTCACCACGACCCGTGGGTGGCGTCACGACCCGTTACACAACCACCACCCCCCACCGCCTTCCCTTAACAAGAGCGACGTGGCCCCTGGTCCGGAGGCGCTCGTGAAACCGAGAACCCGAGCCCGGACCTCGAGCGGCTCGGCACGAGCAAGCGGAGGAAGCGGCCGGGCCCCTCTCAGGGTGGTACACGTATACTCTTTCTGGCATCACGAACAGGATTCGGACAGTCCACTTACCTGTGGAAAGTGTGCCTTAGAAGTTTCCATCAGCGGCGTCCTGCCAAAAAAGTTGAAGTCACGCCATCTTGGCTCGAAAGTTTCCCGCTCGAGTCGTCTTCCCCGAGCAGTGAAGGCGTGAAAAGTGAAGCCCTGCCCCCGAAGGAGGAGTGCGAAGAGAAAACCAAGGGGGAGGCAGGCGAGGAGACTGCCTGATGTAGCCGAGAAGATAAAAAGGCAGGGACTCCAGGACCCTGCATCTGCTCTCTTCCTTGACCCCGCCGGCGCAGAAGCAACATGTCCGCCCCATTCTAGCAGCCCGAGGATCCAGAGCCTGCGCCCGGAACCGTGGCGTGGATGAGGGTCAGGACGGCATAGATTTGCCAGCGCCACTGGAGCCAGATACGCCTCTTGATGGAGCGGTGGACCGCAGAGGTAGAGGCGCTGGCTGCGACCGCCCGGGTGTATGAGATGGAGGCCGAATTAGAGGAGATGGTGAGCGACCCACGCTTCTATACCCTTCTGGGGCCAGCCGCTGCGGCTGAGAGGCCCAGTCTTCCCCTATCCCCTATACAGCCTCCGCCATCACCCGTGGGGAGTGTCACGGCTGGTCGAGCTGGCCCGCTGCCTCCCGCCATGGTAGCGGTACCCGAAGTGCTGCGTCCGTAAGATCTGGAGGTCAGGGTGGCTGAGAGAGCAAACGGCCCAGAAGTGAGGGCAGCTGATGGCAACCCGCTGGCCGCAGAGAGAGAAATGGCCCCGGCAGCTCGCCCGGCCCAGAGGGAGATGAGGTCCAGCCGAGCGGGGAATGATAGCAACGACTCCGGTCCCGATACAGAGCCGGTCTCAGGGTCGGAGGAGGCCGGCGAAAGTCTCCTTGATGGCAGTGCCCCGACGGCCACGTACATCCCACGATGCGGGGGAAACGGATACCAGATAGCCCTTTCCCATCAGGCCTGCTGCGTGCTGGAGATGTTTGAGGCGGAGGCTGAATCCGCATCGGAGGAAGAGTTGGAGTAAAGCCGGTAGCCGTTGCTGCTAATAAAAGGACCGGTCCCCGTTGGGACTTGTGTGTTGTTAAAAATCCCTGTTGCGTGAGTGACTGCTCATGCACAAGGCCGTGGACTCGCTGGCCACCCAAAAACTTTTGGGCTTGTAAATATTGCCCTATCTGCGCCCTTTGACATGCCTTCCCATTCCGTTGGCCTCCGGGGAGGCAGATTGGAGGAAGGACCCGCAGCAGAGCAGGCTGGGGTCCGGTCACCACCGGGACCAGTGACCATCCTCCGGGGAGCCCTTGACAACTGCCGTGTGCGCTGAACTGTACCCGTTCCCGCCTGGGTGACCTGCTGTGTTCCTTTTTCCGGACTGGGAAAAAGGGGTGCTGCCCATTTCTTAGGGGCAGCATCAAGGCTAGGTTGTTTGGGTGGGAAAGGCAGAAGGACATGAACCCGTTCCCGTTTAATAAAATTTGAAACGTTAAAGTAAAATGCCTCCCGTTAAGGGAAGACCTTCAGTAACCATAGTTTGTATTAATGTTATTATTAGTGATGAGCGAGCATGCTTGTAACTACTCGGTACTCGCACGAGTATCGCTGTACTCGGGCTGCTCGGCGGGGACCGAGTAATCTCGCGATACTCGTGCTGTACTCGTGGTCTTCATTTCTGCATGTTGGCGCTCTTTTGAGAGCCAGCCCTCATGCAGGGATTGGCTGGCAGACCACTGCAATGCCACAGCCCTGTTAGTTGTGGAATTGCAGTGATTGGCCGGCCTGCACAGCGTGACCGAGCCTTTATATCGGCCGGCGCGCTGTGCTCTGCTCACAGCTATCCAGACTGTCAGTGCAGGGAGAGTGTCGCTGATTCAGGGAAAGCTTTGCGGCCCTTTATAGCTTTTTCAGTTGCAGGGCTGCAAACAGTGTGACCAAAAGTCCTTCTCAGGACTATTCTAGTTGTATACAGGCAGGCAGGGTATAGCCAGGTCGGAGTACAGTAGCAGAGTCCTTCTCAGGACTATTGTTGCTATATACAGGCAGGGTATAGCCAGGTCTGAATACAGGCTAGTGACCAAAAGAGTCCTTGTCAGGACTATTGTACCAGTATACAGGCAGGCAGGCAGGGTAGTGGTGACCGTATACCAGCCTTCATCATATCTGGGGCTGGTGTACACAGTGTAAAACAGTCCAGATAGTGTCTGACTTGTCTGTAATTGTCGCTCCCCAAAAAAACCTGTTAGGTTCTTATTGCGTCCGTGCTTGGTTTTTAAAACCGCACGTGTGTGCCTGTTGGTGGCAGCGTACAGGTGCACTTGTGTGCAATTTCCAGAAACTTTGATATAACGCACAAGTAGTGAATATACACGTCAGCAGTGCACAGCATTGCAAAATGCGCAAGGGCATTGGCAAGGAACAAGGAAGTGGACGTGATGGTGGTGCAGGCAGAGGCCGAGGTCGTGGGCAAGCTCTAATTTCGCCACAACAAAGGGCCACATCTAGTCGCTCGCACTTCCTGTCCCAAATTCTTGGGGACCGCAGCAGTACACCGCTCTTGAACCAAGACCAGTGTCAACAGTTTGTTAGTTGGATAGCAGATAATGCTTCCAGTCAGATTGGCACCACCACAAACACTCTGTCTTCCACACGGTCAAGTGTCAGTAGCCGTGATACTGCACCGCACATTTCTGAACCTGATCCTCCTTCCTACCACCAGGCTGAGTACACGTCCTCCTCGGACATTAATGATCCCACACTTGGACACTCGGAAGAGCTGTTCACGTTTCCATTCACACATTCTGGCCTCTCGCCAGCTCATATTGAAGTGGGTCATGAGGAGATCGTCTGTACAGATGGCCAAATATTTGAGCAGCCACGTTCTCACGAAGTTGGCAACGTGTCTCAACAAGTGGTGGACGATGATGAGACACAATTGTCAGGAAGTCAGGAGGAGGAGCAGGGTGCGGAAGAGGAAGACGACGTGGTGGATGATCCAGTAACTGACACAACCTGGCAGGAGGATATGCAGAGCGAGGACAGCAGTGCACAGGGGGAGGGAGGCGTAGCATCACAACAGGCAGTAAGAAGCAGGGTGCTGGCCCCAGGCAGAAGTCAGGCAACCGTTCCCCGGAACAACACGACGACACAAGGTGCCTGTACAAATGTTAGGTCTTCCCGAGTCTGGCAGTTTTTTAAGTTGGATCCAGATGATTCAAAAAAGGCCATTTGCAACACCTGCCGTGCCAGCATCAGCAGGGGTACCAAAACTAGCAGCCTGACCACCACCAGCATGATCAGGCACATGTCAGCCAAGCACCCGACTTTGTGGGAAGTACAACAGAGTCGAGGAGCAGTGGTTGCTGATGTCACTGCTACGTCTTCGCTGGTTGTGCATGCGAGCCAATCCCCTGTCCATGCTGCCTGCGAACAAGCCTCCTCCACTCCTGCACCTGCAGTTGCCTACGCAGAAAGAACACCATCATCAAGCACGTCCTTGTCCCAGCGCAGCGTTCAGTTATCCATTCAGCAAACCTTTGAACGCAGGCGCAAATACACTGCCAACACCCCACATGCCACAGTTCTAAATGCTAACATTTCGCGACTGCTTGCACTGGAAATGTTGCCTTTTAGGCTGGTGGAGACAGAAACATTTCGTGACCTGATGGCGGCAGCTGTCCCACGTTACTCGGTCCCCAGCCGCCACTATTTCTCCTGGTGTGCCGTCCCCGCGTTGCATAACCACGTGTCACAAAACATCACACGTGCCCTGAACAACGCTGTTTCACCCAAGGTCCACCTAACCACAGACACGTGGACAAGTGCTTGTGGGCAAGGCCGCTACATCTCATTGACGGCACACTGGGTTAATATTGTGGAAGCTGGGACCCAGTCTGAGCGAGGGACGGAACACGTCCTTCCCACACCAAGGTTTGCAGGCCCTACCTCAGTCAGTGTTTCACCCACACTCTACAGCTCCGGAATGTCATGCTCTTCAGCCTCCTCCTCCTCCTGCGCATCCTCATCCACTGTACCCTCCACACCAGTCACAAGCTGGAAGCACTGCAGCACTGCCTCGGCGAAGCGGCAACAGGCTGTGCTGAAGCTAATCTGCATAGGTGACAAACCCCACAATGCAGAAGAGCTGTGGACAGCTCTGAAACAGCAGGCAGATCACTGGCTCACACCTCTGAACCTAAAGCCAGGAAAGGTCGTGTGTGACAATGGCCGGAACCTGGTGGCGGCTTTGAGGCGAGGCCAGCTGACACATGTTCCATGCGTGGCCCATGTGCTCAACCTCGTGGTTCAGCGGTTTCTAAAGTCATACCCAGAGCTGTCTGATCTGCTGGTAAAAGTTCGCCGCCTGTCTGCACATTTTCGAAAGTCACCTACTGCTTCAGCCGGCCTTGCCGGCTTTCAGCGCAGTTTGCATCTTCCGGCTCACAGACTGGTGTGTGATGTCCCCACGCGTTGGAATTCAACTCTGCACATGTTGGTCAGGATATGTGAGCAGAAGAGGGCAGTTGTTGAGTACCTGCATCACCTAAGCCGTCGGGAAATGGGTCAAACTCCACACATAACACCTGAGGAGTGGAGATGGATGTCAGACCTATGTACCATCCTCCAAAACTTTGAGGACTCCACCAAGATGGTGAGTGGTGATGACGCCATTATTAGCGTCACCATACCGCTACTCTGCCTTCTAAAACGGTCTCTGCTGAAAAACAAACATGATGCATTGCAGGCGGAGCGCGATGAGTTGCAGCAAGAAACAGTAGTGGGTGTGGGTGATGATAACACACAGCCCAGCCTCGTCTCATCACAACGTGCAGTGGAGGACTATGACGAGGAGGAGGATGAAGACATGGAGCAACTCTCCGGCCAAATTGAGGATATGACATGCACACCAGTCATATCCTCGGTTCAGCGTGGCTGGCCAGAGGACAGGGTAGATGAAGAGGAGGAGGAGGAGGAGGAGGAGGACAGCATGTTCAGTCATCTTGTTGGTCAGGCTACTGAAGTCCTGGCTGTTAAGAGTCTGGCGCACATGGCTGACTTTATGGTAAGCTGCCTGTCTCGTGACCCTCGCGTTAAGAACATCTTGGCCGACAATCATTACTGGTTGGTAACACTGTTAGACCCACGCTACAAGGAGAACTTTTTGTCTCTTATTCCCGTGGAGGAGAGGTCAACCAAAATGCAGCAGTTCCGGAAGGCCATACTCACGGAAGTAGGCAAAGCATTCCCCTCACAAAACGCTAGCGGCATAGGTCAGGAATCAGTGGACAACCGAGGCGTACAGCCGAGAGAGGCACAAGTCCAATCCGCCAGAGGGTAGGGGAACAGTCTTTAAGATGTGGGACAGTTTTCTCAGCCCCTCACGTACCACAGCCCCTGAGGTGCGGGGTAGTGCCACAAGAAATCCTAAGTTTGCCCAGATGCTGAAGGAGTACCTTGCAGATCGAACAACTGTACTCCGACATTCCTCTGTGCCTTACAATTATTGGGTATCCAAGCTGGACACGTGGCATGAATTGGCTCTCTACGCCTTGGAAGTCCTGGCCTGCCCTGCTGCTAGCGTTTTGTCAGAGCGTGTTTTTAGTGCCGCAGGTGGAATCATTACAGATAAACGCACCCGCCTGTCAACTGAAAATGCTGACAGGCTGACTCTGATCAAGATGAACAAGGGTTGGATTGGGCCAGACTTCACCACACCACCAGCAAATGAGAGCGGAATTTAAAGTTTGCCATGTACCTCCACTCACCCATGGGTACACACTTCTGGACTTTGGATAATCGCTGGACTGCTCCTCCTTCTCCTCATGCGCCACCATGATGATGACCGTTACAAATTGCAATACTTAGGCCTTTGTTTCAGGTATACCCCCAGTGGTAAATTTTTTCGCCCATTCTTTGCAGAATGGACATTACAACGACAGGAGACCCGCTCCTTTGCAATGGGAACAATGTTTTGAGGCCCTCATGCACGTCTCTACCCAGGGACAACGTGGAGCCTCCCAATTTTTGGCTGCCCTGCCTAAGGGCTATACTATAATACACCCACTTCCTTAAAATGGACACTTAATGTTTTGAGGCCCTCATGCACGTCTCTACCCAGGGACAACGTGGAGCCTCCCAATTTTTGGCTGCCCTGCCTAAGGGCTATACTATAATACACCCACTTCCTTAAAATGGACACTTAATGTTTTGAGGCCCTCATGCACGTCTCTACCCAGGGACAACGTGGAGCCTCCCAATTTTTGGCTGCCCTGCCTAAGGGCTATACTATAATACACCCACTTCCTTAAAATGGACACTTAATGTTTTGAGGCCCTCATGCACGTCTCTACCCAGGGACAACGTGGAGCCTCCCAATTTTTGGCTGCCCTGCCTAAGGGCTATACTATAATACACCCACTTCCTTAAAATGGACACTTAATGTTTTGAGGCCCTCATGCACGTCTCTACCCAGGGACAACGTGGAGCCTCCCAATTTTTGGCTGCCCTGCCTAAGGGCTATACTATAATACACCCACTTCCTTAAAATGGACACTTAATGTTTTGAGGCCCTCATGCACGTCTCTACCCAGGGACAACGTGGAGCCTCCCAATTTTTGGCTGCCCTGCCTAAGGGCTATACTATAATACACCCACTTCCTTAAAATGGACACTTAATGTTTTGAGGCCCTCATGCACGTCTCTACCCAGGGACAACGTGGAGCCTCCCAATTTTTGGCTGCCCTGCCTAAGGGCTATACTACAATAGACCCACTTCCTTCCAATGGGCACTTCAGGTTTACAGGCCCTCATGCACGTCACTATCCAGGGACAACGTGGAGCTTCCCAATTTTTGGCTGCCCTGGCAAAGGGCTATACTAAAATAGACCCACTTCCTTACAATGGGCACTTCAGGTTTACAGGCCATCATGCACGTCTCTATCCAGGGACAATGTGGAGCCTCCCAATTTTTGGCTGCCCTGACAAAGGGCTATACTAAAATAGACCCACTTCCTTACAATGGGCACTTCAGGTTTACAGGCCATCATGCACGTCTCTATCCAGGGACAATGTGGAGCCTCCCAATTTTTGGCTGCCCTGGCAAAGGGCTATACTAAAATAGACCCACTTCCTTACAATGGGCACTTCAGGTTTACAGGCCATCATGCACGTCTCTATCCAGGGACAACGTGGAGCCTCCCAATTTTTGGCTGCCCTGCCTAAGGGCTATACTATAATACACCCACTTCCTTACAATGGGCACTTCAGGTTTACAGGCCCTCATGCACGTCTCTATCCAGGGACAACGTGGAGCCTCCCAATTTTTGGCTGCCCTGGCAAAGGGCTATACTAAAATAGACCCACTTCTTTACAATGGGCACTTCAGGTTTACAGGCCATCATGCACGTCTCTATCCAGGGACAATGTGGAGCCTCCCAATTTTTGGCTGCCCTGGCAAAGGGCTATACTAAAATAGACCCACTTCCTTACAATGGGCACTTCAGGTTTACAGGCCATCATGCACGTCTCTATCCAGGGACAATGTGGAGCCTCCCAATTTTTGGCTGCCCTGGCAAAGGGCTATACTAAAATAGACCCACTTCCTTACAATGGGCACTTCAGGTTTACAGGCCATCATGCACGTCTCTATCCAGGGACAATGTGGAGCCTCCCAATTTTTGGCTGCCCTGGCAAAGGGCTATACTAAAATAGACCCACTTCCTTACAATGGGCACTTCAGGTTTACAGGCCATCATGCACGTCTCTATCCAGGGACAATGTGGAGCCTCCCAATTTTTGGCTGCCCTGCCTAAGGGCTATACTATAATACACCCACTTCCTTAAAATGGACACTTAATGTTTTGAGGCCCTCATGCACGTCTCTACCCAGGGACAACGTGGAGCCTCCCAATTTTTGGCTGCCCTGCCTAAGGGCTATACTATAATACACCCACTTCCTGACAATGGGCACTTCAGGTTTACAGGCCATCATGCACGTCTCTATCCAGGGACAATGTGGAGCCTCCCAATTTTTGGCTGCCCTGCCTAAGGGCTATACTACAATAGACCCACTTCCTTACAATGGGCACTTCAGGTTTACAGGCCCTCATGCACGTCTGTATGCAGGGGCATTGGTGAACCTCACAATTTTGGACTGCCCTGGCAAAGGAAAATACTACAAAGACTCACTTCCTCAAAATGGGCACATTAGACTCAAGAGGCCTTCATGTACGTCTCTTCTCAGGGACATCGGAGTGCCACACAATGTTTTCACGTAAAATCTTTCATGTATTAATCTCAAAAAGTAACATACACCAGCTCTATCTCACTATTGGGTATGTGCCCTTAACATTTCTGCCATGAAAAATCATTTTGGGGTCATTTTGGAAGGCTTTCTGGTGAGTCCGTAAAAATGGCGTGAAACGCGGACAAAATTGTTCACAGCTGTGACTTTTGAGTGATAAATGCTTCAAGGGGTCTTCCCCATGCTGTTGCCATGTCATTTGAGCACTCTTCTGAGACTTTTTTAGGGTTTCTACATGCTGCCGGGGGGTCATTTCACAAAAATACTCGGGTCTCCCATAGGATAACATTGGGCTCGTTGCTCGGCCCGAGTACACGAGTATCTTGGGAGGCTCGGCCCGAGCTTCGAGCACCCTAGCTTTTTAGTACTCGCTCATCACTAGTTATTATGTTTGTAAGTGTTTTCCCGTTTTTTGCAGTTGAAAAATAAAAATAAACTGGAGTGTATCAGGCAGCCCGCGGACGGTCTGCATTAAACCAAGGGGGGTATGTGATGCCCTGGACCCCAGGGGTCACAGGTAATAACATCTACCACATACACACACACCCCCATCCCCTGTGAGGTCACACACATGTCACCCGAAAGGGAGACCTGATGCCTCCCTCAGGGCGAGTAGAGCACACCAGGTGGGCGGAGTCAGGCGGAAAGGCACGCCCACCGAGGAGACTACTGTCCTGGGGCAGGAAGTTCAAACAGTTTAGTTTTGGAGTTGACAGTGAGTGGTAAAGGAGCAGCTGTCAGGGACCCGGGTAGAAGCCTGGGCCCCTTAGAGAACATCAGGCAGGCAGACGGTGGTGGCCCTCTGCAGGAGTACCGGTACAGCAACCGGCGGAACCGTACGGACCGGGCCTGGGTTAGAGCCCGCCGGTCCAGAACCGGGGAGTCAACCGTGTATCGGAGCACCAACAGGAGCTTACTCAAACCCCGTCCTAGCTTAGAAGCCACTGAGTATAGGCAAATTGACTGATTGCTGGCCGAACCTCACGGGTTCATCCACACCCAAAGTCCCAAAAGAAGGCAAAAGCCCACCGAGTCCGGGTGAGCGCCACCACCAAGGGCAAAACACCTGACAGGCCAGCACCTGAGGGCAACCGAGGGCTCCTCCAGCAGCTCAATGCTGGGGAGCGGGCTACCACTGCTTAGGCAGGGGGGCCGAAACACAAACATCCAGAGGTGCACAGGAAAAGGGGCCACCATCAACCCCACAGGAGACATCAGCAACCGGCCGCCGGGACCGACCACTACCGAACTTTGGTTTACCAGTGACTCTGAGTGTGAATCAATCGTGAGTACACCAGTGCCATCCAGGCATGACGCTACACCGCGGCACGGCACCCTGCACCCCGACGACAACATCACCCCTTGCAGTCCCCCAATGGGGCCCCGGGACACACCGCCCTTACCCACAGAGGGACTAACATCTCAGCTGCGGCCGCAACACCGATCCCGGACAAGCCCGCCTTCACTTCAGCCACAGCGGTGGTGCATCCCCCGTCACCACGACCCGTGGGTGGCGTCACGACCCGTTACACAACCACCACCCCCCCACTGCCTTCCCTTAACAAGAGCGACGTGACCCCCGGTCCGGAGACGCTCGTGTCACCGAGAACCCGAGCCCAGACCTCGAGCGGCTTGGCCCGAGCAAGCGGAGGAAGCGGCCGTGCCCCTCTCAGGGCAGTACATCGTCATGATGACCTTGTGTCACCATGATGATTATTTGACCCTCACAATTCCATCATGGGGGTCCCTATCAGAGGGGAGAGGGAGCGCGATACCTCTCCCAATCCCCTAGGTTCCATGATCGATATCGATCGCATCATTAAGTGGGTTAAACAGCCAGGAATTGTTCGGGCACCATCCGTGGCTGTGATGGCCAGGGATTGGATATTAGGAAAGCTGAGTCTCCAGTGGCAATTGCGGCGGGCACAGCGCTGATGCCCATGCAATCACTAGGACGCACCTATACATCCTTGGTCAGGAAGCACTTGCCTTTCATGACATATAGGTATGTCCATGGTCATGATTCTGGTTAAGGCACCCTCTCCTGCTGGCCAAGTGTGCTATGCCGGCCACTGCTGCATTGTGCCCTATTGATCAAATTTGATATACTGGCCACTGCAGCATCGTACCCTATCAGCCAAGTCTGCTATACCAGCTACTGCTGTATTGTACCCTCTCAGCCAAGTCTGTTATACTGTCTGTTGTTGCATCGTACCTTATTGACCAATTCTGCTTTACCAGCCACTGCTGCATTTGTACCCTATTGACCAAATCTGCTATATTGCCTACTGCTGCATCATAGCCTATAATGTCCGCTGCTGCTTTGTACCACATTGGCCAAGCTTCATCTGCCTCATCAGAGACTGGCTGTGCTAATACCCCTGGGGTAAGCTGTTGCAACACTATTCTCCCTATGTGGCACCTGGTCTTTACCTGTAGCACAATACCCTCACCATCAGAGGCTCTGGTGAAAACCTCATGTGAACCATAGTAAAGCCCCTCAGGTATTCTGTGTGCTGTGGCCCAGTGGGTCCACTTTCCAGCATTACAAGACATAGCTCATTAAAAAGCTCAGTTTTATGTGAACCTAGCAGCCAGCGTCAAGGTATATATCTTTTGCTGAGTCCATACCTAATGCCTCTAACTTGGCAAGAACCTGCTTATTGCAAATTATAAATCGCTTTAAACTAGTAGGAAAGGACTGCTCAGTCAGTTGGCATGACCCTATAATATAAAATTAAAAAGCTGACAGCACTTCCTGATAGACAAGTGTGAACAGGTTCATACTTAACATGAAACATACTCTAATAAATAAACAGCTACACTCTAAAATGCTAAGGCGTGCAAACACTGATTATAGGATTTTGGACATTTATTACTGCTAAGGCAATAAAACTAAATACTGAAACAGTGCATAACAAGCGCAGGAAAAAAGGAGTTTGAATCCAGCACTGATAAAATAAACTTCTTGCTTTATTCCATTACGTTAAAAACATGATAGTGAAAAAGATTATGGCATCTCCAAATTAAAACATGGCCAAATGACGCGTTTCGAACAACTACATGTTCTTGATCACATTGAACATTATGTTGAAGGAGAGTTGTTCGAAACACGTCATTTGGCCACAATTTAATTTGGAGATGCCATAATCTTTTTCACTATCATGTTTTTGACGTAATGGAATAAAGCAAGAAGTTTATTTTATCAGTGCTGGATTCAAACTCCTTTTTTCCTGTGCTTCTACGTGGATACCTGCCACAGGATCTGTGCATTGTTTCTATATACTCCCCTTGGCTACTGTGAGGAGACGTCTATGTGGTGAGCTGATATTTATCCTTTTTCCAGTGCATAAAAAGGGCAGTTTTATGTGAGCCCAGCAGCCAGTGTCAAGGCATATTTTTTTTGCTGGGTCCCTACCTAATGCCTCTACCTGGGCTGAAAAAGCCTTCAATTTTATGGGCGGGAAGGAACCTGCTAATAGGAAATTAAAAATCACCTTAAGTTAGTTGGAAAGGAGTGCTCAGATAAAAAACATTATTCTATATTCTAAAATGAAACAAACTGACTGCACTTCCTACTAGACAAGTGTTAACAGGGGCATGCTGAAAATGAAACATGCACAAAGTGCAGTCATTTATTTGTTAGAGTATGTTTCTTGTTCAGTATGCACCTGTTCACACTTGTCTGTTAAGAAGTGCCATCAGTTTCTTCATGTAGAGGAGAGCAGACTGTCAGTCATTACATGTCTAACAATTGATAATGCCTCCATTCATTTAAAAGAAGCTCTGGAGGCAGATTCTCAAGGAGAGTTATGTTAGGGCCATAGATCTTAACAGCTCATTTAAATCTTAAGGAAGAGGATTACTCTGGAATAAGACATTGGATTGCAGATTTCAAGTACCAATATATCATTTTATTCAACTTTCTGTGTCCTGCATGTTCATATAAGCGACTTAGGAGGGCTTGATCCAATTGACAAGTGCTCTTAAATAGGAGAAGTTTGAGAAAACGTAAAATCTGTAAAAAACAAATTAAAAAATTAAACACATATGTACCAAACACTGATGAAACTGTCCGTTTTTTGCATACAGGAAAGATCACGGATGTGTGAATGAGCCTTTATGCCATTAGACTGTACTTTATAATTTTTAATGCTGTACTAAATTCATCGTTGTTAATTACCATATTACTTTATATTTTCTTCTCAGTAAGACATTGACCGGAGGATGTTTTCTGTTCATGCAGAGATTCCCCTGCAGTCATGAACACCTGTCTATAAATAGATTTGAGCTTTTCTTCTTTTTTTTTTTCTTGGATCCAAAGTTACCATAGTCTTATTATAAAGTGGAGTTAGTCTTTGCTGCTACATTGCTGTCCAAATGAGATTTGATTTTCACTTCACCAGGTCAAAAAAAAATATTAGCAATCTGCAGAATATGAGTTTGCGTTCTATCAGGGAGAAACAACATATAGCACTTTAGGGACCCGACTATTCTATTTCCAGGAAATTCCAATATCTCTGATTTATAAGAACACTTGGTCCTACATTACATAAAATAGCAATTTTCTTTATAAGAAGGCTATAGCGGTTGATGCAGTCATCAGGCATACCTTCATCTACCTTGTATAGCTTCATATGGCAGCTGTTTAGAGCTACTGAAATGCAAAGGTGTGTGTCCTACATTATGGAAAGGTCAAATGTGAATTACAGTAAAAACCTTGGGATCTAAGAGGTAACATTTCTCCATGTGAAGGATGACATGTCTGGCGAGTCTCTTCCAGAGGAAACTTCAACTGCTCATATCCTCGATCTGGGCTTGAGTAGTTCCCTGTGGAGAACACTCACATCTCCGCAGCAAAGAATTGACATGATTGCTGCTTGGAGAGCCGCACCACAGGTCAGTTTACTCTGTGGCCAGTACATACACAGTGGGCATGGATTTCTAGAAATCCCATCCATTGTGCTCTCATTGTACATCACAGCGTTTTGAATGCAGCTGAAACACGCTGCCTCCAAAACTATCTGGACCCTGATCGTGGGCACCCAGCCTTAAAATCAAGTTTGACCTCTAACGAGCTTGGCCATTATAAATATGTAACTATCACCTAGGGAAGAACTGCTAGATGACATCTACAGTAATTGGTGTTTAGGAACCTTTATTGTGGACACATAAATAATTACCAACGCAAAACTTTAAACCCTACCTCTTAAACAATTTCTGCTTAGAATCTCAATATTGGTGCAGATTTTAGTAAGGCCTAAAACACACTTCCGCAAAAAAAAACGTGCGTGTGACATGTTAAGTTTTTCGGGTCCGTATTCCGTTTTTTTGGGGCGTTTCTCCGGTACGTGTGGCATCCGTGTGATGGCATATTCGAGCCATGTGTACGTTTAAAATGTCCGTGTTTGTGTGTAAAATGCCCGTGCATGTGTACGTGGAATGTCCGTGTGGAATGTCCATTTGTGTGTTGCACAATGTCGTTGATACATGTCGGCTGACAGCAGACAGAGTTGCACGATGAGAATGAACTCGGGTGAACTTCACCCGACTTCATTGTCATGCCGCGGCTCTGTCTGTGTGCCGCGTACTGATTAGCGGTCACCTGTGAAGGATTCACCAGTGACCGCTAATCCCCCGAGTGACTGAAGTTATCAGCCCTCTCTCATTAGCCTTCATTAGCTGCGTGGAGGTGACAGTAGCGGTGGTGTCTTCTGCAGCTCCGGTAACCTCCATGCAGCAGAGCTGGAAGCGACGCTGGAGCATCCTGGATTACGCCGCACAGGGAGGGCTTTTTCGGGCTTATTAAAGTGGTGAACCAGGGTATATGTTTGTGTTTTTTATTTCTAATAAAGGATTTTTTCGTGTGTGTGTGTGTTTATTTACTGTCACTTACAGATTAATCATGGAAGGTATCTCGGGGAGATGCCTGACAAGATTAATCTAGGACTTATTGGCAGCTATGGGCTGCCAAAAACTCCTTATTACCCCGATTTGCCAACGCAGCAGGGCAAATCGGGAAGAGCCGGGTACAGTCCCAGAACTGTCGCATATAATGTATACGGCAATTCTGGGCGGCTGCTGACTGATATTGTTAGGCTGGGGGGCTCCCCATAACGTGGGGCTCCCCATCCTGCGAATACCAGCCTTCAGCCGTATGGCTTTATCTGGCTGGTATTAAAATGGGGGGCACCGCACGCCGGTTTTTTAATTATTTATTTATTTATTTTACTGCACAGTATAGACACGCCCACCGGCTGCTGTGATTGGGTGCAGTGAGACAGCTGTCACTCAGCGTGGGGGGCGTGTCTGACTGCAACCAATCATAGGCGCCGGTGGGTGGGGAAAGCAGGGAATACGAGATTGATTAATGAGCGGCCGGCATTTTCAAAGTAATTGTTGCCACGTATTCTCTGCACAGCTGTTCCTCGCCGCGCTGGTGATCGGGGAGCGGTATGAGCCGGGAGAAGAAAAAACCCAGCGCCAATGTAAGTATGACTGAGAACAGCAGAAAAAAAGGTAAGTATACTGAATTTAATTTAAAAAAAAAAAAAATAAGATCGCTAGTATAAAAACGCACACGCACGAAACATGCTGAACACAGACATACTCCGTGTGCGGTCCGTGCAGGCACGGACCCATAGACTTTAGCGGGTCCGTGCCTGCGTGATGCCGGCCAAAAACGGACATGTTGTCCGTGTAGAAAACCGCACACACGTACTTATCACACGGACACACGTTCCGTGTGATTTTACGTGTGTGCCATCTACCATAGAACAACATGGGTTTCCGTGTGTACGTGTCTCCGGTACGTGCAAATACGTACTGCACACGTACAAATTAAACGGATGTGTGTTACGGGTCTAATATAATAATCCCAAATTCTTCATTAAAAAATGATGCACCACGTCTACCATGTTTTTTTTAGCCTCAATAGGTAAGATTTGTGGCTTATTAAGAAATTAGCCTTGGCTTCAAATCAACACCATGTGCCAAAACGTTGGCAAATTTTCTATATTTGTGACAAAAAGTATTCAATACGTGATGTACACTAAGACCATACAGTCTAAAGGCCACTTTACACACAGAGATAAATCTGCGGCAGATCTGTGGTTGCAGTGAAATTGTGGACGATCAGTGCCAGGTTTGTGGCTGTGTATAAATGGAACAATATGTCCATGATTTCACTGCAACCACAGATCTGCCAAAGATTTATCTCTGTGTGTAAAGTGGCCTTAAGACCTCTTTCACACGTCCGTGAAACTCACGCACATTTTTCACGGACGTGTCAAAGGTGCGTATTGTTTTCCATGTGTCGTGTTTATGGCACACGTGTGTTCTCCGTGTATTATCCGTGATAACACACGGAGAACAGGAACTTTCTGCTCACCTGTCCCTGGCGTTGCTTTACGTGGTGCTGATCTTTGGTCTCCGGTCCTGCCGACTCCCCGCTGCTGCTGCTTCCGGCCTGCAGTGGAGTGAATATGCAATGAGCATAATGAGCGGGGGTTGGAAGCAAGTGCCAGCAGTGGCAGAGACAGTAGTGCTGGAGAAGGTGAGCATAGAAATTATTTTTTTTCACATACACGTGTGTTTTTTCTGGTGCAGGTCACATGGATCACATCCGTGCAGTCCGTGTGCGGTCCGTGTGACACGTATGCTCCAGACGTACACACGGTTTATTGCAAAACACGCACGTGGTGTGCGCAGACCTATTGATTTTAATGAGTCTACGTGTGCCCGTGTCTCCGGCACATGAGGAAACAGACCAAACACGTACCGGAGACACAAACGTGTGAAGGAGGCCTAAAGAAGTGCCGAATGCAGCATCAACCACTGATAAAGGACAGGTAATAGCTTGCAGATCCCTGAGGGTCTGACTCATGGGCAAAATATGACTGAAATGGTGACTATACCAACTGGGTGTTTCAAAGCACCATTGATCGGACCTTATTGATATGCAAATTAGCACCTATACTAAATCCTATATGTTGGTAATTACCAACCATAAATGTATAGCAGGGATACAATCTTTGTTTTAAAAGTACATGGAGATAGAAAGTTCTTTAACTTTTTACATTATAACATTTCAGCAGAATTTTATAGACCCTAGAACATCCATTAAAGTAATTGAAATTCTAAGACAATTAGGTTCCAGTTGAGAAACAAACACAAATGGACAGAAATTCTAGTTATCAATTATATAAGGTGTAACAAATTATGTCTGCACCTCTGTTACTACATAACCAGGTAATCGTCAAAGCAACAAAAATATATTTTTAAAAATTCAGCACACACGAGTTTCTGATTTTTTGATCTGTTGCAAAATAGTCTGAAGTGATTTTTTTTTGCTGAATTAGTTACATTAGGAAAAATAAGCTTTTTCATGCGCAAAGAATGAAATGTATCCATTAACCTAGTAGTCAACTTTTATGCTGTCTACTTTGATAACACATCTATAATACATTAATTGTCCCAGCTTTCACAGAAACTAAACCTATAAAAAATTCTAAAATGCATTTTTAAAGTGTTTTTTTGGTTTAACGCTTTTTATTATTTCAAATGCTTACTCTACATAGAAAAGCAATATAATCAACCATACTTACCTATTTTATGTTCCCGTGCTGCCTCTCTGTTTTCCTTGTGGTTTGTTGACATGCTACAATGGAAGAGCAATGGTGGGCAGCAGCAGAGAAGCAGTACTGGAGGTAGTAAGGTTGATTTTCT
Organism: Anomaloglossus baeobatrachus; assembly: GCF_048569485.1. Classification (NCBI taxonomy): domain Eukaryota; kingdom Metazoa; phylum Chordata; class Amphibia; order Anura; family Aromobatidae; genus Anomaloglossus; species Anomaloglossus baeobatrachus. The sequence goes on from NC_134354.1 coordinate 145,465,396, forward strand.
AATTTTTTACAGAGCAAGCCTTTGAAATAAATAAAAGTTAAACTAATACTCTGGATTTTTTTAATTACTCCATCCTGTTCATTCTATATGCATCACGTCACAATGATGGCGGAACACAAGAACTTCAAATTACAAAAGGATCTGGTACAAGTAAGGGGTTTCATTAGTCTCCTGTCCAGTGGAAACGGACCTGCTCCATTGATGAATATGGCGGAACACAATTTCCTGCCAACATGCATCAATAATAAGATTTTTTTTTATTAAACACTGGTACAAGGGTACAAAACAGTTGCATAACATAAATGTACATTATCATAGTAGGTTGAACGTCATCATATTATGCAGACCTATACAATTACTCCTCATACACATTTATGATAGTATTTTGATTTTCCATAAACTAACCAATTGAACTACTTAACTTCTTTAAAATAACAAAAAGTTATTAAGGATAAAAGTTGTTTTCCTACTATGTTTGTCCCGGTCAACACTCATTCTCCGACCATGTCACTCCACAACATTTTCCGCTCAATCACATCTAACCCTCCCTCTCTTTTCGGTACACCAAAATTATTTCTGTTGCTCTTCTCAATGCCCCCCAGAGGCTCCGAAACCATATGGAATTTCCAAGATCCCAGTACTTCAGTGGTGCCCCCCTATTGCAAACATAACAACAAATTATCCAGAATGCTATCCTGTATTAGCACATTGGAGGGAAGACCAGGAACATCCATCCAGGGCCGCCAGATCTTATAGAATTTGCCCAGTGCCCTCCTCTTCAGATATATTCCTCTCTTCAGTCGAAGTAAATTATTCAATTTATTTTTTAGCTCTACTATAGTCGGAGGTGAGGGATCAAGCCAGTGATACGCTAGTAACTTTCTCGCTTGGTATAGGATGCGAGATATACCCAGGGCTACCGGAGAATCCGGATCCACTCCATCCTCCCACAGGTTCACCAAACAAACACGGGGTGAGGGATGAATCTTGATATTATACACCTGTTCTATGAGTCCCAAGGTTTGCTTCCAAAATTCGCCTATGTGTCCACATTCCCACATTACATGCATCAAGTGAGCCCACTCTTGTCCACATGTAACACATTGCGCATTTAGCTTAAGTCCAATCTTGAACAGAAACCTAGGTGTTCTGTATACCCCATGAATAAGAAACAGCTGAGAAAGCCTCTGGCTCTCTGAGGCTGCCATTTTGGGAATCTGCTCCACTATATCTGACCATTGATCATCTGTTATGGGGCCTAGGTCTGTCTCCCACTTAGTCTACTCTTAACCGCTAACGGAAATCTATTCAAATGGGAGGACAACAGTCTTTTATATAGATTAGATATGAGGCCTCTAGAGGATTCAGATATCGCTAAGGCATACAGCGTGGAGTTGTGTGTCACCTTCACGGAGCTCAGTCTCCCCTGCTTCTCTAGTGCGTGTCGCAACTGCAGATATTGATAGAAAAAGGAATGTGGAAGACAAAACTCCGTTCATAATTGTTCGAAGCTTTTAAGAACATTGCCCTGCATAACTTGGGACACCAAGCAAATCCCTCTATCTTCCCATCCCCTAAAGCCAACCAACTTCTGTACTTCTTGCAGATCCGGATTCCGCCATAGTGGCCAATACCCCGTAGGCCCATCAACATTTAAGAGAGATTTGCCCCTATCCCACACCTTAAAAATCATAGCTAACATTGGATGCCTCATGTATTCCCATGCCGCCGCCTCACCTCCAACTGGCTCATCGGGTACTTCCAGTCTGAACCTTCCTTTATCAACTCACCACTTACATCGTATGCCCCCTCCCTTCCCCATCCTCTGAAGTGTTGCAGTTGGGAAGCGATGTAATATAAATATGGATTCGGAACCGCCAACCCCCTTCTTCCTTTCCTCTCTGCAGCACCTCTAGACGGATCCTAGAATGTTTTTTTCCCCATATGAGTTCGCGAAACATGGTGTCTATCTTGGTAAAGAATTCCCTATTTATCCATACTGGGGAGTTACAGTCATATGAAAAAGTTTGGGCACTGCTATTAATGTTAATCTTTTTTCTTTATAACAATTTGGGGTTTTGCAACTGCTATTTCAGCTTTATATATCTAATAATTGATGGACTGAGTAATATTTCTGGATTGAAATGAGGTTTATTGTACTAACAGAAAATGTGCAATCCGCATTTAAACAAAATTTGACCGTGCAAAAGTATGGGCACCTTTATCAATTTCTTGATTTGAACACTCCTAACTACTACAACGATACAACCTGATAGGGATCGCTGGTAAGTTGCTAGGAAGTTGCTGGTGAGATGTCACACTAAGCGACGCTCCAACGATCCCACCAGCAACCTGACCTGGCAGGGATCGCTGGAGCATTGCTACACGGGTTGCTGGTGAGCTGTCACACCGGCAGATCTCATCAGCAACCAGTGACCAGCCCCCAGCCAGCAGCGCCGCGTGGAAGCGATGCTGCGCTTGGTAACTAAGGTAAATATCGGGTATCCAACCCGATATTTACCTTGGTTACCAGCGCACACCGCTTAGCACTGGCTCCATGCACACCTAGCCACAGTACACATCGGGTTAATTACCCGATGTGTACTTTGCTACTTGTGCAGGCAGCAGGAGCCGGCTTCTGCGGACGCTGGTAACCATGGTAAACATCGGGTAACCAAGAAGCCCTTACCTTGGTTACCTGATATTTACCTTCACTACCAGCGTCCGCCGCTCTAAGGCTATGTGTGCACGTTGCGTAAATACATGCAGTTACGCTTTGTAGCGCAGCGTAACTGCATGCGTCCTGCGTCCCTTGCACAGTCTATGGAGATTGTGCAGGGGCCGTGCGCACGTGGCGTTTTAGAGCGCAGCGCTTTGGCTACTGCCGAAGCGCTGCGTTCTAAGAAGTGACATGTCACTTCTTCCGTGCGCTTTGCCGGCAGCTCCTGCTCTGTCTATGGCAGGAGCTGCAGGCAGAGCGCATGGAATCGGCTTTTTTTTTTTTTCACTACGGACAATTCTGCAGCGATTTAAAGCGCACATGTGCTCTTCAGATCACTGCAGAAATTTCTGCAGTGACTGTACGCAACGTGCGCACATAGCCTTACACTGCCAGTGCTGGCTCCCTGTTCCCTGCACTCCTAGCCACAGTACACATCAGGTTAATTACCCGATGTGTACTGTGGCTACGTGTGCAGAGAGCAGGGAGCCGGCACTGATAGCGTGAGAGCGGTGGACGCTGGTAACGAAGGTAAATATCAGGTAACCAAGGTAAGGGCTTCTTGGTTACCCGATGTTTACCGTGGTTACCTGCGTCCACAGAAGCCGGCTCCTGCTGCCTGCACATTTAGTTGTTGCTCTGTCGCTATCACACACAGCGATGTGTGCTTCACAACGGGAGAGCAACAACTAAAAAATGGCCCAGGACATTCAGCAACAACCAGCGACCTCACAGCAGGGGCCAGGTTGTTGCTGGATGTCACACACAGCAACATCGCTAGCAACATCGCTGCTACGTCACAAAAGTTGTTCCTTAGCAGCGATGTTGCTAGCGATGTTGCTTAGTGTGACGTGGCCTTAAGAGCAGGCAGATCCAAACATATAATATCAATTAAGACCTCACACATCTGTGAATTTTCGAAAAAAATTTGTTTCTGTCACGAGTTTCCATGGGCTGCAACATTTTTAATTTTTGGGATATGGAGATGTGTGAGGGCTTGTTTTTTTTTTTTTTTGCACCCCGAACTGATTATTTAATTAATATTATTTTTGGGTACAAATGATGATTTAATTGCCTGTTCTTAAAATTTTTCTCTTGTTGCAGGGACCAAAAAACAGAAACCCATGGAACCCATAGGGTGTAGGGGCGACATGACAGTCTGGAGGGTAGGGAGTTGATAGGGTTAAACGGTGATGCTTAGAATAGGAATGAGGAAAAAGAAGGTGATTGGTTAGTGGGTGGAGTGTAGTGGTAGGAAAGGAGGGAGCTTCATGTTGTATATAATAGGAGGTGGGAGTCAATTACCTCCTCTTGCACTTCCTGGATGATAGCTTGGGGAACCTCCATCATGATGTCCAGCCTGATGGATCCGGAAATCTCAGATCTGCAGCTTGGACAGCTTGAACGGGATGGGGATTGCAGAGAGCATCTCCAGGTGATCAGCGGTAGTGGCGCACGGGCCCCTGGCAGTGCAGTCCCACATCATGGCTGCCGGGGTTACCCGTTGGCGCCTTCCCCTCACTCCCCCAGTAGCAGTGGGTGGCGGTCACGGCCCCCCCGCAGGTATTCCCTGGGCGCGGGGGGGGGGCGAGGAGGTAAGGTCAGAGCCCCTCCGGGGACCCTCCGCGGCGGGCCGAGCAACAGCAGCGTCTGGCGGCTGCTCCGGCCGGCGGGAGGAATCTGCTTTCCGGCCGCGAGGGCTGCGAAGTGGGAGTGGCCAACACGGGGGCCCACTTCTGGTCCCGGGCCTCCGGCTGGAGTAGGAGTGACTGCGGCGGCTCCTGGCTGGGAGCGCGTCCGGCGGCAGAGAGAGGCCAGCAGAACCCCTCAGAGTCGGCGGGGGGACCGCGGGGCTGCGGACGGCAGAAGATCGGGTGCCAGGAGAAGGTCGGGTGTGCTGGTCCCTCATGGTGGTGAGTGAGCCTGACGGCGGGAGGTCAGAGGGACCATCCGGTCACTTACATCGATCGTGCAGCCCCCCCGTAGTAGCGGTCTCTCTTGGGGGAGGGAGGACCCGGCGACAGGAGGCCTGCGGTGGCCCTGGAGGGCCGGGGACGGTGACGGCTGTGGTCCAGAGCCGGGCATCAGTGAGTTTGGGTGTGGAGCCCCCTGGCAATCAGCAAGGGGGAGGGGCACAGTAAGACGAAATCGAGACCCAGGGAGCGGCACGGGGGATGGGACGGTCTCCTGGGCTGTCACCGTGGGACAAGTGACGGAGCGGAGAACGACTTTGCCCACGCGACAGCTCGCAGGGGTGGAGGAGGCACGGCAGAGCTGCCTCCCGGATCCAAGATGGAAGAGGACGACGGTGGCGAGGGGAAGGAGGAGGACATCGGGATGTCAGTAGTTTCGGACAGATGGATGGCAGAGGACAATGGGGCGGCGGTTCCGGGGGGTCGCTGAGCTGCGATTGAGTGAGAGACGGGGTCTCCGGGGGGTTTGGGTCATGTAGTGGACGCCGTGCTAGAGTAGGGACGAGGTGGTACCATGGCGGTATAGCCATGAGGATGCAGGTGACGTCAGGCTGGTGGTCACAGTTTCACGGTGGGGATGCACTTTTAGGTCATTGAGGCTCATGGGGGCTGATGATCACGGGTTGCGCTAGCAGGGGAGACGGAGCATTTAGTTGAATGTTCATTGGTTGGGTTTTATGAGGAATCTTATTCTGCATGGTAGTTCATATTGGTTGAATTACGCTGGACGAGGTAAATGGGTAAGGGGGTCCCGCAGTACGGAGTGTGCGGGGAGTTTTCAGGGGATTTCGTGAGTGATGAGTGTGAGGGCAGGGCTCTGGTATAGGGTAAGGGTTGCTGTGGATCAGTGGAGCAAGGAAAGCGGAAATGTGGGAGATTGTGAGGTGTTGGTTGTTGTCATGGTTTTTGTGGGGTTGAAACCGCATTTTGGGTGTGGTGTGTTTGGTACGGTTTGGGGTATTGTTAGTTTGAGGGCAGTATGGCTTGGTCCTGGGAGCTGGATGGATTGTGTTGGTGGATGGTAGCCTAGTGGCTAATGTGTGATTAGTTCTCTTATTGTCCCATTATGGAGTTGGGTGCTGGGGTGAGTGAGGGTCCGGCGGGCCTGAATTGGGGTTCCTGTAGGTGGTGGGCAGTTTGGGCGGTTTCTGGTGAGCTCGGTACTCCGCAGTGGGGGGCTGCAGATGGAAAAATGGTTTCCGTTAAGAACAATATGTCCGGACATGGTGTTTGGAAAGTTTGTGGCTCCTGATGCCCATAGTTGCATATGGAGTCAATCAGGCTAGTGGTATGGGGGGCAATGTTATGGTGTACTTTGTAGTGCAGGCAACTTGTCGTTGGTGTGGTTTGCTGCAGGAAGTGGGACGTGAATTATTGTTTGGTGAGGTGTTGTTGGGGACCTTGGGGATCGAAAGTAATGCTTCGGCATCTGCCTCAGCCATAGGTGCAGGGCGAGGGTTGTGATTGCGTTGTGGTTTTGTGGGTGTGTTAACTTTGGTGGACATGGTTCCGTTAGGTCGGGTGGGCTTCCTGGAAAGTTAATGGGGCCCACATTCGGATGATGGTTGTCCAATAGTGTGGTGGTTGAGTGATTGAGCCTTGTTGTTTTTAGAGAGTTTTGATGACGGACCACATCGGTCGGGTGAGACCGGTAGTGATTTATTGCTCTTGGGGAGCGATATGTTAATGCATGTGTTGTGAGTCTGGGGGAAGGCCAAGGGCAGTTTTTTCCCTCACCTACTGGTTAGGCTGCAAGGACGGCTTTAAAGGAAATTAGGAGGTTATGGATCGCAATTATTGCCAAGTGGGGTCACTTTAACCTTTTCCCAGGGGGAACTTGGTTTTAGGGTACGAGGTGACCCAGTCAAGTAGGCAGTGCAAGTGTGATCCTGTTTGTAATATATCAACCCCAGTTGTAGTTGAATCCAGCTGGAGACAGAAGGAGGGGCATGGTGACGGTGCAGCAGTTCACTTGGTCAGTAATGCATAGGCCGAGGATACTGTCAGTATTGCGGTTAATTGGTTAAACTGATGCCGGTAGGGCATGGCGGTGATCCAGGAACGACCGAAAAATCGGTCCTGAAATGTCAAGAAAGCCATGAAACCTATTGGGTGTAGGGGGCGACATGACAGTATGGAGGGTAGGGAGTTGATAGGGTTAAACGGTGATGGTTAGTATAGGAATGAGGAAAAAGAAGGTGATTGGTTAGGGGGTGGAGTGTGGTGATAGGAAAGGAGGGAGCTTCATGGTGTATATAATAGAAGGTGTCAATTACCTCCTCTTGCACTTCCTGGATGACAGCTTCCCACTCACCCTCCCTTCCATTGTGTATTGTTATTATTGTTGTGTTTATATGCATGTAAAATTATTCAATTTTAAGAGGCATTATGTAAAAAAAAAATATAAAAGAATAAGAAAAGAAAGGAGTGGAGAAAGTGTCTTGTATAAAAAAAAAAAAAAAAACGAGGAAAAGAAAAGAGATTATTTCTTTGTGGCTTGTGATGTATATTGTCATTTGGGAATTCTTATAAGTGGGTGAATAAGATGGGTGGTAATGTGGGAGTATATGTATATGAGGTGTATGATGTATATGTGCATGGGTAGCATATATAATGGGGATTATGTCCTTTGTCACAGCAGCGGGGGTAGGTCTGGTCCAGAGAAGCTCTAATCATTACTGGTGTTTGGATGGAGAGCCACTGGGGAAGGTACAGTGGCTCCGGTTACTGGTGACTTGCAGGTGTAAGGTTGTCTGCAGGGAGGAGGTATTGCTCCGTTGGTGATCAATGCCTCATATATGGGTCAGTGTTGTTGCCAAGGGTTATATATTAAGGAGTTGTTGGTTGCTGGGGAGTCACAGGTGGCTACAGTGGCCCAGGTGACAGGTAATTGGTTTGTGTAAGGGTATTACTCCTTTGGTGACTTTTACCTCATTTAAATATGGGACCATCGTTATGGTCAGTGATCCATTTTGGGGAAATGGTATTCGCAGGAGGAGTCACTAGTTGGGGTTATGGTTCTGGATCCAAGTGCAGTGCAAGGACGTGGTTCTGCAAGGCATGGGAGTTTTGATCCGTAGGTGATTAATACCTTTAATACCTCTTATCTCTGGGTCGGTGTTGTTGCGGCCAGGGATCGTGTTCTGAAGGTTGTGTGATTGAAGAGTCACTTGTGGGATATAGTGGCTTCGGTTACAGGAATCTTGCAGGCATGGGGTCCTGCAAGGTTGGGGTATTGATCCGTAGGTGATTAATGCCTCGTATCTCTGGGTCGGTGTGTTGCGGCCAGGGATTGTGTTCTGGTGGTGGAGTATGGCTTCTGGACTGGACTTATGGCGGGGGTAGGTCTGGTCCAGAGGCGATTTAACAGATAATGTTATTTGATTGGAGAGTCACTTGCAGGATATAGTGGCTCCGGTTACAAGGATCTTGCAGGCATGGGTCCTGCAAGGTGGGGGTATTGATCCGTAGGTGATTCATACCTCATCTCCGGCCCAGTGTGTGTTGCGGCTAGGGATCATGTTTTGGTGGTGGAAGGTGGTTTCTGGACCGGGCCTACCTATGGTTACGTATTGATTACGTACTGTATTATTATTATGGTATTACCTGGTATTACCTATTGTTAAATGTTGGGGACGCCCGTTGGACGGCGCCCCCTTGTGTTAGTGTGTAAACAATAGGCAATAAAGGGCTGCTGTGGCCATTTTTACCAATTCGCAAGCAGTGTCCATGTATTATTGATACCGGGTAAGGGTAATCGGGAATAATATAGGAATCAACGACTGAAAAATCCCTCCTGGAATGTCAAGCAATTCTGTTTTTTTTAGGTTTTTTTCTCATTATGCTGTTTACCGATTAAATTCATTTATTTTATATTTTGATAGATTGGAACTTTATGAATGCAGCAATACTATGTATTTTTTATTTCTTAAAGAGGTTGTCCACTACGTTTACATTGATGGCCTATACTTAGGATAGGTTATCAATGTCTGATCATCCGTACCCTCGCCAATAGTTGTTCATGGTCAGCAGTCAGCAGGCAATGCTCAGTTTCGGATGTGCACCATTTTCTGATAGCGGCTGCTGCTGGGGACTGCACATCCATTTCCCATTCAAATCAATAGGAGATGAATATGCTGTACCCAGCCGTGTCTCCTTTCAATTGACAGGGCAGCAATGAAACTGAGCACAAGAGAACAGCTGATTGGCGGGACTGCAGAGTGATGGACCATGACTGTTCAGACATTACTGATGTATCCTAAGGTTGGCCTATGAATGTAAACTAGTGTACAACTCCTTTAATTTTTAATGTGGTAAAAGGAAGGTGATTTTAACTTACTTTTTTTTTCCTATTTAATAGTGTCCCTTAGGGGACTTGAACATGCAATACTCTGATCACTTGTCCTATAAAGCAATGCCACAGCTGGTATTCACAGGTGAAATGTGATGAAAGACAAAGGGTAGTGATGAGCGAGCATGCTTGTAACTACTCGGTACTCGCACGAGTATCGCTGTACTCGGGCTGCTCGGCGGGGACCGAGTAATCTCGCGATACTCGTGCTGTACTCGTGGTCTTCATTTCTGCATGTTGGCGCTCTTTTGAGAGCCAGCCCTCATGCAGGGATTGGCTGGCAGACCACTGCAATGCCACAGCCCTGTTAGTTGTGGAATTGCAGTGATTGGCCGGCCTGCACAGCGTGACCGAGCCTTTATACCGGCCGGCGCGCTGTGCTCTGCTCACAGCTATCCAGACAGTCAGTGCAGGGAGAGTGTCGCTGATTCAGGGAAAGCTTTGCGGCCCTTTATAGCTTTTTCAGTTGCAGGGCTGCAAACAGTGTGACCAAAAGTCCTTCTCAGGACTATTCTAGTTGTATACAGGCAGGCAGGGTATAGCCAGGTCGGAGTACAGTAGCAGAGTCCTTCTCAGGACTATTGTTGCTATATACAGGCAGGGTATAGCCAGGTCTGAATACAGGCTAGTGACCAGAAGAGTCCTTGTCAGGACTATTGTACCAGTATACAGGCAGGCAGGCAGGCAGGGTAGTGGTGACCGTATACCAGCCTTCATCATATCTGGGGCTGGTGTACACAGTGTAAAAAAGTCCAGATAGTGTCTGACTTGTCTGTAATTGTCGCTCCCCAAAAAAACCTGTTAGGTTCTTATTGCGTCCGTGCTTGGTTTTTAAAACCGCACGTGTGTGCCTGTTGGTGGCAGCGTACAGGTGCACTTGTGTGCAATTTCCACAAACTTTGATATAACGCACAAGTAGTGAATATACACGTCAGCAGTGCACAGCATTGCAAAATGCGCAAGGGCATTGGCAAGGAACAAGGAAGTGGACGTGATGGTGGTGCAGGCAGAGGCCGAGGTCGTGGGCAAGCTCTAATTTCGCCACAACAAAGGGCCACATCTAGTCGCTCGCACGTCCTGTCCCAAATTCTTGGGGACCGCAGCAGTACACCGCTCTTGAACCAAGACCAGTGTCAACAGGTTGTTAGTTGGATAGCAGATAATGCTTCCAGTCAGATTGGCACCACCACAAACACTCTGTCTTCCACACGGTCAAGTGTCAGTAGCCGTGATACTGCACCGCACATTTCTGAACCTGATCCTCCTTCCTACCACCAGGCTGAGTACACGTCCTCCTCGGACATTAATGATCCCACACTTGGACACTCGGAAGAGCTGTTCACGTTTCCATTCACACATTCTGGCCTCTCGCCAGCTCATATTGAAGTGGGTCATGAGGAGATCGTCTGTACAGATGGCCAAATATTTGAGCAGCCACGTTCTCACGAAGTTGGCAACGTGTCTCAACAAGTGGTGGACGATGATGAGACACAATTGTCAGGAAGTCAGGAGGAGGAGCAGGGTGCGGAAGAGGAAGACGACGTGGTGGATGATCCAGTAACTGACCCAACCTGGCAGGAGGATATGCAGAGCGAGGACAGCAGTGCACAGGGGGAGGGAGGCGTAGCATCACAACAGGCAGTAAGAAGCAGGGTGGTGGCCCCAGGCAGAAGTCAGGCAACCGTTCCCCGGAACAACACGACGACACAAGGTGCCTGTACAAATGTTAGGTCTTCCCGAGTCTGGCAGTTTTTTAAGTTGGATCCAGATGATTCAAAAAAGGCCATTTGCAACACCTGCCGTGCCAGCATCAGCAGGGGTACCAAAACTAGCAGCCTGACCACCACCAGCATGATCAGGCACATGTCAGCCAAGCACCCGACTTTGTGGGAAGTACAACAGAGTCGAGGAGCAGTGCTTGCTGATGTCACTGCTACGTCTTCGCTGGTTGTGCATGCGAGCCAATCCCCTGTCCATGCTGCCTGCGAACAAGCCTCCTCCACTCCTGCACCTGCAGTTGCCTACGCAGAAAGAACACCATCATCAAGCACGTCCTTGTCCCAGCGCAGCGTTCAGTTATCCATTCAGCAAACCTTTGAACGCAGGCGCAAATACACTGCCAACACCCCACATGCCACAGTTCTAAATGCTAACATTTCGCGACTGCTTGCGCTGGAAATGTTGCCTTTTAGGCTGGTGGAGACAGAAGCATTCCGTGACCTGATGGCGGCAGCTGTCCCACGTTACTCGGTCCCCAGCCGCCACTATTTCTCCCGGTGTGCCGTCCCCGCGTTGCATAACCACGTGTCACAAAACATCACACGTGCCCTGAACAACGCTGTTTCACCCAAGGTCCACCTAACCACAGACACGTGGACAAGTGCTTGTGGGCAAGGCCGCTACATCTCGTTGACAGCACACTGGGTTAATATTGTGGAAGCTGGGACCCAGTCTGAGCGAGGGACGGAACACGTCCTTCCCACACCAAGGTTTGCAGGCCCTACCTCAGTCAGTGTTTCACCCACACTCTACAGCTCCGGAATGTCATGCTCTTCAGCCTCCTCCTCCTCCTGCGCATCCTCATCCACTGTACCCTCCACACCAGTCACAAGCTGGAAGCACTGCAGCACTGCCTCGGCGAAGCGGCAACAGGCTGTGCTGAAGCTAATCTGCATAGGTGACAAACCCCACAATGCAGAAGAGCTGTGGACAGCTCTGAAACAGCAGGCAGATCACTGGCTCACACCTCTGAACCTAAAGCCAGGAAAGGTCGTGTGTGACAATGGCCGGAACCTGGTGGCGGCTTTGAGGCGAGGCCAGCTGACACATGTTCCATGCGTGGCCCATGTGCTCAACCTCGTGGTTCAGCGGTTTCTAAAGTCATACCCAGAGCTGTCTGATCTGCTGGTAAAAGTTCGCCGCCTGTCTGCACATTTTCGAAAGTCACCTACTGCTTCAGCCGGCCTTGCCGGCTTTCAGCGCCGTTTGCATCTTCCGGCTCACAGACTGGTGTGTGATGTCCCCACGCGTTGGAATTCAACTCTGCACATGTTGGTCAGGATATGTGAGCAGAAGAGGGCAGTTGTTGAGTACCTGCATCACCTAAGCCGTCGGGAAATGGGTCAAACTCCACACATAACACCTGAGGAGTGGAGATGGATGTCAGACCTATGTACCATCCTCCAAAACTTTGAGGACTCCACCAAGATGGTGAGTGGTGATGACGCCATTATTAGCGTCACCATACCGCTACTCTGCCTTCTAAAACGGTCTCTGCTGAAAAACAAACATGATGCATTGCAAGCGGAGCGCGATGAGTTGCAGCAAGAAACAGTAGTGGGTGTGGGTGATAACACACAGCCCAGCCTCGTCTCATCACAACGTGCAGTGGAGGACTATGACGAGGAGGAGGATGAAGACATGGAGCAACTCTCCGGCCAAATTGAGGATATGACATGCACACCAGTCATATCCTCGGTTCAGCGTGGCTGGCCAGAGGACACGGTAGATGAGGAGGAGGAGGAGGAGGAGGAGGAGGACAGCATGTTCAGTCATCTTGTTGGTCAGGCTACTGAAGTCCTGGCTGTTAAGAGTCTGGCGCACATGGCTGACTTTATGGTAAGCTGCCTGTCTCGTGACCCTCGCGTTAAGAACATCTTGGCCGACAATCATTACTGGTTGGTAACACTGTTAGACCCACGCTACAAGGAGAACTTTTTGTCTCTTATTCCCGTGGAGGAGAGGTCAACCAAAATGCAGAAGTTCCGGAAGGCCATAGTCACGGAAGTAGGCAAAGCATTCCCCTCACAAAACGCTAGCGGCATAGGTCAGGAATCAGTGGACAACCGAGGCGTACAGCCGAGAGAGGCACAAGTCCAATCCGCCAGAGGTAGGGGAACAGTCTTTAAGATGTGGGACAGTTTTCTCAGCCCCTCACGTACCACAGCCCCTGAGGTGCGGGGTAGTGCCACAAGAAATCCTAAGTTTGCCCAGATGCTGAAGGAGTACCTTGCAGATCGAACAACTGTACTCCGACATTCCTCTGTGCCTTACAATTATTGGGTATCCAAGCTGGACACGTGGCATGAATTGGCTCTCTACGCCTTGGAAGTCCTGGCCTGCCCTGCTGCTAGCGTTTTGTCGGAGCGTGTTTTTAGTGCCGCAGGTGGAATCATTACAGATAAACGCACCCGCCTGTCAACTGAAAATGCTGACAGGCTGACTCTGATCAAGATGAACAAGGGTTGGATTGGGCCAGACTTCACCACACCACCAGCAAATGAGAGCGGAATTTAAAGTTTGCCATGTACCTCCACTCACCCATGGGTACACACTTCTGGACTTTGGATAATCGCTGGACTGCTCCTCCTTCTCCTCATGCGCCACCATGATGATGACCGTTACAAATTGCAATACTTAGGCCTTTGTTTCAGGTATACCCCCAGTGGTAAATTTTTTCGCCCATTCTTTGCAGAATGGACATTACAACGACAGGAGACCCGCTCCTTTGCAATGGGAACAATGTTTTGAGGCCCTCATGCACGTCTCTACCCAGGGACAACGTGGAGCCTCCCAATTTTTGGCTGCCCTGCCTAAGGGCTATACTACAATAGACCCACTTCCTTACAATGGGCACTTCAGGTTTACAGGCCATCATGCACGTCTCTATCCAGGGACAATGTGGAGCCTCCCAATTTTTGGCTGCCCTGCCTAAAGGCTATACTATAATACACCCACTTTCTGACAATGGACACTTAATGTTTTGAGGCCCTCATGCACGTCTCTACCCAGGGACAACGTGGAGCCTCCCGATTTTTGGCTGCCCTTCCTAAGGGCTATACTATAATAGACCCACTTCCTTACAATGGGCACTTCAGGTTTACAGGCCATCATGCACGTCTCTATCCAGGGACAATGTGGAGCCTCCCAATTTTTGGCTGCCCTGCCTAAGGGCTATACTACAATAGACCCACTTCCTTACAATGGGCACTTCAGGTTTACAGGCCATCATGCACGTCTCTATCCAGGGACAATGTGGAGCCTCCCAATTTTTGGCTGCCCTGCCTAAGGGCTATACTACAATAGACCCACTTCCTTACAATGGGCACTTCAGGTTTACAGGCCATCATGCACGTCTCTATCCAGGGACAATGTGGAGCCTCCCAATTTTTGGCTGCCCTGCCTAAGGGCTATACTATAATACACCCACTTCCTGACAATGGGCACTTCAGGTTTACAGGCCATCATGCACGTCTCTATCCAGGGACAATGTGGAGCCTCCCAATTTTTGGCTGCCCTGCCTAAGGGCTATACTACAATAGACCCACTTCCTTACAATGGGCACTTCAGGTTTACAGGCCATCATGCACGTCTCTATCCAGGGACAACGTGGAGCCTCCCAATTTTTGGCTGCCCTGGCAAAGGGCTATACTAAAATAGACCCACTTCCTTACAATGGGCACTTCAGGTTTACAGGCCATCATGCACGTCTCTATCCAGGGACAATGTGGAGCCTCCCAATTTTTGGCTGCCCTGCCTAAGGACTATACTACAATAGACCCACTTCCTTACAATGGGCACTTCAGGTTTACAGGCCATCATGCACGTCTCTATCCAGGGACAATGTGGAGCCTCCCAATTTTTGGCTGCCCTGCCTAAGGGCTATACTATAATACACCCACTTCCTGACAATGGACACTTAATGTTTTGAGGCCCTCATGCACGTCTCTACCCAGTGACAACGTGGAGCCTCCCAATTTTTGGCTGCCCTGCCTAAGGGCTATACTACAATAGACCCACTTCCTGACAATGGGCACTTCAGGTTTACAGGCACTCATGCACGTCTGTATGCAGGGGCATTGGTGAACCTCACAATTTTGGACTGCCCTGGCAAAGGAAAATACTACAAAGACTCACTTCCTCAAAATGGGCACATTAGACTCAAGAGGCCTTCATGTACGTCTCTTCTCAGGGACATCGGAGTGCCACACAATGTTTTCACGTAAAATCTTTCATGTATTAATCTCAAAAAGTAACATACACCAGCTCTATCTCACTATTGGGTATGTGCCCTTAACATTTCCGCCATGAAAAATCATTTTGGGGTCATTTTGGAAGGTTTTCTGGTGAGTCCGTAAAAATGGCGTAAAACGCGGACAAAATTGTTCACAGCTGTGACTTTTCAGTGATAAATGCTTCAAGGGGTCTTCCCCATGCTGTTGCCATGTAATTTGAGCACTCTTCTGAGACTTTTGTGACATTTTTAGGATTTCTCCATGCTGCCGGGGGGTCATTTCACAAAAATACTCGGGTCTCCCATAGGATAACATTGGGCTCGTTGCTCGGCCCGAGTAAACGAGTATCTTGGGAGGCTCAGCCCGAGCTTCGAGCACCCGAGCTTTTTAGTACTCGCTCATCACTAACAAAGGGGTCTTCAGCTGACCTCTGGCTGTCATGATAACACATCGGCATCCTGCGATCACTTTGCGGGAACATCGATGAGGGGTCCTAACAACATGGCCACCTACTGGCACGCGTTAGATGTCGCTTTCAGAGATTGATAGCAACATTTAACAGGTTAATAGCAGCAGGCGGAGCAGCTGTTAGAGGCAGTTGAAGGCTTAATAATACCGCCTTGTTCTGCAGGGAAAGATGCAGGCTCAGCATGCGAGCCCCCATGAAAGGCAGGAAGACAACCTATGATGTGCATAACATGTCATAAATTATTAAGGAGTTGAATCAGGAGATTGGTTCCTAAGACTGCACTTCCACATTAAGTGCCAGTCCTAAAGTGGGTCGATAATAAACTTGTAAACATATTAATGTAGTGCCCCTGAGACTGGTTGCTACAGGGTATATCATTATATCCTTCCACAGAATCGAGTCAGGCCAGTCACAGCAACCCCAAGAAACCACTGGCCTGGTGACAAGTACCCTAAGTCCCCGTGGGGCGCTACAATTGCCACTGTGAGCAGGATGATCGTACCCACAACCACGGGTACTGCATGCCTTGAAACTTTCCATCTGGTGGCACAAATTGGAGTTTAATGTTGTGTGATTGATGGACTGTGCAGGAACTGTTTGCCCGCCATTGACCATCTTGGCACGGGAAAAAGAAGGGGTGTGCCATTATGGGCGGAGCTCAGAAAGAGCGTGAAAGAGAGCCCCACTACCAGAGTGTCTAGTGACTTGTTTTTTTTTAAAATGCCTTGAGTTATGCCAATGTTTCATTTTCCTTTCTTTTCTTCTCCTTGTTCTTTTCCCTCCTACTTCTTCCTTTCCTTTATTGGGTCCTGGTAAAAGGGATGTGTTAATTTATTGATCCATGAAAAAAAAATGCTGTGTAATTTCTTCTTGCAGCCCCGGAGTGCTGAGTTTCACTTTGAGGGAATGTAGTGCCCCTGAGACTGGTCGCTACAGGGTATATCATTATATCCTTCTCGGGCAGGAAGATGTTAACCTGGTAAGTTTACACACACCTCACATCACCATACAGCAGGGATGCCCTCCCCAATGGGGACTGGGTTCAGGTTTGGGTCATTATGGGCACCCCCCTTATTGTGCTGGGTCCATTGTGGGTAACAGGATGTCAGTCAGTCTACGGGCTCCCCAGAGTCACTGGACCTGTAGAATCAGCGTCAGGTAGAAGCAGTCACTAGGAAAGAGTTAATAATTTCTCTCACATAGCTCATCTGAACACAGTTTGGAAGTGACTCAGCCAGTTCCTAGCAGACACAGGCACTGGGGGAACTCCAGATCACCATAACAACAAACTAGATCCTTGCAAAGGTGGGGAGGGAAGCACTAGGAGTAAGTTACAAAGCATACAGTAAGTCAAAGTCAGTTCCAGTCTGACAGAGACAGAGCAGACACGCTATGGAGCAGCTCCCTGACGGATTGCTGCCAGAAACCCCTCAGGGAGGCAGAACAGAACCGTCTGAGATGTAACACCGCACCGACCTTTGCAGGAGTCTCCTGCAGGGGGGAGCCAGCCAGACCTGGGCTAGTAACACCTGGAGGGATGGGACCCGGTACCAGTAATCATGGTCTCAAGGTGGACGGTCACCAGACTGAGTACGGTGTGAGTATTCACTGGACCGAGCACAGGCGGGGTGCAGAGCCCTAGTTCAGGAGGATGTTTCAAGCTCACCTGAAAAATCTGCCCAGTGAGAGGACCATCAAGGACCTCACCAATGTTAGTGTCCGGGACACAGCAGCAAATAGGGAACCTAGGGAACGGGGGCAGAAGTCCAGCCTACAAGAGGTTCAAGCTGCTTGCCAAATGGGCCAAGACAGAAGGTGAGAGAGAGAGATAGCAGGAGGGGATCTGTGACGCCCTGGGCAAGCCAGGGGTCACAGGTCACAACACCACACACACCCCACATTCCCTGCAGGTACACACAAGGTCAAAACTAAAATCCTTGTTGCCTTCCTCCAGGGGCTGGTGTCCACACCAGGGGGTGGGCCAGGCGGTTGGCTCCGCCCACCGAGGAGTTCACAGCCCTGGAGGCGGGAAAACCAGGCAGATGAGAGATAGAGTTTGGAAGAGGAGGTGGAAGGAGTTGAAGTGGAGAGTTAGAAGTGGGAGTTCAAAGTGAGAGGAAGTGGTAGAGGAGCTAAAGTAAGAGCAACAGAGAAAGTGACAGAAAGAAGCCTGAAGTTAGTCCGGGTGTGTGCCCCGGACTGAGACAGCAAGGTTGGCAGACGGCGGTGACTGTCTGCAGGCGAGACTGATTGGAGGTTGCCGAAAGGACCGTGGACGGGTGGTGACCTGGCGGTACCGGAGCGGTATACAAAGATTAGTCAGCACCAGGGCAGGGGCCTTTCGGATCCCGGCAAGGCTAGGAGTCGCCGAATTTGCCAAATCCGTCAGTGAAGGGGACGACTGTCTCCCAACAACCAAGTCCCGTTTGAAGGCAACAGTCCAACCGTTAAGGGGAGACACCGCCACCGCCAAGGCACCAGTTTCCCAGGGCCAGCGCCTGCGGGCAAGAGTGGAGCTCCTCCGGCTCATATCCAAGCTGGGGAGCGGGTTACCGGTGGGAACCCATCGCTACCAAACAACAACACATAGGTGCAGGGAAGAGACCGTCACCGTCAACTGCAGGGGAAGTCACCATAACCGTCCGAAGGACCCGTCCAACCAGCCGTTTGTTTACCGAGAACTGTGTCGTGGTTACTGGCTGAGTGAGTACCTCCGTGCCGTGCGGCACAGCGCTGCCTCCGCGCCCCTGCACCTCCACAGGCCCCATACCCGCCTGTCCACCATCCCAACCCCATCACTGGGCCCCGGGATCACCAACCCCTACCCACGGAGGGGCAACACAACAACTGGCTGCTCCACACCATCACTCCCGGGATACCCAGCCAGAGCAGCGGTGGTGTACATTCAATCACCACAACCGTGGGTGGCGTCACGGTCAATAAACTATCCCCAAAACCCAATCCCCTTTCACTCACGGGCGAGGAGCGCCGCTCGAGTCCCCGGGATCCGGCCCATCGCTCGAGCCACCGAGCAGCGGCAGGCCGCAGCAGCCGCAGCGGCAGCCGGACCCGAGCAGTGGGAGAGCGCGGCGTCCACTCCTCCGTCTGCGACAGATCCCCAGAACGCTTCAGGCCACGGGGACCCACCAAGTACAGAGTTGTGCACGGAGGAGAAAGCCCACCAATTACCAGACCGGCCCAGACCTCAGACCTGCCCAGGATCAACCGGAGTCTCTGATGGTGAGGACCAGCACCTGGGGGAACCGAAACCCAGTCACCATTGCAGCCGACAACATGCTTCCCAGGGACCCT
Source organism: Anomaloglossus baeobatrachus (assembly GCF_048569485.1). Taxonomy (NCBI): domain Eukaryota; kingdom Metazoa; phylum Chordata; class Amphibia; order Anura; family Aromobatidae; genus Anomaloglossus; species Anomaloglossus baeobatrachus. The sequence goes on from NC_134354.1 coordinate 145,484,234, forward strand.
TCACCCTCCTTCCATCCCCCCTCGCACTTGTTTGTCTTTTTATGTACCCTATGGGGCCACGGAGCCGGGTCAAGCCAATCACAGCAACCCCAAGAAACCACTGGCCTGGTGACGAGTACCCTAATGCCTTGTGGGGCGCTACATTAAGATTACGTGGCACGTTATACAAGGTTAAGATTGAGGCCACATGGGGATTACTGCGAGTCTTTGCATGACACTCGGCACACGCTTGCAGCACAGCGGGAGCCGAGTGTCCTGTGAGTGTAATGCGACTGTGGTCCGATCATGTAATCAGACCACAGTTGCGGAGGGGAGGGTCAGCGCTGCGGAGGAGAGGAAGAGATTTATCTCCCTATCTCCTCCGTTGCCGTCTGATGCGAGAATCGCACTGCTCTCGCGTTACATTGGTGTAACGCGAGAGCAATGCGATGTTTCTCTCACCCCATAGACTTGAATGGATGCGAGTGGAACAAGATTGCATTCTACCCGCAGCATGCTGCGACTGTTTTCTCGGTCCGATTAGGGCTGAGAAAACAATCGCTCATGGGAGCTGCCCCACAGAGTAATATTGGTCCGAGTGGAATGCGATTTTTTATCGCATTCTACTCACTCTGTATTACTTGCCGTGTGTGCACTGCTGACCCTAAAGAATATGCAAAATGGCACGCTTTCTCTTTTCAGCCCTCCCTGTTCCAGGCAGTAGTTTTTACAACATATTGGGCTAAACAAAACAAAACACATTTTAATGGAATTTTTACATTTTTCACTGCATTTTGGAGAAAGTGAATGAAAAAATTGTGGTTCCATTTCTCTCCTTGAGAAAATGAAAAAATTGGGGTTAAAGCAACAATTTAGTGTAAAATTGTGATTTTTCTAACATCCTAAAGCCTGCTTTACACGCTGCAATGTATCTTACGATGTGTCGGCGGGGTCACGTCGTAAGTGACGCACATCTGGCGTCGTAAAGTACATTGCAGTGTGTGACAGGTATGTGCGATTGCGATTGAACGGTAAAACGTTCATCGCATATACATCGTACCTTTCTTTGAATTGCATGTCAGGTTGTTCATCGTACCCGGGGTAGCACACATTGCAGTGTGTGACACCCCGGGAACGATGAACAGATCTTACCATCGTTCTGCGGCTCCCGGCCCACAATGCGGAAGGAAGGAGGTGGGCGGGATGTTTATGTCCCGCTCAGCTCCGCCCCTCCGCTTCTATTGGCCGGCTGCCGCGTGACGTCGATGTGACGCCGAACGTCCCTCCCACTCCAGAAAGTGGACGTTTGCCGCCCACATCGAGGTCATATGGACAGGTAAGTACGTGTGACGGGGGTTAATCGTATGTGCGGCACGTTCAGCAAATTGAACGTGCCACACATACGATGGGGGCGTTGCAAATCGCAAACGATATCGTATGCAAAATTGCAATGTGTAAAGCAGGCTTAACAACTTTTGAAAAATGATGCCAGTGTAAATTAAAAATATGGTGAAGGATATTTAACTTTTTGACTGGTATTGCTTTCTGGCCTAAGTGTATAAGAATATAAAGTTTGAAAGGTTACACATTTTTCTAAATTCTTGTCAAATTTCAGATATTTTAATAAATGCAAAACATATCAACCTAAATTTACCACAAACATAAAATACAATTTATCACAAAAAAGCCAGAGTCACTGGCATATACTTTGGAGTTGTTATTATTATTAACACATAAAGAGACACATGCCAGATTGGAAAAATTGGGCTTGGTCACAAAGTGGTTTAGTAGAGATATGATATAATTTACTCAAGTCTTTCTGATTCTTTACAATACTGAAAAATAAACACGTGAATACTGCACTAAGAACTAGTTGTACAGTTTGACAGCCATGTCGAATTTGTTTCTGTAAACATGGACAATGTCTTGCCGATAAGATGTTCTTGCAAATACAATTTATATTGCTTCCTGTTCTCTGTCATTCCTAAGTATAAATCTAATAATATTCTTGTATTTAACGCACCAAAGATAAATAGATTTTAGATCACTAAACTAATTTGCTTATATACAAAGGGACAGATTTCTGAGGCCTAATAATTACGCTGATCGCAGGGAAGACAAGTAGCTTCAAACACTGGAGAGCAAAACTCAGGAATCCTTCTCTTTCTTCATTCAATAGGGTTTTGTAGCAACCCCCCATTATTCTATGACATCATATATATAAACCAGTTACATATAAAAAGGTAAAAGGGATCTTTTAAAAGTTAAGCGGGCTTTAAGCGATCGTACCCGCCCCCGTCGGTTGTGCGACATGGTCAAATCGCTGCCCGTCACGCACAACCTCGCTTACTCCCGTCACATGGACTTACCTGTGCTGCGACGTCGCTCTGGCCGGCGAACCGCTTCTTTTCAAAGGGGGCGGCTCGTGCGGTGTCACAGCGACTTCACACGGCAGCCGTCCAATAGAAACGGAGGGGCGGAGATGAGTGGGACGTAAACATTCCGCCTACCTCCTTCCTTCCTTATTGGCGGTGGAGGCAGGTAAGGAGATGTTCGTCGCTCCTGCGGTGTCACACATAGCGATGTGTGGTGCCGCAGGAACAAGGAACAACATCGCTAATTAGAAGAGAACGATTTTTGTTTTAGGACGACCTCTCCGCGGGAAACGATTTTGGCCGCTTTTGCAATCGTTTTAGGTCGTACATAGGTGACACATGCATTAATGACGCCGGATGTGCGTCACAAAGAATGTGACCCCGACGATAAATCATTAACGATATTGTAGCGTGTAAAGCCCGCTTTACTCTTTTATGTTTCAGATTTTTGTTGTTAAAAGGAACCTGTCACCGTGAAAATACAATCCAATCTGTTGGCACCATGTTATAGAGAAGGGGAACTGAGTCATTTCATATATAGTATGTGAGAAAAGATTTAGTATAACCTGGGTTTCAATAATAAATCCTCTGCTTTTTCTTGAATATTCGGTCCAATGGGCGGTAATATAATTTATACAAATGTCGAGGGCGCAGGCCATGGCCAGTGAGGAGCTACTCGAGGTGCTCGGATCCAGGATCATGGCTGTGGCTCGAGTGGCAGCCAGATCCGGGGCTCGTGCAGCAGCCTGTTGCCCACAACAATGTAAAGGGGCTGATGGAGGGGGCAGCAAGATGGTATTCCCTCCACGGGTAGGAGAGGTGTTGTCCCGGGGCCCAGGTGTAGGTGGTGTACAGTGCTGGGGCACCGTCTGCAGGCAGTACTGGAGGACACTGGTGTACTCGCTGTTGTTAAATAAACCACACATAGTCCAAGTAGTAAACCAAGTGCCGGATACCGGTAGCCTCCGGAGGGGTGTGCTCGGGTCCCACACACCAGTTGACAGGGCAGGGGCCCTTCCTCCTGCACTTGAGTGTTTTGTCTCGTGTGTTGACTAGTTTGCATGAAACGGGAAAAGTCCGCTCCCGGTGTTTTTGCGGTGGGAGCTTTGCCCTCGAGATATGACCCTTGGGATTTTTGCAGGCACTTGCAGACGCCCTATCCCTCGCATTGGGCTTCCATCTCTCTCTATCTGAGCTCACTGGTTGGACAAGATGTGGAATCTTGTCCCCTGCTGGATAATTGACAAGGGGCTTGAAGCTGTCCTCACCCTAGGGTCCAGGCACCCCGACTGTGCACGGCCTCTGGACCGGATTCCTGCTGTCTGCACCGGCGGGCTACAACCCTGCCCTGGTCCACGTAAGGTCTCCCGCGACCGAATCTCCGTCGCCTGTGGCCCTGCTCTGCCGTCTGCCACCTAGTCAGCTCAGGTAGTCTAGTAGTCCGGGAGCTACAATCCCTGACTACCACTTCACTCCTCTCACTTCCACTGTGCAGACTTGACCGTGTCTCAGCTCTAACTCAGACTGTATCCACCACTCTACTGATGTGTTCCCTCCCCTGACACCTCAGGACCCATAGGTGGGCATCACCATCTGCCTGGCCCCGTCCACTGGTGTGTCCCTATTGTCCTGGGGGGATGACTAGGCTTTGTGGCTGGTGTTGTACCTGTGTGTGGGTTTGTGTTGGTAGGGCAAGGAGGAGAGAGTCCTGCATCTTTAGCATGGATGCAGTCTCCTGTGACAACCTGGTTTTGCCAGTGCATCACACAAAGAAAACTGTTAATCACTAATAGGACCGCCCACTGGGCAAAGAATTCCACAGAGCAGAAGTTTAAAGGCTTAAAACACAGGTTATACTGTATCTTTTCACACAAAACTATATATGAATCTAATTTGCTGAATTACGGGCCGCACACAGTAATTTTGAGTGAGGTGCAGATGAACAGGTTAGAAATAACTCCTTAAAGAGAACCAACCACCAGGATTTTGCTATATAAAAAAAAGGCAGTGCCATACTGGCACTAGGATGTTAGGATGCTGATCACATACCTTTTGTTCTGAATTTCAATGTTTTATTTCAGAAATATGTGCAAGTAAAGTTACAGCAATGCACTAGTATTTGATTGACAGGTGCAACACGTGTGGGAATATGTAGGTCGGGACTTTCTATCTATTCCCACCCCTACCTGCCTGCCTGGCCTTCTTCCCTTTGTTGCCGTCATACACGCTAATTCTGGGGCCTGTTCACTATCATTTACAACTATTGCATTAAAGTCTTCACTAAGATTGAATCGGAGTCTGCGCCTGCGCATAGCGCTATCTCCGGCACCATCTTTGTGAACATTGTCTTCTTTCAGTGGGCTGCGACTGCTGTATGCGCTATGCGAGGGTGGTGCATGTACCCTCGTAACCTCTGCTCTCTGTCGTGACCGAGGGAGTGCGCGGTCCCAACAGAACTGCAGACCACCCACAAAATCACTTCACCGGCACACAGAAGAAAACGAGCTGAACACTTCACCGGAGACCAGCGAACTGATTTTGTGGCCGGTCTGCCTTACTTTATATATCAAAATCCTGGTTGGTTTGTTTCTGCACACTTTTATTTTATGCAAGAATAAAGCTTTCAGTGATGAATGTGTAGCACCCCTGAAGCCATCAGGAGCTATAAGGAACTGCATCCTGTCAATGATGCAGGGCCTAACCCCAGGGGCCCAGAAGACCAGTGCCTGTAACACCATAATACATGTATAATCCCGGTTTTTCCCTTCACCAAGGACTTGTGACAGACTAGAGTTGGACCCAATGGATGGCCACCTAGGGGTGGAGCCGATCCAATCCACTAGATGACAACCAGGGTGGAGGGGGTCAGACAGTCAGTAAGTGGAAGTGAAAGGAGACGGACGTAACTGTACTGACAGGAGTGTATAACAGGGACATGTCAGGCAGAGGCGTGTGGTTGCCAAAGGAGTACGGTGGAGTACTCTCGGAACCATAGCACTGACGGGGTACAGAGCCCTAGGTCAGGCAAATGCTCCAGGCAGACCTGATAAAATCTGCACAGTGAGGGGACAATCCAGGACCTCACTGACCGTAAGGTCCGGGGGTACCAGCAGTGACGGGAGAACCAGGGGTCGGAACGGAACACCGACGATACAGGGTTCAAACTGCCCGCCGTATGGACTAAAGACTGAGAGACTACCAGGAGGGGACCTCCCGGATGCTCCAAGCCACGGGGACCCACCAACTAGAGACAGGTGCAGGGGAAAAAAGCCACCAGGTTACCACACCAGCACTGGGACTAAGGGGACCAGTGGTGAGGACTAGCCTTCTTCGGGTTGCAAGCCATAACAACGCTGTGAGTACAGAAACCAGTTACACTGCAATCCCTTGTGTGGCTTACATTCTCTCCGCGCCTAACCTTGGGGCCTGACCCTACTTGCGGAGGGCCCAACATCCAGGCTGCCATTAACATCAGCCCTAGCGGTGAGAGACTGGGCAGCGGTGGCTCCATCTACCTAGCCACAACCCGCAAGGGGCGTCAAGACAAAAACATTATTATTCCCCTGTATATAACCCCTTTCAAGCGACCCCCAGAGTCATGGAACCGGGTAACGGCTACCCAGTGAACTATCCCTATAGCCCTGGGGCAAGTCAAATGTGACACATTTATACATGTGAGCATATGATATGTAAACATTTCGACCACACTCCCCAGCAGCTCAAACGGGGGATATGCTATCAGACGCTGTATGGCACAAGACGGAGCACACCTGTTGTACATATGGTAAAATACGGCTTCTTCTGGGAACTACCAGGATCTGGTATATAATACTATTCACTATACTCCATATCGACTCTGAATAAGACCTAAGTGGTCGAAACGTTTTCAAGGGGTATGCTCACATGTATAAATGTGCCACATTTACCATTAAAAACTTTATTCGTGCATGAAATAAGAGCGTGTGGTAATCTTCATTAGACTATATATCAATCTACTCAGCTTCTCCTGTGCTATAACAAGATCTCCGTACCTTAGACTACATTTTCCTGGTGACAGGATCCCTTTAATGCCACTTCCCACTTTGCATTCCATAAAGGCTCCTACATTGGAATAGATAAAAAATGGTTTTGAGACATTTCCCCAACTTTTGACTTGAATGAGGTAAATTGAATCTAAAATATGAGACTATAGATTCTGTTTTATCACCTATGCGGCTGTGTCCCTCCTTTAGCCTGAGACAATAGTGTAGGAAACTACAGTCATATGAAAAAATTTGGGCACCTCTATAAATGTTAACCTTTTTCTTTATAACAATTTGGGTTTTTGCAACAGCTATTTCAGTTTCATATATCTAATAACTGATGGACTGAGTAATATTTCTGGATTGAAATGAGGTTTATTGTACTAACAGAAAATGTGCAATCCGCATTTAAAGAAAATTTGACCGATGCAAAAGTATGGGCACCCTTATCAATTTCTTGATTTGAACACTCCTAACTACTTTTTACTGACTTACTAAAGCACTAAATTGGTTTTGTAACCTCATTGAGCTTTGAACTTCATAGGCAGGTGTATCCAATCATGAGAAAAGGTATTTAAGGTGGCCACTTGCAAGTAGTTCTAGTTCTCCTATTTGAATCTCCTATGAAGAGTGGCATCATGGGCTCCTCAAAACAACTCTCAAATGATCTGAAAACAAAGATTATTCAACATAGTTGTTCAGGGGAAGGATAAAAAAAATTGTCTCAGAGATTTAAACTGTCAGTTTCCACTGTGAGGAACATAGTAAGGAAATGGAAGAACACAGGTACAGTTCTTGTTAAGCCCAGAAGTGGCAGGCCAAGAAAAATATCAGAAAGGCAGAGAAGAAGAATGGTGAGAACAGTCAAGGACAATCCACAGGCCACCTCCAAAGACCTGCAGCTTCATCTTGCTGCAGATGGTGTCAATGTGCATCGGTCAACAATACAGCGCACGTTGCACAAGGAGAAGCTGTATGGGAGAGTGATGCGAAAGAAGCCGTTTATGCAAGCACGCCCCAAACAGAGTCGCCTGAAGTATGCAAAAGCACATTTGGACAAGCCAGTTACATTTTGGAAGAAGGTCCTGTGGACTGATGAAACAAAGATTGATTGGTCATACAAAAAGGCGTTATGCATGGAGGCAAAAAAACACGGCATTCCAAGAAAAGCACTTGCTACTCACAGGAAAATTTGGTGGAGGTTCCATCATGCTTTGGAGCTGTGTGGTCAATGCCGCCACCGGGAATCTTGTTAAAGTTGAGGGTCGCATGGATTCAACTCAGTATCAGCAGATTCTTGACAATAATGTGCAAGAATCAGTGACGAAGTTGAAGTTACACAGGGGTGGATATTTCAGCAAGACAATGATCCAAAACACCGCTCCAAATCTACTCAGGCACTCATGCAGAGGAACAATTACAATGTTCTGGAATGGCCATCCCAGTCCCCAGACCTGAATATCATTGAAAATCTGTGGGATGATTTGAAGTGTGCTGTCCATGGTCGGCGACCATCAAACTTAACTGAACTGGAATTGTTTTGTAAACAGGAATGGTCAAATATACCTTCATCCAGGAACTCATTAAAAGCTACAGGAAGCGACTAGAGGCTGTTATTTTTGCAAAAGGAGGATCTACAAAATATTAATGTCACTTTTATGTTGAGGTGCCCATACTTTTGCAGGGTCCAATTTTGTTTAAATGCGGATTGCACATTTGCTGTTAGTACAATAAACCTCATTTCAATCCAGAAATATTACTCAGTTCATCAGTTATTAGATATATAACACTGAAATAGCTGTTGCAAAAACCCAAATTGTTATAAAGAAAAAGGTTAACATTAATAGGGGTGCCCAAACTTTTTCATATGACTGTATACTAATTTGTCTGGCTACAAATATTTCAATGGCTTTATTCAGTCTATGTCTGAAAATTGTTTCTCAGGTATACAGATGAAAGCCATTAAAGAAGTGTAAAAAGAACAGGAGAACTTGGTTTAACTCTTTCCTATCCTTAGTTCCCCCGGGGGCGACATTCTAAAAATTCTGTTACGCTCCTTTGTCGGGCCACTGCCTTGTTTATCATTTACATGTGAATAAATTGATTTCCTGTTGATATATTTTCAAAATTCCTTCATATTGCAAAATTCTGTTTTGACGTTTTTTCCCAATTATAAAAGGATTTCAATGGGCAGAACAGGAAAATTTTATTGGATAGGAAAAGGTTAAACTCAGAGTAATCCAATATTCAATTCAATAGCTTTTACTCTACTTGGGGTTATAACTTTCTTCTGTCTATTGGACTAATAAACCGGTAAGTGTACAGTTAAAAAATACACACAGGAAAAAAAATTGTTTATTTGCTTAAAGACTCCCTCCACACTCACTCAGGTGTGTATTATGAGGTTCTGCAACAGCTGAAGTGTATTATAAGGTTATTATGAGTGTATATGTAGCTATATACTAATAATAGCTAGGTAACCCAGCAATAATTACACGCCTAAAATGTAACTTTTAATGTGATATATATATATATATATAAAAAAGACCAACAACAATTATAGCGCAAGGGGCGCCTAAAAATGTCACTGCCTGTGATATCCTATATAAATTAGTTAGTAGGAATATTCTTTCACAGAAAGACAATGTTAAAATGAACAGCAGCAGACAATCCCTAGTCATAAATTGCTAGATAGGGAGTGTAAGAAAAGGAACAGTCTCACCAGTCTTCAGGTCACTGTGGACGGGTGTTCCTCAATCAAACAGATTTGTCAAATCGGAACTATACAAAATCAGAGAGATCCCCTGGTTCCACCAGGTATTCCCAAGGATCCAATCAATAACAGCTCCGAAGTGTATACATATGGGATTTCTTTCTCTCAACGCGTTTCATCATATCCTCAGGAGAGTAGAATAAGAATCCAAAGGAGATATTCAGTGTCCCTCACGGAACCGGCATATCAGCCACAAGGTCCGGACACAAATCCAAAGAAATGCTAAGTGTCCTTCATAGGACCGGCAAATCAGCCACTGTATAAATCAAAAATATCACATCAGTATCAAAGTCAAATACGCCCTATGTCCCATAACCCAGCTGCAATCAGCGTACTCACCAGGGTCCCGACACATGGCATAAACTAGTGCTGCGCCACTATGTCAGTCGCCGGCACTACTCATTTTTTAAATAGCAGAGCATTGCCGCTCTAGCGTGTGACGTCACATCCGCATCACGGGTGCCCGCCCACTTCCTGTGGGCCGCCCCGTGCTGAAGCGCACGCATAGCGTTGGGGATGGAGTCTTGGAACGCAGGCCTACTGCGCAAGCGCAGAGGAATTCTATTACATTATAAGTAAACAACGTAATTAGCTTTTAAAGCCTGCGATCACCATCAGAAAGGAATGTTGCCGCAGCAATCATTCCAAATGATGCTGTACTGGGGCACAGACCTGTCCCACGTACAGCAAATCCAGATTAGATATAGCTGTGTAGTTCTGGTACAGGAACAATTTCATAATCATTCATAAGGTATGAAGCAAAAGAACGAAGGGGGGCCTATATCATAAGGGGACAATCTGGTCAGAAACAGGCAGAGAGAACTGGGCCCAAAAGGATGAAAAATAAAGGACCACCACCATATAAGTTAGTAAAGCCCTACATTATAGTCTGAACCTGCCTATCATGTGGGGGTCGGCACCCTAAAAGGACGGTGGATGGTGCCCCCACTCGGCCATCGTATGACCCTTCTATATAATACCCTATCACTAAGTTACACAAAGGGTGCAAAGGATATTATCTCATTTAGGCCCAGAGGTCTCACCGTCCTGAGCCAGAAAATCCATCTGGTTTCCTGTTTGAGGATCAGGTTGTCCCAATCCCCTCCTCTTGCAGGTTGTTGTACCAGGTCAATGCCTTGAAAAAAGATTACACTGGGGTCACCATTGTGTTTTTCATTGACATGTCGTGCCAAGGGGGTATCGACTTTCTTTCTAATATCTCTAAGATGTTCACCTACTCTGCGTCTAAATTCCCTTTTGGTCTTACCCACATATTCCTTCAGGCAAACACACGTGGCTTTATATATGACCCCTTTTGATCTGCAATTAATGAAGTGCTTAATGGTGTAGTCTCTTCCAGTCACACTGGATTGGAATTTCTTCCCTATTTTTATAGATCCGCATGCTACACAACCACTACATCTATAGCAACCTTTTGTGTTATTTTGAAGCCAAGAGGTTTTTTTGGGGGCAAAGTGGCTATGAACCAACCTGTCTCCCAGGGAACGTGCCTTTTTGAAAGTGATAGTAGGGGAAGATGTCACTAGTGGGGCAATGTCATCATCCATCTTTAGGACTGACCAGTGTCTGCCAAGGATCCTGCGGACATCCTCCGCACCATTATTGTAAGTAGTAATAAAACGTACTACATCCTCTTTTGTATTGTTTCGTGGGCAGGGATTGAGAAGGGTCGTCCTATTTCTCCCATTTGCTTCATGAAAGGCCTGGTTGATGACTTTCTCAGGGTAACCTCTCTGTTTGAGTCTACTATTTAGATCAGCCGCCTGTTTCAAAAAAGGGGGGTCTCAGAGCAGTTCCTTTTAAGTCTCAGGAACTGGCCTTTAGGAATCCCCCTCTTTTGACTCAGAGGATGGCCACTCTCCCATCTCAACAATGAGTTTGTTGCTGTCGGTTTTCGGTGGGTACTGGTCGTAATCATACCACCTTCACCCTTTTCGATCAAAACGTCTAGAAAAGGGAGTCTTTCATTATTCCATTCAAAAGTGAAATTCAGACCAAGTGTGTTAATATTTAGGGCTTCTACCATCCCTGCCAATTCGAACTCATTACCTTTCCACAGCATAAACACATCGTCTATATATCGACACCAAAGGATTATTTTGTCTGTGGGAATGGATGATTCTTCTCCAAAAACCATAGTCTCCTCCCACCAGCCCAGGGTGAGGTTAGCGTATGACGGGGCACTAGGGCTCCCCATCGCGGTACCCCTGAGCTGGTGGAAGAAGACCCCCCCAAAGGTGAAGGTGTTACACTTCAAACTAAAATCTAACAGTTCCAAAATAAAGAGATTGTGACCATCAAATTGTCTGCCTCTACTCTTAAGGTAATAGTCAGTTGCCCTCAGGCCATCCTCGTGTTTTATAGAAGAGTATAGCGACTCAACGTCGATACTGACAAGCAGGGTGTCATCATCCATCGTCACTCCCTCCAATTTTTTTAAAAGATCGGTGGTATCTCTCAGATATTATCCCAGAGACAGAACGAACGGTCTCAACACTTTGTCAACGTAAATTCCAACATTTTGGGTAATGCTCCCAATACCAGAAACAATTGGTCTACCGTGTAGGGGTTCAAGCCCCTTATGTATTTTTGGGAGACAATAAAAGGTTGGAATAATCGGAGAGGTGGGAAGTAGAAACTCAAATTCAGATTTATCTATGAGGTTTTTTTCAAATGCCCTATCAAGGATCTCTTGTAATTGGATTGAATAATTACGAGTCGGGTTACCAGTCAATTTTTCATAATTATCTGTTTCGTTTAGGACATTCAAGCATAAGTTCTTATATTTACAAACATCCATTATAACCACGTTACCCCCCTTGTCAGACTCCTTGATAACAATGTCATCATCATTTTCCAGTTCAACCAAGCAATCCATTTCAGGTTTTGTCAAGTTGAATTTTCTTCTGTGTTTGCTTACAATAGATTCTAGGTCCCTAGTTACTAGGTTACAAAAAATATCAATAGAATTAACTTCATTGGCAATAGGTGGCATTTTTTTTACTTTTCAATTTAAGGTCAGTGAACGGGCCTTTACCCTCAAGGTTAGGGTCAGGGTCTGCCAGATTGTTTTGTTTGTTTTATATGTAGCTATATACAAACACGTATTACATTATTGCACACACACAAATGATAGACTTTTCACTTAACAGTACTCATATATGTCAGGGGTAATGTGGGGACATGTGAATATGGTGGATATGGTGTGGAGTGGAGTGATTGTGCTGCTTTCCAAAGAGGAGAGGAGCAGGGTCTAGTGATGTGTTGGCCGCGACCAATTTGACACAAAGGGCCGGTTCCCTGCTCTGAATAATGGGAGTCGGCACCCCAGTGAGAGCCACTAAATTGTCTTAATGGCTCTCACTGGGTGTAACAGTCTGGTGGTAAAAACCCTGCCCCTCTGAATGAAGCCCCACTCAATAATTGAACCGGACTTGTACTTGGGGTGAGGTTGTAACAGTGGGTGAGCGGGTTACAGTTGTGTTAATATCATCTTAAATAATGTATGTGTTCAGCTGGGGTGAACACATATTTAATAGGGATCTATAAAAGATCCAACGCTTTTTGGTGGACAGAGCCATGTGAGCCAGATCATGAAAAAGAGCTGGACTGCCCATCACTAGCAGAGTCACTGCTGTACCTGCCTCAGTGCTGGAGTGATGGTAGAGGTCAGCACGAGGAAAGATTACTGACAGTCAATGAGTGTGCAGTGGGCAGACAGAGGGCGGTGCTGGACACTGAGGCCGGGTGGTGCAGGTCTGTGTCACGGGTGTGTCACATGTGACAGACAGTCATGTGGTTTCAGGCCATCGAAGAATACAGTGTCTGGCTGTGCAGAATTCTCCCTGAATTTCCATTATTCTTGCTGTCAGTATTCATGGGTATAGGTAGCTTTCATGCTGACTTCATATCTTTCCCTTTTGGACTCAGCAGGAGCTTGACTTCCACCCAGATGTTGATTATTATATTCCCTTGGTGTTTAAATACACATTACTTCCTTTATACCGTGCTGATGATATTTTCAGTTTCTTCAAGCCGAGGTTGCAAGCAGGTGGCTTGTACTCCTCTGTGGTATTGTTGCTGAAAGCTCTGCTGAGCTTCTACCTGAGTCATTTAATAAGTAGTTCATGCTTTTCCCCCTGTATGTCCCACTTGTGTCTTCTATAGTTGTTTAGTGGAGTTGATGAAGAGCTGATCCCATCCGTTCTCTATTTAGGGCCCAGCACTAGGGATACCTAGGGTCAGGTATCCAGCTAGGCGCATAGGTGCAGAACCTATCTAGGGTGGTGAGGGACTCCAGGGACCAGCAGTAGGTTCAGTCATGGGTCACCATCTTCCCTCTCCCTAGACTCAGGGTTTCCCTTCCCTTTCACATGTGCTTGATAACTGTAACTAGCATGACTCTCTGGCTTTGAGGTTAGGTAAAAAAGAACAGCTGCCATGTTTTGCAGAGCCACAGGTAAACAAAGTGACTGCAGGCAATAAAGTGAAATTCAGTAGGAATGAAAGAAAGGTAGAAGCCCTAAACTAAGTTTATACAGGGACTTATATAATAAAATACAGCACAGATTAGCTTCAGAAAAAAATTGGATTTTGTGGTTGGATAACCTCTTTAAATTTTATAAATATAAATTAATACACCTAGACCAGAGTAATAATATTGCTAAATATACATTAAATTGAAGTGGCGGTACTCAATGTCAAGCAGCAGCTGCAAAAGCAAATAATATTTTAGAGTGCATAAAACCCCACAGTGCCAATTTAATATTACCCCTTTTAAAACCCATTTTAAGGCCACAGCTTAAAGGGAACCTGTCAGCAGAAATTTCGCCCAAAACCTAAAAGCTTCCCCCTCTGCAGCTCCTGGGCTGCATTCTAGAAAGGTCCCTGTTATTATTGTGCCCCATGTGAGACCAAAATAAAGACTTTATAAAGTGGTACCTTTTAGTATTCAGATACTGTAAATGTGACACGGGGGCGGGCTCTCTGCCGTCCGTTATTCTGCCTCCTGGTCCTGTATGCCGCCCCCATTGCTCCTTTCCATAGCTGATGCACCGCCCACTGCTCCAGCCATCCCCGCGCATGCCCAGTGCCAGTCTCACGGGACTGAGCAGTGTGACCGCTGGTGACGTGTGCGCAGGCAAGTGATTATGGGCGGGGCTGTGATTGTTATCAGCAAGTACCCGCCCATAATCTCGTGAGCGCGCAAACCTCACCAGCGGTCACACTGCTCAGGGTGGTGCTAGACTGCATGGGCTGCTTCCAGGGATGACGTCCCTTTTGTCACGTGATAGGGGCGTGTTCAAAATACTATCACGTGACAAAAGGGAGCAGCCCATACAGTCTAGCACTACCCTGAGCAGTGTGACCGCTGGTGAGGTTTGCGCGCTCACGAGATTATGGGCGGGTACTTGCTAATAACAATCACAGCCCCGCCCATAATCACTTGCCTGCGCACACGTCACCAGCGGTCACACTGCTCAGTCCCGTGAGACTGGCACTGGGCATGCGCGGGGATGGCTGGAGCAGTGGGCGGTGCATCAGCTATGGAAAGGAGCGATGGGGGCAGCATACAGGACCAGGGGGCAGAATAACGGACGCCAGAAAGCCCGCCCCCGTGTCACATTTACAGAAGTTGCATACAAAAAGGTAGCACTTTATAAAGGCTTTATTTTGGTCTCACATGGGGCACAATAATAACAGGGACCTTTCTAGAATGCAGCCCAGGAGCTGCAGAGGGGGAATCTTTTAGGTTTTGGGCGAAATTTCTGCTGACAGGTTCCCTTTAAATTGTGAAATAGAGTTTTGGGTTGCACAACTAGATTATTAAACGGAATGAATATAGGACATTAATATGATGTTAAAGGACAAACCCTTTCTTAACAGATTAAGAAATATCGTTTAGCTGTCCATGTTCTTCAGAGTTAAAACAAAATATAATAATCCATTATGTTTCAGCCCTTTGCAAATCAACTATGTGAATACTGACAAAAAAGACTGAATATGTTACTTTTTGGCTGTTCTCAGAGGCATGTTGTTCACTATTGATCATGTTGACTTGTTATATTCAGACACAGCATATAGTTTGTCATCTGTTTACATGCAAACGTAATAAGAATTAACTATTATTTTCCTGGATTTTGGTTAAATAGTTGATAAATACAATTCACCTCTAAAATGAGTATGTGATCTACATGTTCATCCCTGCCTGCAACAGTATCTGCAAGTAACTATTCGAAAAGCTATAAAATAGTTTGTTTTTCTGCATCTGATTGCGATAATTACTTTTCACTCTGGACTGTGATTTTTTTATCGTGATATTTAGTTTTCTTCAATTATGAAAAGGTGCCAACCTGTGGCCCAAGGACCACATGCAGCCCAGTAGGGCTATGAATGATGCGCGATGCAAAATTGTAAACTTATTTGAAATATTCTCAGACTTTTTTCATGACTACGTGTGTTATGAGGGTTGACTGTAAATAATATGTAACGAAATTTACAAATGTAGTCCGGGGTCCACGATGCAGTGAGAAATGCTGCTGCTAAAAAACCCAGAGGGTAGGTAGATATATAAATAATAATAGTGTAGCACTAGCACTGCCTGTGTTACGCCGTACAGGACTGTAGGAGAAAATGGCGATAACCCCTGTTTACGTCACAGGGATTATGCAAAATAAAACTAAGTCTCCGTAACCTCTGTTAGCATCCACAGAGGCTACGCACAAAAGGAAGAACAAGCTGAAGGTGAATGCACAACGTGTAGTAAATGCCTCCACTTTGGTGACTACCGGACAGTGGAGTAACCCTCTCACTATCTGGCTAGCGGTGTTTGCGGTACCTGCCTAGCAGTCTGCTCTAATGTGCGGAGCACCTCTCTTTCCGGAGCCAGACTGCAATCATGCAGAGTACCTGCCTAAGCTACCTGTTCTTGTTGTGGAGTAACCCTCTCGCAGGACAACAGGTAGCAGTAAGCACAGCACCTACCTAAGCAACCTGCACTAGTTGCGGAGTAACCCTCTTGCTGGACTATAGGTCACAGAATAGCTGGAAGCTAAAATGGTGGATGAACACATGGAGCCAACATGGCGGGCATGCACACACATTCACCAGCAAACAAAGAATTGCTTGCAGCTGCACTATTTAACCCCTTCAGCCCCGGGGCACTTTCCGTTTTTGCGTTTTTGATTTTTGCTCCCCTTCTTCTGAGAGCCGTAACTTTTTTATTTTTCCGTCAATCTTGCCATATGAGGGCTTGTGTTTTGCAGGACAAGTTGTACTTTTAAATGAAACCATAAGTTTTACCATATGGTGTACTGGAAAATAGCAAAAAAATCCCAAATGCGGTAAAATTGCAAAAAAAGTGTGATGGCACAATAGTTTTTGGGATGTTTTATTCACGGTGTTCACTATATGGTAAAACTGATATGTGGGTATGATGCCTGAGTTTGGTGCGAGTTTGTAGACACCAAACATGTATAGGTTTACTTGTATCTAAGGGGTTAAAAAAATTCACAAGTTTGTCCAATAAAAGTGGCGCACGTTTTGCACCATTTTCCGAAACACGTAGCGTTCTTATTTTTTGGGATCTATGGCTCAGTGATGACTTATTTTTGCGTCTCGAGCTGACGTTTCTAATGGTACTATTTTTGCGCAGATGCTACGTTTTGATCGCCTGTTATTGCATTTTGCGTAAAACTTGCGGTGACCAAAAAACGTAATTTTGGCGTTTGGAATTTTTTTGCCACTACGCTGTTTACCAATCAGATTAATTGATTTTATATTTTGATAGATCGGGCATTTCTGAACGCGGCGATACCAAATATGTGTATATTTATTTATTTTTTAACCCTTTAATTTTCAATGGGGGGAAAGGGGGGTGATTTGAACTTTTAGGTTTTTTTTTTTATTTTTTAAAACTTTTTTTTTCCTTTTTTTTTATTTTTACTAGTCCCCCTAGGGGGCTATAGCGATTAGCAATGCGATCGCTATTATCTATCTGCTGATCACAGCTATACAGCTGTAAACAGCAGATACAGTCACTTTCTTTTTCCCTCTGTTCCGTGCCGAGGGAAAACGAAAGTGAAACATCATAGCTGCAGGCGTCATCACATGACCCTGTGCTACGATGGCAACCACCGATAGTCACGTGATCACGCACATGACTTCCGGTGGGGGCGGCGGTAAGTAAAAAACATGGCCGCGCGCATTTAGATCTTGCTGCTAGACTTTGGCAGCAAGATTTAAGGGGTTAATGGCCGCGGGTGGAAGCGATTCCACCTGCGGCTAGCAGGCACACATGTCAGCTGTTGAAAACAGCTGATATGTGTGCCGACCGCCGCCGCCTGCCCGCGGCAGGGGGCGGGGCTTAACGGGACACGCTCCATGACGGATATATCCGTCCATGGTCGTGAAGGGGTTAAAGGCTAAGCCACGACCGCATCACCGAAGATGTCACCCACCGGCCAATCAGATGGTGCCATATCATCAGGTCTGCTGATGCTAGACCACCAATCATGACCCGCCACATCACGTACATACTCAGTGCCCCGAATTTCGGACTTAAACTCTGGAGACCTTTTTTTTCCACAACTGAGCATGCTCCACAGCATTCACTATGCTGTCAGGAATAAAGTCTCCACTAAGATCCTGGATATCACTTGTCCAGGCTGGGCGCTGGATTTAACAGTGAACCTAAGCAGCAGGTCCAGTGGCCAAAGCTGATTGGGAGACCATTGGAACTAAAGCTGCTCTGAACTCAACTTCAGAGCCTGAAACACCCAATGCCTCACAATGTGTCACAATATTATAAATTCCAGATCACAATTGTAGTAGGCCCTTTCTATTTGATGCTCAGATCAAGGCTCTGCTACTGGTAACCAATGTGAACAGCTAAATAAATAATTATTGCAGTTTTCATGGGAAGACGGACCTTTGGTGACATCATGGTCACGTGAGTGAAAATGAGGGAACCAGAGGTTTGGTTTTTGGCCAAACACCGTTTTTTGTTAAAAAAAAAAGACTTCGAGTTTGGGCGCATACGTAAAGTATGAGCTTCATTTGCGCGAGCATCGCTGCACTTGGGAATTCTTGGTTGTCTGCCAAGTACATGCCACTTACAGTGCTTGAACAGCTCGTGCTGGGGTTAACAACAGCGTTATGAGTAGAGTGGAACGATGTAGAGTGCAACTTTTCTAAAAAATGGAAAAACCTCGCCCACCTGCCCCCGGAAGTAGTCTGCTTAAGGCTGGCTGCATTTGGTTGGAGACTCGCACTGCCAATCAGTGACTTCCATTGTGTCCGAATCCATGGAGGAATGGTTCGGCTACACACGCCGAACCGAACTTCTATGGGTTCGCTCATCTCTACATGTGAGTATAGATCCTTTTGAGGCCCAAGACAAATCCTTTTTTTCCAAATGTTGTTCAGAGACAAAAAAAAGATTGTACCCACCTGATGTAAAGTATGTAAAGCATCCTAATCATAATCATGAAATTGGAAATCCTCCTAACTCCAGCAGCACACAGCACTACATCACAATAATATTGTATAATTGCAGTAAGATTAATTTCTAGAGGTGATAAATTATTTTGACATTGTAACTCACCAACTTAAGCAAATTTTTCCCCAAGATTAATGACTTTTAAAATTGCTAATCTCAGGTACTCCATTTTCCCTGAAAAGACATGCATGACACACCGATGTCTCCTAGGATTGTATCCAACCACTTTTAAGCTCTTTCATGTGAACACAGCCTTCATAGTATCAAAGTCACCTGCACATATATGGTTATGAATAAACAGATATTAATTGTTCTTCATTGGGGTTTTGTCACTCTCTCCCTATACATACAGTTTATGGCAGGATTTTTTTTCAGCTTTTTTTACCTTTTCTCCTGATTTCTACTGTTAAGCTACAGTATATGATCTGTGACTTCCACTCACTAAAAATCATGCCACAATGGATACAGAGCTACATTCCTTGCCTTAACTGTATAAAGACTATGATAGGCTGTGCTATATTCTGTGATGTGATAAGCATTATTGGGAAGCCCTAAATACCTTTAGATATAATTAAATGGCCGAAAAAATAGACTTATTAAATACAACATAGACAAAATGCAAAAAGTATTGGGTCTAAAATATTATTTTATTTAAATCTTTAACAGCATGAAACATTTCATCATCAATTAGTAGCATAATGACAAGCACTGCAATAGATGCCAGGGACTGGACAGGTGGACATAGTAATTGCTTATATCAGTAACATTGAATAAACATTGTTACATACTACTGCATAATAAATAGTTACATTGATTGTAGCCTAAGTAAATCTGATTTGCATCAAAGTCTTATCTATCAGGTATAACAGCTTAGTGCTGACTTAAGTTGAAGTAGAAAAATAAATATTTAATGAAAAACTTACTAGATGCAAAAATTATTATCCGTCCACTCGTCTCTGCCGCCCCAACGCATGTTTCATTATTTCTTCCTCACGAGGCCTTTTCTGGCTGATTCAATCTTCTGTATTGTGTAAAATAGTGGCAGGCATTTATGGGGAGAATAGTATCCCAAATTATTTGAATTTGGAGGATCCAGCGAATTTCCATAAATTTGACTCAAACTCAATTCACATTAAAACAATTAATTAATCTCTCTTAATTGCTCATAACTATTATGAGAACACAATGCTGTCTATTTTCTTCCTTTACATCACTCTATAAGTCTGTGCGTTGATCTAATTTAGTCTAGTCTATTGCGCCTGCAAAGGTATTCATCCATTTTGTCACCTTTCTGTTTTTCTTTTTTTTCCATAATATTTTATTGCCATAAAGACAAGATTAACAAGATAAACACAACCACACTGTTGGAACAAGTTAACCAAATTCAACAATAGTCATTTTATTTAAATCAAGTGCTGCTGTGCAAACTGGGAGTGACCTTCTAACAATTTCTAAGTACATTTTTTCTTACTTGTTTAGAGGATAATAGTAATGGACAAATACAGGCCAATAGAAAAGTAGGAAAGTATAAAACAAAACTATTTAATGCATTAACTTCCCTCCCACGCACACTGCTTCTATCAGAATTTGGATTAAATCTTCAGCTTCCCTAGCTTGCCCTTCAAATCCTCTGTGCAATACCAAATTGTGTTTCTAAATGCCATCGTTAGGCAAATAATCTTGTTTCTATTCAGATATTTCACTGTAAATCCTTTCCATTTTTTTTGAAGAACAGACCTGCGTGTTTCCATTTGTGCTTCACAACTTCTAGTCTCTCTAGTTTCATCAGATTTTTGAGTTTCAATCTTTTTCTTACAATTTCTTTAACCAGTGTCTCAGGATACACTTTAAGCTTACAAGTAATGGCTTGTTCAGACGAGCATATAATTGGTCCATGCAGGGCCGGATTAAGGTTGGTGGGGGCCCCTGGGCAGAAAATCTGGTGGGGGCCCCATAACGTGAACATTTTTAGCCATAACAGTAGAGCACGAACTGTAGCATTTAGATAAATCCAATGAACATTTATCTTCTCCTGTTTTGCCACATTCAGATTTACAGTACTACAATACAGATACAGTCCAGGATCACTCAGAGCCGTCACTTATACTCAGAAAGTAGAGTTACTCACTTTTTTTTATTGATCCCAATGTTAAGACAGCCAAGGAATAGTAACAATACAGAAAGGGAAAGTTCTCACTGGCAGCAATGGTTGCTAAAAATAACAATGTGCTCTCTATTGTATTATCTCCGGAGTAGTACATAGCAGCTGATGTCTGTACACGGTATACCATACACAGTATCAGAGGTGGATCTAGGTTTTCCTGTCCATGGAGTAGGAGTTCAGTTTGGCGCCCCCTTCTATACACGGCTTATGCGGTTTGAGTAGTTGTCATGTGACCGCTCATACGCCATTTTCACACATGCCGATGAGCTGCTCTTCCTAACTCTCTCAATGTTCAGTGAAATACTACAGCCCATAGAGAGAAGCAGGAAGAGAAGCTAATTGTGACTCAAAGTATTAAAATGACCTGCAAGTGGTCATGTGACCACTTCTGGAATTAGCAAGCAGAGCTGAATCCTTACATTGAGTATATTACAGGTTGTTGGATTGGGCATGCTATGGGGCTTACTTTTATTATTAAAGGGGTTGTCCAGGTCGACAAGGAAAATTTGTAGTTATCCTATATGACTGCAGACTTCTGAATTCTCACAGCTTGCGGACTGCACACTGTCATGATTTTCCCGTGCCATGAGCAAGTAGTCATGGGACTGCATGATCAAGGGTGAGTGTTTCACCTGAAACGAGTAGTGCTGGTCATGTCATTCTTTGTGTCTGCATGATGAAATAAAGACGTTGGTTTCTTTGCCTGAAGAGCTGGACATCCTTTCTTCTTTCCTATATTATACCGGGCTGTGGCAGTGCTTGTCCGTGCTCCAGGACGAAACCGGGATTGAGCTTTCACACGGTGAGCTGATACATACAATTGGATAATAATGCAGCATCCATGTAAAATAATGCAGCATCCCCAAGCCTCTGACCACCGTTTACCCTCTCTCTACCCTCTCTCTTCACGTCTCCTCGTTCCCCCGCCGCTGCTCGTCCTCGCCGCTGCTCTGTCCTCGCCGCTGCTCGTTCCCACGCCGCTGCTCGTCCTCCCCGCTGCTCTGTCCTCGCCGCTGCTCGTCCTCCCCGCTGTTCTGTCCTCGCCGCCGTCCTCCCCTCCTTCCCTTGCCGCTGCTCGAATTTGCCGCTGCTCTGTCCTCACCGGCGCTCGTCCTCCCCACTGCTCGTTCCCCTGCCGCTGCTCTGTCCTCGCTGCTTCCCTCGTTCCCTTGCCGCTGCTCTGTCCTCACTGCTGCTCGTCCTCCCCGCTGCTCGTTCTCCCGATGCTGTGGTCGGCGTCCTCACGTCCTGCACTCTGTGCATTTAGCACAGCAGTCGCACGGGAGTGACGTCACGGCGCAGGCACAGGGGTAGAATGATGATGCATAGCGCGGCAGTGCTATGCTTCATCATTACTGTGCGCGGTGATGGGGGAGCCGCCCCAGGCAGGGGGCCCCGGTGCTGCGGCTGACACCAGGCAGGGGGTCCCGCTGCTGCGGCTGACACCAGGCAGGGGGGCCCGGTGTCGGCGGCGGCATCGGTTCAAATAGCGGCCGCGTGGTCTGCGGCAGAACAGCGCAGATCCTCTCTCACTGACAGGAGCTGGCTGCTGATCTGCCTGGCGGTCGCCGGGCCCCTAACCTCCCGGGCCCGGTCGCAGTGACGACCGCTGCGACCGCGGTAGTTATGCCCCTGCTAGCACCCTCATCAGTAAACGAATATATCACCAGAACCACCAATACATGACTACAGTACCAAATTTACTACAACAATATATTGTAATGTCACATCCCCATATACATTTGTATCACATGAATTAACAACTCCCAGTATGTCCTTAACAATTGTGAGAAAATGCTGGGAGTTGTCAGTATTTATCAGACTTTAGACCATAGAGGAACCACAGTCCTGATGAGAAGCATTGCGTATCACACACACACATACAGTCACATCCAGGTACCTTGTAGGTGACATCTTCTCTGATCGGAGTCATCTTATTCTTTCTTCTCCATCTTGTCCAGACGTCATGATGACTTTTCACATCCACAGCTCCTCTCTGCAGACCTCCTGGGTCTTCTGCAGCACATCTCGACATTATGCCCTTATAAATAAATAGTAGAATGATTATAATGCTCCTAAATATAAATATATGATCTACGCTGTGCGCCTGAATAAATAATTGCCCCTCACTGTGCTCCCTGCATAAAATGACCCACACAATGTCATTCTTATGGTACATGGCGTCTTCTTTCAGTTCTGGGCCCCCTCGTCACACCGTCCTGTATAATGTGTTCCCACTATACTTCCAAATGTCTATACTGTGCCCCCTCCTCACACTCCCCCTCCTGTGCCCCCTCCTCACACTGTTCCCCATGCTATCCCCTCTCTATACTGCCCTCACCCTCAGCACCAAAATCACTATAGTGCAACTCAATCTCATATTCCCCCTCCTCAGCATACTGCGCCCTCACACTGGCCACCATGGTGCCCCTTCTCTATACTGTTTATCCCCCCCCCCCACTACCCAGTCTCTATGCTATGCCCCTCACACTTTTCTCCACCAATGCTCTCCACTTACAATATTCTCCCACCATACTGCTGCCTCACACTTTTTAATGGTGCCCCCATGATTACTGTGCAGGGGCAAATATGACGCATGCCCCCCAAAGGTACGCCCCTGTACAGTGTACAGGAGAATACATGACTGTTACACAATATACTGTGATACAGACATCAGAGGTTATACAATATACACATTATTATATACCATCTGATGTGTGTACACAGTGTATCACACTACTCTGTACGCTGGATGTGGTATACCATGTACACAGATATACCATGGCCTGCACTGATCACACCTGGACCTACAGGACAGGATGTAACATATTCTATATGTAATATGGGCCATATACTGTAGTATAATCTGTGCTGCAGGCTCAGATGTGATCAGTGCAGGATCTGTTTAGTGATGTTTGTGCTGGAGATCAGTGTGAGTTATTGCAGGGGAGGGATGAGGCTGGAGCCGATGACCCGGCACTGACAGCCCGACCTGGTCTGCTGCAATAACTCACACTGATCCTGAGCAGAGTGGCCGCTGACACTATGGAACCGGTCTGGAGTTATCAGCGGCGTCCTGCTCCCTCCTCACTGCAGTCTCCTGCCCGGCCGGCACCATGATTAATGACCTCATACTTACCGGGATCCACTGAGACCTCCGGTCCTTCCACAAGCTCCTCTACGGAAGGAAGAAGCAGCAGCAGGTGCGCGGTGACGTCATCCTGGCAGACACAGCGTGCAGTGGGCGTGTCTGCAGTACAGTGATGGCCGGGATTGAAATACCTTAAAGGTACAGTGCGGTCTTGAACCACTGCGGCATTAATAAAATGGCGGACACACAGATGGTGGTGGGGGCCCCCTCAGAGGCTCTTGTGGTGGGGGCCCCTGGGCTGAAGCCCCGCCTGCCCCGCCTATAATCCGGCCCTGGGTCCATGCACATACAGTTGAAACCAGAAGTTTATATACACTACCAAAAACACACATGCATGTTTTTCTCACTATCTGACATGAAATCAGAATAAATCTTTCCTGTTTTAGGTCAATTAGGATTACGAAAATTATTTATATTTGCCAAATGCCAAAATAATGAGAGAGAGAAAATCTTTTAAGGCATTTTTATTACTTTCTGCAAAGTCAAAAGTTTACATATACTAAGAGTACTATGCCTTTAAAAATATAGGACCACCCATTTGATGATGTCATGTCTTTGGAAGCTTCTGATAGGTTAATTGGCAACATCTGAGGTAATTAGAGACACACCTGTAGATCTATTTTAATGCACACTTGAAACACACTGCTTCTTTGTGTAGCATCATGGGAAAGTCAAAAGAATTCAGCCAAGATCTAAGGAAGAGAATTGCGGACTTGCATAAGACTGATTCATCCTTGGGTGAAATCTCCAGATACCTGAAGGTATCTCGTTCATCTGTACAAACAATTATATTCATGTACAAGGAAGATGAAAAAGTTCAGCAATCATACCTCTCAGGAAAGAGATTGGTTCTGTGTACCAGAGATGAATGTGCTTTGGTCAGACATGTGCATATCAACCCAGGAACAAAAGCAAAAGATCATGTGAAGATACTGCTGGAAGCTGTTAAGATTGTGTCATTATCCACAGTGAAACGAGTACTGTATCAACATGGCTTGAAAAGACACTCTGCCAGGAAGAAGCGATTACTCCAAAAGAAACATAAAAAATGCCAGATTAATGTTTGCCAATGCACACAGGAACAAAAACCTTAATTTTTTTGAGACATGTTCTGTAGTCTGACATAACTAAAATGTAACTGTTTGGCTATAATGACCATTATTATATTTGGAGGAAAAAGAAAAAAGCTTTCAAGCAAGCCTAAGAACACCATACCAACTGTGAAACATGGGGGTGACAGCATCATGTTGTGGTTTTTTTTTGCTGCAGTAAGTACTGGTGCACTTCAAAAAATAGATGGCATCATGAAGAGAGAAGATTACATGGCAATACTGAAGCAACATCTCAGGACATCAGCCGGGAACTCAGAGCTTGGGTGGAAATGGGTATTCTAAATGGACAATGACCAGAAGCATACTGCCAAACAGGTTACAAAGTGGCTCAAGGATAAAAAAAAAAGTCAACATTTTGGAGTGGCCACCACAAAAGCTCTGATTTCAAACCTATTGAAAATTTATGGGCAAAGCTGAAAAGGCCAGTGCGAACAAGGCTCAGCTACACCAGTTCTGTCTGGAGGAATGGGCCCAAATTCCTACCAACTCATGTGAGAAGCTTGTGGAAGGATATACAAAATGTTTGACCCAAGACATACAGTTTAAGGGCAATGGTACTAAATACTAATGAAATGTATGTAAACATTTTACTTTGCAGAAAGTAATAAAAATGCCTTAAAACATTATTTTTCCCTCAATATTTTGGCATTTGGCAAATATAAATAATTTTGTTAATCGTAATTGACTTAGTAAGGAAAAATCCTTCTAGGAAAATGTCTAGTGGACACATGATATCAACATAAACCTTTTTGGTAAAGAAAATAATTTTACTGTTTACTGAGACCTATAAAGAAAAGAACACAGTACCTCCAGTTAAATATGGTGGAGATTCAAAGATGTTTTGCTGCCTCTGGCACTTGGTACCTTGACTGTGGCAAGGCATCATGAAATCTGAAGATTATGGAAAACCTTGGGGTAACAATAAAGTGCCCAGTGTCAGAAAGCGGGGTTTGTGGCCTAGGTCATACATTTGGCAGTAGAGCAATGACCACAAACATACTTCAAGAAGCAAACAGAAATGGAATGAATAAAGCACTGGGGAGTTCTGAAGTTGCAGCAATGAGTCCGGATCTAAATCCCATTGAACTCCTGTGGAGAGATTCTAAAATCGTTGTTGGGAGAAGGCACCCTTCCAATATGAGCGCCCTGGAGCAGTATGCAAAAGGAAAGTGGTCCCATATTCCAGTTGAGAGGTGTAAGAAGCTTGTTGATGGTTATAGGAAGTGATTTATTGCAACTATTTATTCCAAAGGGTGTGCAAACAAATATTAAGTTTAGTGGTTTTGTCCAGTCCATTTTTGGGGTTTTGTGTGAAATTATGTCTAATTTGCATTGTTTTTCTCTGTTATTTTTTGTGTTGTTTCAATACACACAAAGCACATGTATAAGAAAACAAATGTAATTGCAATACTTACCGGAGAGAAATACTTCATTTTCTGGAACAATTTCAGGGGGTCCAACATTTTTGGCCATGACGATACTGTATGTTCCAGCAACCTCAATGCACATTTTACGTGAGCTTCCTCGATGACAGTATACAATACTGGGGGGTTCACTATAACCCCCAAGGAAGCCCACGCAAAACATGCAAATACGCAAGTTCAAATTTTACCTAATTAGCTCATCTCTTGTCTCATGAAAAAAAGCTTGTTGGATTAATTTTGGTCATCAAGTTTGGACAGACTCATAACATGTGAAGGGTACTCCAGTTTTCATTTCAATACTCTATCTTTTTCATCTGACTTCTCTATTAATATTGTAGAATTCAGTGTCTTGTAAAATAACATCAGAACCTACTTCTCAGCTCTCATATCCTCCCTGTCTCACAACCCTAGTAACTGCTGGAGAAGGGAACAAAAGGCGCTATAGGGTCTTACCCAATATGATGGTTGGTAATATAAAGAGAGGTACACTCACCTGGTGTGGTTGTGCCAGTCACAACCCCTTATGCGCATATGTGAGTGTCCGCGTGGTTCAGCAGCGGCCCCGTGGGTGACGTGGTTCAATATAGATGACAGAGGAAAGCGGGTTTATGCCGTGCTAAAAACCACTGATGCCGGTATATTAAAAATTCCTTTTTTATTTTACAATCCTATGCGTTTCAGAGACATTGCCCATCTCACAACCCTAGACAGCTTTTCAACACTTTCAACTCTCTCCTCTGTCCCTCAGTGCCACATTCCTCTCCTTTCATCTCAGCTAAAGACTTTGCCTCTTTCTTTAAGCAGAAGATTGAAAACATCAGATCAAGCTTTGACCCCTAATCCCCACAGCCCCTCCTCATAACTACCCAGCCTTCTTCCTCCAAATTCAGCTTCTCCACCATGACAGATAATCTCTCCTCTCTATTCTCAAGATCACATCTCACCGCCTGTGCACTTGACCCGCTCCTGTCCCACTTCATCCCCAATCTCACCGCAGTCCTCATCCTGACCCTAACTCATCTCTTCAACCTATCACTAACAACTGGTTTATTCCCTTCATGCATTAAACATGAATGCATCACACTCATCCTCAAAAAGCTCTCCCTTGACCCAGCCTCTGTGTCTAGCTATCACCCCATATGATTTCTCCCCTATGCCTTAAAACTACTGGAATATCATGTCCATCTTGAACTGTCCTCCCACCTCTCCTCCTGTTCACTCTTTGACCAGTTACAATCTGGCTTCCGACCACATCACTTCACTGAAACTGCCCTAACTATAGTCACCAATGACCTACTAACCGCCAAAGACAAACGACACTACTCTGTCCTCCTACTCCTGGACCTGTCCTCTGCTTTTGACACAGTGGACTATTCCCTCCTACTACAAATTCTCTCATCTCTGGGTATCACAGACTTGGCCCTATCTCTTCATACCTAACAGACTGGACATTCAGCATCTCTCACACTCACACCACTTCCTCATCTCGCCCCCTATCTGTTGGTTTTCCCCAAGGTTCAGTTCTTGAAGCCCTCCTCTTTTCCATCTACACTTTCAGCCTGAGACAGCTCAGAGTCCCATGACTTTCACTATCACCTCTACACTGATGATACGCAGATCTACCTCTCTAGACCTGACATCTTCTCCCTACTAAACAAAATCCCACAATATCTCTCTGCTATTTCATTCTTCTTCTCTGCGCAATTTCTAAAGCTTAACATGGACAAAACTGAATTCATTGTCTTTCCTCCTCCTCACTCAACCCCTCCAAAAAGCTTATCCATCAAAGTTGATGGTTGCTCAATCTCCACAGTCTCGCAAGCTTGTTGCCTCAGAGTAACCCTCGACTCTGCTCTATCCTTCAAGCCACACATCCAAGCCCTCTTCACTTCCTGCCGACTACAACTCAAAAATATCTCCCAGATTTGTGTATTCCTTAACCAAGAATCAGCAAAAACACTGGTACTTACTCTCATTATCTCCCGTGTTGACTATTGCAACCTCCAGCTCTCTAGCCTCCCTTCTAACACTCTTACACCCCTCCAATCTATCCTAAACTCTGCAGCCCGATGAATCCACCTCTCCCCCCCACTCTTCTCCGGCCTTGGCACTCTGTCAATCCCTTCACTGGCTTACCATTGAACAAATACTCCAGTTCAAAACACTAACCGCAACATACAAAGCCATCCACAACCTGTCTCCTATATACATCTGTGACCTAGTCTCTCAGTACCAACCCTCAAGCAACCTCAGATCTTCACAAAATCTCCTTCTCTACTCATCTTTTATCTCCTCTCCCCACAATCGCATACAAGATTTTTCCTGCGCTTTCACCATACTCTGGAACGCTCTACCTCTGCATATCAGACTCTCAGCTACCATGGAAAGCTTCAAAAGGAACCTGAAGACCCACCTCTTCCGACAAACCTACAACCTACAATACCCTCTGATCAGCACACCACTGTGCAACCAGCTCGACCCTCACCTACTGTATCCGCCCCCATCTCCTGTAGACTGTGATCCCTTTCAGGCAGGGTCCTCTCTCTCCTCCTTTACCAGTCTGTGCCTTGTATTGATCATGATTATTGTATTTGATTTTATGTACTCTTTTCACTTGTAAAGCTCCATGGAATAAATGGCGCTATAATAATAATAGTAATAAGAATAAAAACCTTTGCTTTACCAGGGAGCCCCTTGCCCACCCCGAATTTATGTATACATTATAAATCAACTTCCTTGAGGTTTGTTGTAAGATGGCTATGTCTGGATTTAGTTTTTTTCAGGTTTCTCAGCACCATCATTGTTTTATTAGGGGAACTTAGCCCTTTTATTTTCCAAGATAATCTAAGGTTATTCTGTAGTAATATAGTATACATTTGCAGTAAGTATGTCTCTTATGCAGCTAACACTATTTTGAGTAGTCATGTCAAATTCCTTTAAAACTCAGAAAGGCACCCTCAGATGTATGATTTTCATTATAATTAAGTCTTAAAATAGTTCTAAATTCTAGAAGAAAATAGAAAATATTATTAAATAAAACCTATGACTGAAACCTATGACTTAAAAGGAATCTGTCACCCTTTAATGTTTTTTTAGTTATTAATAGCGGCATACAGTTGGCATAAAGGTGAAATTAGCCATACCTGTATGCCTCCTGGATGATGGGTCATTTGGTAAAATTCCTCTTTTATATCTTCTATCTTATGAAGCGTGTGTGCCCGGATGATAAGCCTGCCTACGGTCTTCATTCTACAGGATTCCTCCTCCCCTTCTCTTCCCTGGTTTCCCTGTGACATCAGGTGCGTGGCTGGAAATCTTGCGCCTGAACATTGGCATTATTTCTACTGTTCTTCTGTGCACTATTCCTCCATTCTGTGGGCACAGGCTTCAATTTGCTGTGCGCAGGTGCCGGGAAGTCACTGATCTTCACAGTGCAGTGGAGAGATGGCAGGCAAAATGCATAGGTGCAGGATTTCCAGCCTCACATCTGAACACATCTATGCCATCCTGTTGCTCTCTCAGCCAAGTGGTTGGGCTGAGAGAGCCCAAACCCAACATTTGCTGCCTGTACAAGTGTCCTGCGCTGTTCAACTTTTGAAACTGTGGATGGTTCCCACTCATATAAAATTAGACATTATATCACTTGTAGAAGCATCCAAGTATTATATTATGCCACATGTGGGTGCTCGAAAATTTATATTGGTCAGACCTCGAGAGAACTACGGGTAAGAGTCAGGGAACACGTGCGGGACATTTGTGAGGCCAGGACAGCGACCGACATTGCTACTCTCAAAACCCTGCCTCGACACTTCAAGGACTTTCACAACTGTGATCCCAGGTTCCTGAAATGTCGAGGCATCAATTTAGAACATGGGGGGATTAGGGGGGTAATCTTAGGAAAATTCTGCGCAGAGAGAGACGAAATGGGTCATCTCTCTCTCAGGTCCATGACAACCTCAAGGACTAAATGAGACTCTGAGTTGCTCCTGATTTCTGTAAAATTGTTGTAGTTATTCTGCATCCATCTGTCCTCCGCATCTGATTTAATACTGTGTTCTGTCTTGTTATATTTTTAGATTTTTTTGTTGAAATAATATTTTTTGATTTATTTATTCTCTAATAGTCTTTGGTTGTTAGCTGTTCTGCCTTGGATCTTTTTTGTGCTATTGAACATCATGGGAATACTTCCAAATCCCTATTTGGATACATCGCCCTATGTATACTTGAATATGGACTACCTATGGACTTCTGTATATCCATTATTGTATACTATGTAATATATACAGTATGTGCTCACTTTTCTCAATCCGGTTAATGTGTGCATGCCCTCTTTCTGCCTTTCTCTCCTCCCCCTTCCCGACATCCAATGCTCTGCTTGCGTGTTCGGGTGCCATGTTTACTCTATGCTGCCCCCGGACATGCGCACTTGCAGGGTGACCGCGTAACTGTGGAGGATAGATTGTTTGCTGCTAGTGCGCATGCACCACCAAATCGGCTGTGAATGGTCCGCGTGGCCCATGTGACCAAGATCACATGCTGTAAAAAGCTCCTGGCAGGTACTTCATTTACTCCCCTTGACAAAGCGAGCATACTAACACATGAAACGTACATTGGGGACCTTCTATGGGGCTTTTCCTGGACCACCACAACAGATATTGCAGCGCTTGTACTACATGAGAAACCCACATGGGTTCTATCTACAGTGTGTCCACCCATATCCTGTCCACCGCTATTAACTTGAGAACGGTGGCAGCTATAGGCATAGAAGTGGTGTCTAGTTATAGTAAAGTAGCCATGCGCTACGCAATGAAACCACCTATAGCACCACCTGGTGGAAAAAAGGAGTTAGCATTTTTATCTCGAAAACGAAACGAGATAGAGAAAAAAAAGTGAATTACAAAGTTGGAGGGCATCATCAATTCAATACAAATCGACACCTTACAAATACTATGATTAGAACGTGTAAAAGTCACAAGGCTGCAGACCTTCCTACAAGTCATTGGGTATGGTGGCTGCATGGAGTGGCCTCCACGCTCACCTGACCTGACCCCATTGGACTTCTTTCTGTGAGGTCACATCAAAGAGCAGGTGTATGCAACCCCTCCACCAACATTGCAGGACCTATGACGACGTATCACAGATACTTGTGCAAACGTATCACCTACCATATTGCACAACGTGCAGTAAGATATAGTATGCTGTCCAGAGTCCAGATGTGCATTGCAGCTGACGGTGGCCACTTTGAGCATAAAAGTTAAAAGAGCGCCACATGCGTGACCAGCTTTCAATGTTTTGGGGGAGTCATGGGTTTCATTTAGTAGCATTTTTGTATGCAAGGTGTCGATTAGCATTGACTTGACGATGCCCTACAACTTTGTAATTCACTTTTTTCTCTTTCTCGTTCGATTTTCGAGATAAAAATGCTAACTCCATTGTTTTCCACCAGGTGGCGCTATAGGTGGTTTCATTGCGTAGTGCATGGCTCCTTTACTATACCTAGACACCACTTCTATGCCTATAGCTGCTGATGTTCTCAAGTTAATAGCGGTGGACAGGATATGGGTGGACACACTGTATATCTGCATTTTTCAGCCTTCTATTTCTATGGTCCTTGGTTGCCCTAAATGCTGCTGCACCAGTCACTTTATTGCATAACACAAACTCACTGTATATGTTTTTGTACTACTGCTGCATTGATTATTCTATATTGTTATTTATATGCAGCATTATATTATTATTAGAGTTGAGCGATGTTCGAGTCGAACGGTTCGCCAATTTCATGTTCGAGTGATTTTGGGGGGGTGTTCGAGTCGTTCGACGAACTCGAACGATTTGCTTAAAGTTCAAGTTACGTTCGAGAACAGTTCGATCACCAAAAACGTAACTGTAGCTTTTTACAGCTGCGTGTGCAGGGAGCCATCGCTGGCAGTCTGCAGTGAGCTGGTAACCAGGGTAAATATCGGGTATCCAAGCAAAGCGTTTTGCTTAGTAACCCGATGTGTACCCTGGCTACGTGTGCAAAAATCCCCGGAAGCCACACAGAAGCACTTCCGTGTGACTTCCGTCGGATGCCGCTGCAGTCTGTGTCCCGCTCTAGCCCAAGCCCCAGCCCCAGCCTCGATTCTTCCCGCTCAGCAGTGTCCGCAGCTGCCCACACTGTAATATGTCCGAAGCTGCCCACACTGCAGTGTCAGCAGCTGCGGGGATGACAAGCGCTGCCGTCAGGAGGTTAGTAAAGTTCCTTACCTGCGGTGATGAAGTCCCGCCCTCCTGACGTCAGCGCTGTCACTGTCTTCCATGGCCGCCGCTTGTCACATCTCCTCTCGCTGCCGACCCGAGACTGTGACTAGCGGTGACGTCACGGGCCGCTCGCGATACTTGGCTTTAGAAGGTGGCGGTCATTGAACTCAGTGACAGCGCTGCTGTCAGGAGTGCAGCGATCACCGCAGGTAATGTACTTTGCTAACCTCCTGACAGCAGCGCTCGTCATGCCCTGCAGTGACAGCGCTGACGTCAGGAGTGCAGGAGATCGTCACAGCAGGTAATTATCTCATCTAACCTCATGACAGCAGCGTTCGTCATCCCCTGCAGTGACCTGGGCTGACCTATTGATTTTAGCTCAGGTCACTGCACTACTCTCCCAGCCAATATTGAAAATTCTGTTCTTCATTGACTGGGACATTGACTATGGTATGGATTGTTGTGGGACCCCCTTGGATTACACGAGACATGGATTTGTTTTTCTTTCTAATAAATTGGTGAAAGAGGGAATGTTTGAGCAGTGTTTTTTCAAACAAAAATGTGTTTGTTGTCTATTTTTTATTACTGACTGGGTTGGTGATGTCGGGTATCTGATAGACGCCTGACATCACAAACACCAAGGCTTGATGCCTGCCAGGTGACATTACACATCTGGTATTAACCCCATATATTACCCCGTTTACCACCGCACCAGGGCAACAGGATGAGCTGGGGCGAAGCACCAGGATTGGCGCATCCAATGGAGTGCCAGTTCTGGGGCGGCTGCGGCCTGCTATTTTTAGGCTGGGGAGAGTCCAATAACCATAAACTTCCCTAGTCTGAGAATATCAGACCCCAGCTGTCCGCTTTACCTTGGCTGGTGATCCAATTTTGGGGGAACCCCCACGTGGTTTTTTTTGTAATTATTTAATTTAAAATAACAGTGTGGGGTGCCCTCTGTTTTGGATTACCAGCCAAGGTGAAGCTGCCAGCTGTGATCTGCAAGCTGCAGCCGTCTGCTTTACCCTAGCTGGCTATCAAAAATACAGGGAATCCCACGTCATTTTTTTTTAATTTTTTTTTTTGCTAAATACAAGGCTAAGCACCCCTTAGTGCCACATGAAAGGCACCAAAGGGTGCAAAATTACAAAATGCAGGAGAGTGGGACATTATGTGTCTTTCTGCCATTATAATGACAGAAAAGACTGATATGAAGTGTACAAGCACAGGAAAATCACCAGATCACTGTGAAAAGCAGTAAAAAATGGCACTGGAGTGAACATGTGACCGCCTCATGTACGTTGAAGTTATGGATCCTGGGTAAATTTATGTATTTTCCCTCCTTCAGTTTTTTTGCGGTACGCAAAAAAAACGGAAGGCACACGGATGACAAATGGACCATATACGGAACGGAACGGAAACGGATGCCACACGGATGCATGCGTCAAAAAAACGGACCGTTTTTGCGGACCGCAAAAACAGATTGGTCGTGTGAATGTAGCCTTAAGCGGGCTTTACACGCTGCGACATCGCTAATGCGGAGTCGTTGGGGTCACGGAATTCGTGACGCACATCCGGCCGCATTAGCGATGCCGTTGCGTGTGACACCGATAAGCGATTTTGCATCGTTGCAAAAATGTGCAAAATCGCTAATCGGCGACATGGGGGTCCATTCTCAAATCTCGTTACTGCAGCAGTAACGAGGTTGTTCCTCGTTCCTGCGGCAGCACACATCGCTGCGTGTGACGCCGCAGGAACGAGGAAGCTCCCCTTACCTGCCTCCCGGCCGCTATGAGGAAGGAAGGAGGTGGGCGGGATGTTACGTTCCGCTCAGCTCCGCCCCTCCGCTGCTATTGGGTGGCGGTTCAGTGACGTCGCTGTGACGCCGCACGGACCGCCCCCTTAGAAAGGAGGCGGTTTGCCCGTCACAGCGATGTCGCCGGACAGGTATGTATGTGTGACGGCTGTTGTGCGACACGGGCAGCGATTTGCCCGTGTCGCGCAACAGATGGGGGCGGGTACCCACACTAGCGATATCGGGACCGATATCGCAGTGTGTAAAGTAGCCTTCATTCTGATCTGCTGTTTATAAACAGCAGGCAGAAATAAGTGAATAGCGCCCCCCAGCGTCAGAAAATCTCCAGGGTTTCAGGGGGTAGCTGAGACCCTGGAGATCATGATTCAGGCCGGTTTTTCCGGTCCCCACTCACGTGATCACCGGTATACACTGTATACCGATGATCACGTTACAGTAAATGACAGAGCCGGTAAAAAATTATTTTTCTCCCATCTGTCATGAACAAACATCTCAGATGGGAGATAAATCTCCTCCCCGGTCCCCTGGTGTCGCCAAAGTGCCCCCCCCGACCCTCTTCTGGAAATCCAAGATGGCCGCGCGCACAGCAGCGGGCCAGCCGCATTCACCCTACTACTCTGATTTCTGTCGCATGTGCGATGACACATGCGACAGAAAACTCCTCCCCAGGCCCTGCCAGGTCACCCCCTATAACCCCACCGGTGTTCCCCGGTGTCCCATGGTACCTGTGCAGCGTTGATCCCCCGCGGCCCCCTCCTTTACAATAGACGCTGCCGCATGCACAGAGTGGCTGTCAGCTCAGCTTCCTGTCTTCAGTCATAGTGAGTGGCGTAACCATGCATCTGTAAGCTACTGCAATGCCATGCTCATGAGGTAAGGAACATAGTTGATCAGGAGAGCTATACTACATTTCCAAATGGAGGTATTTGCTTTTATAGTTGCCCTGCTGAACGACTACCAAACATGATATACACCACAAGAAAACATGTCTAAATAGCGAGCTCTGTTGTTTAGTATTCATTCAGCAGGATAACTGGATTTAAAGGGGCATTCCATCTCTAAGATCCTATCCCCAATATATAGTAGGTGTAATAGCAATAATATTAGTAAATACCTTTTTTTGGAAATGTAGTATAGTTCTCCTGATTAGGCATGCCCTTACCTCATGAGCAGGGCATTGCAGCTTTGGTAGCAACAGTTACAACATAGACTCTACTGCTGTGGACCCGGGGAGAGTGGGTGCAGATTCATTGCACCCACACTCCTCACATGGAGGGTCTGCACTCCTAGAAAATGGGGGATACATTCCCTGAACGTGTCCCTCCATATTCTAGACGGTGCATAGTCATCGTGGGACCCCCTTTTTTTTTTTTCCTTACAATAAATTGGTGAAAGAGGGAATGTTTTGGGGAGTGTTTTTTCAAAAACATTTCTTTTTGTTGTCTATTTTTTTTGTTAGTACTGACAGTTTGTGATGTTGGGTATCTGATAGATGCCATGACATCACAAATTGCTGGCCTTGATGTCAGGTGACCTTACAGCTAGTATCAACCCCATTTATTACCCCGTTTGCCACTGCACCACGGCACGGGATGAGCTGGGTTGAAGCGCCAGGATTGGCGCATCTAGTGGATGCGCCACTTCTGGGGCACCTGCGGCCTGCTATTTTTCGGCTGGGGAGAGTCCAATAACCATGAACCTCCCTAGGGGTGACCTCCATATTGGATCACCAACCACGGTAAAGCTGCCAGCTGTGGTTTTCAGGCTACAGCCGTCTGCTTTACCCTAGCTGGCTATCAAAAATGGGGGGACCCCATGTCATTTTTTTTTTTTTTTACTATTTTTTTAAATAAAAAAAAAATTAATGGGCTTCCCTGTATTTTGATTGCCAGCCAAGGTAACACCAGGCAGATGGGGGTGGCAACCCATAGCTGTCTGATTTATCTGCGCTGAGAATAAAAAATACCGCTGAGCGCTACGTCATTTTTTGTAATGATTTATTTTTACAGTACTGTGATGTCAGGCAATCAAAATACAGGGAAGCCCATTTTTTTTTAGTTATATAAATAAATAATTAAAAAAAAATATGTGGGCTCTTGCTGCATTTTTTGTATTGCTAGCTAAGGGTAATCCAAGCAGCTTCACTATATTTTTGTATGCTATCCAGGTACAGCAGGCAGGTACGGCTGCCCCTAACCCCCTGCTGCCTATTTGTACCCGGCTGGGAACTTAAAATATATGGAAGCCCTTTTTTTTATTATTTCATGAATTTCATAAAATAATTTAAAAAAAAACCCACATGGGCTTCGCCCAATTTTTGTGTCCAGCCAGGTACAACTAGGCAGCTGGGGATTGGAATCCGCGGCACAGGTTGGCCCGAGGTTTCTGGGCCCCTCTGCTGCGAATTGCAAGTCAGCAGCCGCCCCAGAAAATGGCTCTTTCATAGAAGCGCCATCATCTGGCACTGTATCCAATTCTTCCAGCAGCCCTGAAGCCGGGTGGCTTGCTAGGTAATAATGAGTTAATACTAGCTTTGTTTTACTAGCTAGTATTAAGCCAGAGATTCTTAATGTCAGGCAAGTTTGACCTAGCCATTAAGAATCTCCAATAAAGGGTTAAAAAAAAGACACCACACAGAGAAAAAATACTTTAATAGAAATAAATACACAGACACATGTTTATTAGTCCCTCTCATCCCTCCACGATCCTGGTCTTCTGTCTTCTTTCTCCTTCAACCCATGCAGCTCTGCTACATCAGACAGCACTGCATGGAAGGAAGAACGCTGCTGCTCCCGTGCAGTCTAATCACTCAGTGAGTGAGCAGAGGCTGCGGGCTGTAAGCGGTGTCGTCACCGCTGACAGGCGGGATACTATAGCAGCGGTGCTCGGATTACGTGATTCCCGGGGCTTCAATTCACCGGCTGTGGCAGCTAGTCCATGCATGTGGGCTGACTCTGTAAAGATGCAGGAACAGGGAAGCTGACCATGTGCCAGAGCATCCCGCCAGTACACGGAGATGCACAAAGGAGCACCACGTACCAGAGAGATGCACTGACAGGACCTTGCATGACATCTAGCCATGTGACTAGTCTGTAGCCAATGAGATAATAGACACGTGACTGGTCACATGGCTATGACATCACGGAAGGTCCTATCATCAGTGCTGGTTACCGGGAGGACGCATCGATTATCGGAAGGAAAAGCGGCGGGAGACAGAGTGCAGGACGCATCATGGGGACCTGTAAGTGTAATGGCAATGTTTTTTAACTGTAGGTGTACATGTATAATGTGTTTTTATTTGTTTGTGTTTGCCTCCCATTGTTTTCAATGGGGTTCGAATTGGTTCGTTGAATGTTCGACGAACTTGTCCTCCATTTGACGAACCGAACTAGAACACTAGGGTGTGGCTCATCTCTAATTATTATGCTACAATCATTTGCACACTGGCTTTATGTGATTTGAACCACGGTTCCTACATTTAATGTCGGTCTTCTTGTGTTTTTAAATTTTAAAGTAAACAATAAACTTTTGTGTTTTTGGCATAAATTATCCACTGTTGTTCTCCTTCAATGATATAGTGGTTCCTTTGGCGACAATCCCACTCCACTGTACCTGGAACCTGAACCTGTTATTAGCATAAGCCATTAACATATACAATTGGAAAAATACATATAATACAGGGCATAAACAGTAAAGGTGCAAGTCCACCCTCTGCATTCATTTAAAGGGGTTCTGTGTGTTCTGTGGGGGATTTCAGGACACTTGCTCTGTGGCTGCACTCTTACAATGTTGGCTCTGTGAGGGAACTCTGTTAACAGTCTCTGTTGGGTCACTCTTGAAATTATGGGTGTGTGTGGGAAATCTGACAACAGTTGTGTCACCAGAGATAAAGGGGTACTCAGAACCGGGCCAAGTGGTCGCTTCTAGTAAGGGGATAAAGGTGTCGTGACCCGGTTTGTGATCCCTGGTTCTACAATAAAAGGAGGGTTATGCACGTGACGCCATCCATGGGATGTAATCAGAGATGACCACCGCTGCTGCAGAACCTCCGGGGTGATTGATGGCAGCTTGAGATGGGTTGGCTCCCCACTGGTAGAGCCTTCTCCCCGGGTAGTGTGATAGTCTATGGGGGAGTGCAAGACACGAGCACAATAAACAAGCAGACTCATGGTATTGCAGTTTCTTTGGAGTTTACTGATGATAGCATTCAGCAGAGTACTGTCCACAGAGTCTGTGCAGGGTTCAGGGTTTCCCACACCCAGCCGGGTCGTTTTGGCTCCCTTATCTGCACTGTGTGTGTGGCCATGCTGCTGTTTAAACTAGGCAGTTAGCCCTGTTCTCCTCCCTGGTACCGTCCTGACAGGCAACTCGAGTCCTTGCTTGTAGTGTTCCTGAACTTTGCTGTGTTGCTGTGTCTGTGGTACAGATGAAAAATGTGGAATCTTCACTTCTCCGGTGTTAACTGTACAGTATGTAACCTGCACAGCCTCAGATCTGGCATCCGTTCTGTGTGCTCAACTGGGGTGAGTTCAGCAATACTCTTTCTCCCAGGTATGTTCCTCTGTTTTATTTGTCTCCTCTCCTCAGACCCTTGGCTTTTGGCCTGGAATTGGTCAGCGAACCCTGTGGTGAGCTTGTCCCAGCTCCAACCTACAGATCCTTCTTCCTCAGTCCTCAGTCCTCCCAGGAACTGCTTGGTCTCCCCCTTCTGGCCTGGAGGTGCTGGTGTTGTGTGGGGAGTTCACTCTTTGTGTTGTTACTGTGGCACATGAACCCTGGGGTGCCACATTCCCCTTTAGTGAAGAACAGTACTCCAGAGTCTCAAAAGAAAAAGTGCAAAAACCCAAAAAGTTCAACAAGAGTCCAAAAGGTTCAAAAAGCAGTCTCTCAAGGGCTTAGTCTATTGCCCCCAGGGCTGATGAAGGTACACACTCAGTCTTTACCACAACCAGTCCTGTGGTAGGTATGGTCCATATTTAATAAAAAGGAAATTGTTCAAGAATATGTAAGCGTTCATACAGAATAGTCTCTGTAGGTAGTAGGCTTATGGGTCTCAATGTTGCAATCATATAAACATTTCAACAACCAAACGCTTCTTACAGGTGTCTCTACCCTGGTCGTAAGTGCAGTAGGCCTCACGGCCCTCGGGCCACCACTCATGTGATCAAGTTGTAACTCTCCGTGCTGCCACCTTACACCACTCTTCTCTCACCTTTTCTGTACAC
The DNA here is from genome assembly GCF_048569485.1 of Anomaloglossus baeobatrachus. Lineage (NCBI taxonomy): Eukaryota > Metazoa > Chordata > Amphibia > Anura > Aromobatidae > Anomaloglossus > Anomaloglossus baeobatrachus. The sequence goes on from NC_134354.1 coordinate 145,524,035, forward strand.
TAAACGGTTACGGTTTCTCATATAAACATTTTAACATATGTACATTTTATATGCAATTTCACATCAGTCCTTATATCTTGCTGGTGTCTGACCCTGGGTACTACGCTGTGATCTGCGTACTGCTGGTGTACTGGGTGTACTTAGAATAATGGTGTGGGTGAGTGTACCTATTTGGGGTTTCTGGTAATTGTGAGGATGGGGGACTGACTGTAGGACTGGCAAACCCACTGGGACCAGGAATCTGTCCTTCCTCTATGGGTTCAACTTCCAGTTCTTCTTGTCTTGGGACTTCTTGTGGTACGGGTTCTGATTCTGGTTCCACCACTTGAGGGAAAGAGATCATTGAGACTACTACTGCCCCATAGTAATTTGGCCAGGTTTTTTGGAAATCTCCTAAAGGGGGCTTTACGCGCTACGATATCGTTAATGTTTTATTGTCGGGGTCATGTCGTTAGTGAAGCACATCCGGCATCATTAACGGTATCGCAGCGTGTAACACTTACCAGGGACCTTAAACATCCTCCAAAGTGGTGAAAATCGTTCACCATGGAGAGGTCGTCCTAAAACTAAAAATTGTTAATGGTTGTTTAAAGATGTTGTTCCTCGTTCCTGCGGCAGCACACATCGCTGTGTGTGGCACCGCAGGAGCGAGGAACCTCACCTTACCTGCATCCCACCCGCAACGAGGAAGGAAGGAGGTGGGCGGGATGTTCGTCCCGCTCATCTCCGCCCCTCCGCTTTGATTGGCCGGCCGCTTAGTGACGTCGCGGTGAGGTCGCCGTGACGCCAAACTCACCTCCAACTTGAGGGAGGGATTGTTCGGCAGTCACAGCGACGACGCCGACCAGATAAGTGCGTGTGACGCTGCCGTAGCGATAATGTTCGCTGCGGCAGCGATCACATGATATCGCATGCACGACGGGGGCGGGTGCTTTTGTGTACGATATCGCTGGCAATTGCTAGAAATATCGTAGCGTTTAAAACCCGCTTAAGACTGTATGGAACACATCTTCTTCCTCCTGGACAGGTTGTCTTGACACGACAGCTGATGTCCTTCCTTCATCCTTACTGACGAGACACACTTTGGGATTATCCATACTTGATGGTAAGACTGTATATGGGGTGGTTTCCCACTGATTATCCAATTTGTTCGTGCGTCGTTTCCTCTTGAGAACTTGGTCACCAGGTTGCAATGGGGTTGCTAGAGCATGCTGGTTGAAGGTTCTCTCCTGTCTTCCCCTAGCTTGTTGGAGACTTTTCTCTACGCACCATTGTACTTGGCGATACTGTTGCCGACGTAGGGTATCCCAATTAGATTCTTGAACTTCTGCATCTGGCTTCAGAATTCCCATATCTAAATCAATTGGCAGTTTACCAGGTCTTGCACGCATGAGGTAGGCGGGGGTGCAGTTTGTAGAACTCACCGGGACATGATTCTACAAGTCCACCAAGTCTGGTAATTTCTCTGGCCATTGATTTCTTTCTGACTGTGGTAAGGTCTTCAACAGGTCAATCACAATATGGTTCATCCTCTCGCATAAGCCATTTGTTTGGGGATGGTATGCTGTTGTGCGGATCTTTTTACAGCCATATATGTTGCAGAATTCTTGGAAGATCTGTGATTCAAAAGCTGGACCTTGAGCTGCAAGGACTTGTTCTGGGTAACCATGGGGTCTGCAAAAGTACGTCTGGAATGCTTTAGCTGCTGTTTTAGCTGTAAGGTCTTTCACGGGTACCACCACTAAAGCCAGCTTTACACCTTACAATTAGGTGTGCGATCTCGTATGCGATGTGACACGCCCAGGTCGCATATGTGATTTAATGAGATCGCACGTAGGTCGTTCATTTGCTGTCACACGTGCGTTAGTAGTCTATGTTAAATTGATCAATTTTGTGTGCGATCCTTTAGATCATGTGTTCTGTGACGTATGCATTGGGCACCCTTTTTTTTTTTTATTTATTGACTTGCCAAGCATGTGTAATGTGTAGGGATGCATTTTTACTATGTCATCTGCCATTCAGCTCTGCTACATGGCCGCTAACAGCAGACACAGACAGCCATGTAGCAGAGCTGAATGGCAGATGACAGCAGACACAGAAAGAGCCGCACGATCAGAGTGAACTCGGGTTAACTTCACCCGACTTCATTGTCATGCTGCGGCTCTGTCTGTGTCGCGTCCTGATTAGCGGTCACCTGTGAAGGACTCACCGGTGACCGCTAAACTCCTGAGTAACTGAATTGAGCAGCCCTCTCTCATATACTCACCGATCCCTGATCTCCGGCGCGGCGCTGCACGGCATTCACACTGCTCTGGCGGCTTTTACTATTTTGAAAAAGCCGGCCGCTCATTAAACAATCTCGTATTCCCTGCTTTCCCCGCCCACAGGCACCTATGATTGGTTGCAGTGAGACACGCCCCCACGCTGAGTGACAGGTGTCTCACTGCACCCAATCATAGCAGCCGGTGGGCGTGTCTATACTGTGCAGTGAAATAAATAATTAAATAATTAAAAAAACCGGCGTGCGGTCCCCCCCAATTTTAAAACCAGCCAGATAAAGCCATACGGCTGAAGGCTGGTATTCTCAGGATGGGGAGCTCCACGTTATGGGGAGCCCCCGAGCCTAACAATATCAGCCAGCAGCCACCCAGAATTGCCGCATACATTAGATGCGACAGTTCTGGGACTGTACCCGGCTCTTCCCGATTTCCCTGGTGCTTTGGCAATCGGGGTAATAAGGAGTTATTGGCAGCCCATAGCTGCCACTAAATCCTAGATTAATCATGACAGGCGTCTCCCCGAGATACCTTCCATGATTAATCTGTAAGTGACAGTAAATAAACACACACACACCCGAAAAAATCCTTTATTAGAAATATAAAACACAAACATATACCCTCGTTCACCACTTTAATAAGCCCGAAAAAGCCCTCCATGTCCGGCGATGGTCCAGCGTCGCTTCCAGCTCTGCTGCATGGAGGTGACCGGAGCTGCAGAAGACACAGCCGCTCCTGTCAGCTCCACGCAGCAACTGAAGACAGCCGCACGATCAGCTGAGCTGTCACTGAGGTTACCCGCGGCCACCGCTGGATCCAGTGACAGCGGGTAACCTCAGTGACAGCTCAGCTGATCGCACTATTCCCTTCATTAGCTGCGTGGAGCTGACAGGAACGGCTGTGTCTTCTGCAGCTCCGGTCACATTCATGCAGCAGAGCTGGAAGCGACGCTGGACCATCCTGGATTACGCCGGACATGAAGGGCTTTTTCGGGCTTATTAAAGTGGTGAACGAGGATATATGTTTGTGTTTCTTATTTCTAATAAAGGATTTTTTCGTGTGTGTTTATTTACTGTCACTTACAGATTAATCATGGAAGGTATCTCGGGGAGACGCCTGACATGATTAATCTAGGAGTTATTGGCAGCTATGGGCTGCCAATAACTCCTTATTACCCCGATTGCCAAAGCACCAGGGCAAATCGGGAAGAGCCGGGTAGAGTCCCAGAACTGTCACATCTAATGTATGCTGCAATTCTGGGCGGCTGCTGGCTGATATTGTTAGGCTGGGGGGCTCCCCATAACGTGGAGCTCCACATTCTGAGAATACCAGCCTTCAGCCGTATGGCTTTATCTGGCTGGTTTTAAAATTGGGGGCGACCGCACGCCGGTTTTTTAATTATTTAATTATTTGTTTCACTGCACAGTATAGACACGCCCACCGGCTGCTGTGATTGGGTGCAGTGAGACACCTGTCACTCAGCGTGGGGGTGTGTCTCACTGCAACCAATCATAGGCGCCGGTGGGCGGGGAAAGCAGGGAATACGAGATTGTTTAATGAGCGGCCGGCTTTTTCAAAATAGTAAAAGCCGCCAGAGCAGTGTGAATGCCGTGCAGCGCCGCGCCGGTGATCGGGGATCGGTGAGTATGAGAGAGGGGGTAAGAGGGATAGACTGACATGGACAGAGAGAGAGGGACAGAGATAGTGACCGACTGACAGAGATTAGTGAATGACAGACATTGTGAGGCGCTTCAGAACGCAGCTTTTCAGCTGCACTCTGAAGCGGACCTTCTTTAAGCTGCGGTACAGAGCGCACACACGCGCACATAGCCTCAGACATCAAAATCGTATGAGAGATGTCACACGTTTCAATTGACTAAGTTCGTACAACAAAACGTCCAATGTATGAGGAATAAACGACGTGTATGCGATCACCGTATTTGTGTTCAATCTTGATCGCACGTAGTTGTCACACGCAAATACGTCACGAACGATGCCGGATGTGCGTCACTTACAACTTGACCCCAACGACGGATTGTGAGATATATTGAAGTGTGTAAAGCGGGCTTAAGAAGCGTGAGTAATGGTCCATGACATTTAAGGCATAGACATAGCCGGATCGGCTTGGTGACAACTTGACGTGGTCTAATGCGACTAGCTCGAATGGTTGCTTGGTTACTATGGACTGGAGTGGAGCTCTCTGGCTCTATTGATCCTTTCTTCTGAGGTTACATGGGCCGCATTTTCTACACCAATCTTCAATTGATTTCCTCATGCCAACCCAGTAGAATCTTTCTCTTAAGAGCACTTCCAACTTTTTCCAACCAAAATGACCTGCACCGTCGTAGTAAGCTTCCAGAACCATCTTGACATCTCTCTTGGGCCCTATTATCTGCCAGACCAACTCATGTGTTTTTGGATTGGTGTGCCTTCTACAGAGCTTCCCTTGGTACAGGAACAATTTACTTCTCTCTTTCCAGAGATGTTGGGTCTCAGCTGGGGCATTCTGGTTAGGGTACGCACCTTGTTGTGTAAGCTGTTCTTTCACTAGCTTCACAGCTGGATCGCTGTCCTATGTTTCAGCCCGTCCGTGGTGTGCTAACGGGTTGAGATTTGCCTGCTGTTGTTTTTGGTAGACATCCGGTTGATACTGTCCCACCTTAGGATGGTGAAAGGCCGGCAGCTCAATTTCTTCCAGTACCTCTGGTTCCTCTTCCATGTCCCCCGAGTGTGGCATCCGGGATAAGGCATCTGCATTCCCATTCTTGCAGCCTGCCCTGTATTTGATGACAAAGTTGTAGTTTGACAGTCGGGCTATTCATCGCTGTTCCAGCGCACCTAATTTTGCCAAGTCCAGGTGGGTCAACGGATTGTTGTCAGTAAAGATGGTAAATTCTGCAGCTGCCAGGTAGTGTTTGAAACGCTCTGTTACAGCCCAAACTACTGCCAGTAGTTCTAACTTGAAGGAGCTGTAATTCTCAGGGTTTCTTCCTGCTTGCAAAGGCAATAACTCTCTATTTACCTTCCTGCTTTTGAGACAATACTGCTCCCAGTCCTACGTTGCTGGCATCCGTGTACACAATGAAGGGTTGATGGTAATCTGGATATGCCAGGATCTCTTCTCCTGTTAGCGCCTACTTTAACTTCTTAACGGACTCTTCTCTCTCATCACTCCACTGGAAAGGAGGATTCCGGGCTGCAGACTTCTTTGACTGTCCTACCAGGGTGTCTTGTAGGGGTGCTGCTAACTTTGTGAACCCTTTTATAAATCTTCTATAGTAGCCCACCAGTCCCAGGAATTGCCTCACCTCTTTCACGCTGGTGGGTCTTGGACAATCTCTTATCACGGTAATGTTTTAAGGATCTGGTGCTACCCCTTCTGAGCTAATGACATGTCCCAGGTACTGTACCCTTGGCTTTAGAAGGTGACACTTGGATGGCTTGATTTTCATGCCGTATCCGGATAAGGCTTCAAACACTTCTGCCAGGTCTTGTAGATGCTGTTCCTAGGTCTTGGAGTAGACTATGACATCATCCAGGTACAGGAGGACAATTTCGAAGTTCTTATGTCCTAGGCAGCACTCCATCAGTCGCAGGAAGGTACCGGGCACATTGCAGAGTCCAAACGGCATACAATTGAACTCACAGAGGCCCATCGGCATGGTGAACGCTTTCTTCTCCTTGTCAGCCTCAGCCACAGGAACTTGCCAATACCCACTAGTCAGATCTAGGGTGGAAAGGTAAGTAGTGGATTTTAATGCAGCCAATGACCCTTCTATTCTAGGTAATGGGTATGCATCCTTGTGTGTAATGCGGTTGATCCGTTGGTAGTCTACGCACATCCTCATCGTCCTATCTTTTTTGTAACTAGCACTAGTGGGGCTGCCCAGGGGCTACAGCTGTCTCTTATTACCCCTGCTTCTTTCATTTCTTTGAGCATGTCTTTGGCGCATTGGTAGTGAGCCGGTGGTACTGGTCTATACCTCTCCTTTATGGATGGATGGTTACCTGTGGGTATAGTGTGCTCTACCCCTTTGATCTGCCCAAAGTCTAATGGGTGTTTGCTGAATATTTATTCATATTCTTTCAATACCCGGTATACTCCATGCTTTTGATAGGAGGGTGTAGAATCGGTACCTACATGTAGCTTTTGGCACCAATCTTCCAGCTTTTCCTCTGAGCCATTGTCCTCCGTTTGACTTGACGGCTTCAAGGGCTCAACGGTGGTGATGGCGTTGTTATCAACTGTATATAGCTTAGCCATGGTAGCATACTTTGGTAGGGTGACCTCATCTTTCCCACAATTTAGAAGGCGCATTGGCACTCTTCCCCGCAGTGTACCTCAACTACTCCTCTGGCCATCAGCACAGTGGGCCTACTGTCCGAGTACACGGGTTCTACCAGGGCCTGATAGTCTCACCCTCTGATGCCTATTGCGGCTCTACACCAGACCAGCATTTCCGTTTTGGGAGTAATTACAATGGTTATTGGGTCACTTACCCTTGCCCTGCCAATTTCACCTCCTGACACTTCTACCTGCTGCTTCAGCATCAATGCTTTAATTTCCTTCTGCAGGAGTTTATGTTGCCTGGGTTTGGCCGTCTCGGTGATCTGATGCAAGACAGTAATTACCTCTGCAAAACAATTTTCAATTACATTCATTCCTAGCAGCATAGTTGGTTCACGTTCTCGCCGGTCAACATCAACAATGACAATACCCTTGTTCTGCAATTCTACTCTCCCAATCTTAATGGTCATTTCTCTGAAACCAACCTGTGGTACTAATTCACCATTGCTAGCCCATATATTCAATGCAATGTTAGATGGACCACTGCTAAAGTGGGAATCAGCCCAGTACCTCTTTTAAAGGACATACGGAATTGATGTTATTTGGGAAATGGTGTCCAGCAAGGCGTTGAGCGGAATGCCATCCAGCATGATGGGGATGACTGGACGTCCTCCCACATACTTGTCGTGCCAGGGTGAGGGGCCTTGAGAGTTTATTCCCAAGGAGTGGCCCGCCTTCCCAGCGGATCCCCATTTAAAACACATTCCCGGGCCAAGTGACCTGGCTCCTTGCAACGATGGCAAATAGGCTGTCCGTCCGGCTGGTAGTGGTCGCTGGGTCGTCCTCTCGTCGCTTGGTATCTCCTAGGCCTCATCCACGGGACATCCTCCTTGCTGGTTGCCAACTCAATCTTGGGTGCAGACTTAGATCCACGCAGCTCCTGGACGATTCTAGTCATGGAAGCAACAGTGTCTGTCAGGGCACCAAGCTTTTGATGGAGAGCCTCATTAGTGATGGACTCCAGGTGGTTAACAGCAGCCCTTGACATGGCTGATGTCACTGGCACTCCCGGCTGCTGGAGTGCTGCTGTAGGGTGTTGAAATGAGTCTATATCCCGGGGCTTCTCTACCTGCTGGAGGCGGATGGCTCTATCCTTTAGCTGGGCAAACATTAGTCCTGGATCCTGGATCACCATCATGCTCAGTTGTTCCCAGTGGGAAGGGGATGAGAGTCCATCCAAGAATTGGTCTATCAGCAGATTATCTGCTCCGGGGGCTAAGGCAGGTTCTGCTAACTTAAGTGCTCTGAGCGCCTCCTGCAAGTTTAAGGCAAAGTCTCTTGCGCTCTCTCTAGGTTTTTGCTTGCATCCAGAGAACCTCATTTTAGCCCGGCTGCCAGCAGTGGATTCAAAAGCTGCTTTTAGTCCAGCTATTATGTGCTCTACATTGTCTTTTGCATTGTCCGAACAGGACGTAACCTCTCGCTGGGCATTGCCGGTTAACTGTCCCATAAGCATACCGACATGCTGGGCTTCTGTCAGGGGATAAATACTATAGTAGAATTTTAGCTTTCCAGTAAAGTCATTAAGTGTGTTGGGCTCACATGAGTACTGCGGCAGCCACACTGCTCCCGGGGTGTACGGCATCAGGAACAGCATGATAGGTGCCGCTGCACTGCCGGGTACAACAGCGTCTCCCTGCTGTGACATCTTTGCGCCCCCATAGTTAATTTCACCAGTCTTCTTCACAGCAAGCCTGGGGCACTTTCCTGCGTCCATGTTTGGATCGCAGCCCAGAGAGCACCTCCTCTGGAAGGGGTGGGCGGAGTTCTGGTTTAGGTGCGCTGTTCTCCCGTGCGTAGCAGCCAATGGTGTGATCCAAGATGGTGCCTGGAATATTTTACCAATAATGTTTTTGGATTTTCCAGGTATCTCCGCAAAGTTTAAAGTCTGTTCTTTGTTGCAACAATTCACAGGGAAAGTCTTTTATTCGATGCAATAAGTCTTTCCAGGCGCACGTCACCCGGGTTGCAGCCGGGTCCAGTCTGGATCCTGTTCATGATGCCAAGTTGTGTCGCCAGAGATAAAGTGGTACTCAGAACCGGGCCAAGGGGTTGCTTCTAGGAAGGGGATCACGGTGTCTTGACCCGGTCTGTGATCCCTGGTTCTACAAAAAAAGGAGGGTTATGTACGCGACCCCACCCGTGGGGTGTGATCAGAGATGACCATTGCCGGGGTGATGGATGGCTGCTTGAGATGGGACGGCTCCCCACTGGTAGATCCTTCTCCCCGGGGCAGTGTAATAGTCTATGGGGGAGTGCAAGACACGAGCACAATAAACAAACAGACTCACGGTATTGCAGTTTCTTTGGCCTTAACTGATGATAGCATTAAGCAGAGTACTGTCCACGGAGTCTGTGCAGGGTTCAGGGTTTTTCACACCCAGCCGGGCTGTTTTGGCTCCCTTATCTGCACTGTGTGTATGGCCCTGCTGCTGTATAAACTAGAAAGCCAGCCCTGTTCTCCTCCCTGGTACCGACCTGACAGGCAACTCGAGTCCTTGCTTGTAGTTTTCCTGAACTCTGCTGTGTTGCTGTGTCTGTGGTACAGATGAGGAATGTGGAATCTTCACTTCTCCGGTGTTAACTGTACAGTATGTAACCTGCACAGCCTCAGATCTGGCATCCGTTCTGTGTGCTCTACTGGGGTGAGTTCAGCAATACTCTTTCTCCCAGGTATGTTCCTCTGTTTTATCTGTCTCCTCTCCTCAGACCCTTGGGTTTTGGCCTGGAATTGGTCAGCGGACCCTGTGGTGAGCTTGTCCCAGTTCCAACCTACAGATCCTTCTTCCTCAGTCCTCCCAGGAACTGAACTGACCACTTCCTCTCCACACCAAAATATATAGGGAAGCAGCTTGGTCTCCCCCTTCTGGCCTGGAGGTGCTGGTGTTGTGTGGGGAGTTAACTTGTTGTGTTGTTACTGTGGTATATGAATCCTGGGGTGCCACACAATCTCTGTGGGAGAACTATTAAAATTTTGTCTCTGGGGGGACTCTGACAGCAGTCACTGTGGGGGCACTGTTCAAATTTTGGCTCTGCGTGGAAACTCTGACAACAGTCTCTGAGGAGGTTCTCTTAAAATTTTAGTTCCTTGGAGGAATTCTGACAACTGTGTCTGTGGTGGCACTCTTAAAATTTTGGCTCTGTGGGGGACCTCTGGCAACAGTCTCTGTTGGGGCACTGTTAGAACTTTTATTAATTTACTTCCTATTTAACCATAATAGTTATGGGGACAGAACCTCTTTATGTAATTTCTCTATCCACATTTGTTTATAGGCCAATTGTCCTGCTTTTGCCCCCTGTTTGTTTTTTTTGTAGCCGTCCTATCCCTTACTACAACCATTTTACAGCCCAAAAGTTCAGGTCCCCAGTGACTTCTATGGGGTTTGGGGTCAAGTTCTGGTACCGAATCAAACTATTAAATAAAATTCCGCCTTATCTGGTGAACCCGAACATCAACAAGTCGTCTCATCACTAACCTTACTACATTTTATGGTCCAAAATATAGATACCATGTTTATCCAAAAATAAGAAACTATTTTATGCTTTTCTTTGCCCTAAAAATAGCGCTAGGGCTTATTTTCGGTAGGTCTTATTTTTAGGGAAACATGGTTGGGGGTAAGTTTACCACCCAAAAATGCAGACCTTCTTTCCCAGGAAAATCATACTTACCATTCTCTGGACATCTGCGTGGCTCCCAGGTCCTCCTGCGATCTTCAGTGGGTGCTCCCAGCAGGCATGCTCCATGTAATCCTCCCCGCTTCTAGCCGACACACTCACATACATCAGATCGCACATACACACACTCATACTCATACACACACACATCAGATCGCACACACACACTCATACTCATACACACACACACACACATCAGGTCACACACACAATCATACATCAGATCGCACACATACTCACTCACTACATTCGGTGATGCAGATTGCTTCCGGCCAGCAGGGGAAGATGAGACGCAGTGCAGTGGAGCTCGAGGACCTACAGTCGAACACATGGAGGCTTCAGTGGTGGAACGCATTGATGCATTCCACCGCAGGTTCTCTATGCGTTCCACCGTACTGAATCCCAGGATTCTCTGCAAGTCATCAGTAATTGCTATCACCCGATGTGGTGAGTGTGTGTGATCTATGTGATTGTGTGTGTGATCTGATGTGTGTGAGACCTGATGTTTGTGTATGTGTGATTTGATGTGTGTGGGTGTGCAATCTAATTGTGTGCGTTATCTGATCTGGGTGTGCGATATCACAAATGCATAACAACAGTGCTCAAATGACATGGGAGCAGCATGGGGAAGGCCTCTATAAGCATTTCTGACTCCCATGTCACTGGTGTGAGCAATGTTGTCTTTGTATTAGGGGGAGGAAAAATCCTGTGTTCCTCCTCCCGTGTGACATGCACTTTTGCTTAGTAGTGTAGCTTCTCTCTGCCTGTGCATTCGCTGCTAAGCGAAACCAAAAGTGAATAGTTCAAAAAAATATAATATCATATTCACCTATCTGCAGTCTCTGGGACACGTCCGATCGCTCCAGGACCTGCCGGTAATCAGCTGATCGTATAAGTCCAGCGGTGAGGCTGGCTTTTTACCGCCCGTCCAGTTAAACGATCAGCTGATACTGTCAGGTGACCGCATCAGCTGATTACCGGCAGCTCCTGCAGCGATCAGACAGGAGTCTGCACAGAGGAGTATAGTTTTTTTCTACTGATGCATCAGCTGATTGTTTAAAAGTTGTTCCAGGTCCCTGAACCTGACACATCATCTGATCGGTTTGCCTTTCAGCTCCTGCATAAGCGGCGCCGGTAAACAGGGAGTTAACTCCTGTGGCTCCTGCAGGAGCCAGTGCATATTGGCCCCGGTAATCAGGTGATCGGAGATCACCGATTCTATAGTAACCTGCTTGGTAGGTTACTATGGCAACAGTGACAGCGGTGACGTTACGTCTCCTAGTATGTACGCTACCTACACACTAAATCTGTCCCTAGCTCAGCAGCAACTCCCCCTACACTAGCTATGGATCACACTGACGAGCAAAGCGTCATCAGCTGTCATATAGAGCTGTACGGCCAGCCTATCACTGTAATGCCACAGCCATGTTGGTTGTGGCATTACAGTGTGTGACAGCCAATCCCTGCATGTGGGCTGGCTCTGTAAACAGTGCCCATATGCAGGGAGGGGGAGCCGAGCATCTGCCCGAGCATCTCGCCGGTACTCGGAGCTCGCCGAGTATACCGAGCACTGAGATGCTCAGGCGAGCACCGAGTAGCGGCGAGCATGCTCGCTCATCTCAAATAGTAGCTCTTCCCGTTCGGCGTCTGGTGAGTATGATTGCGGGGTCTTCTTTCTTCTCTATTTTGGGGTGTTTGCTTTCTATAATGAAGTGTCCTGTAGTACGTATTCTTTAACTTTTTTACCTGCATGGGCACTTCATTACTGAACCCCAACTAGGGCTTATTTTTGGAGTATATAAGCCTTACACTGAAAATTCCTGCTATGGCTTATTTTTGGGGGAGGGCTTATTGTTAGGAAAATGCAGTGTATATGACCTTTTTCTACCAGAATAACTGAGAATGCTTTATTGCCCTAGTGTTTCATTTTTATCAGCCAAGGAAGTAATAATTATAAGGAAACCAAGCTAAAGTCATATACCAGAAATTAATTGGCTCTCTTGTGTGTTTTTATACTCTGTAATGATTCATAGTCACACATGTTAGAGTCTGAGTAATCTTCAGCATACTTCTAGGCTGTAACTAACACAGCATTAAAGATTGAAATAAATTCATCTAATAGCTAATTTCAATAAAATTCTCTCTCCACCCAGTCATCACAAAAATAATGAATATGGCACATTAGGGTACAGTTCATTTAAAAGTCATAAAATAAGTTTCTTTATTATCCACATAGTAATTGGAGCATAAGTGGATTTCATTTATACATGAGATTTACAATGCAAATTTCAGTAAAATGTTTCTTTTTTTTATCATGGCCATCGTTGTATCTGAACCATATAAATCATAATGTAGGATAATTATATATTATGTAGACGTAGATACGGTAATACTTTGCTATATACATAATCAAACTTCAATTAAACCTCTGAAAAGTTGTAAGATTTTTCAAACACCAAAAGCAAAACAGTAACATGACAAGAATCTGTATAACTAATGATATGCAAAATAGTTGTAAATCAAATTTACTTATGAGAAAGCCAAAATGATTGTCTATAAATTGAAGGTAGTTTCATGTCATAAGCTGTGGTGGATGGTGAGTTATGGAGACTGAAAGTCAAAAGTTCAAACATTGTTACCCTATTGCTTGTCACTGTGCTCAATTTAGCAGTTTTTGTTACCAAGGCACAATTTAGTTATTAGGTTAAGCAATATGAGCAAAATTGAGTCTTCTCTAAGGTTATATGTGTGCTGAACATCTTGATCTTGCTGTTGATAGCTCTAATATTATCTCGCTTTGATTTCTACTTCTGACTTACTCAGGCTTATGAAAGGCAGAATCCCTAGTATTCAGCCGCTTTGAGCTCCTTTCCGATCTGTCTTTTGGAAATTTGCCCAAACCCCCTTTCTCTGAGCCATATAGGTACATAACGCGTGAATGCTGTAGCAAAGTATGTCTGCAGAGATGTCTCTGCATGATATAGGCATGCTGTATCAGAATTTATATAAAGTGCAGGTGCAGACATGAAAAGTATTCTTTAAAAATGAGTAACGTTAAAATGAAATATATGAATCAATCTTTTTCTCAAAGTGTGACTCAAAGTTCTCTATTGAACCAGTTTTACTCTAAATGAAATGGTTTCAAAACTTTCACATATTTGTTACTCTCCTTTTAGCTACATTATGACATGGCACTCAATGTATTAACCAAGACGATTACATCACACTATGAGATCTACAATAAACTCTTTAATGACTTCCATTAATCCATGTAATAACCACCAACAGTTCACATTTACTCCATTTGTATTAAATCATAAACCTATCCAGGTGGGTGCAAAGTCCTTATGCAACAATAAACAAGGCATTAAAGGGAATTATGATTCCCAGAACAATTTAATAGTATAATTATAACAGAGATAATATGTTACTATCCTACTGGTGTCAGAAGTTGAAAACTCCAAGGTATAAGAAACTCATTGAGGCATAATTAAAGCTATAATTTATAATGTATAAACTTAGCCTTAAAATTCACCAAATTATCAGGTTGGATAAATTAGTCTAATATTAGGACCATCTAGTTTATGTTTATCGCACCTAGTAGTTTGCTTATATTGTGGCAGAAAAGTATTCCATAATTTTTGGCATGTTAAACCACAAGATTTTATGATGAGTAGGGACGATGGAATGATTTGAAATTCAAATTCGCTAAGTTGGTAGAATTTTTCAAAATATTTTGAATTGCATCTATTCGATTTGTCCTATTACTGCAAAGCCTCCAACTGCCCTGAAAAGACATGTCTAATACAATGAGGTCGTCTAAATCTATATCAAATCTCTTTCAAAATTTTTAACACAAACACAGCTACCAAATCAAAATGACCTCACCATAGAAAAGGATGGTAAGTGGTAGTAATCTACAGTCCATTTAATAACATAGTGCACTGGTAGACTTTTCATGTTTTAAAATTAAAAATTGATCCAAAAAAATGAACCCTTGTAGTCATTTATGATCAGACAGATTGTTGCATAAAAAAACATTATTATTATTTTTATTATTATTATTTTGCATACTCTTTATTCACTATAATTATATCTCATTTTGTAAGGGTTTTGTCAGGATTCACTTGTGGCTCTGTTCTCTTGCAGAGCCAGTGTGTGTTCTCCTGCTGTCTGTATGTTCTGTGTCTAGGCCCGGTGGGAGGGGCTTATTTTGTGGTGCCTCGTTTGGGTGATCGCTCTGCCTTATCTTGGAGCCGTTTCACCCGAAACGCCACCAGTGATAGTTCCAGCTTGCTGTATATTTTTCTGGTTCCCAAGAGTTGCTATTTTGATCTTGTCCTGCTACCTAGTGTCCCATTCTCCATTCCCTCGCTTCCCCTGCCTTGTGTTATGTCCCAGTGTCCCTGACCTCTGGCTTGCTTTGTGACCCCGGCTCCGCTCTCTCCTTGGTACTGACGTGTCCTCTCGGTCTCCGACCCCAGTGTATTTTCTGACCCCGACTCTGCTCCCCTTCTGTTACAAATGCTACTTTCTTGCTTACCAACTCTCAGCTTACACGTTACTCCGACTTCTTTTTCTCCCCCTGTATTTAAGTGACCTCCTGGCTACTGACACTTGACTTAGTCAACTACTCTGCAGACATTACCCGCTAGGGTACTGGCGACTCCTAATGGGCTAGCGCCTCACTACACCAAGGTGCTGGACATCCTTCTAGGGCACTTGCGACCGTTGTGGTTAGCGTCACAGGTTCCTAACTAATTTATCTGAAAGGGTGAAAATAAAAAATATGTATACTCACCTATTAAATAGTTCTTCTATTCCAGTGATTGGCTTCAGTGGTCACATATGATAGCTTTATATTTATTTTAGCCACATGTGACAACAGTGACCGGGAAAGACCAGAGCAGCAGCACTGGAACAGCAGTGGGATTTCACCGGCGAGTATATGTTATTTTATTATTTTAGCATAATTCACTTTCTAGGACACGTTTAGTAGGCACACAGACAAACCCTCTTAAATTGAAAATCATTTTTCTGCTATAGTGATTCTGAAATGTTGGAGAGAAAAATATAGTACAAGAATATTAATAAGTATAGCAGTAATATAAATAAGTACAATACCTAAAATATTTAACCCCTTCACGACCATGGACGGATCTTTCCATCATGGATCGTGTCCCGGTAAGCCCCGCCCCCTGCCACGGGCAGGCGGCGTGGATCGGCACACATATCAGCTGTTTTCAA
Source organism: Anomaloglossus baeobatrachus (assembly GCF_048569485.1). NCBI lineage: Eukaryota > Metazoa > Chordata > Amphibia > Anura > Aromobatidae > Anomaloglossus > Anomaloglossus baeobatrachus. Next base: position 145,539,581 of record NC_134354.1, read on the forward strand.
CAGCTAACATGTGTGCCTACATGTTCCGAGTGGAATCGCATTCCACCCGGAACATTAACCCCTTAGATCTCGCTGCCAAAGTCTGGCAGCGAGATCTATATGCGCGCGGCCATGTTTTTTACTTACCGCCACCCCCTCCGGACGTCACGTGAGTGATCACGTGACATTCAGTGGTTGCCATCGTAGCACAGGGTCATGTGATGACGCCTGCTGCTACGAAGTTTCACTTTCATTCTTCCTCGGCACGGAGCAGAGGAAAAAAGAAAGTGACTATTTCTGCTGTTTACAGCGGTATAGCTGTGATCAGCAGATAGCGATCAGCGATCGGATTGCTGATCGCTATAGCCCCCTAGGGGGACTAGTAAAATAAAATAAAAAAAGTAAAAAAAAAGTTTTAAAAAATTAAAAAAAAACAAAAAAACCTAAAAGTTCAAATCACCCCCCTTTCCCCCCACTGAAAATTAAAGGGTTAAAAAAAAATAAATATACACATATTTGGTATTGCCGCGTTCAGAAATGCCCGATCTATCAAAATATAAAATCAATTAATCTGATTGGTAAACGGCGTAGTGGCAAAAAAATTCCAAACGCCAAAATTACGTTTTTTGGTCGCCGCAAGTTTTACGCAAAATGCAATAACAGGCGATCAAAACATAGCATCTGCACAAAAATGCTACCGTTAGAAACATCAGCTCGAGACGCAAAAAATAAGCCCTCACTGAGCCATAGATCCCAAAAAATAATAACGCTACGTGTTTTGGAAAATGGCGCAAAACGTGCGCCACTTTTATTGGACAAACTTGTGAATTTTTGTTTAACCCCTTAGATACAAGTAAATCTATACATGTTTGGTGTCTACAAACTCGCACCGTACCCATCATACCCACACATCAGTTATACCATATAGTGAACACCGTGAATAAAACATCCCAAAAACTAATGTGCCATCACACTTTTTTTGCAATTTTTCCACACTTGGAAATTTTTTGCTGTTTTCCAGTACACCATATGGTAAAACTTATGGTTTCATTTAAAAGTACAACTTGTCCCGCAAAAAACAAGCCCTCATATGGCAAGATTGACGGAAAAATAAAAAAGTTACGGCTCTCGGAAGAAGGGGAGCAAAAAACAAAAACGCAAAAACGGAAAGTGCCCCGGGGCTGAAGGGGTTAAAATAATATGATATTACTCTTATAGTAAAGTGTACATTTCTGCCGCTACCTGGACCTATCTGAAGATAAAGTAATGTACAAGTGAAGATTATACTGAATCCTACATCAAGCGAAAGAGATTACCTGGGAGACAGTTATGTACCTTTGAAATGCTAAACAGAATGAATTTAACATGCCCTGAATTAGACAGGGAAACTTTTTTTTTTATTCCTTCTTTTATGTAAATGACCATTTCTGTCCCTTTTTATTATTTAAATTACATAAAAACATAACTAGAATATTCTATAATAAAGAAATACTACCCCCATGGAGCGACCAAAGACTTGAAGTACTGTAATTTTAGGATATTTAGTGGAGTGATCTTTTCACTATTTTTAATGAATAATGAAATTAGTAGAGAATCAGTGTACTGGATGATTAAAGGAAAGGCTTCATCTCACAACTGTGATTCTCCTGTAATACCATTATTTGTCCTTATTGTATTTTTAGTATATTAAATAGTTCTCTGCCAAAGGAGAGAATTGATAGAGATTCAGGTGTTATTGATGATTAATGGCGAGCACTAAAATGCTCGGGTGCTCGTTATTCGAACCAAGCAAATTGGAATGCTTAGGTGCTCATCTCGAATAAAGAGTATAATGGATGTCAATGGGAAACTCAAGCATATTCCAGCAGTCCCTCCCAGAAGATCTGGGGAGCAGTGAAATGGGTGGAAAAATTGCTCAATTGGAATGGGAGCAGCATGTAGAAGATGCCTGGACACTTCTCTGACAACATTGTTCCCAGAAGCAACCTGAGAGTTAGAGTATTATGCCATTTTTAAGGACTGGCAATAAAATATACAACACCGAGGATAGCATGAATTTTACAGGAAAAATGTTAGGCAACAATCTTTCTTGTAGAATAACTTGTATATAAAGAAAATTACAAAAAAGAACAAAAAAAAGCCTCCTCAATTTTTTAATTTCCAAACATTTTATTTTAAAAGAGGAAACATAACTGGGTAATGGGAGAAATAAGGAGAGTGAACATGAAATGTCTGCCCCAGATTTTTGCCAGAAGATGCGGATTTGGAGCAGGATATGGTGTATAAATTTCAACACCAAATCTGCATCTCTTAGGAAAAAAAACACTGTTTCTGTCAGGAGATGCAGGTCTGTGAACTCAGTTTACCTGGGGTAGGTCACTGAGTTCAATAAGGCCACCTGAGGTCAGTTTACCTGCAGTCACAGGTGGGTTACTATGGGAACCTACAGCTGTGACTACAGATAAACTGAGTGACGTCAACCCTCACAGCTGCAACTCAATCAATGTCTGCTTGAAGCCACAGCATGTTGACATGTTCTGTGCCTGCACACTATGATTTCAGTATGTACAGTAGCAGAGCTAGAATCGTCATATGACCTTGTGCAGATTACATCAGAATTGGGTGTTTGGGGTTAATAAATTGGAGAAAGAGGGTGTTTATTTGCATTTCATTTAAAAAAAAAGATTTTTTCAGTTTTGTGTTTATTTCTTTTCACTTACAGATTAGTAATGGGGCTGTCTTATAGACGCCTCCCATTACTAATCTAGGGCTTAGTGTCAGATGTGACCTGTTATTAACCCCTTATATTATCCAGATTGCCACTGCACCAGGGCAATTTTGATGAGCCGGGTAAAGTGCTGTGATCGTTGCATCTAAAGAATGTGACACTTCTGGGTGGCTGCAGGCTGCTATTTTAGGCTGAGGGCCCAATAAACATGGGCTTCCCCAGCCTGAGAATAATAGCGCCCAGCTATGAGCATTATTAAGGCTGGGTATAAAAATTATTGGGGACTGCACGCCGTTTTTTTAAATTATTTATTTAAATAATTTTAAAAAATTGCATAAGGTCCCTCTTATTTTGATAAACTGTCAATATAATGACACAACTGAGGGCTGCAGCCTGTAGCCGCGGGCTTTATCTGTGCTGGGTAGCATGATATGGGGGGACCGTATGCTAAATTTTTTATTTACTTATTTGTTTTTACAACACTATAGAGATGCACACAGCATGTATGATGCCAAGCAATCAGACACACTATCACACAAGGTGGGGGCGTGGTCTGACTGCAACCAGAGATTATGGGTCTGCCACTGGGCAGAGGAAGCAGTGAATATGTATGAAGGTAATGAGCGGCCCTGAAAGTAGTGTTAGAGCTGAGCGGGAGACTCGTTATATAGTATAACGCTCCTGCTTTATTCCTTATTTTCTTTCCTTTAGTTTTTTTATAATTATACGGTGGCTGAATCCGGATAGCTACATGGAGTTCCCTGAGAATTCCATGTCCGGGGTCGGTGCACAAATATTAGGTATCTGGTACAGACCAGAAATTTTACAGGTTTGCCCTATGAGGCTCAAAATGGTACCAATAAAAACTCCAACTCATTCTGCAAAAAACAAGTCCTCACATGACTCTGTCAGCGGAAAAATAAGGAAAACTAAGCCTTCAAAATACAGTTATGCAAAAAAACCTTTATTTTGTAAAAAAGTGTTTTTGAGTGTGATAGTAGCCAAAACTTAAAAATCATATATAAATCTGGTTTTGCTGTAATTGTACTGACCTGAGGAATAAAGCCACCCTATCACTTATATCGCAAGATGAATGGCGTAAAAAATAGTTATAAAATCAGTTCTTCAATTGCTGTTGATTTGTTTATTTTGCTTCCAATTTGTTGCAGTAAAGCCCGCTGTACACGCTGCAATGTATCTTACATTACGGGGTCACGTCGTAAGTGACGCACATCCGGCATTGTAAGTTACATTGCAGTGTGTGACAGGTACGTGCGATTGCGATTGAACGAAAATCCGTTCATCGCATGCACGTCGTTCATTCATCATGAATTGAACATGAGGTTGTTCAATGTTCCCGAGGCAGCACACATCGCAGTGTGTGACACCCCGGGAACATTGAACAGATCTTACCTGCCTCCCGCGGCTCCAGCCGGCTATGCGGAAGGAAAGAGGTGGGCGGGATGTTTACGTCCCACTCATCTCCGCCCCTCCGCTTCTATTGGCTGGCTGCCGTGTGACGTCGATGTGACGCCGAACATCCCTCCCACTCCAGGAAGTGGACGTTCGCCGCCCACATCGAGGTCGTATGGACGGGTAAGTACGTGTGACGGGGGTTAATCGTTTGTGCGGCACGTTCAACAAATTGAACGTTCCACACATACGATGGGGGCGTTGCAAATCGCATACGATATTGTATGCGAAATTGCAACGTGTAAAGCAGCCTTAAGGCACAGCTCATGTTTATCCTGCACTCTAAGCATAGTGCTTCCAGCCGGGGAGTAAGTGTAAATCTCTGAAAAAATTGATTCATACAAAATTACCAACGGAATATTCACTGTAATGAGGTACTGTAACTTTGAACTCCTGTCTGCCGGTGGTCAAGGGTCGTCCATCTTTTTCTGCGTCTTGTTGGGCATCCACAAAAGTTTGGTCGAGAACAGTTCAAAGTGCACCTTTGAAAAAAGGCTCATGCAAGGAAGGAGGAGGTGCACTGCAATAACATCGTAATATAAGATAAACGGGGGTGCTCACAATGCTAGAAACAGAGAGCAATATATGGAAAAAGACAAAGCATGAATTGGAACACTCCAACAGAATAATAAAATTAATGAAGTTTATTGAACAAAACAACTATAAACCACCTAAAACACCAAAATACAAAATAAATGACACAAACAGTGCAGGATCCCCTCCTAATGTATAAAGAAAGTATGTATATATAAATATTATAATTGCACATGCCCAACTGATACTGATAAGGCATAAAAACAATGGTATGCCACAGAAGAAAAATTGAATATTGACTACATCAATAAATCATAACAGACAGTATATAAATAGTGTTCTATATGCAAGTTATATTAAAGCGCAACCACAAAATAACAGTTGTAAACTAATGCACATGTACCCATGAAAGATCCCAGGGAGTTTCAGACTTCTATAAGTGTGAGGTGTGACGGGGTCCTTCTCCCATATCACACAATCTGCAAAGCGAGAGATGGCTGTACAATCCAAAGAGCATTTATTCCAAGCAAATCAAATGGCCCATAACGTAATCCACTATACAGAGGATAAAAATAGAAAAGAAACACAAATATAGTCCAGTAATAGTATAAATGTCTAGGTCTCTCTAAGGAGCCGCATGTTTTCCCTCAAAGGTTCAATCCTGCTTCTTCTCTCTTGTAAGTCTCACCCAGAATGACAAATCCCCCAGGGTAAGCAGAGAGTTAGGTGGATCTCAGGCCCCCTTCCCCCAGACTTAGGGATAGCAACACTACAGGGGGTGATTTACCTACAGACAATACAATGTACACAAAACCAATGCAAATAATGGACAGTGAACCAAGCGTAAAATATGAACCTACACAACATGATACACAGTACACCATATCCAACCATCACATGAGGAAATGCTGAAAAGCAATAAGCTCAGAGCTAAAGTTAAACTAAGTTTAGATCTAAAGTTATATTTTAACCCTTCTAACTCCCTAAAAAAAAAAAATGATGTTTGAAAAAAATTTGTGTTGATGTAGACATGTGGCAAATGTTATTTATTAACTATTCTGTGTGACATTACTCTCTGGTTTAAATTCAAAGTTTGAAAATTGTGAAATTTCAAATATTTTCACAAATAAAAACAAAAAATATTGTCCTACATTTACTACTAACACGAAGTACGAAAAAACACGAAACACGAAAAAACAATCTCAAAGTCACTGGGATCCGTTGAAGTGTTCCACAGTTATCTCGTACAATAACACTGGCCAGATTTGAAATAAAATGGCCTGGCCTGAAGGTCAAAAGAGGAAGGGTGGTGAAAGGGTTAATGTTTAGGTATTAAATACCACCTTCAGTGGTTTTATGAAGTGGATGCCTTAATGGGTCAGAGACATTTATTGAGCTACATTTATGTTGCAGCAAATCTTAACTCAACATTTTCAGTGGATTGTGATGTGCTACATGTCAATATAAAGTTTGCAATACCATCTAATGCGGTGTTAACTTTTTCTATACTTGTGTTTGTATACCGACATGATAGCCTTAGTTATTATTTAGCCTTTCCAGAACCTTGAAAAAGTATTGATTCAGACTCAGATTAGATCCATTCACAAATCTGTGATAATTCCAGATCCAAGAATGAGATTTTCAAGAATCAGAGCATATCCTATTCTGATGTGATTTTGAGGATCAGAATAAGACATACTCAAGTGGGTCTGTGTACTATCCAAGAAAAAAAATTAGGTAATCAATTTCATAGTTTCCTCTTTTAGTATGTATAACACCATCCCTTATTATGAAGCATCCTCTCTAGTTATGCATGGTTCTGTCCTTTATCATAGTGTCGTCTGTTATGTATAGCACCGTCCCATTATTACAAAGTACCAAGACTTGTTATGTATAGTGTCGTCCCTTGCATAGCATAATTTAATTAAATTTGTTATTCATAGTACCCTCTCTTTATTATAGAGTCCTGTCTTGTTGGATATAAAATAACATGACTGCTGATAGACATCTGACTAGAAGACATGCCCATCAGCCTCCTCTATTAGAAAATAAGCTTTACCATATTCCATCAGCGGTCTTTTCATGTTATATCTAACAGGAGAGGACACTATGAAATAAAAACAAGTGAATAATCAAAATAACAAAAGAATCTGATATGTAAGGTACAGGGCTGAAGTTAACAAGAGAAGGCATTATTGATAAGGGACAGTAATAAACATAATGAGAGAAGACTGTGAAATATAATAATATTTCACAGTACATACTATATAACTATAGCTGTGTCACCATAGAAGGAGAAAACCCAGACATTTCTTGCACAGGGGCCACAAACTGTCAATGTCTGGAGCTAAATTCCAATGCATGCCACAATTTCCAGATTTATATTTTTAACCCCTTCAGCCCCCGGGCACTTTCCATTTTTGCGTTTTTGTTTTTTGCTCCCCTTCTTCCGAGAGGCGTAACTTTTTTATTTTTTCCATCAATCTTGCCATATAGGGGCTTGTTTTTTGCGGGACAAGTTGTACTTTTAAATGAAACCATAAGTTTTACCATATAGTGTACTGGAAAATGACAAAAAAATTCCAAGTGCGGAAAAATTGCAAAAAAAGTGTGATCGTACAATAGTTTTTGGGATATTTTATTCACTGTGTTCACTATATGGTAAAACTGAGGTATCTATGTGATGCCTCAGGTCAGTGCGAGTTTGTAGACACCACACGTGTATAGGTTTACTTGTATCTAAGGGGTTAAAAAAAATTCACAAGCTTGTCCAAAAGAAGTGGTGCACGTTTTGTGCCATTTTCCAAAACCCGTAGCGTTCTCATTTTTCGGGATCTGAGGCTCAGTGATGGCTTATTTTTTGCAACTTGACCTGATGTTTTTAACGATACCATTTTTGCGCAGATGCTACGTTTTGATCACCTGTTATTGCATTTTGCGCAAAATTTGCGGTGACCAAAAAAAGTAATTTTGCGTTTGGAATTTTTTTGCCACTACGCCATTTACTGATCAGATTCATTGATTTTAAATTTTGATAGATCGGGCATTTCTGAACGAGGCGATACCAAATATGTGTATATTTTTTATTTTTTTAACCCTTTAATTTTCAATGGGGTGAAAGGGGGGTGATTTGAACTTTTAGGTTTTTTATTTTTTTTTAAATTTTTTAAAACTTTTTTTTTTATTTTTTTTTAATTTTATTAGTCCCCCTACGGGGCTATAGCGATCAGCAATCCGATCGCTCTGCACTATCTGCAGATCTCAGCTACAGAGCTGAGAACTGCAGATTTGCTGCTTTACTTTCAATGCCGGCTGTATTCCGGCATTGAGAGGAAGTGAGTTATGTTAGCTACAGGCGTCATCACATGACCCTGTGCTACCATGGCAACCACCGAAAGTCACGTGATCATGTCTAGAGATGAGCGAACCGGTCGCGGTTCGGCTCGAGGTCGGTTCGCCGAACGGAGCTCCCGTTCGAGTTCGGTTCGTCGAACATTCGACGAACCGAACTCGAACTGCATAGGAAACAATGGCAGGCAATCACAAACACATAAAACACCTAAAAAACACCCTCAAAGGTGTCCAAAAGGTGACAAACAACTCACAACACAAACACATGGGAAAGTGACAAGGACAAATTCTCATGTGAAAACAAAACCGCGTTACGAGGAAAAAGAGGACGAGACACAGATATAGGCATGGCATGCCTTTTTAAAATCATGTAAAACACCGCAAGGTGACTCCAAGCGGAGTCTCCCTTTTTTCCAAAAATTGGGCCACACAGACACCCCTTCAGTGGCAGCACTTGTGCCCCAGTTGTACATTTCACAGCTAGATTGGCACCAAGCACATTAAAAAATACGCCATTCTTAACCGTCCCCAGGATGACACCGGGGTAGGTAGCAAAGTCTTTGCTGAACCATGACTTGTTTATCTTGGCTCCTTTTAAAAACAATGTAAGCAAGGGTTACTCAAAGCGGAGTCTCCCTTTTTTCCAAAAATTGGGCCACACACACAACCACCCATTCAGTGGCAGCACTTGTGCCCTAGTTGTACACTTCACAGCTAGATTGGCATCAAGCACATTCAAAAATACGCCATTCTTAACCGTCCCCAGGATGACACCGGGGTAGGTAGCAAAGTCTTTCCTGATCCCAGCTCTGTACATCTTGGATCATTTTTAAAAAACACAGCAAGCAAGGGTTACTCCAAGCGGAGTCTCCCTTTTTTTCCAAAAATTGTGCTCCACACACACCCACCCATTCAGTGGCAGCACTTGTGCCCTAGTTGTACACTTCACAGCTAGATTTGCATCAAGCACATTCAAAAATACGCCATACTTAACTGTCCCCAGGATGACACCGGGGTAGGTAGCAAAGTCTTTCCTTATCCCAGCTCTGTTCATCTTGGATCATTTTTAAAAAACACAGCAAGCAAGGGTTACTCCAAGCGGAGTCTCCCTTTTTTTCCAAAAATTGTGCCCCACACACACCCACCCATTCAGTGGCAGCACTTGTGCCCTAGTTGTACACTTCACAGCTAGATTGGCATCAAGCACATTTAAAAATACGCCATTCTTAACCGTCCCCAGGATGACACCGGGGTAGGTAGCAAAGTCTTTGCTGAACCATGACTTGTTCATCTTGGCTCCTTTTAAAAACAATGTAAGCAAGGGTTACTCCAAGCGGAGTCTCCCTTTTTTCCAAAAATTGGGCCCCACACACACCCACCCCTTCAGTGGCAGCACTTGTGCCCCAGTTGTACACTTCACAGGTACATTTGCATCAAGTACATTCAAAAATACGCCATCCTTAACCGTCCCCAGGATGACACCGGGGTAGGTAGCAAAGTCTTTCCTGATCCCAGCTCTGTTCATCTTGGATCATTTTTAAAAAACACAGCAAGCAAGGGTTACTCCAAGCGGAGTCTCCCTTTTTTCCAAAAATTGGGCCACACACACACCCACCCATTCAGTGGCAGCCCTTGTGCCCTAGTTGTACACTTCACAGCTAGATTTGCATCAAGCACATTCAAAAATACGCCATACTTAACCGTCCCCAGGATGACACCGGGGTAGGTAGCAAAGTCTTTCCTTATCCCAGCTCGCATTTACTCTCCCCAGGATGACACAGGGGTAGTAAATTCCTGGTGGATCTATGACTTGTTCATTTTGATGAACGTTAGTCTGTCCACATTGTCACTGGACAGACGCGTGCGCTTATCTGTCAGTACACACCCAGCAGCACTGAAGACACGTTCAGAGACAACGCTGGCAGCTGGACACGACAAAATCTCCAAGGCGTAACTGGAGAGCTCTGGCCATTTTTCTAGATTTGAAGCCCAAAATGAGAAAGGCTCCATTTGCAAAGTCATGGCATCGATGTTCATTTGGAGATACTCCTGTATCATCCTCTCCAGCCGTTGACTATGTGTCAGACTTGTTGTCTCTGGTGGCCTTGCAAAGGAGGGTCTAAAAAAATTATGAAAAGATTCCATAAAATTGTTGTTACCAGCACCAGATACAGTCCTACTGGTACGGGTAGACTGTTGAAGATGACGAGACTGTCCCATGTTTGTCAAGTTACAACTGGGAGAATCACTCCCTGCACCTGCACGGTTGTTTGGTGGAAAAGCCGAGCTAAGATCGAGTAACAGCTTCTGCTGATACTCCTGCATACGTGCGTCCCTTTCTATGGCTGGAATTATGTCACAAAATTTGGACTTGTACCGGGGATCTAATAGTGTGGCAATCCAGTAGTCATCATCACTTCTAATTTTGACAATACGAGGGTCATGTTGGAGGTAGTGCAACAAGAAGGCACTCATGTGTCTTGCGCAGCCATGCGGACCAAGTCCACGCTGTGTTTGTGGCATAGAGGTGATAACCGTTCTTTCTTCCTCTGACATCTCCCCCCAACCTCTTTCAACTGAAATTTGACCAAGGTCTCCCTCATCTGCTGAGTCTTCCATGTCCATGGACAGTTCGTCCTCCATTTCTTCATGTTCTCCTGCACCTTCCTCAACATTTCGCCTGCTACTATGTGCCCTTGTTGATCCCTGTCCCCCATGGTCCCATGCCTGCTGCGTTGGTGATGATGAACGTCTGGACCTTGGTGATGTTGTTGTCCCTTGCACATATGAATCCTCCTGTAGTTCCTCCCCTTCCTGTTGTCCCACCCCCTGACTCCGAATAGTGTTTAGCGTGTGCTCCAGCATTTAAATGACTGGAATTGTCATGCTGATAATGGCATTGTCCGCGCTAAACATATTCGTCGCCATGTCGAAACTGTGCAGAAGGGTGCATAGGTCCTTGATCTGAGACCACTCCATCAGGGTGATCTGCCCCACCTCTGCATCTCGTTGGCCCAGGCTATACGTCATGACGTATTGCACCAGGGCTCGGCGGTGCTGCCACAGTCGCTGTAACATGTGGAGAGTCGAATTCCAGCGTGTCGCCACCTCGCATTTCAGGCGATGAACCGGCAGGCCGAAAGACTTCTGGAGAGATGCAAGTCGCTCAGCTGCGGCGGTTGAACGGCGGAAGTGAACAGACAGTTTTCGTGCCCTGGTCAGAAGGCCATCTAGGCCGGGATAGTGTGTTAAGAATTGCTGGACAACAAGGATCAACACGTGAGCCATACAAGGCACGTGTGTCACCTTGCCCAGGCGAAGGGCCGCACCCAGGTTTGCAGCATTGTCGCACACGGCCTTACCAGGCTGCAGGTTGAGTGGAGACAACCATTTATTAAACTCGGACCGCAGAGCTGACCACAACTCCTCAGCTGTGTGACTCCTATTCCCAAGACATGTCAAGCTAAAGACCGCCTGATGCCGTTGCGCTCTGCTGCCAGCATAGTAATGAGGCGTGCATGATTCCTTCTGCGCAGTGAGAACGCTGGTGGCCTGACCAGGCAGGCTTGAGGCGGAGGTGGAGGACCCAGATGAGGTGGAGGAGGCAGAAGCAGTGGCGGAACTTGGACAGACAGAGGATTGACACACAAGTCGTGGGGATGGCAAGACTTGTGCAGCAGACCCTTCACCATCTATCACCATAGTTACCCAGTGCCTAGTCAGCGACATGTAACATCCCTGTCCATGCTTACTGGTCCAAGTATCGGTGGTGAAATGCACCTGTTCACACACAGAGTTTCTCAAGGAAGCGGTGATGTTGTGTGCGACATGCTGGTGTAGCGCGGGCACACCTTTCTTAGAGAAGTAGTGGCGACTAGGCATCTGGTACTGGGGCACAGCGACAGACATAAGGTCTCTAAAATCCTGTGTGTCCACTAGGCGGAAAGGCAGCATTTCGGTAGCCAACAGCTTACAGAGGGATAGAGTCAACCTCTTAGCTTTGTCATGGGTCGCAGGAAATGGCCTTTTATTTGACCACATCTGAGGGACAGAGATCTGGCTGCTGTGTGTAGATGGTGTTGAGTAGGGTGTCCCTGGAAAAATGCAGGTTTGTGAGGAAAGTGCAGGCGGAGACATGATGTTGCCTTCATCCAACGTTGGTGCTATCGATGTCTGAGAGAGCTGTACACACTCACTTGTTTCCCCTTCCAAACCAACTGACGACCTACCAAGCAAACTGCCTGTTGCGGTTACAGTGGTGGAAGTTGTGCGTGGAAAACCAGGTGTGACAGCTGTCCCCACAGTCCTAGAAGATGAAGAGCGCGCGGATGCACTGGAAGGGGAAGGCCGTGGATGGTTCGCTCCGCTAGGCCGCATTGCAGCACGGTGAGCTTCCCACCGGGACCTATGATATTTATTCATGTGACGATTCATGGAAGAAGTTGTCAAACTGTTGAGGTTTTGACCTCTACTAACAGAATCACGACAAATTTTACACATCACATAATTTGGGCGATCTTTTTCTATGTCAAAAAAGGACCAGGCTAGGCAAGGCTTAGAGGGCATGCGACCTGCTGAGCCCCCCCGACTAGTGCTCAGAGGCAGAGTGGTGGCTGATGATGCAGTTGTAGACGTGCTACCAGTGCTCCGATTCTGTCCAGGAAGGCGCAAGGTAACTTCTTCGTCGGTTGCATCCTCCTCCACCGCCTCTGTTGACCTCCTCGAGTGCCTGACTGGGGGTTGACAGTAGGTGGGATCTAGAACTTCATCATCAATTGTTGTGTTTGCACTCCCCTCCCCCTCAGACCGAGCCTCTTCTTGCCCTGACCGAATATTTAGGTTGTCATCCCAATCTGGTATCTGGGTCTCATCGTCATCAGTATGTTCCTCATTGTCTATAACCACAGGTGTTACAGTTTGTGACAAAGGGTCAACATTACGCTCAGAAACTTGGTCCTCACAGCCTGAATCAGTCACAAAGGTTCTGGGCATCACTGCAGACCATTTCCTGGTCTGTACTCACTGTAGCTTGGGTGCAGACCTCTGATTCCCAGGCTATAGTGTGACTGAACAGCTCTGCAGACACAGCCATCTCAGTTCCACCATACTGTGCAGGGCTGATGGAGACTTCAGAGCTGGGGGAAAGCAAGTGTGATTGGGATGACAACTCAGAGGACTGGTGTTTTTTGGATGCGGTACTTGAAGTGGCTGAGAGGGCACTTGTTGGACCACTTGAGATCCATTCAAGCATTTTCCTTTTTTGGCCATCATCTAGCTTTGTTCCTGTTGTTCATGTACGTAAAAAAGGGAGCACATCGGATTGTCCACGGTAATTAGTAGACATCTTACTTTTGCTGGTAGATGGTCTATCTTCAGCAGATGATAATGGAGCTTTGCCACCTTCCCCACGGACAAACCCTTTTTTTCCTTTTCCACCACGCCTCTTCCCCTTTCCACCAGCATCTGTCATTTTGCCACTCATGTTGATTGCGACAAGATTGTGCACTGAAAATGTGGTAGTAAAAATTGAGAGGTGGTGTAGATTGCAGCGGTGGTCTAGCTTTATTAACAGCAGAATAATAAAGAATAAATATCCCTGACAATGCAACTATGGCCCTTAAACTGGCAGCATAAATTGCTAGTATAATGGCTTAGTAACAATGAGTTGGAGTGTGCAATGCAGGCAGACGTGCTGCAAATATCTTTGCACTAGTGGGACTATACAGAAGTCCAATAGCCACGTTTAGGATGACACTAAGTTCACTCAGTGTTTGCTAGTATAATGGCTTAGTAACAATGAGTTTGAGTGTGCAATGCAGGCAGAGGTGCTGCAAATATCTGTGCACTACTGGGACTATACAGAAGTCCAATAGCCATGTTTAGGATGACACTAGGTACACTCAGTGTTTGCTAGTATAATGGCTTAGTTATAATGAGTTGGAGTGTGCAATGCAGGCAGACGTGCTGCAAATATCTGTGCACTAGTGTGACTATACAGAAGTCCAATGGCCACGTTTAGGATGACACTAAGTTCACTCAGTGTTTGCTAGTATAATGGCTTAGTTATAATGAGTTGGAGTGTGCAATGCAGGCAGACGTGCTGCAAATATCTTTGCACTACTGGGGCAATACAGCAGTCCAACAGCCACGTTAAGGATGCCACTAGGTTCACTCAGTGGTTGCTAGTATAATGGCTTAGCTACAATGAGTTTGAGTGTGCAATGCAGGCAGAGGTGCTGCAAATATCTTTGCACTAGTGGGACTATACAGAAGTCCAATAGCCACGTTTAGGATGCCACTAGGTTCACTCAGTGTTTGCTAGTATAATGGCTTAGTAATAGAGATGAGCGCGGTTCGCAGTTCGAGGTTCTCCAGTTCTAAGCTCGAGTGATTTTGGGGGCTGTTCGAGATCGAACTAGAACTCGAGCTTTTTGCAAAAGCTCGATAGTTCTAGATACGTTCGAGAACGGTTCTAGCAGCAAAAAGCAGGGCTTTTTACAGCTACAGTGTGCAGGAGCCATCGCTGGCAGCCTGCCACAAGCTGGTAACCAAGATAAACATTGGTTATCCAAGCAAAGCGCTTTGGTTAGTAACCCGATGTTTATCTTAGTTACGTGCAGGAAGCCCACACTTCCCCGCTCAGCTCACTCCGCCCCCTCCTGCCCGCGGCATGTACACACACACACACACACACACACACACACACACACACATGGTCCCGCTCGGCCTACCTGCGGTGATGAAGTCCCGCCATCCCAACCTCAGTGCTGTCACTGTCCTCCATGGCCGCCGCTTGTCACATCACCTCTCGCTTCCGACCCGAGACTGACTAGCGGTGACGTCACGGGCCTCTCGCGATACTTAGTGTGAAGACGCCGGTCATTGAACTCAGTGACAGGGGCTGTCAGTGTGCTGGAGATCAGCGCAGGTAATGTACCTCGCTGACAGCAGCACTTGTCATCCCCTGCAGTGACCTGGGCTGACCCATTGATGTGAGGTCAGGTCACTGCACTGCTCTCCCAGCCAATGGGGAACATCCTGCTCTTCATTGACTGGGACAGTGGGGATCGTCATGACAACCCCTTGGATTACACCAGACCTGGATTTGTTTTTCATTCTAATAAATTGGTTAAAGAGGGAATGTTTTGGGGAGTGTTTTTTCAAATAAAAATGTGTTTATCGTCTATTTTTTTTTATTACTGACTGGGTTGGTGATGTCGGGTATCTGATAGACGCGTGACCTCACCAACCCCAGGGCTTGATGCCAGGTGACATTACACATCTGGTATTAACCCCATATATTACCCCGTTTGCCACCGCACCAGGGCGCGGGATGAGCTGGGGCGAAGCACCAGGATTGGCGCATCTAATGGATGCGCCACTTCTGGGGCGGCTGCGGCCTGCTATTTTTAGGCTGGGGAGAGTCCAATAACCATGGACCTTCCTAGTCTAAGAATATCAGGCCCCAGCTGTCTGCTTTACCTTGGCTGGTGATCCAATTTTGGGGGACCCCTACGTGTTTTTTTTTTTTAAATTATTTATTTAATTTAAAATAACAGCGTGGGGTGCCCTCAGTTTTGGATTACCAGCCAAGGTGAGGTTGCCAGCTGTGGTCTGCAGGCTGCAGCCGTCTGCTTTACCCTAGCTGGCTACAAAACTAGGGGGAACCCTACGTCATTTTTTTTTTCATTTTTTTGGCTAAATACAAAGCTAAGCACCCCTTAGTGCCACATGAAAGGCACCAAAGGGTGCTCCACTTTTTCTCCATTTTTTCTCTACTTTTTCTCCACTTTTTCTCCACTTTTTCTCCACTTTTTCTCCATTTTTTTTCTCCATTTTTTCTCCATTTTTTCTCCATTTTTTCTCCACTTATTCTCTACTTTTTCTCCACTTTTTCTCCACTTTTTCTCCACTTTTTCTCCATTTTTTTCTCCACTTTTTCTCCACTTTTTCTCCACTTTTTCTCCACTTTTTCTCCACTTTTTCCTCCACTTTCTCTCCACTTTTTCTCCACTTTTTCTCCACTTATTCTCCACTTTTTCTACATTTTTTTCTCCATTTTTTCTCCACTTTTTCTCCACTTTTTCTCCACTTTTTCTCCACTTTTTCTCCATTTTTTTCTCCACTTTTTCTCCACTTTTTCTCCACTTTTTCTCCACTTTTTCCTCCACTTTCTCTCCACTTTTTCTCCACTTTTTCTCCACTTATTCTCCACTTTTTCTACATTTTTTTCTCCATTTTTTCTCCACTTTTTCTCCACTTTTTCTCCACTTTTTCTACATTTTTTTCTCCATTTTTTCTCCATTTTTTCTCCACTTTTTCTCCACTTTTTCTCCACTTTTTCTCCACTTTTTCTCCACTTTTTCTCCATTTTTTTTCTCCATTTTTTCTCCATTTTTTCTCCATTTTTTCTCCACTTATTCTCTACTTTTTCTCCACTTTTTCTCCACTTTTTCTCCACTTTTTCTCCATTTTTTTCTCCATTTTTTCTCCACTTTTTCTCCACTTTTTCCTCCACTTTCTCTACACTTTTTCTCCACTTTTTCCTCCACTTTTTCTCCACTTTTTCTCCACTTTTGCTTCACTTTTTCTCCACTTATTCTCCACTTTTTCTCCACTTTTTCTCCACTTTTTCTACATTTTTTCTCCACTTTTTCTACATTTTTTTCTCCACTTTTTCTCCACTTTTTCTCCATTTTTTCTCCACTTTTTCTCCACTTTTTCTCCACTTTTTCTCCACTTTTTCTCAACTTATTCTCCACTTTTTCTCCACTTATTCTCTACTTTTTCTCCACTTTTTCTCCACTTTTTCTCCACTTTTTCTCCACTTTTTCTCCATTTTTTTCTCCATTTTTTCTCCACTTTTTCTCCACTTTTTCTCCACTTTTTCTCCACTTTTTCCTCCACTTTCTCTCCACTTTTTCTCCACTTTTTCCTCCACTTTTTCTCCACTTTTTCTCCACTTTTTCTCCACTTATTCTCCACTTTTTCTCCACTTTTTCTACATTTTTTCTCCACTTTTTCTACATTTTTTTCTCCACTTTTTCTCCACTTTTTCTCCATTTTTTTCTCCACTTTTTCTCCACTTTTTCTCCACTTTTTCTCAACTTATTCTCCACTTTTTCTCCACTTTTTCTCCACCTTTTCTCCACTTTTTCTCCATTTTTTTCTCCATTTTTTTCTCCACTTTTTCTCCATTTTTTCTCCACTTTTTCTCCACTTTTTCTCCATTTTTTTCTCCACTTTTTCTCCACTTTTTCTCCACTTTTTCTCCACTTTTTCTCCACTTTTTCTCCACTTTTTCTCCACTTTTTCTCCACTTTTTCTCCGTTCTTTTTCTATGGTCGGTCTACCCATTAGCTCTGCCATGCATACTGTAGCTCTACACCTACTGCACATGTTACTTTATGATTGACATCTCTTTCGTACCAGAGCTGTCTAAGTCTACTCTGACCCCATATTTGTCATTACTATATTGTCCTTGTACTGTATTATGACATTTGTATCATGTGTTTCATTTCTTACTGTGTTGCAATTTTTTTGCTGCATCCCAATTGTACCTCTACATTGTTCGAGTTTATGTTATTGTTCTCTCACTCTTATGTGATACTGATTATTGTCATTTTTCATGATTACATGCAGATAAGTCCAATCTGACGAAGGCTCAGGCCGAAACGTCATTTGTAACTTGTTTTGGACAAAAACATATATGCTTATGAAATTTTTTTTTTTCTTAATACGGACCAATAAAGAGTGATTTTGCATTACTATCCGTTGTGACTTACTGACTTAGTCTGGGAGATTTAGAGTGCCGAGGTTACTCACTAATTTTATCTATTATTACCTCTGAGCACCTATATACCAGTGAGCAGAGCTTCCTCTACAGTAGTTCTCCTGATTAGGCATGCCCTTACCTCATGAGCAGGGCATTGCAGCTTTGGTAGCAACCATTACGACATGGACTCTGCTGCTGTGGACCCGGGGAGAGTGAGTGCAGATTCATTGCACCCACACTCCTCACATGAAGGGTCCGCACTCCTAGAAAATGGGGGATACGTTCCCTGAGTGTCTCCCCCCCATATTCTAGACGGTCCAGAGTCGTCGTGGGACCCCTTTATTTTTTTTCTTACAATAAATTGGTGAAAGAGGAAATGTTTTGGGGACTGTTTTTTCAAATAAATTTCTTTTGTCGATTTTTTTTTTTTTGTTAGTACTGACAGTTTATGATGTTGAGTATCTAATAGACGCCATGACATCACAAACTGCTGGGCTTGATCTCAGGTTACTTTACAGCTAGTATCAACCCGATTTATTACCCCGTTTGCCACTGCACCAGGGCACGGGATGAGCTGGGGTGAAGCGCCAGGATTGGCGCATCTAGTGGATGCGCCACGTCTGGGGTGCCTGCGGCCTGCTATTTTTAGGATGTGAAGGCCCAATAACTATGGACCTTCCCACCCTGAGAATACCAGACCACAGCTGTCCGCTTTACCTTGGCTGGTGATCCAATTTGAAGGGGACCCTACTTTTATTGTGGAATTATTAATATTTATAAAATAATTATAAAAAAGAGCCTGGGGGGGACCTCCACATTGGATCCCCAACCACGGTAAAGCTGCCAGCTGTGGTTTTCAGGCTACAGCCGTCTGCTTTACCCTAGCTGGCTATCAAAAATGGGGGGACCCAACGTCATTTTTTTTTTAACTATTTTTTAAATAGAAAAAATTAATGGGCTTCCCTGTATTTTGATTGCCAACCAAGGTAACGGCAGGCAGATGGGGGTGGCAACCCATAGCTGTCTGCTTTATCTGCGCTGAGAATCAAAAATACCGCGGAGCGCTACGTCATTTTTTTAAAGATTTATTTTTACAGCACTTTGATGTCCAGCAATCAAAATACAGGGAAGCCCATTTTATTTTTAGTTATTTAAATAAATAATTAAAAAAAATATATATGGGCTCCCGCTGCATTTTTTGTATTGCTAGCTAAGGGTAATCCAAGCAGCTACTGGCTGCTAACCCCCACTGCTTGGTGTTACCTTCACTGGCAATGGAAAATCCAGGGAAGCATTTTTTATTTTTTTTGCCAAAAAACTACAAAAAAAGGACGTGAGCTTCACCATATTTTTGTATGCTAGCCAGGTATAGCAGGCAGGTGGTGGAAGAGTTGGATACAGCGCCAGAAGATGTCGCTTCTATGAAAATGCCATTTTCTGAGGCGGCTGCAGACTGCAATTCGCAGCAGTGGGGCCCAGAAAGCTCAGGCCAACCTGTGCTGCGGATTCCAATCCCCAGCTGCCTAGTTGTACCTGGCTGGACACAAAAATGGGGCGAAGCCTACGTCATTTGTTTTCTAATTATTTCATGAAATTCATGAAATAATAAAAAAAGGGCTTCCCTTTATTTTTGGTTCCCAGCCGGGTACAAATAGGCAACTGGGGGTTTGGGGCAGCCGTACCTGCCTGCTGTACCTGGCTAGCATACAAAAATATGGCGAAGCCCACATAATTTTTTCAGGGGGCAAAAAACTTCTGCATACAGTCCTGGATGGAGTATGCTGAGCCTTGTAGTTCTGCAGCTGCTGTCTGTCTGTATGGAGAAGAGCAGACAGCAGCTGCAGAACTACAAGGCTCAGCATACTCCATCCAGGACTGTATGCAGAATTTTTTTGCCCACCAAAAAAATGACGTGGGCTTCGCCATATTTTTGTATGCTAGCCAGGTACAGCAGGCAGCCACGGGCTGCCTCCAACCCCCAGTTGCCTATTTGTACCCGGCTGGGAACCAGAAATATAGGGAAGCCCGTTTTTTTTTAATTATTTCACTTATTTCATGAAATAATTAAAAAACAAATGACGTGGGCTTCGCCCCATTTTTGTGTCCAGCCAGGTACAACTAGGCAGCTGGGGATTGGAATCCGCAGCACAGGTTAGCCCGAGGTTTCTGGGCGCCTCCTCTGCGGATTTCAGTCCGCAGCCGTCCCAGAAAATGGCGCTCTCATAGAAGCGCCATCATCTGGCGCTGTATCCAACTCTTCCAACAGCTCTGTAGCCGGGTGGCTTGTTGGGTAATCATGAGTTAATACTGGCTTTGTTTTACTAGCCAGTATTAAGCCAGAGATTCTTAATGTCAGGCACGTTTGACCCGGCCATTAAGAATCTTCAATAAAGGGTTAAAAAAAACACCACACAGAGAAAAAATACTTTAATAGAAATAAATACACAGACACATTAGAGACTCCATCTTTATTACCCCCTGTCAGCCCTCCACGATCCTGCTCTTCTGTCTTCTTTCTTTCTAGTGTAGTAGTAGTGACGA
Organism: Anomaloglossus baeobatrachus; assembly: GCF_048569485.1. Classification (NCBI taxonomy): domain Eukaryota; kingdom Metazoa; phylum Chordata; class Amphibia; order Anura; family Aromobatidae; genus Anomaloglossus; species Anomaloglossus baeobatrachus. The sequence goes on from NC_134354.1 coordinate 145,559,962, forward strand.
TTGTAGTGAGGATGAGGTTCACCAGCTCATCATGGGCTGGGGCATCTCATCCTCACTACAATCCTCACTAGTGTAGTAGTAGTGACGATTGTAGTGAGGATGAGGTTCACCAGCTCATCACTTGGGGCTGGGGAACCTCATCCTCACTACAATCCTCACTACAATCGGGAAGCAGCGTGCAGCCTTCACTCCGTGAGTGATCAGTGCTGGCTGTCAGCGGTAATAGCGGTAACGCTGACAGACGCGTTACCATAGCAACGGTGCTCTCGGAGCCGCGGTTAGCGGTGACGTCACCGCTAACTGCGTTGCTATGGCAACGGTGATCTCCATTAATGACCGGCTGTGTCAGCCGGTCCCTAACGGAACGGGGAGTCGACCGTGGGCTAGAGCATGTCGCCGGTACACGGCGATACACATATGTGCACCGTGTACCGGAGAGATGCACTCGCAGGTCCTACATGACGCGTCATAGTCATTTGACCAGTCTGTAGCCAATGAGATAATAGCCACATGACTGGTCACATGGCTATTTTGATGTCACGATAGGTCCTGCATCTCTGCTGGCAGTGCAGGTCACCGGGAGGTTTAAGCGATCATCGGATGGAATAGCGGCAGGAGACAGAGTGCAGAAGGGATCGCGGGGACCGGTAAGTGTTATGGCAATGTTTATTAACTGTTTGTGTACATTTATAATGCATTTTTATGTGTTTGTGATTGCCTCCCATTATAGCCTATACGTTCGAATTTGGTTCGTCGAACGTTCGACGAACCGAACTCGAACGTGACCCCCGTTCGGCGAACCGGCCTCGAGCCGAATCGGGACCGGTTCGCTCATCTTTACTTAGTAACAATGAGTTTGAGTGTGCAATGCAGGCAGACGTGCTGCAAATATCTGTGCACTACTGGGACTATACAGAAGTCCAATAGCCACGTTTAGGATGACACTAAGTTCACTCAGTGTTTGCTAATATAATGGCTTAGTTATAATGAGTTGGAGTGTGCAATGCAGGCAGATGTGCTGCAAATATCTTTGCACTACTGGGGCAATACAGCAGTTCAACAGCCACGTTAAGGATGCCACTAGGTTCACTCAGTGTTTGCTAGTATAATGGCTTAGTAACAATGAGTTTGATTGTGCAATGCAGGCAGAGGTGCTGCAAATATCTTTGCACTAGTGGGACTATACAGAAGTCCAATAGCCACGTTTAGGATGCCACTAGGTTCACTCAGTGTTTGCTAGTATAATGGCTTAGTAACAATGAGTTTGAGTGTGCAATGCAGGCAGACGTGCTGCAAATATCTTTGCACTAGTGGGTCTATACAGAAGTCCAATAACCACGTTTAGGATGACACTAAGTTCACTCAGTGTTTGCTAGTATAATGGCTTAGTTATAATGAGTTGGAGTGTGCAATGCAGGCAGAGGTGCTGCAAATATCTGTGCACTACTGGGACTATACAGAAGTCCAATAGCCACGTTTAGGATGACACTAAGTTCACTCAGTGTTTGCTAGTATAATGGCTTAGTAACAATGAGTTTGAGTGTGCAATGCAGGCAGAGGTGCTGCAAATATCTGTGCACTACTGGGACTATACAGAAGTCCAATAGCCATGTTTAGGATGACACTAGGTACACTCAGTGTTTGCTAGTATAATGGCTTAGTTATAATGAGTTGGAGTGTGCAGAGGACAAGAGGGTACAGTGCCAGGGTTGTGGGTCTCTGGGTAGAGGAATGGAAGCCTGCCTTTCTATCCCTCCTAATGGGGAAATGCAGCGAGGAAATCCCTGACCTTAGCTACACAGACGCTGTCATCTTGTGTAGCTGTTAAACTCTGTTTTCAGGACCTGTCACCTATGGCTCTGACCCTGCCCGTATGAGCCCTTAAAAGGACTGATAGAAAGTGCTATCCTAAAGCTGTCCAGCGCTGTGTATGGAGCGCATACAGCAGTATCGGCGATAGGACTCAGGACGGAGCTGCGCCAGTGATGTCTGACACCAAGGACGCAGAAGAGATAATGGTGTCCGGACGGGCAGATACTCGTTTTTATAATGCAGGGACATGTGACATGGACATCCTATCACACATGCCGTTGCTTCTCTGGCTAAAAGTCCACTTAGCTGTGTGTGTGTCTGGGATTGGCTGACATGCTGGCCCTACCCACTACACGCGCGCTTAGGGAAGGAAGACAAGGAAAAAAAAAAAATGGTGATCGCCATTATCCATACAGCAGTGATCTGAATGCGCTGTTCCCGCACACTATACACTGAAATGTCATAATAGTGTGAGTCACAGAGTGACTTACACTATTACAGCGGAAAGCCAGCTAGGAATTAGCTGTTTTTTTGCTGCTAGAACCGTTCTCGAACGCATCTAGACCTATTGAGCTTTTGCAAAAAAGCTCGAGTTCTAGTTCGATCTAGAACAGCCCCCAAAATCACTCGAGCCGCGAACTGGAGAACCACGAACCGCGCTCAACTCTAATCATGTCACGTGACTTCCGCTGGGGGCGGGGTAAGTGACTGTCATGGCGGCGCCCATATACATATCGCTGCCAGATTTTGGCAGCGAAATGTAAGGGGTTAATGGCAGCGGGTGGAAGCAATTCCACCCGCGGCTAGCAGGCACACATGTCAGCTGTAGACTGTTTTAACTTCTTAAAATCACCTTTAAACATCAAAAGAACACTCAAGAGAAAAAACCTACAATCTTGATATTTCTGAAGATTACTAACAGAATCTAATGCCATATAAAAAGATATTTTGCAGACTATTACCACCATAATTTATATCATGCAAAGTCAAATGGCTGAACAAGTCCTCAGCTCTTTGTCTGGTATTGTATTAGTCTTCCCTTATAGGACCAAGGAGACTTATTTATTGGCAGCTTTGGCTGCTCTGTATAATAGTGCAGAACATCAGCTTGGTTGAGTGTCTCTGAGACAGATTATAAACAGCTATAGGCCTTCTTGAAATTTTGGATTGAGGTCTTGAGTTTTATCTCATCAACATATAAATTGTGTGTTTTTACTGTAATAAATTACTTTTGCTTTTACTAGATTTGATAGAAGTGGCATAGTACAATGTGAAAGAGGGAGATTTGACTCAGGAGCTGTGTGCACTGACTGTAAAAAGTCATTGAGATATTCAATGAAAATTCAATATTTCTTACAATGTAGTATTCTTGAGTGACTTTGGCTAAAATGCTGTTTTGCAAGTTCTAGCAGTCAAAAAGATCAGTCTTTACGTCAGAAAAAAATATGGTTTCTGTAATACAATTGGAATATATATTCAAATACATTGACATAATTAAGCTCTGCTTTTTATTCGCTACTACCACCATACTGCCCAGAGATGATACGAGCCTGGGTGGGGGGTGCTCTACTGTAGTGATGTTCCAAAAAGACATTGTGCAGCTGTTCGATTCAGTTGCCACACACAGCCAGACTCCCTGAGATAAAGAACAAATGGTTTATTAATGTCTGCCTTCTGTATTCTCCTCCAGAACCATTGATCATATACCGCATTTTTCGTTTTATAACATGCACAGGATTATAAGACACACACCTAATTTAGAGAGAAGAACAAAGGAAAAAATGTGGGGTCCGTCTTATAATCCGGTAGTGTCTTACTGGAGGGGGGGGGAGTGGTGGTGGAGCGGGGTCAGAGGAAGCAGGGGCAGTACTGGAGTAGGGCTATGCTGCGGGTGGTGCAGTGGGTGTCCTAGATGCTCATTGCAGGTGCTGTGAGGCAGGAAGAACTTCCAGAAATCGTCGGCAGTGCGGACTTCAAAGAAATAGAGCCCGGAGTCGGCGCATGTGCAGATTGAGCTAGTAGCTCAATGACAAACCGAGATCATATCTGCATACGCGCCACCTCCGGGTGCCATTTTTCTTAAGTCCACTGCTGAGAGATCAATAGGCCGGATGAGATCTCTAGCTGAGAGCCCCATTTACGCATGCGCCGACTCCGGGTAGCATTATTTGAAACCCGCACCACCAACATTTCAGGATGGAGGCCCCTGCCTCATAGCTCGCGGCACAGCCTGCTGCACAGCCTGCTGCACAGCCCGCAGCACACCGCCCATAGCATCTCCCTGCCTCCTGTGACCCCACTCCAGCACCACCGATAAGTTACATTCAGCTTATAAGATGCACCCAGCCATTTTCCTCCCAAATTTTTGAGAGGAAAAGTGCGTCTTATAATCCAAAAAATACAGTACTTATTTAATGGTTGAAAAGCTTCCTAAAAGTAATTTATAGTGATATAATGTATGAAATAAGTAGATAGTACAATGTGGGAAATAAATGAAAAACAAAGAAGCAAAAGGCAGGAAAAAAGTAAGTAAAACAAAGCAATCCAAATTGCTGTTACTATCCCCGTATTGTCGATAAATATAATATGTATAACAACAAATTGTTATGGAAAAGGGAACACATTTTCTAATGTATTTTATTAGTCCTTTGTGATCATAAAATAAAATAAATAAAAAACAGAAAAGTCATAAAAGAAAGAGTATAAAATAACATAAAAAATAGTCCCTTGTTTTAATGAAAAAAAAAGATGCAATAATTATTTAAATATCCAAATGAGAAATTTTTTATAGCTCTTATCTGCTTCATAGCCAGGCTTTTTTCCGTTTTTGTTTTTTATCCCATTCTTCTAACAGCCAAAACGTTTTTCTGTCAATATAACCATATTGGTGCTTGTCTGCTGCAGGACAAGTTGTACTTTTGAATCACACTATTCACTTTATCATGTGATGCACTAGAAAGAAGGAAAATAATTACAGTAAATTAAATGTTTTAAAAAGTGCAATTTCACAATTGTGTTTTGGGTTTTTTATATGCCATTGAACTGACTGTTCCAGGGATCATTCAACAAGAAAAAAAATCCAAAATAAGAGACAGCCTGCCCCCCCCGATATAACTAATTTAACACAAGGAGTACTCCCGCATCTGAGTAAACTGAACATTGACAAATCCCCCTGGGCCAGATGGCATTCATCCACGGATATTGAGGGAATTGAGCTCAGTAATCGACAGACCGCTGTATCTCATCTTCTTAGACTCACTTGTAACAGGGTTGGTGCCTCAGGATAGGAGGATTGCTGACGTGGTACTGATATTTACGGAAGGTAAGAGGGAGAATCCAGGCAACTACCGTCCAGTAAGTCTGACAACAGTCATATGCAAAGTTTTTTAGGGCATTTTAAAAGATAATATGCAATAATATATTAGAAAAAAGATTCTGAATATACCAAACATGTACAGTTATTTATTAATCAAGTAATGAAAAAAAAATTGAAAATTTGCAGAAAAATGTATTTTTGCTGATGACAGGCTTCTCTTTAAATACACCTCATAAACCTGTGAACAACAGACGTACTGTATTTGGTATTGTGATCATTAGTGATGAGCGAGTACTAAAAAGCTCGGGTGCTCGAAGCTCGGGCCGAGCCTCCCAAGATACTCGTGTACTCGGCCCGAGCAACGAGCCCAATGTTATCCTATGGGAGACCCGAGTATTTTTGTGAAATGACCCCCCGGTAGCATGGAGAAACCCTAAAAATGTCACAAAAGTCTCAGAAGAGTGCTCAAATGACATGGCAACAGCATGGGGAAGACCCCTTGAAGCATTTATCACTCAAAAGTCACAGCTGTGAACAATTTTGTCCGCGTTTCACGCCATTTTTACGGACTCACCAGAAAACCTTCCAAAATGACCCCAAAATGATTTTTCATGGCAGAAATGTTAAGGGCACATACCCTATAGTGAGATAGAGCTGGTGTATGTTACTTTTTGAGATTAATACATGAAAGATTTTACGTGAAAACATTGTGTGGCACTCCGATGTCCCTGAGAAGAGACGTACATGAAGGCCTCTTGAGTCTAATGTGCCCATTTTGAGGAAGTGAGTCTTTGTAGTATTTTCCTTTGCCAGGGCAGTCCAAAATTGTGAGGTTCACCAATGCCCCTGCATACAGACGTGCATGATGGCCTGTAAACCTGAAGTGCCCATTGTAAGGAAGTGGGTCTATTTCAGTATAGCCCTTTGCCAGGGCAGCCACAAATTGGGAGGCTCCACATTGTCCCTGGATAGAGACGTGCATGATGGCCTGTAAACCTGAAGTGCCCATTGTAAGGAAGTGGGTCTATTTCAGTATAGCCCTTTGCCAGGGCAGCCACAAATTGGGAGGCTCCACATTGTCCCTGGATAGAGACGTGCATGATGGCCTGTAAACCTGAAGTGCCCATTGTAAGGAAGTGGGTCTATTTCAGTATAGCCCTTTGCCAGGGCAGCCACAAATTGGGAGGCTCCACATTGTCCCTGGATAGAGACGTGCATGATGGCCTGTAAACCTGAAGTGCCCATTGTAAGGAAGTGGGTCTATTTCAGTATAGCCCTTTGCCAGGGCAGCCAAAAATTGGGAGGCTCCACGTTGTCCCTGGGTAGAGACGTGCATGAGGGCCTCAAAACATTAAGTGTCCATTTTAAGGAAGTGGGTGTATTATAGTATAGCCCTTAGGCAGGGCAGCCAAAAATTGGGAGGCTCCACGTTGTCCCTGGGTAGAGACGTGCATGAGGGCCTCAAAACATTAAGTGTCCATTTTAAGGAAGTGGGTGTATTATAGTATAGCCCTTAGGCAGGGCAGCCAAAAATTGGGAGGCTCCACGTTGTCCCTGGGTAGAGACGTGCATGAGGGCCTCAAAACATTAAGTGTCCATTTTAAGGAAGTGGGTGTATTATAGTATAGCCCTTAGGCAGGGCAGCCAAAAATTGGGAGGCTCCACGTTGTCCCTGGGTAGAGACGTGCATGAGGGCCTCAAAACATTAAGTGTCCATTTTAAGGAAGTGGGTGTATTATAGTATAGCCCTTAGGCAGGGCAGCCAAAAATTGGGAGGCTCCACGTTGTCCCTGGGTAGAGACGTGCATGAGGGCCTCAAAACATTGTTCCCATTGCAAAGGAGTGGGTCTCCTGTCGTTGTAATGTCCATTCTGCAAAGAATGGGCGAAAAAATTTACCACTGGGGGTATACCTGAAACAAAGGCCTAAGTATTGCAATTTGTAACGGTCATCATCATGGTGGCGCATGAGGAGAAGGAGGAGCAGTCCAGCGATTATCCAAAGTCCAGAAGTGTGTACCCATGGGTGAGTGGAGGTACATGGCAAACTTTAAATTCCGCTCTCATTTGCTGGTGGTGTGGTGAAGTCTGGCCCAATCCAACCCTTGTTCATCTTGATCAGAGTCAGCCTGTCAGCATTTTCAGTTGACAGGCGGGTGCGTTTATCTGTAATGATTCCACCTGCGGCACTAAAAACACGCTCTGACAAAACGCTAGCAGCAGGGCAGGTCAGGACTTCCAAGGCGTAGAGAGCCAATTCATGCCACGTGTCCAGCTTGGATACCCAATAATTGTAAGGCAGAGAGGAATGTCGGAGTACAGTTGTTCGATCTGCAAGGTACTCCTTCAGCATCTGGGCAAACTTAGGATTTCTTGTGGCACTACCCCGCACCTCAGGGGCTGTGGTACGTGAGGGGCTGAGAAAACTGTCCCACATCTTAAAGACTGTTCCCCTACCTCTGGCGGATTGGACTTGTGCCTCTCTCGGCTGTACGCCTCGGTTGTCCACTGATTCCTGACCTATGCCGCTAGCGTTTTGTGAGGGGAATGCTTTGCCTACTTCCGTGAGTATGGCCTTCCGGAACTGCTGCATTTTGGTTGACCTCTCCTCCACGGGAATAAGAGACAAAAAGTTCTCCTTGTAGCGTGGGTCTAACAGTGTTACCAACCAGTAATGATTGTCGGCCAAGATGTTCTTAACGCGAGGGTCACGAGACAGGCAGCTTACCATAAAGTCAGCCATGTGCGCCAGACTCTTAACAGCCAGGACTTCAGTAGCCTGACCAACAAGATGACTGAACATGCTGTCCTCCTCCTCCTCCTCCTCCTCCTCATCTACCCTGTCCTCTGGCCAGCCACGCTGAACCGAGGATATGACTGGTGTGCATGTCATATCCTCAATTTGGCCGGAGAGTTGCTCCATGTCTTCATCCTCCTCCTCGTCATAGTCCTCCACTGCACGTTGTGATGAGACGAGGCTGGGCTGTGTGTTATCACCCACACCCACTACTGTTTCTTGCTGCAACTCATCGCGCTCCGCCTGCAATGCATCATGTTTGTTTTTCAGCAGAGACCGTTTTAGAAGGCAGAGTAGCGGTATGGTGACGCTAATAATGGCGTCATCACCACTCACCATCTTGGTGGAGTCCTCAAAGTTTTGGAGGATGGTACATAGGTCTGACATCCATCTCCACTCCTCAGGTGTTATGTGTGGAGTTTGACCCATTTCCCGACGGCTTAGGTGATGCAGGTACTCAACAACTGCCCTCTTCTGCTCACATATCCTGACCAACATGTGCAGAGTTGAATTCCAACGCGTGGGGACATCACACACCAGTCTGTGAGCCGGAAGATGCAAACGGCGCTGAAAGCCGGCAAGGCCGGCTGAAGCAGTAGGTGACTTTGGAAAATGTGCAGACAGGCGGCGAACTTTTACCAGCAGATCAGACAGCTCTGGGTATGACTTTATAAACCGCTGAACCACGAGGTTGAGCACATGGGCCACGCATGGAATATGTGTCAGCTGGCCTCGCCTAAAAGCCGCCACCAGGTTCCGGCCATTGTCACACACGACCTTTCCTGGCTTTAGGTTCAGAGGTGTGAGCCAGTGATCTGCCTGCTGTTTCAGAGCTGTCCACAGCTCTTCTGCATTGTGGGGTTTGTCACCTATGCAGATTAGCTTCAGCTCAGCCTGTTGCCGCTTCGCCGAGGCAGTGCTGCAGTGCTTCCAGCTTGTGACTGGTGTGGAGGGCACAGTGGATGAGGATGCGCAGGAGGAGGAGGAGGCTGAAGAGCATGACATTCCGGAGCTGTAGAGTGTGGGTGAAACACTGACTGAGGTAGGGCCTGCAAACCTTGGTGTGGGAAGGACGTGTTCCGTCCCTCGCTCAGACTGGGTCCCAGCTTCCACAATATTAACCCAGTGTGCCGTCAACGAGATGTAGCGGCCTTGCCCACAAGCACTTGTCCACGTGTCTGTGGTTAGGTGGACCTTGGGTGAAACAGCGTTGTTCAGGGCACGTGTGATGTTTTGTGACACGTGGTTATGCAACGCGGGGACGGCACACCGGGAGAAATAGTGGCGGCTGGGGACCGAGTAACGTGGGACAGCTGCCGCCATCAGGTCACGGAATGCTTCTGTCTCCACCAGCCTAAAAGGCAACATTTCCAGCGCAAGCAGTCGCGAAATGTTAGCATTTAGAACTGTGGCATGTGGGGTGTTGGCAGTGTATTTGCGCCTGCGTTCAAAGGTTTGCTGAATGGATAACTGAACGCTGCGCTGGGACAAGGACGTGCTTGATGATGGTGTTCTTTCTGCGTAGGCAACTGCAGTTGCAGGAGTGGAGGAGGCTTGTTCGCAGGCAGCATGGACAGGGGATTGGCTCGCATGCACAACCAGCGAAGACGTAGCAGTGACATCAGCAAGCACTGCTCCTCAACTCTGTTGTACTTCCCACAAAGTCGGGTGCTTGGCTGACATGTGCCTGATCATGCTGGTGGTGGTCAGGCTGCTAGTTTTGGTACCCCTGCTGATGCTGGCACGGCAGGTGTTGCAAATGGCCTTTTTTGAATCATCTGGATCCAACTTAAAAAACTGCCAGACTCGGGAAGACCTAACATTTGTACAGGCACCTTGTGTCGTCGTGTTGTTCCGGGGAACGGTTGCCTGACTTCTGCCTGGGGCCACCACCCTGCTTCTTACTGCCTGTTGTGATGCTACGCCTCCCTCCCCCTGTGCACTGCTGTCCTCGCTCTGCATATCCTCCTGCCAGGTTGGGTCAGTTACTGGATCATCCACCACGTCGTCTTCCTCTTCCGCACCCTGCTCCTCCTCCTGACTTCCTGACAATTGTGTCTCATCATCGTCCACCACTTGTTGAGACACGTTGCCAACTTCGTGAGAACGTGGCTGCTCAAATATTTGGCCATCTGTACAGACGATCTCCTCATGACCCACTTCAATATGAGCTGGCGAGAGGCCAGAATGTGTGAATGGAAACGTGAACAGCTCTTCCGAGTGTCCAAGTGTGGGATCATTAATGTCCGAGGAGGACGTGTACTCAGCCTGGTGGTAGGAAGGAGGATCAGGTTCAGAAATATGCGGTGCAGTATCACGGCTACTGACACTTGACCGTGTGGAAGACAGAGTGTTTGTGGTGGTGCCAATCTGACTGGAAGCATTATCTGCTATCAAACTAACAACCTGTTGACACTGGTCTTGGTTCAAGAGCGGTGTACTGCTGCGGTCCCCAAGAATTTGGGACAGGACGTGCGAGCGACTAGATGTGGCCCTTTGTTGTGGCGAAATTAGAGCTTGCCCACGACCTCGGCCTCTGCCTGCACCACCATCACGTCCACTTCCTTGTTCCTTGCCAATGCCCTTGCGCATTTTGCAATGCTGTGCACTGCTGACGTGTATATTCACTACTTGTGCGTTATATTAAAGTTTCTGGAAATTGCACACAAGCGCACCTGTACGCTGCCACCAACAGGCACACACGTGCGGTTTTAAAAACCAAGCACGGACGCAATAAGAACCTAACAGGTTTTTTTGGGGAGCGACAATTACAGACAAGTCAGACACTATCTGGACTGTTTTACACTGTGTACACCAGCCCCAGATATGATGAAGGCTGGTATACGGTCACCACTACCCTGCCTGCCTGCCTGTATACTGGTACAATAGTCCTGACAAGGACTCTTTTGGTCACTAGCCTGTATTCAGACCTGGCTATACCCTGCCTGTATATAGCAACAGTAGTCCTGAGAAGGACTCTGCTACTGTACTCCGACCTGGCTATACCCTGCCTGCCTGTATACAACTAGAATAGTCCTGAGAAGGACTTTTGGTCACACTGTTTGCAGCCCTGCAACTGAAAAAGCTATAAAGGGCCGCAAAGCTTTCCCTGAATCAGCAACACTCTCCCTGCACTGACAGTCTGGATAGCTGTGAGCAGAGCACAGCGCGCCGGCCGATATAAAGGCTCGGTCACGCTGTGCAGGCCGGCCAATCACTGCAATTCCACAACTAACAGGGCTGTGGCATTGCAGTGGTCTGCCAGCCAATCCCTGCATGAGGGCTGGCTCTCAAAAGAGCGCCAACATGCAGAAATGAAGACCACGAGTACAGCACGAGTATCGCGAGATTACTCGGTCCCCGCCGAGCAGCCCGAGTACAGCGATACTCGTGCGAGTACCGAGTAGTGACAAGCATGCTAGCTCATCACTAGTGATCATATGAACCCATACAATGCAGTAAATAGAGTAGATAAAAATGGCACAATATTTTTTTTCCTCTGCATTTAACCCATAATAAAATTTGATATAATTATAATATAAAATCTGGGTATGGTAAAATGGCACCTAAAAAAATATGTAGTCAAATTGGTTCTTTTGTTTGAGAACCCTGTTTGCAATTTCTCAAAATGTTTGCTACTGAGGCACTGGTCCTATCGGAAGGTTTTGGAGGGGCATGTTTATGATATAAGACAATTATTTATAATAAAGTTACATAGTTACATAGTTACTTAGGTTGAAAAAAGACCTAGGTCCATCTAGATCAACCTTCCTCCACCAGTTCTACATTTAGTCACTAAGTCATTTATAACCAACAATGTTTTGTGTACGGAGGAAATCATCCAGCCCTTTTTTAAAAGCTGTTATAGTATCTGCCATTACTACCTCTTGTGGTAGGGCATTCCACAGTCTGACCGCTCTAACTGTAAAGAACCCTTTCCTATTTAGCTGTTGGAATCGCTTTTCTTCCACTCGCAGTGAGTGTCCCCTGGTCCTTAGTACTGTCTTTGGAAGAAATAAGTCATGTGCTAGTCCTTTATATTGACCACACATGTATTTATACATATAAATGAGATCTCCTCTGAGACGTCTTTTTTCTAAGCTAAACAGTTATTTTATAATTTTAGTTATTTTAGAAAGATAGCTATTTTGAAAGATACAAATACAGTCTCCAAGAGGAGGAATGGCAGCTAGATTGTTCAATTGAAAGGCACCAAGCATATAGATTACACATTTGACATGTGTCCACAAATTTTCATCAAGACCAAGTCATTTACTTTGTTCCTAACAAGATACATTTTCAGCTTTTTTCATACATGGGGTATTAACCCCTTCACAACATATGGGCTACATTTACGTCATATATCATGTCCCTGACTTTGATGTGGGCTCACACATCGAGCCTGCATCTTTTCCGACAGGTGACAGCTGAATAATTCATGACACCAGCATTTATCGTACACTGGCATGATGTGATCATGAGGCGCCAATGGATTGCTGGGGTTCTGCTGAAAAAAGCCAACATTTGGCTGGTGTTCATAGGAGATTGTGAATTTTGCTATACATAGTAGTGCTGATGCACTGCTATGTATAGTACAAACGATCAGATGATTGCAAATTCAAGTCCATAAAAGGAATAACATATAGTAAAAAATAAAAAAAATGTTTTAAAAAATATAAAAAAAAAGTTTAAATCACTCCCCTTTTGCCCCATTAAAAATGACAGCAGCATTTAACATGCACCGGCATGCTCTGATCATGGGGCACCAATAGACAGCTGGGGGTCTGCTGAAAAAAAGCCAACATTTGGCTAGTGTTCATAGGAGATTGTGATTTTTGCTATACATAGTAGTGCTGATGCACTGCTATGTATAGTACAAACGAACAGATGATTGCAAATTCAAGTCCACAAAAGGATCAAGAATTACAGTAAAAAGTGAAAAAAATGTTTTAAAAAATATGAAAAAAAAGTAAAAATCACCCCCCTTTTCCCTCATTAAAAATAAAGCAAGTTAAAAAAAATTACACATATTTCGTATCGCTGCCTTTGTAAAGTCCTGTCTATAAAAAATTCAATTATTTCATCAGTAAAATTATGTTTTTTTGGGCTAGATTGCAATATAATTTAATAAGAGTGATCAAAACAGTGCATCTACCCTAAAATGGTACAAGTAAAAATACCAACTCAAGGCACAAAAAACAGGCCCCCACACTGCTACAAATTCCAATCATTAAAACATTACGGAACTTGGAAAATGGTTTACAACTGTGCCATTTTACTGAAGCCTGCAACCAGGTCGATCTGCGCAAGCGCTTCCCATGGCTGAGGACGGTGGCAGAATTTTAAACAGTTTGAAGATACTTATACCATAGTCAGCTAAGAGGCTGTGGCAGAGATGAAGACCCTAACCACAATCTGGCCCCATAGTTCCTCTCCGATACATGGAACAGATCATTGCACCAAAACTTCTAATGATGATAAAAAAAAATAACCGGACAGAGGACATCTACGGTACAGTCAAGGTCCCTATTAAATCAGCAGAACAGCATCTTTATGCCCATACTTTTACTTTTCCATGCCTAATCCTGATGACAAATTTGGTTTTAAAATATACAGTACAGACCAAACGTTTGGACACACCTTCTCATCTCTAGAACAACTATTAAGAGGAGACTTTGTGCAGCATGTCTTCATGGTAAAATAGCTGCTAGGAAACCCCTGCTAAGGACAGGCAACAAGTAGAAGAGACTTGTTTGGGCTAAAAAACACAAGGAATGGACATTAGACCAGTGGAAATCTGTGCTTTGGTCTGATGAGTCCAAATTTGAGATCTTTGGATCCAACCACCGTGTCTTTGTAGAAAAGGTTGAACTCTACATGGCTGGTTCTCACCGTGAAGCATGGAGGAGGAGGTGTGATGGTGTGGGGGTGCTTTGCTGGTGACACTGTTGGGGATTCAAAATTGAAGGCATACAGAACCAGCATGCCTTTCACAGCATCTTGCAGCGGCGTGCTATTCCATCCGGTTTGCGTTTATTTGGACCATCATTTATTTTTCAACAGGACAATGACCCCAAAGATACCTCCAGGCTGTGTAAGGGCTATTTGACTAAGAAGGAGAGTGATGGGGTGCTACGCCAGATGACCTGGTCTCCACAGTCACCAGACCTGAACCCAATCGAGATGGTTTGGGGGTGAGCTGGACCACAAAGTGAAGGCAAAAGGGCCAACAAGTGCTAAGCATCTATGGGAACTCCTTCAAGACTGCTGGAAAACCATTTCCGGTGACTACCACTTGAAGCTCATCAAGAGAATGCCAAGATTGTGCAAAGCAGTAATCCTAGCAAAAGTTGGCTACTTTGAAGAATCTAGAATATAAGACATATTTTCAGTTGTTTCACACTTTAACCCCTTCACGACCATGGACGGATCTTTCCGTCATGGATCGTGTCCCGGTAAGCCGCGCCCCCTGCCACGGGCAGGCGGCGTGGATCGGCACACATATCAGCTGTTTTCAACAGCTGACATGTGTGCCTACATGTTCCGAGTGGAATCGCATTCCACCCGGAACATTAACCCCTTAGATCTCTCTGCCAAAGACTGGCAGCGAGATCTATATGCACGCGGCCATGTTTTTTACTTACCGCCGCCCCCTCCGGACGTCACGTGAGTGATCACGTGATGTTCGGTGGTTGCCATCGTAGCACAGGGTCATGTGATGACGCCTGCTGCTACTAAGTTTCACTTTCATTCTTCCTTGGCACGGAGCAGAGGAAAAAAGAAAGTGACTATTTCTGCTGTTTACAGCGGTATAGCTGTGATCAGCAGATAGCGATCAGCAATCGGATTGCTGATCGCTATAGCCCCCTAGGGGGACTAGTAAAATAAAATAAAAAAAGTAAAAAAAGTTTTAAAAAATTAAAAAAAAAACAAAAAACCTAAAAGTTCAAATCACCCCCCTTTCCCCCCACTGAAAATTAAAGGGTTAAAAAATAAATAAATATACACATATTTGGTATCGCCGCGTTCAGAAATGCCCGATCTATCAAAATATAAAATCAATTAATCTGATTGTTAAACGGCGTAGTGGCAAAAAAAATTCCAAACGCCAAAATTACGTTTTTTGGTCGCCGCAAGTTTTACGCAAAATGCAATAACAGGCGATCAAAACGTAGCATCTGCGCAGAAATGCTACCATTAGAAACATCAGCTCGAGACGCAAAAAATAAGCCATCACTGAGCCATAGATCCCAAAAAATGAGAATTCTACGGGTTTTGGAAAATGGCGCAAAACGTACGCCACTTTTATTGGACAAGTTTGTGAATTTTTTTTAACACCTTAGATACAAGTAAACCTATACATGTTTGGTGTCTAAAAACTCGCACCAACCTCAGGAATCATACCCACACATCAGTTTTACCATATAGTGAACACCGTGAAAAAAACATCCCAAAAACTATTGTGCCATCACACTTTTTTTGCAATTTTTCCACACTTGGAATTTTTTTGCTGCTTTCCAGTACACCATATGGTAAAACATATGGTTTCATTTAAAAGTACAACTTGTCCCGCAAAAAACAAGCCCTCATATGGCAAGATTGACGGAAAAATAAAAAAGTTACGGCTCTTGGAAGAAGGGGAGCAAAAAACAAAAACACAAAAACGGAAAGTGCCCCGGGGCTGAAGGGGTTAAGTATTTCATTCCACATGTTTTAATTCATAGTTTTGATGCCTTCAATGTGAATCTACAATTTTCAGAGTCCTGAAAAGAAAGAAAACTCTTTGAATCAGATGGTGTGTCCAAACTTTAGGTCTGTACTGTATATTATAACAAAACGATTATTAAAAACTTTTTTGCTCCATTATTTTTTGTAAATTTCTCAGTAAAAAGTCTTGCTTTTTTAACCCATAATGTACTGGTAAATAGAGCTATATTTGTATATACCAGTAAATTATGACTGCAAAGAAGAATACTATTTAGATTTTTAGCTAGCAATTATTCTCATATGCACAACAGTACAAACTGTGATTCCTTGTTGGAGTTTTTGCCTTCTATACCACAAATAGTTTTAATTCACTTAGCAGATTCAGATGAAAAAGGGTCCCTCTGACGGTATTTTGTGTCTTTGGCATAGAAATACTCTGGAAGATGAGATAACGCAGCAACATGTAGAAACTAAACATGACATGTATCTACTATCTACTATTTACCAGCATATAAAGAAACCAACATCAAGGTATTAGCACAGATTGGCTTCTTGACTATGCCACTGTCCAACTGCACATGCATTTTGTACGGCACTGGGTTAAAATGGTATTAGGAAATCCCTTAACTTCCACACTTATTTTAACGCCTGCCAATTGGATTGTAGTTTAGGGGTGTACACCTTTTAGAGTAACACTATTGAAGATGCCTTCAAGCAAAAAGAAGAAAAAGGTAGCACTCACCAAATGTAAATTCTTCATTTATTAGAAACTCCAGACATAAAAAAGATGGGGGGTGGAATGCAGGGGGTGTCAGGGGAGTCCCTAAAACCCCCCTGCATTTTTTTTTTTTTATCTGGAGTGTCTAGTTCTGCTTCACGTTTGGTTCGGCGAACCACTCAACCCACATAGGAAACAGTGGGAGGCAATCACAAACACATAAAAACACCTAGAAAACACCCTCAAAGGTGTCCCAAAGGTGACAAATAACTCACGACACAACACAAACACATGGGAAAGTGACAAGAACAAATTCTCATGCGAAAACAAAACAGCATAACGAGGAAAAAGAGGACGAGACACAGATATAGGCATGGCATGCCCTTCTAAAATCATGTAAAACACCACAAGGTGACTCCAAGCGGAGTCTCCTTTTTTTCCAAAAATTGGGCCACACAGACACCCACCCCTTCAGTGGCAGCACTTGTGCCCCAGTTGCACACTTCACAGGTAGATTTGTATCAAGCACATTCAAAATACAGAAGCATTTACTCTCCCAAGGATGGCACAGGGGTAGTAAATTCCTTGTGGATCCATGACTTGTTCATTTTGATGAACGTTAGTCTGTCCACATTGTCACTGGACAGACGCGTGCGCTTATCTGTCAGCACACACCCTGCAGCACTGAAGACACATTCAGAGACAATGCTGGCAGCTGGACACAACAAGATCTCCAAGGCGTAAGTGGAGAGCTCTGGCCATTTTTCTAGATTTGAAGCCCAAAATGAGCAAGGCTCCATTTGCAAAGTCATGGCATCGATGTTCATTTGGAGATACTCCTGTATCATCCGCTCCAGCCGTTGACTATGTGTCAGACTTGTTGTCTCTGGTGGCCTTGCAAAGGTTGGTCTAAAAAAATTATGAAAAGATTCAATAAAATTGCTGTTACCAGCACCAGATACGGTGCTGCTGGTACGGGTAGACTATTGAAGATGACGAGACCGTCCCATGTTTGTCAAGTTAAAATTGGGAGATTCACTCTGTGCACCACGGTTGTTTGGTGGAAAAGCCGAATTAAGATCGAGTAACAGCCTTTGCTGATACTCCTGCATACGTGCGTCCCTTTCTATGGCTGGAATTATGTCACAAAATTTGGACTTGTACCGGGGATCTAATAGTGTGGCAAGCCAGTACTCATCATCACTTCTAATTTTGACAATACGAGGGTCATGTTGGAGGTAGTGCAGCAAGAAGGTGCTCATGTGTCTTGCGCAGCCATGCGGACCAAGTCCACGCTGTGTTTGTGGCATAGAGGTGCTAAGCGTTCTTTCTTCCTCTGACATCTCCCCCCAACCTCTTTCAACTGAAATTTAACCAAGGTCTCCCTCATCCGCTGAGTCTTCCATGTCCATGGACAGTTCATCCTCCATTTCTTCATGTTCTCCTGCACCTTCCTCAACATTTCGCCTGCTACCATGCGCCCTTGTTGATCCCTGTCCCCCATGGTCCCATGCCTGCCGCCTTGGTGATGATGAACATCTGGACCTTGGTGATGTTGTTGTCCCTTGCGCATATGAATCCTCTTGTAGTTCCTCCCCTTCCTGTTGTCCCACCCCATGACTCCGAATAGTGTTTAGCGTGTGCTCCAGCATGTAAATGACTGGAATTGTCATGCTGATAATGGCATTGTCAGCGCTAAACATATTCGTCGCCATGTCGAAACTGTGCAGAAGGGTGCATAGGTCCTTGATCTGAGACCACTCCATCAGGGTGATCTGCCCCACCTCTGCATCTCGTTGGCCCAGGCTATACGTCATGACGTATTGCACTGGGGCTCGGCGGTGCTGCCACAGTCGCTGTAACATGTGGAGAGTCGAATTCCAGCGTGTCGGCACATCACATTTCAGGTGATGAACCGGCAGGCCAAAAGACTTCTGGAGCGATGCAAGTCGCTCAGCTGCGGCGGTTGAATGGCGGAAGGGAGCAGACAGTTTTCGTGCCCTGTTCAGAAGGCCATCTAGGCCGGGATAGTGTGTTAAAAATTGCTGGACAACAAGGTTTAACACGTGAGCCATACAAGGCACGTGTGTCACCTTGCCCAGGCGAAGGGCCGCACCCAGGTTTGCAGCATTGTCGCACACGGCTTTACCAGGCTGCAGGTTGAGTGGAGACAACCATTTACCAAACTCAGTCTCCAGAGCTGCCCACAACTCAGCCGCTGTGTGACTCTTAGTTCCAAGACATTTCAAGACAAAGACCGCCTGATGCCGTTGCGCTCTGCTGCCAGCATAGTAATGAGGGGTGTGTGATTCCTTCTGCGCAGTTCCAACGCTGGTGGCCTGACCAGTCAGGCTTCTGACGGAGGTGGAGGACCCAGATGAGGTGGAGGAGGCAGAAGCAGTGGCGGAACTTGGACAGACAGAGGATTGACACACAAGTCATGGGGATGGCAAGACTTGTGCAGCAGACCCTTCACCATCTATCACCATAGTTACCCAGTGCCCAGTCAGCGACATGTAACGTCCCTGTCCATGCTTACTGGTCCAAGTATCGGTGGTGAAATGCACCCGTTCACGCACAGAGTTTCTCAAGGAAGCGGTGATGTTGTGTGCGACATGCTGGTGTAGCGCAGGCACACCTTTCTTAGAGAAGTAGTGGCGACTGGGCATCTGGTACTGGGGCACAGCGACAGACATAAGGTCTCTAAAATCCTGTGTGTCCACCAGGCGGAAAGGCAGCATTTCGGTAGCCAAGAGCTTACAGAGGGATAAAGTCAACCTCTTAGTTTTGTCATGGGTCGCATGAAATGGCCTTTTATTTGTCCACATCTGAGGGACAGAGATCTGGCTGCTGTGTGCAGACTGTGGTGAGTAGGGTGTCCCTGAAAAAATGCAGGTTTGTGAGGAAAGTGCAGGCGTAGACATGATGTTGCCTTCATCCAACGTTGATGCTATCGATGTCTGAGAGAGCTGTACACATGCACTTGTTTCCCCTTCCAAACCAACTGACGACCTACCAAGCAAACTGCCTGTTGCGGTTACAGTAGTGGAAGTTGTGCGTGGAAAACCAGGTGTGACAGCTGTCCCCACAGTCCTAGAAGATGAAGAGTGTGCGGATGCACTGGAAGGGGTAGGCGGTGGATGGTTTGCTCCGCTAAGGCCGCATTGCAGCACAGTGAGCTTCCCACTGGGACATATGATATTTATTCATGTGACGATTCATGGAACAAGTTGTCAAACTGCTGAGGTTTTGGCCTCTACTAACAGATTCCCGACAAATTTTACAGATCACATGATTTGGGCGATCCTTTGCAAGGTCAAAAAAGGACCAGGCTAGGCAATGCTTAGAGGGCATGCGACCTGCTGAGCCCCCCCGACTAGTGCTCAGAGGCAGAGTGGTGGCTGAGGATGCAGTTGTAGACGTGCTACCAGTACTCCTCCTCTGTCCAGGAAGGCGCAAGGTAACTTCGTCGTCAGTAGTATCCTCCTCCACCGCCTCTGTTGACCTCCTCGAGTGCCTGACTGTGGGATGACAGTAGGTGGGATCTAGAACTTCCTCATCAAGCGTTGTGTTTGCACTCCCCTCCCCCTCAGACCGAGCATCTTCCTGCCCTGAACGAATATTTAAGTTGTCATCCCAATCTGGTATATGCGTCTCATCGTCATCAGTATGTTCCTCATTGTCTATTACAACAGGTGTTTCAGTTTGTGAATAAGGGTCAACATTATGCTCTGAAACTTGGTCATCACGGCCTGAATCTGAGTCACAAAGGTTCTGGGCATCACTGCAGACCATTTCCTGGTCTGTACTCACTGTAACTTGGGAGCAGACCTCTGATTCACAGGCTATAGTGTGACTGAACAGCTCTGCAGACTCAGCCATCTCTGTTCCACCATACTGTGCAGGGCGGATGGAGACTTGAGAGCTGGGAGAAAGCAAGTGTGATTGGGATGACTTCTCCGAGGACTGGTGTTTTTTGGATGCAGTAGTTCAGGTGGCGGAGAGGGCACTTGTTGGGCCACTTGAGATCCATTCAAGCATTTTCTTTTTTTGGCCATCATCTACCTTTGTTCCTGTTGTTCGTGTTCGTAAAAAAGGGAGCACATCGGATTATCCATGGAAAGTAGTAGACATCTTACTTTTGCTGGAAGATGGCCTATCTTCAGCAGATGTTAATGGAGCTTTGCCACCTTCCCCATGGACACAAACTTTTTTTCCTTTTCCAACACGCCTGTTCCCCTTTCCACCAGCATCTGTCATTTTGCCACTCATTTATATTGCGACAAGATTGTGCACTTAAAATGTGGTAGTAAAAATTGAGAGATGGTGTAGATTGCAGCATTGGTTTACCTTTATTGCCAGCAGAATAAACAACAATAACTATCCCGGACAATGCAACTATGGCCCTTAAACTGGCAGCACAGTTTGCTAGTATAATAGCTTAGTAAAAATGAGTTTGAGTGTGCAATGCAGAGGTGCTGCAAATAGCTTTGCACCAGTGGGACACTAATGAAGTCCAACAGCCACTTTTAGGATGCCACTAAGCTTCCTCAGTGTTTGCTAGTATAATGGCTTAGTAACAATGAGCTTGAGTGTGCAATGCAGAGGTGCTGCAAATATCTTTGCACCAGTGGGACACTAATGAAGTCCAACAGCCACTTTTAGGATGCCACTAAGTTTCCTCAGTGTTTGCTAGTATAATGGCTTAGTAACTATGAGCTTGAGTATGCAAAGGGCAGGAGGGTACAGTGGCCGGGTTGTGGGTCAGTGTAGAGGAAAGGAAGCCTCACTTTCTATCCCTCCTAATGGTGAAATGCAGCAATGAACTCCCTGACCTTAGCTACACAGACGCTTTTATCTGTAGCTGTTAAAAACTCTTTCTACGGACCTGACTGTCACCTATGGCTCTGAGCCTGCTGTAATTAGCCCTTACAAGGGCTGAAAGAAACTTCTATCCCTATTCTGTATAGCGCTGTGTGTAGAGCGTACACCGCAGTATCGGAGACAGGAGCTGCGCCAGCGGTGACTGACACCCAGACGCAGAAGGCAGATAATGGCGTCCAGACGGGCAGATACCCGTTTTTATAATGCAGGGACATGTGACATGGACAGCCTATGACACATGCCCTTGCTTCTCTGGCAAAAAGTCCACTTAGCCGTGTGTGTGTCTGGGATTGGCTGACATGCTGGCCCGCCCCACTACACGCGCGCTTAGGGAAGGAAGACAAGGAAAAAAAAAAAAATGGCGATCGCCATTATCCCAGCAGCAGTGATCTGAATGCGCAGTCCCCGCACACTATACACTGAAATTTCATAACAGTGTGAGTCACAGAGTGACTTACACTATTACAGCGAAAAGCCAGCTAGTAATTAGCTTGGCTTTTTGCTGCTAGAACCGTTCTCGAACGTAACTAGAACTATCGAGCTTTTAGCAAAAAGCTCGAGTTCTAGTTCGCTCTAGAATAGCCCCCAAAATCACTCGAACCGCGAACTGGAGAACCACGAACCACGAACTGCGCTCAACTCTAGCAAGGTACTTGATATAGTATCGCAGGTTCTAAAGCACAATGCTCAAGTACCCATCCCTCCTGTTTTGCAGCTACTAAACATGTGTGGATTGCCTGGCAATTATGGTAATGCCATGTTAGCTACTGGCACTACTGTGATTGGCTGGCTGCATGCATCATTGGGTCTATATAAGGCTATGTGCCCACTCTGCAGAAAATGCGCGGATTTCGCTGCGGATTTCTCGCGGAAAAGCCGCGGATTTTCCAGAAATCTGCAGCACAGCTACTCCCCAGCCATTTCTATGGCATTTTGGAAATGCTGTGCCCACACTGCGGATTTTTCCACAGCGGAAATCGTGCAGATTTTCGTGCGGAAAAATCTGCAGCATGTCAATTATTGTTGCGGATTTTCGTGCGGATTTTGCCTATTCAATTGAATTTAAAAAAAATCGCAAAATCCGCAACAAAATCCACACCTATGAAAAGGTGTGGATTCCGGGGGAAAGCTGCAGATTTTGATGCAGAAAAATCCGCAGATACAGAGTTCCGTGGGCACATAGCCTAAGACCAAGTGATGCCTGCTTAGCACACTCTACTTTGGAAACAGTGTAATGAGAGCTGCTGGAGAAGGAATAGTGTATTAATTTAGTACTACAGGCATATAGGAAGGGATTTTTGCTTAATAATAATATTATTTATTCACTTATATAGCCCTATTAATTCCACAGCACTTTACATACATTGGCAACACTGTCCCTATTGGGACTCACAACCTTAATTGCCTATCAGTATATTTTTGGAGTGTGGGAGGAAACCCACGCAAACACAGGGAGGACATGCAAACTCCTTGCAGATGTTATCCTTGGTGGTAATTGAACCCAGGCCCTCAGCGCTGCAAGGCTGCAGTGCTAACTACTGAGCCACCATGCCACCAGCTTACAATCCTTCTTGCTGCACCCTAAAACCAGAAATCATTTTCAGTCCACTCTTAGCTGAATGTAGCACAGGGATAGCTACTGGAGAAGGGATAGCATATTAGTTTTGCAATAAAGTCATATAGGCTGGGATTATTGCCTTATAGCCCTTGCT
Source organism: Anomaloglossus baeobatrachus (assembly GCF_048569485.1). Classification (NCBI taxonomy): domain Eukaryota; kingdom Metazoa; phylum Chordata; class Amphibia; order Anura; family Aromobatidae; genus Anomaloglossus; species Anomaloglossus baeobatrachus. Next base: position 145,582,907 of record NC_134354.1, read on the forward strand.
GCTGCACCCTCAAACCAAAAGTCCTTTTTCATTCTGATCATGCGTACTTACCCTAAACCCGGTGTTCTGAAGCGGTGACAATGGACACAGGTATGTGCATCACCGCTGATGACACTGGGAAATGGGCATTGAATAGCATGTTAGCACACTCCTGTGCGTATGCTAATATGTTAAGAGGATGGACTAGTTGGGTGAACCAAGGCTAAGTGCACACATCAGTTTTTTGCCATCAGGCATGATCCGGCAAAAAAAGTGATGCGACGGATCCGGCGAAAAAACGGATCAGTAGCATCAGTTTTTTCTATCCGTTTCTTCTGTTTTTTGACAGATCCGTTTTGATACTGAGCATGCTCAGTTAAAAAAAATGGATCTGGCGGCCGTAATCCATTTTTTGCCGTATTACGCCGGCGTCCATAGGCTTCAATTCTAAAACATGCCGTACGGCGCCAGATCCACGCGATATGGTTTTTCGCTGGAGACAAAAAGCGTTTACCTCAACGTTCCATCTGGCCGCCGGACAAGCAAATTTTGCCGGATTGAATACAAGGCCATCCGGCGCAATCCGGCACTAATAGAAGTCTATGGGGGAAAAAACGTATCCGGCGTCAACAGACGCCGGATGCGTTTTTTAATGTTTTTGCCGGATTGCGCCTGATGGCCAAAAACTGATGTGTGAACGCACCCTAACGCCTATGTGACCAGTCCCTGCGCTCATTTGCATATCGTAAAGGATCTTTGCAAATACATTTTCATACAAGATCTCTTTATGTATACTACTAGATACAGGTTCAGTTAGATAAGGATTAGAAATATGCATCCAAAACTGCTCGTGGTTCTGGGTGCATATTGCACCTGATAGGTTCCCTTTAACAATACTTTCTCATGGATGATAAGTACATTATGTTTTATACCGAAGTGATATGAAACCTCCATAAGTGGCACTTGTTGTACATCCACATATAAACATATAATAAATGTATTACCCTGGTAGCTATATGACGTTGCATAGCTAAAAAGATTACAGAATATAAACTACATCTGGTGACTCACATTGACATGTAGCCAGGCTCTTTGTATATTCAATCCTTTCTTCTATTGCTTTTTGTTCAACAGATCAGTACAATCAAAGAGGTGACATTTGCAACACCTTTTACACAAGAAATAAAGTACTGAATATCTAGTGTTTTCTAATAAGCTAAAAATAAATATAAAGTACATTTATTTGATGCACTAATAAAGGAGTATAAACAGGTGGATTGTACCGTAAAGGAAAGAAGAAGGGACAGCATTTGGTTATTATTTTAAATTTGTTAATATGTGTCTAAGGTTACATTTACACATCTGAGTGCTGTCTGATTTTTCTTCATCAGCATTCAAACCCATAGAGCAGAATGGAAGTATTCATACTTTCCTTAAAATAACGCATCTGAGAGTAAAGCGGGCTTTACACGCTGCGATCTCGCTAGCGAGATCGCAAGCGATCGTACCCACCCCCGTCGGTTGTGCAAAACGGGCAAATCGCTGCCCGTGGCGCACAACATCGCTAACACCCATCACACGCACTTACCTGCCCTGCGATGTTGTCTGGCAGGCGAACCACCTCCTTTCTAAGGGGGCGGTTCGTGCGGCATCACAGCGACATCACACGGCAGACGTCCAATAGAAGCGGAGGGGCGGAGATGAGCGTGATGTAACATCCCGCCCACCTCCTTCCTTCCGCATTGCCGGTGGAGGCAGGTAAGGAGATGTTCGTCGATCCTGCGGTGTCACACATGTGTGGTGCCACAGGAACAACAAACAACATCGCTAATAAACAGAAAATGATTTTTTGTTTCAGGACGACCTCTCCGTGGTGTGTATGTGTGATTTGCTCCTCCTGCTCCTGTGATGCTTCCACTTTAGTGGGGGTTTAGCTATATCCTGGTAGAGTACCAGTTTTTGGCCTGGGTGATGTACACACTGCAGCCCATCTTTGCTGTAAGTAATACTTAAATTTTGGAGGAAATTTTCCTCTTTTTGCTGCTATTTTTATATTTAGTGTAGGGACCTACAAGCATGAGGTCCCATGACGAGGATTGTAGGCTTACATTTTGTGGCCATAAATACCAACAAAAACTTCATTTTTTTTGTACATGATACAGCCAGGCCCCTTTCTGTAGAGTGTCTGTCCGTGCATGATACACAGTGGGGTACGGCTTGGCAGCTTGCCTGATCTAATAGTTTGGGCGTCACCTAATAGGCTGCGGGTTTGTGACTGTGTTATCTGCATGTGTGAACAGCGCTCTATGCAAGCCACTAGTATGCAGCTTTATCATCCAGCAATCGCCCCCCTCCTTTCCATGGAGGTATGTGTGTTTTGCTCCTCCTGCACCTGTGATGCTTCCACTTTAGTGGCGGTTTAGCTGTATCCTGGTAGAGTACTAGTTTTTGGCCTGGGCGATGTACACACTGCAGCCCATCTTGCTGTGAGTAATAATTTTTGGAGGATATTTTCCTCTTTTTGTTGCTATTTTTATAAACCTCACATGACATCAACCAGAAATGCTAAGGATCCGCATATTTCATGTGACAGATAAAAAAGATTTTTCAACAACAGCTTGCCCTGATTTACTTTACCAATTTATTGATACATTTTGGGGATAGTTTACAAGAATTCCACCTTGCCAAAAAGGACCACATAAAAACTAATGTTAGCAGATATGGACACAGCCTAAAAATGCTGCAGCAGACCACAGTATAGTTATTTTGTATATGTTGCCAAAACTGAATTTTGAAAAAGGAAAGAAAAAAGGAACAAAGGGTGTTACTGTGTTCCTTTAATTAATTTATTCACTTTTTTTTCATTTTTATTTTTGATGGCAGAGGGACATTTTTTCATACCTCTAACAAAAAATCCGTAACCATAAATAAAGAAGTCACTACATATGTATGGGAAGTAATTTGCAGCAAAAGCCAGCAGTATTGTAGATTCGTCTATGATTGTTAAATGCGCAACAGTGAAGTGTATGGCATCTAAAGTAGACAATTAATATAGGTATTCAAAATTGAAAAAATACCATTTCCTAGAGGAAATGGAGAAAAATGCTGTTATGTTTCTAATTATAGGTTTTTAGAGCAATGAAGTAAGATAAGCATAATTTTGAACCAACATTCACACTTTGGTAAATAACAGTTTTGCTTAAGTTTTAGGCATATGGAGATTTCTCTTTTAAAGAAAAACATAAAAAGTTAGGTTGTTGATCTCAATATACAGTAATCACATTTTCCGTAACACATACTTTTAATTTAGAATAAAATTTGGTTGCACAATAGCAATGGGGGGTTTAAATATAGACCCTCCTTGTTTGCGACACAGAGTCACAAACATACTGAGTAACTATGCAGCAACAGCAGTTCCCTAAATATCACTTGAATATTTGGATTAGTATTCAAAAACTGAGACTATCACTTCCATTTTCAATCTGATACATCAGCACTAAAGGTGTACACCACAATCACAATAAGCCTTATTCTATCCCTATGCCATATGCTCGGAGCTCCTATCTTTACACAGTACAGGTATAACATGGGATTCTTTGGCTGGCCCTGATCTTTTCTACTGGCTGTGATATCACCTGATTGAATATGATAGATCATGTGAACTGATGCCTGATGTTGGCCATGTCTTATGCCATTAGCCTGCTGTCTGTCTGTGCAGTACATGTCAAATCACAATAGGCATAACAGTAGCATGGCACAACATAAAAAAAGATGGTGTAGGATTCTTGTGGAACACAAGTAATTACAAAACCAGACACTTTAGGAAATATGATCAATCCTGTTAATCAGAGGTGCTATTGGCGCAGAGGTTGCATTAACAACTAGGTCCTGAAACATAGAATGGCCTAAAAGGTATTTTTAGCCCATGTGAGAAAACCAATACTATTAAAGACCTATGGTCATTGGGGGCCCTGTTGGGCATTTTCCATTTTGGATCCAAGAGCTTTAACACTAGAAGTCCCAGAGAGGGGTCATTTAACATTTCTACCTTTGGAACCCAGAGACGGGTCGAATGACTTGAAGGATTTTAGCTAACATCATATAATCACCCTCTCTCTTACAAGACCTTTGTTGAGGTGGATCAACACAATTGTCCCCTGCAGATTCCTCAGGCAAAGGCCACATTTACAAATGAAAGGAAGCTAATTGGAGCCATCAGAGTTGTCAGTTTGGACTAAGGGTCATTTGACCCTCTTTCGGGACTTCAGGGTGGAGCTCGAAATTTCTGGGACTTCTAGTGTTAAAGTTACAGTGCCTTGTGAAGTATTCGGCTTTCTTGAATTTTTCAACCTTTTCCCACATTTCAGGCTTCAAACATAAAGATTTAAATGTTATGGTGAAGAATCAACAACAAGTGGGACACAATTGTGAAGTTGAATGAAATGTATTGCTTATTTTAAACTTTTAAACTTTTTAAAAAAATAAATAACTGAAAAGTGGGGCGTGCAATATTATTTGTCCCCTTTACTTTCAGTCCAGCAAGCTCACTCCAGAAGTTCATTGAGGATCTCTGAATGATCCAATGTTGTCCTAAATGATTGATGATCATAAATATAAGCCACCTGTGTGTAATCAAGTCTCCGTATAAATGCACCTGCTCTGTGATAGTTTCAGTGTTCTGTGTAAAGCGCAGATAGCATCATTAAGACCAAGGAACGCAACAGAAGTTTAAAGCCGGATTTGGTTGCAAAAAAATTTCCAAAACTTTAAACATCCCAAGAAGCACTGTGCAAGCAATCATATTGAAATGGAAAGAGTATCATACCACTGCAAATCTACTAAGACCCGGCCGTCCATCCAAACTTTCATCTCAAACAAGGAGAAGACTGATCAGAGATGCAGCCAAAGGCCCATAATCACTCTGGATGAACTGCAGAGATCTACAGCTATGGTGAAAGAGTCTGTCCATAGGACAACAATCAGTTGTACACTGCACAAATCTGGCCTTTATGGAAGAGTAGCAAGGAGAAAGCCATTTCTCAAAGATATCCATAAAAAGTGTTGTTTAATGTTTGCCACAAGCCACCTGGGAGACACACCAAACATGTGGAAGAAGGTGCTCTGGTCAAATGAAACCAAAATCGAACAATTTGGGTACAATGCCAAACGATATGTTTGGCGTAAAAGCAACACAGCTCATCACACTGAACACACCATCCCCACTGTCAAACATGGTGGTGGCAGCATCATGGTTTGGGCCTGCTTTTCTTCAGCAGGGACAGGGAAGTTAGTTAAAATTGATGGGAAGATGGATGGAGCCAAATTCAGGACCATTCTAGAAGAAAACCTGTTGGAGTCTGCAAAAGACTTGAGACTGGGACGGAGATTTGTCTTCAAACAAGACAATGATCCCAAACATAAAGCAAAATCTTCAACTGCATGGTTCACAAATAAACGTATCCAGGTGTTAGAATGGCCAAGTCAAAGTCGAGACCTGAATCCAATCGAGAATCTGTGGAAAGAGGTGAAAACCGCTGTTCACAAACGCTCTCCATCCAACCTCACTCAGCTCGAGCTATTTGCAAAGGAAGAATGGGCAAGAATTTCATTCTCTTGATGTGAAAACTGATAAACACATACCCAAAGTTACTTGCAGCTGTATTCGCAGCAAAAGGTGGCGCTACAAAGTATTAACTTAAAGGGGACGAATAATATTGCCAGCCCCACTTTTCAGTTATTTATTTTTTTAAAAAGTTTAAAGTAAGCAATACATTTCATTCAACTTCACAATTGTGTCCTACCTGTTGTTTCTTCACCATAACATTAAAATTTTTATGTTTGAAGCCTGAAATGTGGGGAAAAGTTGAAAAATTCAAGGGAGCTAAATACCTTTGCAAGGCACTGTATGCCACTGCTCTTAATTGTCCACTAATTGAGGAATAGAACGGTGTTTGGAAGATGATAATGTATCATTGTTACCCACCAATATATAGTTATATATAGTTTCATAGTTACATGGGTTGAAAAAAGACCTAGGTCTATCTAGTTCAACCTTCCAACACCATCCTATTTTTGTCATTACATCATCTATAACCGACAATGTTGTGTGTATTGAGGAAATCATCCAGCCCTTTTTTAAAAGTTGTTTTAGTGTCTGCAATTACTACGTCTTTTGGTAGGGCATTCCACAGTCTGACTACTCTTACTCTAAAAAGCTCTTTCCTATTTAGCTGCTGGAATCACCTTTCTTCCACTCGCAGTGAATGCCCCCTGGTCCTTAGTATTGTCTTCAGAAGGAAAAAGTCAAGTAGCAGTCCTTTATATTGACTACACATGTATTTCTACATAATTTATATAAATGAGGTCCTTTCTGAGACATCTTTTTTCTAAGCTAAACAAAAACAATTTTATCAGCCTCTCATATGGGAGGCCTTCCATTCTATATAATTTATCTAGTTGCTCACCTTTGAACTGACTCTAACTTCTGAATGTCCTTTTTAAAATGTGGAGCCCAAAGCTGGATCCCATATTCCAGAGGGTTAACAATACATTGGGATCACTGGATCTAAATCTCTTTTTTATACACTCTAAAATCTGGTTTGCTTTTACAGCTGCTTCCTGCCACTGAGTAGTGCTGCTTAGCTTTCTTATAACCATAATACCCAAGTCTTTCTCCTGTTTTGCTGTCCCGAGTTTACTGTACTTCCAGTCAATGTATATGCAAAAGTAGGATTTCTCCACATTTCTCAACCCCACATTTCTCAACATTAAATATCATCTGCCAAGTGTTTGCCGATTCAGACATCTCATCCAGATAATTTTGTAAGATTTTACTATTAAGGTCAGTCTTTAACCCCTTCAGCCCAGGGGCACTTTCCGTTTTTGCGTTTTTGTTTTTTGCTCCCCTTCTTCCGAGAGCCGTAACTTTTTTATTTTTCCGTCAATCTTGCCATATGAGAGCTTGTTTTTTGCGGGACAAGTTGTACTTATAAATGAAACCATAAGTTTTACCATATGGTGTACTGGAAAGCAGCAAAAAAATTCCAAGTGTGGAAAAATTGCAAAAAAAGTGTGATGGCACAATAGTTTTTGGGATGTTTTATTCACGGTGTTCACTATATGGTAAAACTGATGTGTGGGTATGATGCCTGAGGTCGGTGCAAGTTTGTAGACACCAAACATGTATAGATTTACTTGTATCTAAGGGGTTAAAAAAATTCACAAGTTTGTCCAATAAAAGTGGCGCACGTTTTGCGCCATTTTCCGAAACACGTAGCGTTCTTATTTTTTGGGATCTATGGCTCAGTGACGGCTTATTTTTTGCGTCTCGAGCTGATGTTTCTAATTGTAGCATTTTTGCACAGATGCTACGTTTTGATCGCCTGTTATTGCATTTTGCGTAAAACTTGCGGCGACCAAAAAACGTAATTTTGGTGTTTGGAATTTTTTTGCCACTACGCCGTTTACCAATCAGATTAAATTATTTTATATTTTGATAGATCGGGCATTTCTGAACGCGGCGATACCAAATATGTGTATATTTATTTATTTTTTTAACCCTTTAATTTTCAATGGGGGGAAAGGGGGGTGATTTGAACTTTTAGTTTTTTGTTTTTTTTTAATTTTTTAAAACTTTTTTTTTACTTTTTTTTATTTTATTTTACTAGTCCCCCTAGGGGGCTATAGCGATCAGCAATCCGATTGCTGATCGCTATCTGCTGATCACAGCTATACCGCTGTAAACAGCAGAAATAGTCACTTTCTTTTTTCCTCTGCTCCGTGCCGAGGAAGAATGAAAGTGAAACCTCATAGCATCAGGCGTTATCACATGACTCTGTGCTACGATGGCAACCACCGAACGTCACGTGATCAGTCACGTGACGTCCGGAGGGGGCGGCGGTAAGTAAAAAACATGGCCGCGCGCATATAGATCTCGCTGCCAGACTTTGGCCAGACTTTGGCAGCGAGATCTAAGGGGTTAATGTTCCGGGTGGAATGCGATTCTACTCGGAACATGTAGGCACACATGTGAGCTGTTGAAAACAGCTGATTTGTGTGCCGATCCATGCGGCGGGGCTTACCGGGACACGATCCATGACGGAAAGATCCGTCCATGGTCTTGAAAGGGTTAACCCCTTCATGACCGGCCTATTTTTCGCTTTCCATTTTTTTTTGCCATTCTTTTTCCAAGTAGATGTAACTTTTTTATTTTTCAGTCAATATGGTCATGTGAGTGTTCATTTTTTGTGGAACGAGCTGTACTTTTAAATGAAACCATACATTTTACCATATAGTGTACTGGAAAATGGCAAAAAAATTCCAAATGCAGAAAAATTGCAGAAAAAGTGCGATAGCACTATTGTTTTTGAGATATTCTATTCACTGTGTTCCCTATATGGTAAAACTAATGTGTGGGTGTGATGCTTCAGGTCAGTGCGAGTTTGTAGAATCCAAACATGTAAAGGTTTACTTTTATATAAGAGGTTAAAAAAAATCAGACGTTTGTCCAAAAAAAGTGGCGCACTTTTTACGCCATATTCCGTGACCCATAGCGTTCTTATTTTTCAGGATCTATGGCTCAGTAATAGCTTATTTTTTGCGTCTCAAGCTGATGTTTTTAACGGTACCATTTTTGCGCAGATGCTATGTTTTGATCGCCTGTTATTGCATTTTGCGCAAAATTTGTGGAGACCAAAAAACGTAATTTTGGCATTTGGAATTTTTTTTGCTGCTACGCCATTTACTGATCGGATTAATTGATTTTATATTTTGATAGATCGGGCGTTTCTGAACGCGGCGATACCAAATGCGTGTATATTTTTTTTTTAACCCTTTAATTTTCAATGGGGCGAAAGGGGGGTGATTTGAACTTTTAGGTTTTTTGTTTTTTTTAAAACTTTTTTTTTTACTTTTTTTTTATTTTACTAATCCCCCTAGGGGGCTATATGGATCAACAATCCGATCACTCTGCCTTATCTGCTGATCACAGCTATACAGCTGTACACAGCAGATATGCTCAATTTCTGCTTCACTCGGCTCCGGGCCGAGTGAAACCGAAAGTAATTCATGTCAGCTACAGGAGTCATCACATGACCCTGTGCTACCATGACAACCACCGGAAGTCACATGATCAGGTCACGTGACTTCCGATATCGGCTGGTAAGTAAATATTTACCGCCGATGCCATTATAATGGCGCTGCCACATATTGACAGCGCCATTTAAGGGGTTAATCGACACGAGCAGATAACGATTCTGCTCGTGCCTAGCAGGCACACATCTCAGCGGTGAAAATCAGCAGACAGCGGGCAGTAACACTATGACCGCTAGAACGTAATATTACTGTCCGCGGTCGTTAAGGGGTTAATATCCTACATAGTTTGGAGTTGTCAGCAAAGACATACAGTTTACGCTCAATCCCATCCACAAGGTCATTAATAAAGAGATTGAAAAGAATTAGTCTTAGCACAGAACCCTGCAGTAATCCACTGGTGACTATGGCCCATTTAAAGAATGTGCCATTTATGACTATTCTTTGTTTCCTATCTATTATCCAAATCCTCACCCATCTGCATATAGATTTCCCTAGTCCTTGCTTCTGGAGCTTCATTATAAGACTGTCATGTGATACAGTATCAAATGCCTTTGCAAAGTCCAAATAAATCACATCACCTGCATTACCAATATCCAGATTTGCACTTATCTCCTCACAGAAACCCAACAAACTTACCAGACGGTAGTTGCCTGGATTCAACTTCTAACTGTTCTTAAATATTGGTACCACATCAGCCATCCTCCAGTCCTGTGGCACCATACCTGCTACAAGAGAGTCTAGAAATATGAGATACAGTGGTCTGTCAATTCCCTCAATATCCATAGATGAGTGCCATCTGCCCCAGAGGATTTGTCAATGTTTTATTTACTCAGACATAAACATACTTTTTGTGTTAAAGTAGTTATATCAGGTGAGCAACTTTGATTTTTGCATTGTTAAATAATTCCTGGAACAGTCAGTTCCATCGTGAACACAAATGAAAAGTGCCTGTTTAATATCTCAGTCTTTTTTTTGTCCTGTCTAATTATCTTGCTATCTTTTAAAGAGCCCATAACATCTTTTGTTTTATTTTTGGCTTTGATGTATTTATTACAATTTTGAGGATTTATTTTAATGTCATTGCTGATTTGTGTTTCAGTAGGTAATTTTGCTAGCTTGATTTCTTTTTTATATTTTCTAGTGAGATCTTTATACTTCTGAAATGCTTTGCCTTCAAGATTTTGCATGCCCTTTGTTCTTGTTTTACGATACTTTGTACTGTCTTATTTATCTATGATGATTTCTTTTTATTCCTGGACATTGTATTATTAGAGAGTATACTTTTTCCACAAGATTCTAGTAGTATATCCTTAAACGTGCCCCATTTATGTTTGATATCCCCAGTTGCCATGACATTGTCCCAAGCTATGGGATTAAGCCTTTCCTTTAATTTGTTGAAATCAGCTTTCCTAAAATTCCAGTTTTTAAAATTTTTATTGAATGTCACATTAAAACTTACCATATTACAGTCCCTGACAGAAGTTCTGTTGCTTATCCATGTTAGGTAAATAAAAGCTTTTAACCTGACTTTAAATTCATCCATTGGTTTCGTAAATTACTCTTTTGAAAGCTGAAATCCTCCCAAATTTGGTTTAGGTTATGAAAATAAAGTTGCTACAAAGCTGAAATATTGATCATTTAATGAACACAGAAAGGTCAGATTTTGTCAAGACAAAAGTTTTGTCGCCTTGTCATATAATGCACCCAATCCTAGTTTATATCCTCATCCTGTGCTCACTAAATGATTGGTTAATTAGTGGGTGTGTATAAAAAGAAATACAGCACCCCAGACCTTCACTTGAGCTGCAACTTGATGTCTGACAACATGCCAAAAATCCACCCTGCGACCAAAGCCTTGATTATCAAGAGGCTGAAGACCAGATCCACTGCAGAGGGGGGCTAGCACCTTTAATGTGTCTCAGTGTCAAGTACAAAAATTAAAAAAAGATTTGAAGAGACTGGAGATGTTTTAGACAAGCCCAGGTCTGACAGACCCCACAAGACAACTGCTCAGGAGGAACGTTTGTTGGTTAGAAAATCCAAAGCCAGCCCCTGTTCCACTGCAGCAGAGCTCCAACAGGCCTAGTCACCTCAAGTCCCTGTGTCAACTAAAACAGTTTGTAGGATTCTGTCTCAAAATGTCCTCCATGGTCCAATCAGTGCCTAAAAGCCAGCACTAAACAAAAGGCAGTTAAAAAACCGTGTTGCATTTGCCAAATCCCATAGTCTGCTAAACAGATGGATGCTGGAAAAGTGACAGAAGGTGGATTTGTCTGATGAATCTTCAGTTGAATTACACTACAGCCGCCGCAAATATTGCAGGAGACCTACTGGAGCCCATATGGATCCAAAATACACCCAGAAAACAGTTACATTTGGTGGTGGAAAGATCATGGTCTGGGGTTACATTCAGAATGGGGATCTGCGAAACATTTGCAAGGTGGAAGGAAATATCAATAGCCTAAATATCAAGAAGTATTAGCTACCTCTTACATTCCCAATGATAAAAGGGGTCAAATTCTGCATACATCCATCTCTACAACAAAGTTCCTCCTGGCAAAGAAGATCAAGGACTGGTCAGCCCAGTCACCAGACATGAACATCATTGAGCATGTTTGGTATAGGATGAAAGAGGAAGCTTGGAAAACAAAACCAAAGAATCTAGATGAACTCTGGGAAGCATGTAAGACTGCATTCTTTGCTATTCCTGATGACTTCAACAATAAATTGTATGAATCATTGTTGAACCGTATGGATGCACTTCTTCAAGCTCATGGAAGTCACACAAAATATTAAATCTGGCTCCAATAGCACCACAACTTCATTCACCAATGTTATGCAATATATATTTGTATTAGAAGTTAATTATTTGTTGGAATTTCACACTACTTTCTGTGGGCGACAACTTTTGTCTTGCCAAAATCTGACCTTTCTGTGTTCATTAAATGATCAATATTTCAGCTTTGTAGCAACTTTATTTTCCTAACCTAAACCAAATTTGGGAGGGTTCCAGCTTTCAAAAGAGTAATTTATAAAACCAATGGATGAATTTAAAGTCTGGTTATAAACTTTTATTTACATAACATGGATAAGCGACAGAACTTCTGTCAGGGACTGTATGGCCGCTGCTGCCCAAGTGCTCCCGGACCTGTATATTTCTAACTTTATTTCATAGAAGACAACCAGATTGTAATTTATAAATGGATTATGGGAAACCTATTTTTCTCAAAGAACAACAGTCTGTCTTATTACGAGTCATAAAACTTAGTGTTTTTTTCTTTTATTTGGATCTACATTCTTTTACCATCTGCTATTACATAAACTCGCATCATCTCAATTACAATCAGCAGTTTAAATTTCATTTATTTTTTTGTGATTTTTCCTAAAAGTCATCACAAGAGGAGCCATTGAAATCAGTAACGTATAATTTATTATGTGTATCTAATTATTCTTACTCAGCAATGATAAACTCTAATGTATAAAATGAAATCCCTTGTGGCGAGCTATTAAAGTAAATTGCAGTTTAGATTTCGTGTGATGTATCTCATTACATCATGGTAATCGTGTTCTCATTTATACTGTAGATGTATAGTGAAATTTGAATTAGCAAAAACTGTCAATAGGGTAGGAATTTTTCAATCATGGTATGTAAACCACACATAAAGATACCATTGCTCAAAGAGCCCTCTTAGCCAGCAATAAATGCCAAAAGCATTTAAGTAAATTCATCATTTGGGTTTTGCCACCTTATCAGGGAGTAGTCTAATGTAGGGACAGAGACCCTGATTCCAGCGATGTATCACTTAGTGAGCTGTTTGTTGTCATATTGATATCAGCTTTATATGTTGCCAACACCACTGATTGGCAGCTTTCTGTCCACATTCAGTATACACAGAAAGCAGTCAATCAGTGGTGCAGGGGGTATATACAAAGTTCATGTGTATGCTTTACTACCTTCCAGCAAGACTACTAGTACTCTAATAACACTGGTTAAACACAAAAAAAATAATCAGCAAAGGTAATATGCCTGTTTTATGGCATTTGATGTGCTGATTCCAAAAATATGCTTAGTTTTGCTCTATCACATAAAGTTTCTGAGATAGATGTATTTTTGTTATTACATTATTTATGCATTTTCAATGTATGTGGTTTTTCCTATGTTATTCCCATTTTCTTTGCTTGTCTTACTTAATTGTGAATTTTCTTACAGGGACAACATTAGTAAAGGTTTTAGTGAGTTTTATGGGAAGGAGTTTTGACAGTGCAGTCAACCAATGACTGCTTCTCGGAAAGTCATATGTTATGGGGAGGAGATAACTGTTATGAGGCAATAGGATTTCAGTCAGTCAGAAAAGAATGGTGATGGCAGTGTGTCACCCAGGTTTATGGGGTACTCGGTCCCGAGCTGTGTATGTCTGGTGAATGTCTCTTTTGTGGCCATTACCCGGTTCTGTGCCCTGGGCCCTTTTTGTAAAGTGGAGATATTTACAGGGGATTAGAATAATGTTCACACGTGACGCCACTTGCGGTGTTGCAGCTATGTGGATGGAGCCGCCGCTGCACAATGTCCACTACTGGGGCTGGTGTTAATGGCATCCTGGATGGTAGGCCCTCCGCAAGCAGAGCCAGGACCCAGAGGGTAGGTGAAATGACGGGTGTCGGAAGAAGGTAGTCCACACAAGGGGTTCAGTGCAACTGGTTCTTTACTCACTTTTTCTGGTGGTAACTGGTTACCCGAGGCCGGCTGGTTTCACCTTCAGGTCCCCTTCGTCCCAGTGCTAGTTTAGTAATCTGGTACCTTCTTCACCTGCACCTGTCTTTGGTTGGTGGGTCCCCGTGGCGCAGAGCAACTGGAGGTCCCCGTCCGGTGGTTTTCTATTGCTGTCCATATGACGGTAACGTGAACCCTAAGGGGTTTGAGTCTCTGGTCCTGTCCCCAGTTCTCCCTTTGCTACTTAGTCTCAGATTTTTAACGTCAGTGAGGTCCTTGATGGTCCCCTTGCTGTGCATGTGTTAACAGGCCTGCCTGGAACTTCTGCCTGTCCTAGGGTCCTGTACCCCGTCGGTGCGTAGGTCCGGGAGTACTCCACCGGCAACTATCCTCCTGGGCACCAGGTTACTGTTCACTCCTAGTCAGTGCGTCTGCTCACTTTCACTGTCAAACTTTGACTGTCTACAGTCTTCCCCTCCCACCAGGTCAACAAGTGGACTGGACTAGCTTCACCTCTAGGCGGCAATCCATTGGTTCGACCCTAGCCTTATACCATTCTATGGGGGATTGTTGGGGAAAAAACTTGGATTTTGTGAAGTGTTTGTGTGTGACCAGCACTGGTCTTCCAGGGCCCTAAGGGGTAGGACCTGCATCCTGGTGAGGATGCAGAACCTTGTAGCTCCCTGATGGTTTCAGGGGTGCTACAGCAGCAAGGACTGGTATGTGAGACTCTGACAGGAGACAGGCCTCTACAGGGATCTGAGCCCTGCCACAGGGAGATAGAAAGGACGGCATCTGTCATCTCTGGGGAAATATCTACGTATAGTCGGTCAGCTCATCGCATTTTTTTTTTGTTTGTCACCACCTTTCAAATGAACTCACTCTACTGTTTAATCTGATTTAAAGGAAAAAATTGCACCGACAGTGTAACAATCATCTGGACAGTTCAAAACACTGCGGAAACGCATGAAAAAATGTAACGTTCGCACACAGCCTAAAGGGTGCTTTACATGCTGTGACATCGCTAACGATATATAGTAGGGGTCACTTCGTTAGTGACGCACATCCGGCGCCGTTAGCGACATTGCAGCGTGTGACACCAAGGAGCGACGATCAACGATCGCAAAAACGTCGAAAATCGTTGACACGTCACTCCTTTTCATAATATCGTTGGTGGTGCATGCCGCTGGTGGTTTGTCATTCCTGCGGCATCACACATCGCTATGTGTGACACCGCAGGAACGACGAACATCTCCTTACCTGTGTCCACCGGCAATGAGGCAGGAAGGAGGTGGGCGGCATGTTCTGGCCGCCCATCTCTGCCCCTCCTCTGCTATTGGGCGTCCGCTTAGTAACACCGCAGTGACGTCGCTATGACGCCGAACGCACCTCCCCCTTGAAGGAGGGATTGTTCGGCGGACACAGTGACGTCACTGTACAGGTATGTGCGTGTGATGCTGCCGTAGCGGTAATGTTCGCTACGGCAGCGATCACCAAATGTCGAATGAACGACAGGGGTGGGTGCTATCGCGCACAACATCGCTAGCGATGTCGCAGCATGTAAAGCACCCTTTAGGCTGAGTTCACATGTCCTGTAACCATCCATTAGAACAGATCCTGTAAAGATGCATTGGCAAAATGATTTCTGCCGGATTCGTTTTTTTAACATTGAAGTATATTGATAATGAATCCGTTAATGGATTGCTATTTATCTCCCAAATATAACGGCTCCTGTAAGAAAAAAAAGGATCTATCACACATGCAAAAATAAAGGATGACTAAATAGCAATCCATAAACGGATCCTTTCTCCATAGACTCTAATGTTAAAAAAAAATGGATCTGGAAGACATCAGTTATTTAAAAATGGACAAAAAGTGGTATTTACAGAACATTTTTTCCCAATGGATCTCTGCTCTGCAGGATCCGTTGTAATGGATGGGGATAGGACATGGACATGTGAACTCAGCTTAACCTTTTTGCTCATTACCGTATAATTAATGCATAAAGTTTCAGTACTTTGAAACATTTTTGCAAATATAAAGATGCAGAAGTATTTTGCTATTTTTTATGCCAATTTTCTGATATTTACTGTATGTGAAGGAAAATTAGCAACAATTTCAAATAACTAAACATGTATAAACACTATTGAGAATTATAAAATAGTTACAGAAATTGCACTACACAATTTGGTCCTCCATTGAGTGACAACTCTTTTCTACCTGTCTCTTGTACTCTTGCATCAGAGCAGCATTTACAATTGTCCAACAATAATCTGCAGGCTTTGATGGATTCCATTATCCTTGATATCTCCTTTCTATAGCCACAATATCTTGGTGAAATATCTCACAGTGCTCATCGCTCACAGTTTGGTAAAACAAAAGACTAGTTGCAAATGTAAGAAATGATCTTTAAGGTCATGTTAGCCAAGATCCTTTTTTTTAGACCTTTCCCATCTCTTCCTAGTTATCTGCTCTTGGGTTTCCCAAAAAAATGAGTCATTACTAATACGAATGCTACCCATGCAGCTTTTTCCCTGCCGAGCAACAGAGAAACTCCTCATCTTGACAAAGCTTATTAATCTGAGGTACAATAAACATTCCTTACTTTATCTTTGCTTTACTCAACCTTGGAAATGTATCAATTTATCAATTTATCAATTTTTATCCATTGCCTTTACAAAGTTCTTTACAAGGTCCAACTTGATATACAATGGTGATAAAATCTTATGTGAGGCAACAACTGGTGGATGTCGGACATTTTTACTCCCTGGCTAAAGTGAATGTCGGAGAGGCCATGGTCTTTTATTGTAGTGATATTTTCTTGCACGACTATCCAACTCACACAGAAAACAGCAGTATTTTGTATATTCACCATGGAGACCAAGTAAAAGGGCAACCACCTTTAAGTCACGAGAGAGGGGCCACAAATGTTGGTCCTAGTTCAGGCACTTCAACTGCTGTTTCATGATGTAATAGGCTTTTTTCATGTGGACTACATAACTAGAGATGAGCCACCCCCCTAGTGTTCGAGTTTGGTTCGGTTCGGCGAACGGTGGGTGTGTTCAGCTAACGTTCGACAAACACCTTCGAACCCCATTGAAAACAATGGCAGGCAAACACAAACACATACAAACACATTATACATGTACACATACAGTTAATAAACATTGCCATTATACTTACAGGTCCCCGTGATGTGTCCTGCAGACTGTCTCCCGCCACTTTTCCCTCCGATCATCGCTGTGCCCTCCTGGTAACCAGCACTGATGATAGGACCTTCCGTGACGTCGTCATAGCATGTGACCAGTCATGTGTGTATTATCTCATTGGCTACAGACTGGTCACATGGCTAGACGTCATGCTAGGTCCTGTCAGTGCATCTCTCCGGTATGCAGTGCTCGTTTGAGCATCTCCGTGTACCGGCGAGATGCTTGGGCACATGCTTGGCTCTCCATTCCTGCATGTCAGCGCTCTTTACAGAGTCAGCCCACATGCAAGGACTGGATGCCACAGCTGGTGAATAGCGGCACCGGAAATCAGATGATCAGAGATCACCGTTGCTATAGTAACCTGCCTGTCAGATTACTATTTCAACAGTGGCAGTGGTGACGTCACCGCTTACAACCCGCAGCCTCTGCTCACTCACTGAGTGATTAGACTGCACGGGAGCAGCAGTGTCTTCCTCCCATGCAGTGCTGTCTGATGTAGCTATGCTGGATGGGTTGAAGGAGAAAGAAGACAGAAGACGAGGATCATGGAGGGGTGAGAGGGAGTAATAAACATGGAGTCTCTAAATGTGTCTGTGTATTTATTTTTTATTAAAGTATTTTTTCTCTGTGTGGTGTCTTTTTTTTAACCCTTTATTGGAGAATCTTAATGGCTGGGTCAAACTTGCCTGACATTAAGAATCTCTGGCTTAATACTAGCTAGTAAAACAAAGCTAGTATTAACCCTTTATTACCCAGCAAGCCACCTGGCTTCAGGGCTGCTGGAAGAGTTGGACACAGCGCCAGATAATGGCGCTTCTATGAAAGCGCCATTTTCTGGGGCGGCTGCAGACTGCAATTCGCAGCAGAGGGGCCCAGAAAGCTCAGGCCAACCTGTCCTGCGGATTCCAATCCCCAGCTGGTGTACCTGGCTGGACACAAAAATGGGGCGAAGCCCATGTCGTTTTTTTTTTAATTATTTAATGAAATTCATGAAATAATTAAAAAAAGGGCTTCCCTATATTTTTAGTTCCCAGCCGGGTACAAATAGGCAGCTGGGGGTTGGGGACAGCCGTACCTGCCTGCTGTACCTGACTAGCATACAAAAATATGGAGAAGCCCACGTCATTTTATTGGTGGGCAAAAAACTCCTGCATACAGTCCTGGATGGAGTATGCTGAGCCTTGTAGTTCTGCAGCTGTTGTCTGCTCTCCTGCATACACTAGTGAATGGAGCATGCTGAGCCTTGTAGTTCTGCTCCCCCTGTCTCTCCCTCCAGCATACAGTCCTGGATCCAGCATGCTGAGCCTTGTAGTTTTGCAGCTGCTGTCTCCTCTCCTCCATACAGACAGACAGCAGACCGTAGCTGCAGAACTACAAGGCTCAGCATACTCCATCCAGGACTGTATGCAGAAGTTTTTTGCCCCCCCCAAAAAATTACTTGGGCTTTGCCATATTTTTGTATGCTATCCAGGTACAGCAGGCAGCTATGGGCAGCCCCCAACCCCCAGCTGCCTATTTGTACCCGGCTGGGAACCAAAAATATAGGGAAGCCCTTTTTTTTCTAATTATTTCACGAAATTCATGAAATAATTAAAAAAAAATTATGTGGGCTTCGCCCAATTTTTGTGTCCAGCCAGGTACAACTAGGCAGCTTGGGATTGGAATCCTCAGCGCAGAGTGCCCAAGCTTTCTGGGCACCCCTGCTGCAAATTGCAGTCCGCAGGTGCCCGAGAAAATGGCGCTTTTATAGAAGCGCCTTCTTCTGGCACTGTATCCAACTCTTCCAGCTGACCTGGTGACGGCTGGCTCGCTGAGTAATAATGAGATTAGGGCTAGCTGTATATTATCAACTAGCCCTATGCCCGAAATTCATGGTGTCACGCCAATATTAGACATGGCCCCCATGAATTTCTAGTACAGATAAAAAAAAACACAACACACAGAAAAATATTTTTATTATAAATAAAACACAACACAATTAGTGACTCCATCTTTATTGAAATAAATAACCCCCCTCCGCAGTAATGCTGGGTCACGGGTCCCGCGCCGTCCAATCCGGAAGGCAAAGCGATCAGATGATGTGTCAGGTTCAAGGGCCTGAATCACATGACACAGCAGCTCATTGTATGAAAGCCATTTAAACAATCAGCTGATGCATCAGTGCCATAAAAACCCCCAAAAGCTACACACTTCTGTGCAGACTCCTGTCCGACAGCATCTACTGATAGTTTAGCCGACCGGGCGGTAAAAAGCCGGCCTCACCACTCGACTTATAGTGTCAGCTGATTACGTCAGGGAGAGAGAGAGAGAGAGGAGAGAGAGGATAGAGATGGGAGAGAGAGAGAGAGGAGAGAGAGGAGAGAGAGAGGAGAGAGAGAGGGGAGAGAGAGAAAGAGAGAGAGGAGAGAGAGGAGAGAGAGGGGAGAGACAGAGAGACAGAGGGGAGAGAGAGAGAGGGGGGAGGGAGAGAGAGGGGAGAGAGGAGAGAGAGAGGAGAGAGAGGAGAGAGAGAGAGGAGAGAGAGGAGGGAGAGGAGAGAGAGGAGAGCGAGAGAGGAGGGAGAGGAGAGAGAGGAGAGCGAGAGAGAGAGGAGAGAGAGAGGAGAGAGAGAGGAGAGAGAGAGGGAGAGAGGAGAGAGAGAGAGGAGAGAGAGAGAGAGGAGAGGGAGAGAGATGAGAGAGAGGAGGTGTGGCCCGCGGCTCATAGCTGATGTCCGGCTCATCCCCTCAGTGCATAATTAAATTAAATTATAATTATAAATAATAATTATAATTTAAAATTATAAATAAATTAAATTCTTTAACAGGGAAGGCCAGGACTCGAACTCATGAACTAATTCTCCTTAGGCAGTAGCTCTACCCATTGAGCCACTGCCTGTAACGAAAAGCATAGGGAGATGTGGTAATCTTGACCTCTCCATTGCAGTAGAGAATCCAGAAGTAGATTATTCAGCTACAAAGATGAGAGAGAGTGAGATGAGTGAGAGAGAATGAGATGAGTGAGTGAGTGATTGAGAGAGAGAGGAGAGGGAGAGGAACACGCAGGCACTACCGCCCCCATCCTTATCACTGCACACACAAGCACTACCGCACTCATCATCATCCTCGCGCACACACACAGGCACTACGGCACTCATCTTCATCACTGCACACAGAAGCAATACCGCACTCATGATCATCATCCTCGCACACACAAGCACTACCGCACTAATAATTATCCTCGCACACACGCAGGCACTACCGCACTAATCATCATCATCACCGCACACACATGCACTACCACCCCCATCATCATCCTCGCACACATGCAGGCACTACTTGGGTGAAGTCTCCGGTGACAGCGCGGCTCACTTCAGTTGCTGTGTGGAGCTGACACAGAGCTTTCGTCTTCTACGGCGCTCCCTGTCAGCTTCATGTAGCACAGCTGAAAGCGTCGTGTGGATTACTTCGGACCTGGATGGGTGTTTGGGATTAATAAAGTGGTAAATGAGGGTTTTTTTTGTCTTTTATTCCAAATAAAGGATTTTTTCGGGTGTATGTGTTTATTTACTTTCACTTACAGGTTAATCATGGAAGGTATCTCGGGGAGATGCCTGTCATGATTAACCTAACCTTATTATCCCGATTGCCACTGCACCATGGCAATTCGGGATGAGCCAGATAGCGTCCCGGGGATGTCGCATCTAATGGATGCGGCAATTCCAGGCGACTGCTGGCTGATCTTCTTAGGGTGGTGGACTCCCCATAACGTGGCACTCTCCCTCCTGACAATACCAGCCTCCAGCCGTGTGGCTTTATCTTGGCTGGTATCAAAATTGGGGGGAACCGCAGGTTTTTTTTTTATTATTATTTATTTATTTTTCTGCACGATATAGACCCGCCCACCGGCGGCTGTGATTGGTTGCAGTGAGACAGCTGTCACTCATCGTGGGGGCGTGTCTGACTGCAACCAATCATGGGCACTGGTGGGGGCGGAAAGCAGGAAATACCAGATTGAATAATGAGAGGCAGCCATTTTCAAAAAAGGAAAAGCCGCTGTAGCTTTGTGACAGCCGTGCAGCTCCGCGCCCGTGATTGGTGAGTAGGAAAGAGAGCCGGATTGTGCTGGGGATGCAGGACGCATGCAGATACGCAACGTGCAGACATAGCCTTACTGTGAAAAGCCACACTTTTGGTGATCAAACCGTTATCGAACGGTAATTCGAACAGCCGAACTTGAAGCAAATCGTTCGAGTTCGTCGAGCGACTCAAACACCACCCAAAATCACTCGAATTTGAAATTGGCGAACGGTTCAATTCGAACATCATTCATCTCTATACATAACATCTGGAATTGAAGGTAGTGTATTGCCAATATGCAGCAAGATGGCTTTTAGGCTTGTTTTGGATGAATTAATAAAGAACCTCCATTCCTCTGGATTATGTCTTACCTTCAGAGCTTCCATTAAACTGTTGATGTTGTTGCATGCCACAAGATCGCCCTTCATGAAGAAATATCTGACAAGATCTTTATCACGGTTGCACAACAAAGAATTACTAACATCGCCCGTTAAGAGATTTCACTTCTGTTGCCTGGCACCTATGAGCTCATCCTTAGGCCTCTTTAACACGTCCACGCATTAAACACATGTATGACATTCATGGGAAAGGTACGTAAGGACATTTGTGTGTACATACAGTACAGACCAAAAGTTTGGACACACCTTCTCATCACTAGAACAACTATTAAGAGGAGACTTTGTGCAGCATGTCTTCATGGTAAAATAGCTGCTAGGAAACCCCTGCTAAGGACAGGCAACAAGTAGAAGAGACTTGTTTGGGCTAAAGAACACAAGGAATGGACATTAGACCAGTGGAAATCTGTGCTTTGGTTTGATGAGTCCAAATTTGAGATCTTTGGATCCAACCACCGTGTCTTTGTAGAAAAAGTTGAACTCTACATGGCTGGTTCTCACCGTGAAGCATGGAGGAGGAGGTGTGATGGTGTGGGGGTGCTTTGCTGGTGACACTGTTGGGGATTTATTCAAAATTGCAGGCATACAGGACCAGCATGCCTACCACAGCATCTTGCAGCGGCGTGCTATTCCATCCGGTTTGCGTTTAGTTGGACCATCATTTATTTTTCAAGAGGACAATGACCCCAAACACATTTTCAGGCTGTGTAAGGGCTATTTGACTAAGAAGGAGAGTGATGGGGTGCTACGCCAGATGACCTGGTCTCCACAGTCACGAGACCTGAACCCAATCAAAATTGCTTGGGGTGAGCTGGACCACAGAGGGAAGGCCTAAGGGCCAACAAGTGCTAAGCATTTCTGGGAACTCCTTCAAGATTGTTGGAAGACCATTTCCAGTGACTACCTCTTGAAGCTCATGAGGAGAATGCCAAGAGTGTGTAAAGTAGTAATCAAAGCAAAAGGTGGCTACTTTGAAGAACCTAGAATATAAGACATATTTTCAGTTGTTTCACACATTTTTTAAGTATTTCATTCCACATGTTTTAATTCATAGTTTTGATGCCTTCAATGTGAATCTACAATTTTTAGAGTCATGAAAATAAAGAAAACTCATTGAATGAGAAGGAGTGTCCAAACTTTTGGTCTGTACTGTATATGTGTTATACATGTGCTGTCTGTGTGCTAGCATGTGAAATCTGGATAGCACACGGACCACATGAACTTGTATACTTACCTGTCTCCGGCGCCGATGCTACTTCTGGATCTGCGGTGAGTGCAGTGAATATGCATGAGCTTAATGAGCAGGTCCCAGAAGCAATAGAAGAGGCAGAGACAGCAGCACCAAAGACAAGTATAAAATGCTTTATTTTTTTTGAGAAAAAACAAAAAGCCAGCACCAAATGTGCACTTCAGCACTAAACATTCCAAACTGTACTTATTATAAAAATTTTTGAGATTTTTGGCAAAAAATTGCAATTTCTTGAGCTGCCTCGCCACGTCACGGCAAATCTCATTTGAGGCAGTCCTACACTAAAATATTTTTATAAAATGTGCCATACGGCCTCACATATGAATAGCAGAACTGCTCTCAGCAGCACTCACCTGGTCTATTTCAATCCCGTACCCATGACTGAGTCATGGCTGTGGGCGGGACAGGTCCAAGCAAATGCTGCATGAAGTAAATAGCCTGTGGACAAAGCCTGATGACTTAATGTGAACAGTCACCAACCGCCAAAATCTAGACAGATGGAATACATCCCAAATTGGGGTGCATAGCAAGGTGGAGGTCAACCACCGACCAATTCAATGAAGAAAAAACAAAAAGCCAGCACCAAATGTGCACTTCAGCACTAAACATTCCAAACTGTACTTATTATAAAAATTTTTGAGATTTTTGGCAAAAAATTGCAATTTCTTGAGCTGCCTCGCCACGTCACGGCAAATCTCATTTGAGGCAGTCCTACACTAAAATATTTTTATAAAATGTGCCATACGGCCTCACATATGAATAGCAGAACTGCTCTCAGCAGCACTCACCTGGTCTATTTCAATCCCGTACCCATGACTGAGTCATGGCTGTGGGCGGGACAGGTCCAAGCAAATGCTGCATGAAGTAAATAGCCTGTGGACAAAGCCTGATGACTTAATGTGAACAGTCACCAACCGCCAAAATCTAGACAGATGGAATACATCCCAAATTGGGGTGCATAGCAAGGTGGAGGTCAACCACCGACCAATTCAATGAAGAAAAAACAAAAAGCCAGCACCAAATGTGCACTTCAGCACTAAACATTCCAAACTGTACTTATTATAAAAAATTTTGAGATTTTTGGCAAAAAATTGCAATTTCTTGAGCTGCCTCGCCACGTCACGGCAAATCTCATTTGAGGCAGTCCTACACTAAAATATTTTTATAAAATGTGCCATACGGCCTCACATATGAATAGCAGAACTGCTCTCAGCAGCACTCACCTGGTCTATTTCAATCCCGTACCCATGACTGAGTCATGGCTGTGGGCGGGACAGGTCCAAGCAAATGCTGCATGAAGTAAATAGCCTGTGGACAAAGCCTGATGACTTAATGTGAACAGTCACCAACCGCCAAAATCTAGACAGATGGAATACATCCCAAATTGGGGTGCATAGCAAGGTGGAGGTCAACCACCGACCAATTCAATGAAGAAAAAACAAAAAGCCAGCACCAAATGTGCACTTCAGCACTAAACATTCCAAACTGTACTTATTATAAAAATTTTTGAGATTTTTGGCAAAAAATTGCAATTTCTTGAGCTGCCTCGCCACGTCACGGCAAATCTCATTTGAGGCAGTCCTACACTAAAATATTTTTATAAAATGTGCCATACGGCCTCACATATGAATAGCAGAACTGCTCTCAGCAGCACTCACCTGGTCTATTTCAATCCCGTACCCATGACTGAGTCATGGCTGTGGGCGGGACAGGTCCAAGCAAATGCTGCATGAAGTAAATAGCCTGTGGACAAAGCCTGATGACTTAATGTGAACAGTCACCAACCGCCAAAATCTAGACAGATGGAATACATCCCAAATTGGGGTGCATAGCAAGGTGGAGGTCAACCACCGACCAATTCAATGAAGAAAAAACAAAAAGCCAGCACCAAATGTGCACTTCAGCACTAAACATTCCAAACTGTACTTATTATAAAAATTTTTGAGATTTTTGGCAAAAAATTGCAATTTCTTGAGCTGCCTCGCCACGTCACGGCAAATCTCATTTGAGGCAGTCCTACACTAAAATATTTTTATAAAATGTGCCATACGGCCTCACATATGAATAGCAGAACTGCTCTCAGCAGCACTCACCTGGTCTATTTCAATCCCGTACCCATGACTGAGTCATGGCTGTGGGCGGGACAGGTCCAAGCAAATGCTGCATGAAGTAAATAGCCTGTGGACAAAGCCTGATGACTTAATGTGAACAGTCACCAACCGCCAAAATCTAGACAGATGGAATACATCCCAAATTGGGGTGCATAGCAAGGTGGAGGTCAACCACCGACCAATTCAATGAAGAAAAAACAAAAAGCCAGCACCAAATGTGCACTTCAGCACTAAACATTCCAAACTGTACTTATTATAAAAATTTTTGAGATTTTTGGCAAAAAATTGCAATTTCTTGAGCTGCCTCGCCACGTCACGGCAAATCTCATTTGAGGCAGTCCTACACTAAAATATTTTTATAAAATGTGCCATACGGCCTCACATATGAATAGCAGAACTGCTCTCAGCAGCACTCATTTTTTTTGAGACCTGTGTTTTCTACAGTACGTGTCACACTGATGTCACAGGGATCCCATCAGTGTGCAGTTCGAGTGATATCCGTGCTGCTGGCAGAAAAGACATGTTGCCATGTGGCACACACGGACATGTGTGTGCTCCACATGGGCACATGGTCTGTGTGAAAACACTTTTCTTCCAGGAGGTGCAAATTTGATGCTGAAATGTCTGCACTATATTTCAGCACCAAATTTACACCTACTGGCAGAAAACTTCTCCGAAACGGCATTAAAACTATTTTTGTGCATTTTTTTTTGCCAAGAGATGCAGATTTGGTGCTGAAATTTTTTACACCCCATTCCTGCACCAAATCTACACTTCCTGGCAAAAAAAAAAATCGCATCACTATCGCATTAAAACGCATAGTGTTTTGATAATTATTTTTTGCCAGGAAGTGTAGATTGTAATATGTTGTAGAAATTTCAGCACCAAATCTGCATCTTTTGGCAAAAAAACAGTTTGAGGTGAGGTTACATAGTTCATTGAGGTCCACTGAGGTCAGGTTACCTACAGTAAAGGTGGGAGATGTGGGAATCTACAGAGGATTTATATTTTGAACATCCTGTTATTCCCATTTTCCACTCCCTTTCCAAGATACATATAAATCAATTTCCACCCCCCCACCCCTCCGAGACCCATAGTTGCGGAACAGGCAGCTTGGGAGAAAAACTCAGTGAGTGGAGGGATCTACATCTGTATTGCAAATATAAAAATGGCTATTTTTGAGTTTATACATTATGTTATACTATAACATATTGATTAACCAGACAGACAAGGTGTACATGGTTACAAAATCTTGTATATACTTAAGGATTTCTGTGTGTTTGTCTTGAATATACAGACAGACACAGTGGCGTAACTAGAGTTGGATGGGCCCTGGTGCAAAGTTTAGACCTGGGCCCCCCCTCCACATACACAGACACTTGGGGTAAGGCATACCTCCCAACTTTTAAAGAAGGAAAAGAAGGACAAAGTTTGCGGCGCGCTATGCGCGCCGCGGCAAATTTTTAGGCCACGCCCCCTAACCACACCCATTTCACAGTCACGCCCATATCCACACCCATTCAGCATGGACACGCAGGCAGCCGGCGGGCCTCCAGCATGGACACGCAGGCAGCCGGCGGGCCTCCAGCATGGACACGCAGGCAGCCGGCGGGCCTCCAGCATGGACACGCAGGCAGCCGGCGGGCCTCCAGCATGGACACGCAGGCAGCCGGCGGGCCTCCAGCATGGACACGCAGGCAGCCGGCGGGCCTCCAGCATGGACACGCAGGCAGCCGGCGGGCCTCCAGCATGGACACGCAGGCAGCCGGCGGGCCTCCAGCATGGACACGCAGGCAGCCGGCGGGCCTCCAGCATGGACACGCAGGCAGCCGGCGGGCCTCCAGCATGGACACGCAGGGAGCCACAGTGAGGCGGCCGGTCGCCCACACAGTGAGGTGGCCGGTCGCCTTCACAGACAGGCGGCAGGGGGGCGCCCGCACAGACAGGCGGCAGGGGGGCGCCCGCACAGACAGGCGGCAGGGGGGCGCCCGCACAGACAGGCGGCCGGGGGGCGCCCACACAGACAGGCAGCCGGGGGGCGCCCGCACAGACAGGCGGCCGGGGGGCGCCCGCACAGAAAGGCGGCCGGCCGACCGCACAGACAGGCGGCCGGCCGACCGCACAGAGAGGCTCCGGCCGGGGGTGAGGGGGGGGAGGGAGGGAAATCAGCGCTGGGGAGATTTTACTGTACCAGCAGCAGCACAGGCAGCGCTCCTCTCTGTTATGCCACGTCTACTGGGATGGTAGGAGGGAAAAGCAGGGAGGCGGAGAGAGAGTGGGTGGGCGGAG
Source organism: Anomaloglossus baeobatrachus (assembly GCF_048569485.1). NCBI lineage: Eukaryota > Metazoa > Chordata > Amphibia > Anura > Aromobatidae > Anomaloglossus > Anomaloglossus baeobatrachus. The sequence goes on from NC_134354.1 coordinate 145,610,001, forward strand.
CCCGGGAGCCGGCCGTCCCGATCGTGGCAACGGGACAAACAACGTAAAGCGTGAAAGTCCCGCTGTATCCGGGACGGTTGGGAGGTATGGGGTAAGGGATAATGACACTGACACTCGGGGTACAGGATAATGACGCTGACACTTGGCTCTCACCCACAGCACCCTGAAATCCCTCTATCAGCACCCAGCTTTCCTATGTTCTGATATTTATCTTGTCCTCAGCACCCAGCTTTCCCATATCAGAGCATGAGAAAGCTGGGTGCTGAGAGATGTATATCAGAACATGGGAAAGCTGGGTGCTGAGAGATGTATATCAGAACATGGGAAAGTTGGCTGCTGAGGGAAAGAGCCTTTTTCCCTCAGCACAAAACATTTCCATCCCATACTTGTATCTTTGTCCCCCCTGTATAAAGTTCTCAAAATACTATAACAGCCCCCGCATAGCCTTCCAAATAATTGTATAAAGGGTCTCACATAACCCTTCATATATTAGAATGCAGATACATAGCCCTCCATATATTATAATGCACCCCCATAATCCTCCATGTATAAAGTAGCCCTTCAATTATAATGCATTTCCCATAGTTCTCCATGTATTAAAATTCACCCCATAGTTCTCCATATATTATACTGCACCACATAGTCCTCCATGTTTTATAATGCACTTCCATAGTCCATGTATAAGGTAGCCTCCATAGTACTCCATATATTATAATGCAGCCCCCATAGTCCTATATGTATTATAATCCAGCCCCATCAATTTTCATATTGTATTATGCAGCCCCATACTCCTCCATGTATAATGTACCCCTAGTTCATGTATAAGGTGTCCTTCATGTTTTTTATGCAGTCCCATAGACCTCCATGTGTCATGCAGCCAGCCACCCCAGGGCCTCCATGTGTAATGCAGCCAGGCCCCTCCAGGGCCTCCATGTGTCATGCAGCCAGGCCCTCAGGCCTCCATGTCATGCAGCCAGGACCCTCCAGGCATCCATGTGTAATGCAGCCAGGCCCCTCCAGGCCTCCATGTGTCATGCAGCCAGGCCCCTCCAGGCCTCCATGTGTCATGCAGCCAGGCCCCTCCAGGCCTCCATGTGTCATGCAGCCAGGCCCCTCCAGGCCTCCATGTGTCATGCAGCCAGGCCCCTCCAGGCCTCCATGTGTCATGCAGCCAGGCCCCTCCAGGCCTCCATGTGTCATGCAGCCAGCCACCCCAGGGCCTCCATGTGTCATGCAGCCAGCCACCCCAGGCCCTCCATGTGTCATGCAGCCAGCCACCCCAGGGCCTCCATGTGTCATGCAGCCAGCCACCCCAGGCCCTCCATGTGTCATGCAGCCAGGCCCCCAGGCCTCCATGTCATGCAGCCAGGACCCTCCAGGCCTCCATGTGTCATGCAGCCAGGCCCCTCCAGGCCTCCATGTGTCATGCAGCCAGGCCCCTCCAGGCCTCCATGTGTCATGCAGCCAGGCCCCTCCAGGCCTCCATGTGTCATGCAGCCAGCCACCCCAGGGCCTCCATGTGTCATGCAGCCAGCCACCCCAGGCCCTCCATGTGTCATGCAGCCAGGCCCCCAGGCCTCCATGTCATGCAGCCAGGACCCTCCAGGCCTCCATGTCATGCAGCCAGGCCCCTCCAGGCCTCCATGTGTCATGCAGCAAGGCCCCTCCAGGCCTCCATGTGTCATGCAGCAAGGCCCCTCCAGGCCTCCATGTGTCATGCAGCAAGGCCCCTCCAGGCCTCCATGTGTCATGGAGCCAGCAAAATAAAAAAACAAGTACCTCTCTTCTCCTTTTGACCCCTGCAACCACGGTAGTTATGACCCTGCCCCCATATGTCACACACACTGCTCCCCATACAGCCTGCACCCCCCATATCACACACACTACACCCCCATATGTCACACACCCTGCCCCACATATCTCACCCTGCCTGTACCCCAACTTACCCCTCTCAAACACTCTGCACCCCTTCACATCCTTCTGTCACAGTCTGCAGCCCTCATATGCCACTCACCCTGCACTCCCCTCCCCCTCGTGCCCCCTCTTTTCTCATTACCAGTCATCATGTGTCCATGTCTCCTTCAGGAATCCGTATCTTCTGATGCTTTCTGCCCGGCCTCCTGTGTCTCCTCCCACACAGTCACATGGGCATGACATCATCGCAGGTCCTGGAAGGATGGATTCCGTCTGCTGTGCAGGAGCGCTTCTGCTCTGCCGCAGCTCAGAAACGCCTGGTGGGTCTCTCCAGGCTGACACCGGGCCCCCTGACTCACAGGCCGGCCCCCTGACTCACAGGCCGGCCCCCTGGCGGTCGCGTAGTCGGCCACTACACAGCGCATCTCCTCTGTTACAGAGAGGAGCCGGCTGTGCAGAGCGGCTGCCGGGCCCCTAAAACCCTGCGGGCCCGGTCGCAGTGGCGACCGCTGCGACCGCGGTCGTTACGCCCCTGGACAGACAATATACCATTGTAACAGAAACCTTATGATTTTCCTACATCACATATCTGATGGTTTTGTGTGTTTGCTATCCATTGAAATAGAAACTCTGATTTACTTTAGTTCAACAATCTGATGTTTTATGTGTTTGCTATATACACAGACAGACAATATATCCATTTACCTAGCTCAAATACCTGATGTGTATTCTTGGGAGATTTGAATGTCTGTGGGTTTATTACCCCATTGCCTGATGTGTGGTGTATCTCTGTTTCATCTATGCCCAATGACTGGCCATCAAAGGGCATGGATCAATAAAACTACAACACATTAACTTTAAGGCTTGTAATATTGTTCAAGCCTTTTTAAGATCAGCTGAAGTATAGCACAGACAGAAGCTCGTGTTACCTGTACCGAGATGTCCGGTCAGTGTTGGGATGTCCAGGAGTTCTCTGTCTATGTCATGCTTCTCTGACTTCCAGACAGATGATGTCCAAAGCTCCTTGGTGATGTAAGTATATTTAACTGTACTTAACCTTTGTATGTTCAATATACAAAAGTGTACGCAATATCATACTTTTCCTTTAAGTTTGTATTTCACATTAACCTTTATAATAAAATTACTTATTTGCCTTCTTTAAAGCCGTATCTGAACCTTAGTGTTAAAAATATAGCAAAACAACATCTACAACCACTTGTCTTGCAGCTTCTTGGGTATTTGAAAGATACCAGACATGTCTTATTTTCTTTAGTTTCAGTAAAGTTTGAAAATTCTTGTGCATGGCTGTCATGTGATGTTATTGGGTTATATCCATCCATCCCATTTGGCTTTGTTATATTTAGCCCGACATTTGTCTCTGTATAGTAGGTACTCAGCCCCCGTACAAAACCTTTTGTGCATCGTGGTAGAATTTTTTGTTGTATTATAATTATTTCTCTTTCGATGGAAATTTCTTGCAGCGAAGAGGAGCAGCAATGGGGGCAGGTTTTTCCCCCTCCATTGCTTACATTTACATGGCTCAGTGGAAGGAGGAATTTATTTTTACAGACACCAGCCCTTTCTCATCCCATATTAGGTGGTATGGTCATTTTATAGATGACCTGCTACTTATATGGGATGGGTCTACACAAGAGATGGATGATTTTGTTTTTTTATATTAATTCCAATGTGATGAATTTAAATTTCACGCACAATATTCAGAAACAAGAAATACATTTTTTAGACATTTCTTTATCTTTTGACAGTTCAGGCAAAATATCAGTTTCACCATATAGAAAGGATTTGGCTACAAACTCTACTCTTTTGGCATCTTCTTGCCAGGAAACTCATGCCAATAAAAATATCCCAAAGGGGGAATTCATCTGTATTACCAGAAACACCACGGATGAACAAGTATTAAAACATGAGCTTTCTAAAATGGACAATAGACTGAAACAAAGAGGGTATCCTTTGTGGATGAGACATAGGGGTTCCAAACAGGTTAATAGCATGGAGTTATCACTTATGTTGAAGAAAAGAGTTAAATCTACATCTCATAACTGTGCAGACAGTTTGCCTTTTGTTTCCACATATAGTCTACAATTTAAACGCATTATGGATATAATGAAATCAAAATTTTTCTGCTGTCCATGGTAGGAATGTTGACTCCTGCAAAGTTACAGCTATTGAGAAAGTCCATTTCTTCGTGAAGGGAGGAGACAACAAAGGGTTACTCTTTAACAGGGAATTGTGGTGGATATTTGTTCGGCAAACCAGATCATCTACTGGTGTAATTTTAATGGTTTTTTTTTTAAGGTATTTTTTATTTACTTATAAAAATGTTTTTTTCTTGCAAAAATTATTATTTTTTCTTTATGCAAACATCTTTTGTATCAAATGGTTATCTGATAGACTACCTACCCTAAGAAGCAGGATAGCATAAGAGGTAAAAAAATTTTTTAATTATGCTCATGCAATGAACAAGGATTTCTAGTCCGAAAGATGTTTGCTGCTAACTTTCTTTGATATATCCAAAAGAATTTTACCTGATGCAATTTTCCTTTGTGATAATTTTAATGGTTTTGGAATAATGTTTTTGATTTTTTTATGAAGTTTTTTAGACACTGGATTTGTTTAAAACTAAGCTTTGTCACCTGAGGTGAGGTTACTTAGTTCATTGAGGTCCCCCAAGGGCAGATTACCTGCAGTCAAAGGTGGGGTGGACATGGGAACCTACAGGTGTGTTCGCAACTTACCCGAGTGATGTCACTGCTGATCACTCTCAGTCTCTATCTGAAGTTACAGTGGGTGGTCATGTTCTATTGCCGTTTGCTGTCACTTCAGATATAGCGGAGCCACGATCATCGTGGGACCTCGGACCTTCAGGGGAATTTATGGGGTTACTAAAGGGGTGAAAGAGGGTGGCTTTTGTGTCTTTTGCCACTGCACTAGGGCAATCGGGAAGAACTGAGTAAAATTCCAGGATTGTCACATCTAATTGATGTGGTAATCCTGCTGTAGGCTGCCATTTTTAAGCTGCAGGGTCCCATTAATTATGGGTCTGCCCAGATTGAGAATACCAGCCCCCAGCTGTAGGGCTGCATCTTGGCTGGGTATTAAATTTGGGGGGGGGCACATGCCAGTTTTTATAATTATTTAAATAATTTTTAAAAGAGCTGCATACGGTTCTTCTTATTTTGATACACAGCCAGGAAAAGCGCACACAAGGGAGCTGCACCCTGTATCCTTGGGCTTTATCAGTGCTGCTATCAATAGATGGGGGGACCCTATACCATTTTAATTATTTATTTATTTTACACCACAAAATTATAGTTCCACAGACAGGGTCTGTGATTTCAACTAGTCACAGATGCTGTCCGGGGGCGTGGTCTGACTGCAGCCAATCAGAGATGCTAGTGGGCGGGGAAAGCAGTCAATATGTATGAGGGTTAATGAGGGCAGCCCCAGAAGTACAGCTACGGGAGCAGTTACAGCACCAGGAGCAGTTACAGCTGCGCCGGAGACTCAGTAGGTATGTCCTGCTTTATTCCTTCCTTATTTTCATTATTTTACATCCCTCTATATAATTTTAAAACAAATAAGTTTGGCCTCCCATTGAATTCAATGGGTTTGGTATGTTCACTGATCTGTTCATTGAACAGCTCGGCGAACACCGGGAAGCTCGATAAAGATCGTCAAACTGAAGTTTCAAAAGGTTTGTTTTTCTCTATTAGAAAATAGGATAGCTTTGAATTAGCCCTTAAAATAACTTTTTGGTTAATGTATCATCAGCAAAGAATGTAAAGCAATAATCATTGCCTAGATGCCTCTAATACGCTATCCCTTCTCCAGCAGCTCTTCCTACACTAATTGCAGCTAAGATTGGTATTATTAAAGAATAGAATAGATTTGAATTTGAATTAGCCCTAGAGAGGACATTTGTATAAACAAAACAGCAGCAAGCAATATATAGCAATAATTGCTACCTAAATGCCTCTAATACACTATCCCCTCTCCAGTAGCTTGCCTTATACTAATAGCTGCGAAGCCTGGTACTATTTGATAATAGAATAGATTTGAATTTGCCCTAAAAAGGACTTTTTGTTTAACTTAGCAGCAGCAAGGACTCTAAGGGTGGCTTTACATGCTACGATATCAGTGCCGATATTGCTAGCATGCGCCCCGCCCCCATTGTTTATGCGAAACGGGCATATCGCTGCCCGTCGCGCACAAAACCGCGCACCCACGTCACACATACTTACCTGCATAGCAATGTCGCTGTGACCAGCGTACCGCCTCCTTTCTAAGGGGGCGGTCCGCTCGGCGTCACAGCGATGTCATTGAGCGGCCACCCAATGAAAGCGGAGGGGCGGAGATGAGCGGAACGAACATCCCGCCCACCTCCTTCCTTCCGCATTATGGCCGGCGGCAGGTAGGAGTCACACACTACGAGATCGCTACAGCGACCGGATGTGCGTCACAAATTCCGTGACCTCAACGAGATCGCTGTAGCAAAATCGTAGCGTGTCAAGCCCGCTAAAGGCTAGAATCCCTGCCCACATACCTCTAATACACTATGCCTTCTCCAGCAAATTGCCCTATACTAAATGCAGATAGGAGCAGTATTATTATAAAATAGAATGGATGTTTTATATAGCAGCCGCAATATCTGTAAAACTAGAATCTCTGCCCACATGTTTCTAATACACTATCCCTTCTCCAGCAGCTTCTCCCTACATAAATTGCAGCTAATACCAGCATTATTACAGAGTAAAATAGATGGGAATGAGCTCTGAAAAGGACTTTTGGGTTAATGTAACAGCAGCTAGGAATGTAAGGCAATACTCATTGCCTAGTTGCCTCTAATACACAATCCCTTCTCCATCAGCTCTATCTACACTAAATGCAGCTAAGAGAGGTATTATTACAGAATAGAATACATTTGAATTAACCCTGAAAATTATTTTTGGCTCAACATAACAGCATCAAGGAATTTAAGGAAATAATCACTGCCTAGATGCCTATAATACCCATCCCTTCTCCACCATCTCTCCCTATACTAAATGCAGCTTAGAGCAGCATTATGACAGAATAGAATAGTTTTTTGTGTAGCAGCAGCAAGTTCTTTAAGGGTGAAATTCTTACCAACATGCCTCCAATACATTATCCCTTTGTCACAAGAAGATTTTTGCAGCCATTGCTAACTGTCATGGGGACATCAGGATCTGTGAAAACTACAGATTCTGGCATTGTGCCAGCTACAGTAACTTCTCTGATGTCTGTGAGCAGTTGTGGTATTAATCCTTGTTTTCTTTTAGTTGTTGTCTTCCTGATGTTGCTTTTTTCCATAGTCTTTTACTGTTTATTCCTGTAAGTTTGCAGTGTGTGTGAGTTTTGGATTTCCTTTGTCTGTCTTAATCTGTGCTTCCATTACACTCCTGCCCCTTTCTTCTCAGGGAAGGGGAAGTAGCAGCTTAGCTGGGGTCAGGAGAACATAAAGGCATGGAACTCTGGTGTCCCTACCTTCAGGGGTAATCCGGAGTTCAGGTATAGCCTAGGGTTCCCTAGTGTGAGGAACAGTATAGGAGCCCCTTGTCCCTTGCTATTGTGAAATCACAATGTGATATTCCAGAGGTCAGGGATAGCCTAGGGTCCATAGCATGAGGAACAGTATAGGAGCCCCCTGTCCTTTGATATCCTGCAGTCATATCGTGACAACCTTCTACAGCAGCTGTCCGTATACTAAATGCAGCTAAAAGCAGTATGTTTAGAGAAGACAATAGATTTGAATTAGCCCTGAAAAGCACTTTATGTTAAAGTAGTAGTAGCAAGGTCTGTAAGGCTAGAATCCCTGCCTAAAATCCTCTAATACACTATCCCTTTACCAGCAGCTTGCCCTACACTAAATGCAGATAAGAGCCACACTAATATAGAATATAATAGTTTTTTTGTAGAAGCAGCAAGTTCTGTAAGAGTGGAATCCTTGTCCACATGTCTGTAATACACAACCCTTTGTCCCAAGGAGGTTTTTATCAGGCATTGCCAACTGTCTTGATGGCGTTAAGATCTATGGAAACTATAGATTCTGGCACTCTGCGTACTAACTTCTCTGATGTCTGTTATCAGTGCAAGGCCATGCGGGCATCAAGCCAAAGACTTAAGGCCCAGTCACACTAAACAACTTACCAGCTATCCCAACAACGATACAACCTGATAGGGATCGCTGTCACGCTCCCCGGCTCACCTGCCATGCTCCCCGGCTTCCCTGCCTCGCTCCCCGGCTCCTCTGTCAGGCGTCCCCCGCTCCACAGCCTCCAGCCCCCATCACCTGCGGTCCCCAGGCGGCTCAGTCCCCGCTCCCGGCGCCCGTCGGCAGCTCTGCTCCAGGCCGGCTCCCCTGCCTCCTGTTCACCGCTCCCTGCCCTGGCTTCTGGCACCCGGGCCTCGCGCATGCGGGCGCGCGCGCGGTCATTGACCCTTTCTTAAAGGGCCAGTGTCCTCCAACAGGATATTGAAGGATCAGGTACTGGGTATATAGGGGGATCCTTTCCAAGTGGGCGGGGCCTGTTCTTCGTGTTTTCTAAGCTAGGAGTCAGGTCTCCTTGTGTCTGTGATATACTCACCTATCTCTCTCGTAGAGCCGCTCCTGCCTCGCCAACCGGTCCTGACGATACCCGAACCCCGAACGGTGACGGCCTGCCATCCCGTCAGTTCCTGCCATCTCCGATCCCTGTGGTGACCCGTCTTCTCGCTCCATTGGTTCCGGACTCTGCCTGACGACATCTCGGCCTCCGAACCTGAGCTCCGTCACCCGGACTACCATCAGAAACCCCGTGGTCCCAGGGACTTCTTTACTCCACTCCTCTAAACGGACTGTCCTGCTAGTGCTCCGGCTACCGGGCACCTTGCCCTCGGTGAGGTGTTCAGCCCAGCGGATCCACCTCCTGGGTCTGCCTGTCCACCTGGCCCTAACAGTAAGAACAGGCCATGGATCCCGCCGAAGCACTAGCGGCCTTGCAGCAGGAACTCACACGCCAGCGCGAGACCCAGACCCGCATGCTGAACTTCATGTCTTCTGTGGATATCCGCCTGAACACGCTACAAGCGACGGCCACATCCTTGGCATCTCAGGTTTCCACTGTACAATCCACGGCCACAGCTCCCGTGGCAGCCTCCTCGGATGCTTCCAGACTTCGTTTGGCCTCACCACCCCGGTACGCCGGAGATCCCAAGACCTGCAGGGGATTCCTAAACCAGTGCTTCCTTCATTTCAAGCTGCTTCCGCACTTGTTTGCCTCCGACCAAGCCAAGGTGGCGTTTGTGATGTCCCATCTAGAGGGTGAGGCACTGGCCTGGATGAACCCCTTGTGGGAAAAGGAGGACCCTGTGACTACCAACATCCAGGACTTCCTGCAGGCATTCAGAAACACCTTTGACGAACCTGGACGTGCCTCTGCTTCCGCCTCATCACTCCTCAGGCTACGTCAGGGGACTACGACGGTAGGGCAGTATGCCATCCGCTTCCGCACTTTGGCCTCAGAATTGGGGTGGAACAATGAAGCCCTCACCGCCGCCTTCTGGGAAGGACTCTCCAGCCGTATTAAGGACGAGCTGGCAGGCCGCGATGTTCCTTCCACCCTGGATGCCCTGATCGCACTAGCCACCCACGTGGACCTCAGATTCCAGGAACGATCCAAAGAGGTGTCCCGTGAGAGACGTCCGATACGGCATTCCTCTCCTCCGCAGAAGCCCGCCGTACTTCAGTCAGCATCGTCTGGTGTCTCTGTCCACGAGCCCATGCAGATTGACCGTTTGCGGCAGTCCGAACAACGCCGAGCAGAACGGCTCGCCAAGGGCCTCTGCTTCTACTGCGGAGAGGGCACACACCTTCTAAGCTCCTGTCCAGAGAGGCCGGGAAACTCCAAAGCCTAGGGTTGGTAGGAGAGGCCACCCTAGGTGCTGGGACTCTCTCAGACCCGGTTACGTGGACTGTTCAAGTGACAACGGGAGAGACGCGGTTCACGGCCGATTCCGGGGCAGCAGGCAATTTCATCCAGCAGGCCACGGTGGACAAGTACCAGGTGCCTGTTACTCCACTCGACAAACCCCTCGTGATTGCCTCTGTAGATGGGAGACCCCTCTCTGACACCATCTCGTGGATCACCAAGCCGGTGGAACTACGTATCGGTGCCCTGCACACTGAGAACATCGCTCTCTACGTCCTCCCACACATGTCCCATCAAATCCTGCTGGGACTCCCCTGGTTACGGACACACGAACCGTCAGTCAGCTGGGGTACTGGTGAAATCACCCGATGGGGCTCCTCTTGCCACGAGAATTGTCTGAAGACTATACAGCCCATCCGACGACCTCCGGTTCCGGAGTCCCTACCGGGACTGCCCTCGGCCTATTGGTCCTTCGCGGACGTCTTTGATAAAAAGGAATCAGAGGTACTTCCGCCACATCGTCCTTATGACTGTGCCATCAACCTACTCCCGGGAACTACACCACCTCGAGGACGGATATATCCGCTGTCTCCTGCTGAAACAAGGGCCATGTCTGCCTACATCACGGAGAACCTGGCAAGGGGATTCATTCGGAGGTCCTCCTCTCCTGCGGGAGCAGGCTTCTTCTTCGTTAAGAAGAAAGAGGGCGATTTACGCCCATGCATTGACTACCGGGGATTGAACCAAATCACCGTGAAAAATAAATACCCCCTGCCGCTCATCCCCGAATTGTTTGATCGGCTTAGAGGAGCTCGTGTGTTTACCAAGTTGGATCTTCGGGGTGCCTACAACCTGGTCCGCATCCGCTCTGGGGACGAATGGAAGACCGCATTCAATACTCGCGATGGGCACTATGAATACTGTGATGCCCTTCGGCCTCTGTAACGCACCAGCAGTGTTTCAGGAATTGGTGAACGACGTGTTCCGGGACCTTCTCTACGTCTGTGTGGTGGTGTATCTTGACGATATCCTGGTCTTCTCTCCGGACCTCCAGACCCACAGAGAGAACGTGCAGCTGGTACTACAAAGACTGAGGGAGAATCGCCTGTACGCCAAGTACGAGAAGTGTGTATTCGAGCAGTCTTCTCTTCCCTTCTTGGGTTACGTAATCTCCGATACCGGTCTGCAGATGGACCCGGAGAAGGTCTCTTCCATTCTCAACTGGCCCCCTCCTTCCGGACTGAAGGCAATCCAACGCTTTCTGGGATTCGCAAACTATTATCGTCAGTTCATCCCTCACTTCTCTGCTCTGACTGCACCTCTCTCCGCCTTGACCAAGAAGGGGGCTAATCCAAAGGACTGGTCACCTGCGGCCGACGCCGCGTTTGGCTCCCTGAAACAGGCATTTGCTTTTTCCCCTGTGCTCCACCATCCTGAGTTAAACCGACAGTTCACCTTGGAGGTGGATGCCTCCTCTTCGGGAGCCGGAGCAGTGCTCATTCAGAAGTCCTCCTCCGGGAAGATGGTTACTTGCGGTTTCTTCTCCAAGAGCTTCTAAGCGCCTGAACGCAACTACACCATCGGTGACCGAGAGCTATTGGCAGTCAAACTGGCTCTGGAGGAATGGCGCTACCTTCTGGAGGGAGCAGTGTACCCCGTGATCATTTACACGGACCACAAGAACCTGGAATACCTGCGGTCCGCTCAGCGACTGAACCCACGGCAGGCCAGGTGGTCCTTGTTCTTTGCCAGGTTCAATTTTCAGCTCCATTTTCGACCCGCGGACAAGAATGTACGAGCAGATGCTTTGTCCAGGTCATTCATGCCCATGGAGCAGGAGGAGGAGACATCCCAGCCCATCATCTGTCCTAGTAAGATCATTCCGGTGGCTCCTGTCACCCTGGCCCAGATACCGCCTGGGAAGACCTATGTCTCTGAGACTGACAGGCAAAAAGTGGGGCCATGCCTCGAAAATAGCCGGCCATGCTGGTCAGAAGAGAACATGGAGTACAATTGTACGTCACTACTGGTGGCCATCCCTTCGCACGGACGTCGCTTCTTTTGTCTCAGCCTGCTCCTCTTGTGCCAGGAACAAGACGCCCAAACACCTGCCATATGGTCGTCTTCTGCCTCTGCCTATACCCTCCGTTCCGTGGCAACACATTGCGATGGATTTTATTACGGACTTTCCCCTGTCCTCCGGACACACAGTCATATGGGTCGTGGTGGATCGGTTCTCCAAAATGGCTCATTTCGTCCCTATGGCTGGACTGCCCTCTGCCCAGGAACTTGCTGACGCTTACATACAGCACATCTTCCGGTTGCATGGCTTTCCATCACACATTGTGTCCGACAGAGGGACTCAGTTTACCTCCCGCTTCTGGAGGGCTCTCTGCAAACATCTGGGAGTGACTCTGGACTTTTCTTCAGCCTACCATCCTGAGTCGAACGGCCAAGTGGAACGAGTCAATCAGATCTTGACCTCCTTCTTACGTAACTACGTTAACGCCCATCACGACGACTGGTCCACGCTTCTTCCTTGGGCTGAATTCTCCCATAACCACCACGTCAGTGAGTCCTCCTCCAGCTCTCCCTTCCATGTCGTTTACGGTCTTCAGCCTTCCGTCCCATTACCTGTATCCTCTTCCTCGGATGTCCCTGCTGCTGATGCTGTAGTCCGTGACTTTTCTACAATTTGGGACTCTGTCAAGACGTCCCTTGGACGTGCTTCCCTGCGGATGAAGAGACACGCAGACAAGAGGCGTCTGGATCCCCCGTGTTTCTCTCCAGGAGATCTGGTCTGGCTTGCTTCCAAGTACGTCCGATTGAAGCTACCATCATACAAGCTGGGTCCTCGCTACATCGGGCCGTTTAAAGTCCTCAGCAAAATAAATGAGGTCTCCTACAAGCTGCAGCTCCCGGCCACGATGAGAATACCCAACTCCTTCCACGTCTCCCTGCTCAAGCCGGTTGTCCTTGGTCCCTTCTCCGCTGCTGTCAGTTCTGCTCCTCCTCCTATTGCTGATGATGACATCTATGCGGTAAGGGATATCGTGGCCATGAAAACCGTACGAGGCCGACAGTTCTTCCTGGTGGACTGGGCAGGGTATGGTCCTGAGGATAGGTCCTGGGAACCCCGGGAGAATGTGGGTACTCCTCTGATACGTGCCTTCCTGTCCCGGTTGCGGGGAGGGGGGCATGGGGGTGGGGTACTGTCACGCTCCCCGGGTCCCCTGCCTTGCTTCCCGGCTCCCCTGCCTCGCTCCCCGGCTCACCTGCCATGCTCCCCGGCTTCCCTGCCTCGCTCCCTGGCTCCTCTGTCAGGCGTCCCCCGCTCCACAGCCTCCAGCCCCCATCACCTGCGGTCCCCAGGCGGCTCGGTCCCCGCTCCCGGCGCCCGTCGGCAGCTCTGCTCCAGGCCGGCTCTTCTGCCTCCTGTTCACTGCTCCCTGCCCTGGCTTCTGGCACCCGGGCCTCGCGCATGCGCATTAGGGCGCGCGCGCGGTCATTGACCCTTTCTTAAAGGGCCAGTGTCCTCCAACAGGATATTGAAGGATCAGGTACTGGGTATATAGGGGGATCCTTTCCAAGTGGGCGGGGCCTGTTCTTCGTGTTTTCTAAGCTAGGAGTCAGGTCTCCTTGTGTCTGTGATATACTCACCTATCTCTCTCGTAGAGCCGCTCCTGCCTCGCCAACCGGTCCTGACGATACCCGAACCCCGAACGGTGACGGCCTGCCATCCCGTCAGTTCCTGCCATCTCCGATCCCTGTGGTGACCCGTCTTCTCGCTCCATTGGTTCCGGACTCTGCCTGACGACATCTCGGCCTCCGAACCTGAGCTCCGTCACCCGGACTACCATCAGAGACCCCGTGGTCCCAGGGACTTCTTTACTCCACTCCTCTAAACGGACAGTCCTGCTAGTGCTCCGGCTACCGGGCATCTTGCCCTCGGTGAGGTGTTCAGCCCAGCGGATCCACCTCCTGGGTCTGCCCGTCCACCTGGCCCTAACAATCGCTGGTAAGTTGCTAGGAGGTCGCTGGTGAGATGTCACACTAAGCGACGCTCCAGCGATCCCACCAGCAACCTGACCTGGCAGGGATCGCTGGAGCGTCACTACATGGGTTGCCGGTGAGCTGTCACACAGGCAGATCTCACCAGCGACCAGTGACCAGCCCCCAGCCAGCAGCGACGCGTGGAAGCATGCTGCGCTTGGTAACTAAGGTAAATATCGGGTAACCAACCCGATATTTACCTTGGTTACCAGCGCACACCGCTTAGCGCTGGCTCCCAGCACTCCTAGCCACAGCACACATCGGGTTAATTACCCGATGTGTACTCTGGCTATGTGTGCAGAGAGCAGGGAGCTGGCACTGACAGCGTGAGAACGGCGGACGCTGGTAATAAAGGTAAACCTCAGGTAACCAAGGTAAGGGCTTCTTGGTTACCCAATGTTTACCGTGGTTACCAGCATCCGGAGAAGCCGGCTCCCTGCACATTCAGTTGTTGCTCTCTCGCTGTCACACACAGCGATGTGTGCTTCACAGCGGGAGAGCAACAACTAAAAAATGGTCCAGGACATTCAGCAACAACCAGCGACCTCACAGCAGGGGCCAGGTTGTTGCTGGATGTCACACAAAGCGACATCACTAGCAACATCGCTGCTATGTCACAAAAGTCGTTCCTTAGCAGCGATGTTGCTAGCGATGTTGCTTAGTGTGACGTGGCCTTTAGGCAGGGTAGCTTGTTAGTGTCTTTGGTCACATACTAATGGGGAGCTAGTCGCATTCACTACTCTCCTATTTGTGCTGGCTGGACTACTCCATTAATGCCAGCTATAGCTTATCTATACTTAAAACAACACTCGTGGAGCAATATATACTCCACAAAAAACGGAGATTTCAATATAGTAGAATTTATTTATTAGGTAAATATTAAAAATATACATATAAAAAAATAAATGAGTATGATAAATAATTGTGCCTCAACAGGAGGGACGATTTATCAGCATAAATATTAGGATTATAAGAGGCACAAGAGTAAATAGAACCAAGGTATTTGATACAAATGGAATATATTATTGTCTGAAAAAGATTCTAAAAAAAAATTAAAAAATAGTGAAACTGTGTTTAAAAAATAAATATTATCTAGATGCAAAATTTATATAAATAGAAAGTGACATATAGTATCAGTTTCTAAATCATGTGGATTTAATGAAGAAAAGATAAGTTGCAACATAGAAAACCTAATGTGATCCAATGCAACAAGTGTATTCAGCAAGTTCTATGAGGTATCTACGTTACAAAGTGCTGACTGCTAAACAGTGACTAGTGAAATAAAGTGCTTCGAGTATAAGGTGCAATAATGATTGCTAAGGGCAGACAATAATGCATCCAAATAAAATTCATTAACCGATGAGGTAAAGTGCTAACGTGCCAGTAAACAATAATTACCTGATGTATAGGGCTGTATCATTCCTTTACCCCGACGTATGTTTCAATGTATTTTTCCTCAGGGGGCGTCCCCTGACATTTGGGGCAGAGATTTGAACATGGCACAAGGAATCGTAATGGAGTGCGAAGTGTGCGTGCACTCCAATGCTCAATTGCACACCGAGCAGTACTGCCTATGCTCGCTTATCAGCACTGACCACTCTTGTTCCAACAGCCAGTGTTGCTATGGTTCTAATGGAGGTTACATTGTTTTCAGGATTACTGCACCTTTTTCTACAACATTTCCCCACTGCCTTTGAAGGGCACGGTAACAACTAAAACAGTAAAGTGAGACTGATGACTCAAAGTTTCATAATAACCTTTGAGAGAGGTCGCTAATAAAACAATCTAAGTCTACAATCAACATCAGGAGCTTTGCCTTTTCCACATGTGGCATATGGTGGCTTATATACAGGAGACATTCCAAGTTGCTGTCTGCACGCTCATCTCAGCTATTCAAGGTGCCTGTCTGTCAACTCGATTTCGTTCATTGTCATGCCATGATGTGAAATATGATTCAAAGAACATTAGTGTCTGCTATTGTCACGTGTGTGTCACGCTTCACAGACAGTCCTAAGCACTCATCCCATTTTTTCCCTACCTAGGACCAAGTTCAGGTTCAGCCAGGGTCAAATACCCTGCACGGTATGGAACCTATCTGGGGTGGTGAGAGAAGCCAGGCTCTAGTGTGACGCCCTGGCAAAACCAGGTAGTCACAGGTAGGCCCCTGCACAACACCCTTCCCTCACTTAGTAAACACACAGCCGACCTGAAACCTTAGTCACCCCCCTTAGGAAAAGATAGACACACCAGTGGGTGGGACCAGGCAGTTGGACACGCCCACCCAGGGGTCTAGACAGCCCGGGGTTGGAAAACAAGCAGTTCTAGTTAGATACGTTTGGAGTTCAAGTTGAGAGGAGTGTGGGCTGGAGCTAGGTGTAGCTCCAGCAGAGGAGGTTAAAGTTGAACGGTGCCAGGGTTGGAGTCCTGGTGCCTTTGGCTAGGTGGCAGACGGTAGTCTCTGTCAGCAGAAGACAGGAAGACGGCTCGGCAGAACCGAGGTGGACCGGGACAGGGTTGTAGCCCGCCGGTACCGACACGGGGAACCGACCCAGAAACCGGAGCACAAAGGGGGTACTCAAACCCTGAAGCCAGGACCAGAAACCAGCGGCCTGGTTAATTAATCCTTTGAGGCCAGGACTAGAGGTCCTGTCCCATCCAAAGTCCCTCATAGAAGACAACAGCCCACCGATATGGATAGGAGGTCACCGCCAGGGCCCATAGATCCCACGGGCCAGCATCTGTGGGCACGGCTCCTTAGGCCACATCCAGCCAGGAGCGGACTCCTGAGTTCCAGACCAGGCAGTCCACCATACACAAAGTCATTGCAGAGGAAAAGGACAGAGATCACCAGCCTGAGTAGGGGAACTTGAATGCAATTGGCCGTGGCGGCCAGCCACCAGCACCTTGGTTTACCAAAGACTCGTGTGGTTCATTTACTGTGAGTAACCAGAACATTTCCCCTGTTGTTGCTATACCCTGCACAAAGACATTGGGCCCCGAGGCAACTATCCCTACCCATGGAGGGGTTAACATCCAGCTACCACTACATCTCCCCCGGGCGCCCCATAACAGCAGCGGTGGTGTCCCACCTCACCACACACCGTGGGTGGCGTCACGAGCTTAATATGGCCTAGCCCGTACATCTATGCCCCCCTCCCATTTATTTGGCGTGTCCGCGAGACCCCGGGTCCGGAGACCCTCGAGCCACCCCCTTTAGGAGGTCTGGATCCGAGCAGCGGCGGCTGCTGGCATGGGAGCGGCACACCCTCAATAGGTTTTGTCAAGGGTCACCATTTCCCCCTCCCTAGACACTGGGTTCCCCTCCCTTTCACCAATCACTTGGTACTTTCCCGTACCTAGTGTAACAGCTATATGCTGAGTGCATGAGGCTTTTGGGAGTAAATTCCAACAGAGCAAAGCTAGTTGAGGGACAGTTATTGGATGACTAGGATCTGATGGGCGGTCTCAGAGGCCCACATGGTTTGTATAGTAGATTTAGGGCTTCAGAATTAGTCGTTGAGTAAAGACTTTCTGATTTTGTTTTTAGCTCTCAATCATTGTCCCAAACAAAATCAAATCTATTAGGAATTATCATGCTTTTAAAGGTTTGAAGCAGGTAAAAAATATTCAAATTCTATATTACATTGGAGAATGCCACTGCAAAGACAAGCTTTGGAGATGTAAATTTAGGCATGCTGGCAGGGGAGACCCACACTTTATATTGGTTGCAAATATTCTTCTTTGAAATCTGTGTCTGCCCCTGCATAAAACCCTGTAAATGCATTTAATTCAGGTACCGTATTTATTGGACTATAAGACGCACTTTTTCCCCCCAAATGTTGGGGGAAAGTGGGGGGTGTGTCTTATAGTATGAATGTGGCTGCAGGCAATGAGGGTGCTGCGGTGGAGCGAGTCATCGGTGGCACAAGCAGGCTGTAGCAGCCTGCCGTGACCACGAGGGCCCGCTCATTTCATATGCACGCCCATCCTCCCGCCCATCATCTCTCAGCGCTAAAGCCGACACTGACAGGTGGGCGGGATGATGGGCGGGGGTACGTGCATAATTAATAGCCGGCTCGCGTGAACTGGCAACTAAAGCCAGGAGTGATCATGTGTGGCTGTATTTACTGCCCCCTGCACATCATTATCAGCTCGGGGGGCAGTGAATAAGTATACTCACCCGTCACCGTTGTCTACAACAATGCGATCTTCTCTTGTCTGCCGGCCAGCTGATCTGTGTGTAGCCATCACCGTTGTCTGCAACATTGCTCGTCCTCCTGTCTGCCAGCCAGCTGATCTGTGTAGCGAGCGGTGAGCACAGCAATGACGTCATCACTGTGCACACCACTAGTCTCCACACAGGTCAGCTGACAGGCAGACAGGCTCCACACAGATCAGCGGTGCATGGAGTGAGGAAAGGTGAGTAAAAACGTTTAATTTTTTGTGTGCCACAGGATGCAGGCCATATAGTAGGATGGGGGAATATAGCAGGATGGGGGTATTTATCAGGATGGATGGGCGTTTATAGCAGGATGGGGGTATATAGCAGGATGGGGTATATAGCAGAATGCGGCTATATAGCAGGATGAAGGCTATACCAGGATGAGGACATATACCAGGATGGCGGTATATAGCAGGATGGAAGAGGGTATATAGCAGGATAGGGTATATAGCAGGATGAGGGCTATACCAGGATGAGGGCATATACCAGGATGAGGCCATATACCAGGATGGGGGTATATAGCAGCATGGCGGTATATAGCAGGATGGCGGTATATAGCAGGATGGCGGTATATAGCAGAATAAGGGCATATACCAGGATGGCGCTATGTAGCAGGATGAGGGCTATACCAGGATGGCAGTATATACCAGGGTATATAGCAGGATGAGGGCTATACCAGGATGAGGGCATATACCAGGATGAGGGCATATACCAGGATGGGGGTATATAGCAGGATGGGGTATATAGCAGGATGGGGGTATATAGCAGGATGAGGGCTATACTAGGATGAGGGCATATACCAGGATGGCAGTATATAGCAGGATGGGGTATATACCAGGATGAGGGCATAGAGGTATATAGCAGAATGGATGGGGGTATATAGCAGGATAGGGTATATAGCAGGATGGGGGTATATAGCAGGATGAGGGCTATACTAGGATGAGGGCATATACCAGGATGGCAGTATATAGCAGGATGGGGTATATACCAGGATGAGGGCATAGAGGTATATAGCAGAATGGATGGGGGTATATAGCAGGATAGGGTATATAGCAGGATGGGGGTATATAGCAGGATGAGGGCTATACCAGGATGAGGGCATATAGCAGCATGGTGGTATATAGCAGGATGGCGGTATATAGCAGGATGGCGGTATATAGCAGGATAAGGGCATATACCAGGATGGCGCTATGTAGCAGGATGGGGGCTATACCAGGATGGCAGTATATAGCAGGATGAGGGCTATATCAGGATGACGGACATATATATACAAGAATGGGGATCATATACAAGGCAGGAGGATCATTACCAGGATGGGGTACCTTAGTAGAGAATTTGGGGACATTACCCTCAAAACAGTGTCAGCAGCAGATCCTCGCCCCATAATAGTGTGTCATGACCACATTTTTTGCTTACATTTTTATTTTCCTCCTTTAAAACCAGGGTGCGTCTTATGGTCCGATGCGTCTTTAGTCCGAAAAATACGGTATTCAATAACAAATGGAAAGGTAAATCAGGAAAGGTAAATTTAATAAAATAGGGTTGTTTTTTAATTAAAATGTGATCTTTTTCTCTCTATAATCATAAGATGACACCCTGACATTTTAGGGGAATATTTGTTTAGAAAATTGCATAAAAATTATAAGCAGCTAAATTACGGTATATTTTCAATGTCAGTAATGTAATGAGATGACATTTACGATATCATCACTGTGTATCCTCTGGATTGCGAATGTCAGTTTCACATTCATATTTTACTTAAACTGTCTTTGCCATGTACTTTAAGCCTGACATCAACGATCATCTTGTCAAGATAATTTAATGGCTGCACCTGAAATAGAACGGCCCCACAAAATGATGTTCTAAAATAAACATGAATCATTGAGATTTAAAAAGTTGAAAAACAAACCTGACAATCAATGTATTATAGGAAGTAACAATTACTTAAATCAATATGATGTGTATTAATATGTAACTGCAGGTATGGAAGTAACCATTATCAGATAGAGCAAGTGGTACTGAGACAAGGATGGAGCTAAGGGTTACATTCAACTTATATGATTCTGTTACATTCAACTGATGATATGATTCTGTTCTCTTTTGGTTACTCATAAAGATTGCAACATGTAGTTTTATATTTCTTCGTGGTCTACTTTGTATCAGTTATAGATTGTATTACTGTAGGTTCATCTTGTATAAGACGAAAAAAGGCATTTATTGCTAATGGACACAAGTCTACTAGATTTTTAAATACTGTCCCAAGAAATTGTAGTTGTTTACAGCTTGATGGATTTTTTGGGGTAAATTTAGATAATAGATATTTGCATAAAATTATTTTTCAACACATTGGCATCACGTGAACAAATTGGGTCATCCAGCATTAAAGGAATCTATCAGCAGATTTTTACTATGTAATCCAATAGACGCATAAGGGACAAAGTTTCTAGTGAAATGTCATGGCTTGATTTGGGAAATTGATCCTGTAGTTTCATGATTGCTTCCTCTGTCTGCTGGGCTGTTTTTGCCTTTTCTTCCCTGTCATAATGCTGATGTTTCATATGGTTTTTGTTTTGTTTTCTTAGTTTGCTTCACTTCAGGTGTTTCTCACTTTCCTGTTATTGTTTGCCTATCACATTTTGGGTTGAGTTATATATATTAACCTCTCATTGCACTTCCTTGCTGGCTATATCTCTATTTTGGCTTGTTTCTGGAAGTTTCAACCCTTCAGCTTAGGGGCTTACATTTGAAGTAAACGCCAGTTGAGTACATGGTGTCAGTGGGTATGTTTTCTTTCCAAGCCCCTAATCCACTCACCTTATTTTCACTTGTTTCAGTTTATCTCATGCTGGGTTTCTGTTTGTTCCTATACACCTTCCTGTCTCATTGTAGTCAGTGTGTGGAACACAATCCTGTCCTTTTAGTAGTATTTGAGTAGCTGTACCCACCCATCCCTTATTCCAGCCTCATCTTCATGGTAAACTGCCTGCATGCACATAATCTGGTGTAAAGAATTGGTGCTTAGACCTAGCAGGAGCCCTGTCTTATACCAAGACCTGTACTCAGGCTATGCAGTGTGTCCAGAATGCTTGTTGACCATGAGATTAGTGTTGTTCAATTCTTCCTTTAAATTTATAGAAGTCAATGAAACTAGATCTGGTGCACAGTTTTTAGGTTGCATTTTTCAGATGACAGATTTTCAGCTAAAGTCTTCATAGTCTCCTAAGCCTGGCTGAGTTTTAGACTACCCAAGCTGCTCTTCCTTAATGTCCTCCTTCTTGCTCCATAGATGAGCTAAGTTGGAAGCTTCCCTATGTGTCATGATTCACTCCTGGCTCAGCTGCAGCTGAGCCTTTTTTTTAGTTTCACTTCTGATACAGGTCACTTTAGGGGTTAATCCTTCCTGCCTCGTTCTGGAGGTCAGGCTACTTTATTAGGGCACTGTTTCTCTGGGACTACGCCAGTGATATTTCTGGCTCTGCTGTGTTCTGCTCATGAGTGACCTGTTGTCTTCCCTGCCCCCGCCGACCTCCATGTTCACCTGACCTGCTGTTAACCTTCTCTGTTCTCTGTTTCCTTCTTGTCAGTGTCTCTCCCGCTGTCTCCCTTCAGCTCCCTGCTCGTCTGTCTCCCTGTTCGTTACTCATCTGTTTACTTGATTCTGTTCTTGCATTCCTAGTCTCCCTCGCTTCTGAGTTCTGATTTCCCGGCTACTGACTGTTTGCTTCCCTCTGACTACGTTTAAACTTTGCCCCTGTGTATTTACAAGACCTCATGTTGTAATAAGGCTTTCTGATGATTCTACTGCCATCTGGTGGGCTTGACTAATATTACCTCTGCTAGGGAATTCTCTGCTCATACGTTTTCTCCACTCTAACGTCCCCTAGTGGTAGCTAACTACCTTCTCAAGTAGTTTCAGGATTCCTCTCTGTCCCACATTACTGCGCTGTACTGCTATTGTACATCTTAGAGTACAGCGTAACACTATGTCTGCATTTCAGAGTGGCTCTGCTTGCTATTTCTCTGATTGGTCAGTTAATCTGATTGGGATGATGAAAGGAAACAATGGCATTGCCATTGAAGAACCACTGATCCAAGGATGGTGATATGGTGATTTACAAATGCGTTTCTGAGAATCAATCTTTTTCATCAGTACAAAAAAAATCATGTCTGACATGATTTTCTATATGGAGAGAAGATATGCACACCAGTGACTATGTAAGGGGAATATATGAAAAGCAGAAACTGCTGTGTGAATACTGACATGAAAAATCCAATAACTATATGTAAGAATGAAGGTATGAAAAATGGAATCTGCATTACTGCCATAAACATATGAATAAAGAGAAATTTAGCTATTGAATTGATCAATGCAACAGAGCCCCAATACTACGCCAAAGTATTTCTCTACCCAAGCCAGTCCACATTATACACATATATAGCCTGGGTCTCAGCTGTCCATACACGGTAAGTTTTTTAACTGCATGAGAGGACACACACAAGCTAGGGACCCCAACGTAGAGAAATACTTTGGCGTAGTGTTGGGGCTCTATTGCATTGATCAATTCAATAGCCAAATTTCTCTTTATTCATATGTTCATGGCAGTAATGCAGATTCCATTTTTCATACCTTCATTCTTACATATAGCTATTGGATTTTTCATGGCAGTATTCACACAGCAGTTTCTGCTATTTCATGTATTCCCCTTACATAGTCACTGGTGTGTTACCTTCTCTCCATATAGTGTAGATTTTTTAGGTTTCTTGCACCCAGTTCAGATCAGTATGGTGCTCCAGACGTTATTTTTGATTAATTGACATGATTTTCTGTCCGAAAAGGAGGAAGGAGATTGATTCTCAGAAACGCATTTAAAAAAAATGACCACTTCACCGTCCTTGGATCAGTGGTTCTTCAATGGCAGTGCAGTTTTTCCCTTTCAGATCATCTTCTCCAGGGGTGCTGCAACAACCGTTTACACTGTGTTCCAAATTATTATGCAAAAAGAGTTTAGGAGTAATAAGGTTAGAAATGTTTTGTTTGTCATTTAAACTCATTGATGGTAATGTGTGTCAGGGCTCTTTATATCACTGAAAGCAATTGCAGATACCTGTTCAAATTAGTTTGGCAGGCGTGACCAAATAAAGGAAAGACTACTTAAAAAGGCTGTTCCACATTATTAAGCAGCCTACATTTTTTGCCCAAATTGGGAAAGAAAAAGGATGTGACGGCTGCTGAGAAGCAACAAATTGTGGAGTATTTAGGTCAAGGCATGACTACAATCAACATTGCCAAGACACTTCATCGTGATCATCGCACAATCAAGAAGTATGTAGCTGATTCACAGCACACACGTGTGCGTGCTGATAAGGAGAAGTTGAGGACTCTTTCCAACAGGCAATTGCATCAGGTTAAAAGAGCAGCTGCTAAAATGCCTTGTCATAGCAGCAGACAAGTTGTTGAAGCTGCTGGTGCCTCCAACGTCCCCCGAACAACAAGATGCAGGGTCCTTTAGAGATTTGCAGCTGTGCGTAAGCCATCCTGTCAACCACCTCTATCCACTGTACACAAGCAGAAACGGCTCCAGTGGACCAAACGATACATGAAGACTGACTTCCAAACTGTTTTGTTCACCAATGAGTGCCGTGCAACGCTCGATGGTCCAGATGGATGGAGTGGAGGATGGCTGGTTGATGGACACCCCATGAAAACCAGGCTAAAGCGCCAACAAGGAGGAGGTGGAGTAATGTTTTGGGCTGGAATCATGGGGAGAGAGATTGTCGGCCCTTTAAGGATCCCAGAAGGGGTAAAGATGAACTCCATAATCTATGTGGAGTTTCTAAAACAGCACTTCCTGCCATGGTTCAGGAGGAAGAATCGTGCATTCCGCAGCAAGATCCTTTTCATGCATGATAATGCACTGTCTTATGCTGCAAATAACACATCTGCATCTCTGGCTGCTATGGGCATAAAAGAGGACAAACTTATAGTGGGGCCACCATCTTCCCCTGACCTTAACCCCATTGAGAACCTCTGGAGCATCATCAAAAGGAGTGTCTATGATGGCGGGAGGCAGTTCACATCTAAGCAACAGCTCTGGGAGGGTATTCTGTCCACATGCAAAACAATTGAAGCACAAACCATCCAAAAACTGACAAATTCAATGGACGAGAGAGTTCAGAATCTTCTTTCAAACAAGGGGTCCTATGTGCAAATGTAACATCACCTAGAATTAAGTTTTGACTTGAAAACTGTTTGATTTCATTTTGTAATAAGCTGATGCTTATAATTTCACAATTGACCATTTTGTTTTTCAAAATAAAAATAAAAAGGTTGAAAACTCTACTGTGCATAATAATTTGGAACATGCATTTTGAGTGTATTTTGAGTGTTTATTATTTTTAAAAATATACTGTTTTCATAGGCAGTTTGATCAAAAACATTTCAATTATACTCGAATAGTAGATGACTGGAAAATAACAAAGACTGCAATTCATAAAGTTAATTTAGGAAAATATGAAAAAATATTTTTTGCATAATAATTTGGAACACAGTGTATATACGTTAATAGTAGTTGTGACTCTCACATCTACTCAAGTTAAGCCCTACAACTAGAGATGAGCGAGCCTTACAACTAGAGATGAGCGAACTTCAGGTTTGGTGCTCGGTATTCGTACAAAACATAAACACTGACTTTTCCCAAAAAACTGAGTTTGGGTTCAGAGTTTGGCAGCATTTCATATGCAATCCACTCAGGCAAGCTTCTCTGTTCTCGGATACGCTTGGTGCTTGACCCAGTGCAAGCTGCTTAAAGTGTTTGAATGGCTTGCACTAGGGGTAACAAAAGCGTGATGAAATGTAGTGTGCGCTAAGCAAAAAAAAAAAAGGGAAATACCTCACCCTCCTCTGGAACTATTCTGTTTACGACTTGCTGCATGAGGGTGGACACCTGAACTGCCCTATTAGTGACTTTTGTTGGGGTTCAGGTGAAGTCCAGATCCCAAACCGAACTTTATCTAAAGTCTGGCTGAATCCGCTAAACCGAACTTCTCATGGTTAAATTTGGTTCGTGTTCATCGACTTCACTTCTGTTTGTCGAACAGTTCGATAAACATATCCGAATTCACTGAATTCAATGGGAGGCAAAAACGAAGTTATAGACAACACCTTTATGGGGGCCCAAATGTTGCCAAAACAGCTCAAACCATTTTATATTCCAGCCACACAGTTGTGGCACAGCCATTAATTTCCTAGACTATTAACAAAAAAATTATTGGATGAGTGGCAGGAGTAGGCCTTATGCTCTAAGAACTCTGCCACTACAGAATGATACAACTTGGAAACACATCTTAGAGTTTATACAGTTCCAAAAATTAGAGGCAGGCAGCAGGACAGTGGCATCAATTGCCCCACAGTACCAATAGTGTCTTAGCGCTGCAGTCAAGCATGGGCCATACATGACACAGGCTTTGGCACAGCATGTATAGCTTCAAATCAAGTGTTGGGTGGATGCATGAGTGACAATTGCTCTGAGAACTCTGCCAATACAGACAAGATAAAACTTGGAGAAGCATCTTGGAGTCTCCACATTTCCAAAAATTAGAACCAGACAGCATAACAGTGGCATCAATTGCCCCACAGTACCCATAGTGTGTTTGCACAGCAGTCAGGCATGGGCCATGCACCAGACAGGGCTGGTCGTCACAACTGATGAGGAATCCCGGATCCAAGTGACAAAGATTTTGGGCATCAGTACAGTTGCTTTTCTCCTCTTGAGTCTGGGAATCTTTGTAGCAGACCTCTAATGCACATGGAATAGAATGTGTGAAAAGCTCTGCAGACTCACTCATCTGTGGTTTCCCACAGTCAGTTGGGTGGTTGGAGAGTTGTGATGCAGAGGAAAACAAGAGTCATTGGAGTGGCACGTTTGTGGACAGCACTGTGTGTGAAGTTAAGGTACAGGAAGAGGAGGAAAGGTCATTTGATACAGCGCTTGCCGTCCAGTGTAGTACATGCTTTTTCTTGCCGTCTAAACGTCATACAGCTGTGCAGCTGCCAAAGAAAGGGACTGGAGTAGCCCATCCAGTAATAGAAGTTGTCAGATGTCTTTGGCTAGAAAAAGCCGGTGTTTTGTTCTGAAAAACTTTCAGAAACTTTAGCTTTTACCCCATGTATACCTTGAACACCACGCTTATTCCTCCTTCTACCATGACCTCGGGATTTCCCTTTCATGTTTGATATCTACTTTCCATCTTTTAACACTAGAAGTCCCAGAGAGGGGTCATTTGACATTTCTACCATTGAAACCCTATGGAGCTCGAAATTCCTGGGACTTCTAGTGTTAAAAAGCTGTTTCACAACCGCAGTCCCACAACTGTCAGTCACCTATCAATTAAATTAATAATCATTATGTATATGATTAAATGACAATTTTGACATGGAGCACAGATTTTTTAATATTTAGATAATGAAAAAGCACATTTGTAGCTCCACCACACAATGGACACTATTTAGATAATGGCATGGCACTTTTGAGCTCGACCACAGAAAGGACACTAGATAATGAAATAGCAATTTTTAGCTCCATCACAGAGTGGACACTATTTAGATGATAGAATAGCACTTTTGAGCTCCCCCACAGAATGGCCATTATTTTGATAAAGAAATAACAATTTTCAGCTTCAGCACTAATTTTTTATCATTTAGATAATGAAATAATATTTTAATTCACCACAGATTACACATTATGTAGATAATGAAATACCACTTTTGAGCTCCTCTATAAAATGAACACTATTTAGATAATTAAATAGCAATTTTGAGCTCCATCACAGAATGGCCACTATTTAGATAATGAAATAGCAAATTTTAGCTACACCACAGAATGGAAACTATTTCCATAATGAAAAAGCAATTTTTAGTTCCACTACAGAATGGACGCTAGTTAGATAATGAAATAACATTTTTAGGTCCACCACAGATTGGACACTATTTAGAAAATGAAATAGCAATTTTTAGCTCTAGCACTAATTTTTCGTTATTTACCGTATTTTTCGCTTTATAAGACGCACTTTTGTTCCCCCAAATTTTGGGGGAAAGTAGGGGGTGCGTCTTATAAACCGAATATACGGATTATATATTGCAGGGTCCAGGGGAGGTGGGGGCCGCTCTGCTGGGGGGGCTGGTAGAGGCTTGTGAAGCTGCAAGCGGCAGCGTTTGATCTCCTGCACCTGCTCATATAATATGCACAGCCGCTGTCCACCAGCGTGGTGCTGAAACTGCACCGTGGCGATGGGCTGGGGGAGCTGCACATATTATCTGCCTGTGCTCCCCTTTGATCACACATGCCCCCTCCCCCTGTGTTAGCTATGGCCCCCATGCTGCTGCCCATAGTAAAATAATAAGCTCTTTACTCACCTCCTCCAGCGTGTCTGCCCGGTCTCCCTCCTGCCGCTGTGATCATGCACGCAGAGATATCACTCTGCCGTGCCGATCACATGACCGGCTGAGAACCAGGAAATGCAGGAGGCCGGAGCTCAACCCCGAGGAGGGGTAGACGAGGGAGCATAGCCCTGGAGTGAACCAGGAAATGCAGGGGGCCGGAGCTCAACCCCGAGGAGGGATACACGAGGGAGCACAGCACTGGAGTGAACCAGGAAATGCAGGAGGCCAAAGCTCAACCCCGAGGAGGGGTAAACGAGGGAGCACAGCCCTGGAGTGAACCAGGAAATGCATTAGGCTGGAGCTCAACCCCGAGGAGGGGTACAAGAGGGAGCACAGCCCTGAAGTGAACCAGGAAATGCATTAGGCTGGAGCTCAACCCTGAGGAGGGGTACATGAGGGAGCACAGCCCTGGAGTGAACCAGGAAATGCAGGAGGCCAGAGCTCAACCCCGAGGAGGGGTACACGAGGGAGCACAGCGCTGGAGAAGGTAAGGAAAGAGTTTATTGTACTAAAAGCAGCAGCATGGGGCCATGTGTGCCAGCCACAGGGGGCAGGGTGTGTGCCAGCCACAGGGGGCAGCATGTGTGCCAGCCACAGGGGGCCAGTGTGTGCCAGCCACAGGGGGCCAGTGTGTGCCAGCCACAGGGGGCCAGTGTGTGCCAGCCACAGGGGGCCAGTGTGTGCCAGCCACAGGGGGCAGTGTGTGCCAGCCATAGGGGCCATGTGCCAGCCATAGGGGCCGTGTGCCAGCAATAGGGGACATGTTGCATCACTGGGGGACGTGTGCCAGCACAAGGGGGCTATATTCAATATAAGGTGGCCATATCCAGATTAAGGGGGCTAATTTTAGGATGGGGGGCTATGAGGGACATATACTCTATATGATTTGTTAGACGGACACTGGCATTATAAGACGGACCCCATTTATTAAAACAAAATCTCTATTCCTTCACCAAATTTGGGGGTGCGTCTTATAATCCGGTGCGTCTTATAAAGCAAAAAATACGGTAGATAATGAAATAGCACTTTTGAGCTCCACCACGGAATGGCCACTATTGAGCTAATGATATAGCATTTTTTTGCTTCAATATAGAATGCCCACTATTTAGATAATGAAATATCAATTTTCAGCTCCAGCACTGATTTTTTACAATTTAGATAATTAAATAGCACTTTTGAGCTCCTTCAAATAATGGACACTATTTAGATAATGAAATAGCAATTTTGAGCTTGACCACAGATTGGACACACACTATTTAGATAATGACATAGCAATGTTTAGCTCTAGCACTGATTTTCCACTATTTAGATAATGGAATAGCAGTTTTGAGCTCCTCCACAGAATGGAAACTATTTAGATAATTAAATAACAATTTTGAGCTCCCCCAAAGAATGGCTACTATTGAGCTAATGAAATAGCAATATTTAGTTCCACCATAGAATGGCCACAATTTTGATAATGAAACCGCAAGTTTGAGCTCCACCACAGAACAGCCGCTATTTAGATAATGAAACAGTAATTGTTAGTTCTAACACTGATTTTGCACTACTTAGATAGTGAAGTAGCACTTTTGAATTCCACCACAAAATGGACACTGTTTAGATAATGGAATAGCCGTTTTGAGCTCCACCAAAAAATGGACACTATTTAGATAATGAAATAGCAACTTTCAGCTCCAGCACTGATTTTTTTTTACTATTTAGATAATGGAATAGCACTTTTGAGCTCCACCACAGCATGGACACTGGTTAGATAATGAAATAGCAATTTTGAGTTCCACCACAGAATGGACGCTATTTAGATAATGGAACAGCACTTTCGAGATCCACTACATAATGGACACTATTTAGATAATCAAATAGCAATTTCGATCTTGATGAGAGAATGGTCACTATTTAGATAATGCAAAAGCAAGTTTTAGATCCACCACAGAATGACCACTGTTAAGACCACTGCAATTTTGATCTTGACTAGGGATGGGTGAACCCCCCAATGTTCGGTGTTCGGGAGACTTGCCCGAACATTTTGTAAAGTTCGCGTTCAAGTTCTGATATAATGCGAACTTGCGTCCGAACCCCAAACTTGGAATTTACAGTTATGGGATGGGGCGGGGGGGCTGTAAAATAAAGAATATAGTTAATAATAAACATTGTCATTATACTTACAGGTCCCGTGACGCATCCTGCCCTCTGTCTCTCGCCGCTTCTCCTTCCGAGTACGATCATCGCTGTGCCGCCCAGTAACCAAAGGACCTTCCGTGACGTCATAGCATGTGACCAGTCACGTGTGAATTTTATATTATCTCATTGGCAGTTTGGTCACATGGCTATGACGTTATGCTAGGTCCTGTCAGTGCATCTCGCCGGTGCTCGGGCACATGGCCGGCTCCCTGTCCCTGCATGTCAGCGCTCTTTACAGTGTCAGCCCATATGCAGGGATTGGCTGCCACAGCCGGTGAGTTACAGCGCCTGGAATCAGGTGATCAGAGATCACCGTTGCTATAGTAACCCGCTGGTCAGGTTACTATGGCAATGGTGGCAGCGGTGACATCACCGCTTAACAACCTGCAGCCTCTGCTCACTCATTGAGTGATTACACAGCACAGGGGAGGAGCAGCGTTCTTCCTTCCCTGTGCTGTCTGATATAGCAGAGCTGCATGGGTTGAAGAAGAAAGAAGACAGAAGACCAGGATCGTGGAGGGGTGAGAGGGAGTAATAAAGATGGATTCTCTAAGTGTGTCTGTGTATTTATTTCTAATAAAGTGTCTGTCTATATATTTCTAATAAGGTATGTTTTCTCTATGTGGTGTCTTTTTTTTAACCCTTTATTGGAGATTCTTAATGGCCAAGCCAAACTTGCCTGACTTTTAAGAATCTCTGGCTTAATACTAGCTGGTAAAAAAAGCTGGTATTAACTCCTTATTACCCAGCGTGGGGCCGCTGGAAGAGTTGGATACAGCGCCAGAAGATGGCGGTTCTATGAACGCACCATTTTCTGGGGTGGCTGCGGACTGCAATTAGCAGCGGGGGGAAGCAGAAAGCTTGGGCACACCTGTGCTGCGGATTCCAATCCTTAGCTGCCTAGTTGTACCTGGCTGGGCACAAAAATGGGGCAAGTTGTTGTTTGTTTGTTTTTTATTATTTCATGAAATATTTGAAATAATTAAAAAAGGGCTTCCCTATCTTTTTGGTGGGCAGCCCGTTCCTGCCTGCTGTACATGACTAGCATACAAAAATATACCGAAGCCCACATCAGTTTTTTTAGTTTTTTGGCAAAATACAAAAAAAAAAAAGGCTTCCCTGGATTTTCCATTGCCAGTGAAGGTAACACCAAGCAGTGGGGGTTAGCAGTCAGTCAGGTAAAGCCAGGCAGCTGGGGGCTGGGATTCTTGGCAGCCCGCAGCCGCCCCTGGAAATGGCGCATTGTTTCTTAGCACCATTTCCAGGTGCTTTACCCGGCTCGTCCAGCGGCCGTGATGGCGGTGGCTCGCTGGGTAATAAAGGGGTTAATACCAGCTTCGTATTCTCAGATGGTACTAAGCCCGAAAATTCATGGTGTCATGCCAAATTAGACATGGCCACCATGAATTTCTACGAAACCGCAAAAAAAAAAACATAACACAAAGAAATTTTTTTATTAGTAATAAAACAAAAAAATTTAGAGATTCCATCTTTATTATAAAGAAATCCTTAGTCCAACATAATCCCCTGGGACAGCCATGTCAGCTTCATCACTCTGCACAGACACAGTCTATACACAGGGAGAAGCAAAGAGCAAAGTCAACTCTGCTTCATCACTGTGTATAGACACTGTCTATACATAGTGAGAAGCACAGAGAGCCATGTCAGGTCTGCTACGTCGCTCTGGACAGAGCGATGAAGCAGAGGCTGACAGTGAGGGGATGATTGCACTTGCATCTCGCATTGCATCACCCCACTCTCCCGACAGGAGCGCTTCAGCTGTGCAAATACATGCAGTTGACCCGTTGCCGTCGGGAGATTGTGCGCCATGATGCAATGACACTTGCATCATGGTGTACCAAGATCTTTGATGACATCATACTCACGTGACCAGTCTAGCCAATGAGGTAATACAACATTCACACGTGACTGGTCACATGGGTATGACGTCACGGTCATGGCAGGTCCTTTTAGCCAGAGGTGCTTACCAGGAGGAACAGCAATGATCGGACGGACACAGAAGCGCTGGGAGGCAGAGTCAGCAGGACGCGTCGCGGGACCTGCAAGTATGATCATAATGTTTTTTAAAAACGTGCTTTTTTTTTAACAGCCCCTGGACCCGAATGTAACACGAATGTCCCAGAAAGTTTGTGTTTGGAGTAGTGTGCACGAACACCATGTGTTCGGTACGAACCCTGAACTTTACAGTTCGGGTTCTCCCATCCCTCATCTTGACTACAGAATGGACACTATTTAGATAATGGAATAGTAATTTTCAGTTCGACCACAGAATAGCCCTATTAAGATGAAGATATAGCAAGTTTAAGTTGGAGCACACAATTAGCAATCACTAGATGATGAAATGCCGATTTTGTAGCACACAACGTTTCCTACACTGCACATCCCTGCACTTCCCTATTCTATACTATCGCCCTCCTAATTAATTTAGCTACCTATGATTAAACCCCTAGCTAAGCTAACTGTCCAGCAGCAGTGGCGGTGTCACTGTTCCTAAGCTTTAGCAATCGCAAAATGGCACTGACGCCGCATGTCTGCTTTTTATAAGCAGAGGGATATTTGACTTATGGAGACAATGGCACAAGCCATTGTGTGTGTATGTCATGGATGGTTTCTGCGCCCTGATTGGCTGCCATTACATACATACAAAGTCAAGGGAAAAAAAACAAAATCAGCCGCCGCTCCTCTGACCTCTACTCACCCCCTCCTTTCATCAAACCCGTTCTTCAGCTCCACATACTATCATAGCCAAAGTAATACTAAAATATTAGAAAAGCTCCAAACAGTTATCGGACAAAAACAAACATTACTGATTTTTGATGAAAGTGCTCATAAATCCGGGCCCAAGCTTAGTTAACAAAACCTTGTACCACATTTGATATTGGCAAACCTTTTACGAACAGGATGGCTCATCTCTATCAGAGACACATCCACATCCAGGCATCTTCCCCATGCTATTCCCATTCAATTTGAGTGTTCTTTCTTTCCATTTCAGAAATTTTGCCATGGTTCTGATTCTGCTACATCAGTTGGCATTGTTCCAACATTGCTACACAAATTACCCTGATTGCAACTCTGCTACAAGTTTCAAGGTTCCAGCCCATACCAGTTGCCATTGTTCCAGATCTGCTACATCTGCCACTATTGTTCCAAATTGTCCACCATACTGTGCAAGCGCCAACTATTCATGTTGCATAAATACAGCAACTTGAGAGATCAACCTTACCAGGTGAGACATAACACTATGGAAAGAATTAATATAATTTTGACAGTACTAGCTATTATTTCAATATGCCTCCTCTTTGGATTGTCTGCTGTATGCTATTCTATTTCTTTTCAATGCATTTTATTAGTCTTTATAAGACTTGACGTGCAAAGTGTATTTGCAAACTATTAAAATTAATAGCATCATAGTGTGGCAAATAATAGTATAATACATGGCACTGAACACAAAACAGTTCAATAGAGTGATAAAATAAAAGTGCTATATAGTGCTGCCAAATACTACTGCAATACAAAGACTAAATAAAATCACAGTTGTCATTGATGTGAAAAACTACCAAGGAGCATCATCTGTGTTGGGGATGGAGTGACCAACATCCATAAATTATATAAATGCTATTTTAGATATATCCAGGTCGGCTTCTCTATCTCCCAGAAGGGTTCATTTCATGGTGCCTGGAGTCATTGTCATTCCCTGCTTGTTTCAAACCAGTAAAAAGCAGCGAATGTTTAGGAAGGGCTTCAATTCAGCATTTTCTCTAATTGCATCCTGATTGATTGTTCGGTCTCTTAATAACAGTCATGTATACATATACAGTACTTATTCGTGCATGTTTATTAAGGTGATGCTTAGCAAATACTAGTTTTGCTTACAGGATATAGGCCCCTGTATAATTAAAGAAAACAAGTATTCTTTTTGTTTGATGTTAAACCGATATTTTATCTCATGTGGTTTTCCTAACAAAGCGATCAGTACATTTTGTACTTTATGACTCACTTGCTGTGAGCATTTCCCTTGACAATATTACAGTACATTACAAAGGCTGGAGGATTCAACATTTAGTGACACAAACTGAATAGCATCTCTGATTGGGAAATGTTAACAGAAATATCATCTGAGAAAGGTCTTAATCCATTTGATAAAGGCGCTGTATCTGAAAAACAAGGTCACTTCTACCTAGTATGGAAACTTGTTATGAAGATATATGAAAATGTAATAGGCACACACACACACACACACACATATTTTTATATATATATATATATATATATATATATATATATATATATATATATATATATATATATATATATATATATATATATATATATATATATATATATATATATATTTTTACTCCGCATTCAAAAGAAAAGTGGTTGCAGTATTGAAATCAATAGACATGTTATTTATATGCATGTTATTAACTTTGTACAGCACAAATTTATTTGGTTAGTGTTAGCATTGCTTTTTGTTTTACGGTTCTTTACTGTTACCACATATGTGTCATATATTGTGTTAATACCTAACAAACAAGTTGGGTACTTCTTGATATTTCGATGTTGTAACCTTATAAAGATCTGTATACCCTACTGTATTGTTCTGTATATACTTAAGGATTATTTCATAATGTCCTGCTTATTTTCCTTAGTATACTTCAGAACATATGCAATTTATTAAGCAACAGTTGGCAAACAAATTATAAAAAAATTGTATTTATTCTGTATCTTGTATGAGTGCCAGGCACAGCAATAAAGGCACATACATGCCTTGGCCATTATAATTAAGTTATTAATTATCTGAGATATGATCGGTTACGCAGCGTAACATTGTGGGTGAATGCTTATTATTGGCAGAGCTGGCAGCACTGTGAGAGGAGAAGTACTAGAAGTGTTTCTAATGAGACTCAACTCTGCAGCATCGTCCCTCCTACATTGTGATTAACTGACAGCTTTCAGCTTTTATCTCCAGCAGTCCTTCAGGTCTGCTGTGCTCCAGCTCACATCATCACTCTGCAGTTAAGAGAGCAGACTGTTTGTCAATACATGTCTCACACTGAGCCCGTTGTAAGCTATATTGGGGTGGGGGGGTGTTCTTTTTCCCCTTGTAAGTGGATCAATGCTTCTAATTAACATAGCTGGCAGCACTGTCAGAGGAGAGATATTAGAAGTGTTTCTAATGAGACATAATTCTGCAACATTGTCCCTCCAACACTGTGATTAAGTGACACTTTCATCTTTCATCTCCAGTAGTCCCTCAGATCTGCTGTGCTCCAGCTCACATCATCACTCTGCAGTTAAGAGAGCAGACTGTTTGTCAATACATGTCTCACACTGAGCCCGTTGTAAGCTATATTGGGGTGGGGGGGTGTTCTTTTTCCCCTTGTAAGTGGATCAATGCTTATAATTAACATAGCTGGCAGCACTGTCAGAGGAGAGATATTAGAAGTGTTTCTAATGAGACATAATTCTGCAACATTGTCCCTCCAACACTGTGATTAAGTGACACTTTCATCTTTCATCTTCAGTAGTCCCTCAGGTCTGCTGTGCTCCAGCTCACATCATCACTCTGCAGCTAGGAGAGCAGACTGTTTGTCAATACATGTCTCAAATTAAGCCTGGTCTAAGCTAATGTAGAACGTGTTCTTCTTTGCACAATGTGTTGATTATGATTGATCAGTGCCATATAAAGGAAAGAAATACACACTGCCAATTTGATTGCTGTTATCTCCGCAATGAACATGTAAAAAAAATGACATTCAATTCAATATTACATCCAGATCAATAATATATATTTGGTAAAATATCCTTTTTAATTCAAGTATTTGAGCTGTTTTAATTTTTTTTTCCTTTAAATGTGCAGTATTTTTTTCTATTTATTTTTTAAGTTGGAAAGCCTCTTAAAAAGCATGTGCTTAAACATGGTTCACTTATAAAATGAGTATGAAGCTTACAGGATATAAAGTTGCTGCGTATAATTAGATTCTTATTTCTTAATATAAATTGAGTGTTTCTATTAAATTTGCAGAATGTTTTCTGACAAGTTTTAATAAAGAACTGAGGGGAAAGATATTAACAAGATGTATTATAGTAATTGCAAATTATAGAAACTTTAGAAACTTGAAAGAAGAGAACAGATCAAAGATTTAATTTACACGTGATGTAAAGTGTAATTTACAACTACTTTGAGATTTAAATGTAATTTCCAGTTAGGTAAAGGATGAAAACTTCATTAAGAAGTAATAAGCTTCACACTATTGTCAAAATTTATCAACACACCAACGCAAACATCACACCTTACCCAAACTTCTAAAGGAAACTCCCACAGCAATAGGGAAGCAGGTGTTAACACAATGGGACCTATGGTTGAGTGACGCAGCATGGTGTATACAGAGAAAGTTCTGCAGCTGTGTAGTAGAAAAACTCAGCAATTCAGTTTTCTGGGAAACTATGTTTAAATATAAAAAAGTGACTTTTGTTTAAGGGTAATTCAAAAGCCTGAGAATGGCAACCAGAGGGTTTTTGTTGGTTAAAGCAATTAAGTACAAAAGGAGTTTGTTAAACTTGTATTGGACTTATTTAATAAACTGCTTCAATGTGGTTTTATGATATTACGCATGGTGACCTATCATGTTCTACCTTTTACAAAGGCTGGTCCTCTTAAAGGGAAGGTGTTGTCAAAAAATGTTTTTCAATAACTGAAAAAATATAAAGTATTAATGTTATGTTTAAATAAAATTATTTGTTTTTAATTGAGAAAAATATAAAAAAATGTTTTTTAAAGTTTGATATTTTCCACTCTTAAACACTAGATGGAGCAGCTGCTGAAATTTGAGTATAGAAGTACCGTAGAACTAGCTCACATTACAGCTGCAGTAAAAGTGGGCAGAATCTGCTCTCCTGTGTGTGATGTCACCTCCCCCTCCCAATCTGGGTGTTTCCATAAGGATAAGGGAAGATGAAGTTTAGGATCACAGCGCGGAGCCATTTTGTTGGTGGCCAAAGAGTGATCCTAATATGTCTAAAGTATCAAAGGCCAGCTGCATAGTGCTCCGCTGTATCTCGCGCCGCACTGTATCCCAATGCCCCGCTAGCTGAATCCCAATGCCTTGCTGACTGTTTCCTTATGCCCTGCTGGCTGTTTCCCTATGCCTGTCTGACTGTTTCCCTATGCCCCGCTGGCTCACCACTCCCAGCCGCATGCACTCACCTCAGACCTGCACCCCCGGCAGCCTGTCCTGTCAGCGACCACAGTACGAACAATGGAGGCCCGATGTGAGTGGGGGGGTGAGTCAAATGGGTGGGGTGGTGCGCGGCAGAGTTCCGGGGGGCGCAGCAGAGTACAAGTTGGAATGGCAGAGCGCAGTGGCGGGGTGACTTGCACAGTGTAGGGGGGCGCAGCAGGATCAGTTACAGTGCAATCACCGTTGCCCAGCGGTACTCACGTCATCCATCCCGGCAGGTGACAGGGGTAAAGTGGAGCACACAGCATACGCTGTGTGCTCCACAAAGATGGCGGTGATCTCCTCCCTTTGCTGTGATCTGTGATCCATTTCACATCAGACGCTGTCCTATATTAAGTATAGGGTCGGAGCCCAACAATCAGAGTGAATGCCCTGGGCGCTGCCATAAAGGAGGTGAGTAACTGTCGTTACACACAGCAAATACAAGATGGCAGCACCCAGTGCTTAGTAAAACTAGAATTAAATAAAAACTAAATAAACAGTGAATTTAATTTTGTATTAAAAATACTTGATTTCATAATCACTATTCTTAATACAAAAATAAAAACGCGAGACCTTACCTTTAAGCTATGAGGTCTCCTGGCAGTTAACTATTACCTGGGACGCTCGAAAGTCATTTTGCTATTAACAGGAAACCTTGCCAAATAGTAATATAATAATAATGGTTATTTTTATAGCACCAACATATTCCGCAGCACTTTACAATCAGGTGGGGGCTTGTATAGAAAAAAAACAAAACAAAATATCACATAGTTAAGCAGCTACAGTAGGAATGAGGGCCCTGCTAGAAAGTTTACAATCTATTGGGAAAAAGGGGGGAACAAAAGGTAAAGCGTACTTGTAGTATCTGGTTCTGCCATCGTTATGATAATTTATTGATTTCATATAAAGATGAATGAGCCGGTCACTAGACAGTAACCTTTTAGGTGCACTTACAAGCTATTGGTTGTATGGAGGATGTGAGGACAGAAATAGGAGGAAGTTAGGAATAGCATTTAGAAGGTGGGACAGGGGAGAGTTAGGTTAGAAAGTTATGATTATAAGCTTGTCTGAAGAGGTGTGTTTTTAATGCGCGCTTAAAAACTTGGGGGCTGGATATTAGTCGCATTCTTTGGGGTAGTGCATTCCAGAAAATTGGTGCGGCAAGAGAAAAGTCTTGGAGACTGAGGTGTGAGGATGGTATTATCGAGGATGTTAGTCTAAGATCATTTGTGGAACGGAGGGGGAGGGTATGATGATAGACAGAGATGAGGGATGAAATATAAGGTGGTGCAGAACTGTGGAGAGCTTTGTGGGTGAGAGATATTAGTTTGTATTGTATTCTGTAGCTGATAGGTAGCCAGTGTAGTGACTGGCACAAGGTGGAGGCATTAGTGAAACAGCTGGACAGAAATATGACCCTGGCTGCTGCATTCAAGATGGATTGGAGAAGAGAAAGTTTGGTCAGAGGGCGACCGTTCAGTAAAGAGTTCCAATAGTCCAGACGAGAATGAATAAGTGCGACAATAAAGGGCGCTTTACACACTGCGACATCACCGGTGAACAACCTCTTTTTTAAGGGGGAGGTTCGTGCGGCATCACAGCGACGTCAATCAGTGGGCCACCAATAGAAGCGGAGTGGCGGAGAGCAGCCGCATTCACGTCACTCCCACCTTGTTGCCGGGGGACGCAGGAATGCTGTTGTTCGTCGTTCCTGAGGTGTCACACATAACGATGTGAGCTGCCTCAGGAACGACGAACAACCTGCATTCAGCACGAGGAACGATATTTTGAAAATCAACGACGTGTCAACGATCAGCGATTTGGTAAGTATTTCTGATCATTAGCGGTCGCTCGTATGTGTCACACACAATGACGTCGTTAACGAGGCCGGATGTACGTCACGAATTCCGTGACCCCAGCGATATCTCATTAGCGATGTCGTTGCGCGTAAAGCGGCCTTTAGGGTTAATATTACAATAATAATCAACAAATAATCATTAATGAAACTTCCAATATAATCAATAGCATTGATATGCCCAGTCTTTTGGACAAGATAAAGGTGAAGCTGAAGTGGCTTTCTAGAAAACCTGGGCATCATGTTGTGCCCAAGATTTGGAACAAAAATGAAATCAAGATTTATCAGAAAATAGTCCTATTTGGAGCTGACTTTGTAGTCAATTATTTCCATTAGGGTCAATTTCTTGTTGAATGACTAGCAAATAATATTAGACATTATGAATAACAAGTCATGTATGTGTAATGATAATGTTATGGACTTCCCTGGTGAGATGGATTCTCTAAATCAGAGGTCCCCAACCTTTCAGACCATGAGAGCCACATTCAGCTCTGAAAGAGGGTTGCGAGCCACAATCAGCTCTGAGAAAGGGTCACAAGCCACATCCAACTGCCACCCCCACACAGTAACAACACCCAGAGACCCCATTATCAGTATAATGACAGCCAAAGCTTTTCCACAAAAATCACACAGAGGCAGTATACCAAGATCCAGGGGTTCAAACCTTACCCCAATTCACATCTGTTCTTCTGTGTGGGCCTACTCACAAAAGTCACCATCTGGAGACCTGCTCTTCAAAGCTGTTTACTTGACCTGGTGCTTATGCACCAAGCTTAAAGACAGCCGTGAGCCACACATCACAGGCCCATGAGCCACATATGGCTCTTGAGCTACAGGTTGGGGATCCCTGCTCTAAGTCATGTCAGTAGGTAAGTGTTGCAGGTCTAGCACCAATATTTATTACTAGAAGGTGGCCCGATTCTACGCATCGGGTATTCTAGAACTTACGTATTGTGTAGTTAATGTATGATTTTTGTTATATATATATATATATATATATAGATGTTGTTGTGTGTAGTTACCAAGTGTTTGTGTAGGGGCTGTACATGTTCTGGGTGTTGTCTGGGTGTGGCTGGGGGTGAGAGCGGTGTTGTTTGTGTGTTGCGTGTGTTGCGTTATTTGTGGAGCGCTGTGTGTCTGTAGCATTGTGTGTGTGTGTTGCGCGGTTTGTGTGGGTGTGGGGTGTGTGTGTGTGTTTTGGGGGAAGGTATGTTTTGTGCAATGTGTGTGTTGTGCGGTACGTGCGTATATTTGTGTGTGCCGCGGTGTTTGTGTGTTGGGTGTTGTGTGTGTGTGGCGTTGTCTGTGTGTGTGGGTGTCTGTGTAGGGCAGTTTTTGTGGTTCCCAGTGTGCGTGTGTGGTGTGTTGTGCAGTGCGTGTGTGGCAGTGTGTGTGTGTGTTTTGGGGGGAGGTGTGCACCCCCCATCGTGCTCCATCCCCCATGCTGCGCACCCCCCATCGTGCTCCATCCCCCATGCTGCACACCCCCCATCGTGCTCCATCCCCAATGCTGCGCACCCCCCCATCGTGCTCCATCCCCCCATGCTGCGCATTCCCCATCGTGCTCCATCCCCCATGCTGCGCATTCCCCATCGTGCTCCATCTCCCATGCTGCGCATTCCCCATCGTGCTCCATCCCCCATGCTGCGCACTCCCAAACGTGCTCCATCCCCCATGCTGCGCACTCCCAAACGTGCTCCATCCCTCATGCTGCGCACTCCCCATCGTGCTCTATCCCCCATGCTGCGCACTCCCAACCGTGCTCCATCCCCCATGCTGCGCACCGCCCATCGTGCTCCATCCCTCATGCTGCGCACCCCCCATCGTGCTCCATCCCTCATGCTGCGCACCCCCCATCGTGCTCCATCCCCCATGCTGCGCACTCCCCATTGTGCTCCATTGCACATGCTGCGCATTCCCCCTCGTGCTCCATCCCCCATGCTGCGCATTCCCCATCGTGCTCCATCCCGCATGCTGCGCACTCCCAAACGTGCCCCATCCCCCATGCTGCGCACTCCCAAAGGTGCTCCATTCCCCATGCTGCGCACTCCCCATCGTGCTCTATCCCCCATGCTGCGCACCGCCCATCGTGCTCCATCCCTCATGCTGCGCACCCCCCATCGTGCTCCATCCCCCATGCTGTGCACCCCCCATCGTGCTCCATCCCCCATGCTGCGCACTCCCCATTGTGCTCCATCCCCCATGCTGCGTACTCCCCATCGTGCTCCATCCCCCATGCTGCGCATTCCCCATCGTGCTCCATCCCCCATGCTGCGCACTCCCAAACGTGCTCCATCGCCCATGCTGCGCACTCCCCATCGTGCACCATCCCCAATGCTGCGCACTCCCCATCGTGCTCCATCCCCCATGCTGCGCACTCATAAACGTGCTCCATCCCCCATGCTGCGCACCCCCCATCGTGCTCCATCCCCCATGCTGCGCACTCTCATCGTGCTCCATCCCCCATGCTGCGCACTCCCCATTGTGCTCCATCCCCCATTCTGTGCACCCCCCATCGTGCACCATCCCCCATGCTGCGCACTTTCCATTGTGCTCCATCCCCATGCTGCGCACTCCCAAACGTGCTCCATCCCCCATTCTGCACACCCCCCATCGTGCTCCATCCCCCATGCTGCGCACTCCCCATCGTGCTCCATCCCCCATGCTGCGCACTCCCCATTGTGCTCCATCCCCCATGCTGTGCACCCCCCATCGTGCACCATCCCCCATGCTGCGCACCCCCCATCGTGCTCCATCCCCATGCTGCGCACTCCCCATCGTGCTCCATCCCCCATGCTGCACACTCCCCATCGTGCTCCATCTCCCATGCTGCGCACTCCCCATCGTGCTCCATCCCCCATGCTGTGCACCCCCCATCGTGCTCCACAGTCACACATCAGACAGTATACACGCACACATCTGATCGCATACACTCACACACACACCCCACTTCTCCCTGTGCCCACCGGTGGGCGGTCCCAGCAGCTGTGCGGCACGCCGTGCTCCTCTGCCGACACTCACAGATCCAATCGCATACACACACACACACACACACTCACACATCAGAACACA
The DNA here is from genome assembly GCF_048569485.1 of Anomaloglossus baeobatrachus. NCBI lineage: Eukaryota > Metazoa > Chordata > Amphibia > Anura > Aromobatidae > Anomaloglossus > Anomaloglossus baeobatrachus. The sequence continues at coordinate 145,651,930 of NC_134354.1, forward strand.
CTCACACACATCCGATCGCATACACTCACACACACACACTGAAGATATCGCACATACGCGCTAACACAATCACAACATCCTGAGATACCACATGCTTCCGGCCATGTGATCCTCCGTCAGGTCCTGGAAGGTCACTGCACAGTATCGCCGCCGAGAAGCAAGCGATATCACGGGATGTTGTGAGTATGTGGATGCGATCTGATGTGTGTGTGAGGTGCGTGTGTGAGGTGTGTGTGTGTGTGAAGTGTGTGTGTGTGAGAGTGAGTGTGATCTGATGTTTGTGTGTGTGTGTCTGTTCTCACCTGGGAGTCGGGTCTCTGTATCGGTTCGGGGAATGCGTGCGGGGGGCGGGGCCAGAGCGAGCGTGCAATGCATGAGGGGGGCGGGGCGTGGCCGAGTTGCTAATGCGTGCAGGGGGCCGGGGCGAGAGGCCAATTCGTGTGGGGGGCGGAGCCTGGGCGAGCGACCAATCCGTGAGGGGGGGCGGAGCCGAGGCGAGGCGAACGGCCAATCCGTGCGGGGGGCGGAGCCGAGCCGAGCGGCCAATCCGCTGTTTGTCACCGTAAGGACACAATTTTGGAGCAAGACAGACAGACAAGGCAATTATATATATAGATTATCGCCAATAAGCTAGTTTGTCAATATTGTAATATGTGCTAACTTCTGATATTATTATCAGATTTGACTAATAATAATAATTAATATATGATATATCACATGCATAATGCTATATATTCCTTTTGTTAATTGAATATATATTAGCGACGACTAACTGAGATTAAACCTTATAGTAATAAACAATATTTATTAAACACACCAAAAAGTCTACAGTATATATTTTTCTACTCAATACCACACAAAAATCACAGTATATTTTGAGGTCATTCAATTTTGGATTATGGTAAATGTAGGTATGAAAATAAAACAAACACTCACCTTACCATTCAGGTTTCCCATCCCTGCAGACCCTCTCATAGTTCTCATTTTGTCTCCCTTTAGTATCATGTGGTGTCAAAAGAGAAAATATGTTTAACTGGGTTAAGAACTGGCTCAATGATAGGAAACAAATGGTGGTTATTAATGGAACATTCTCTGACTGGGTCATAGTTAACGGTGGGGGTACCAAAGGGTTCAGCATAGGGCCCTTTTCTTTTTAACATATTTTTTAATGACCTTGTAGGGGGCCTATAAAGTAGAATTTCAATATTTGCAGTTGATACTCTACTCTGCATGGCAATCAATACAAAGGAGGATAATTTAATGTTACAGAAGAATTTATGTAAGCAACCTGGAGGCTTGGGCTGGGAAAAGGTAATTGACGTTTATTGTTGATAAATGTAAAGTCATGCAATTGAGCAGAAGAAATTGTAAAACACTGGATAAATCTGTCACTGTAAAAGACTAAAGGGTGCTTTATACGCTGCGACATCGCTAGCGATCTTGTTAGCGATGTGACACACTAGATCGCAGATGCGATCTAGCGTGTCATATCGCTAACGAGATCGCTAGTGATGTCGCAGTGTGTAAAGCACCCTTTAGGTATATGGGTGGACAGCAAACTCAACTTTACTGTCCAGTGTCAGGCAACTGATGCCAAGGGTAATAATATAATGGGATGCATTAAAACATGGGTGCTCATGAGAAGAACAGAACATAGTTTCACCACTATACAAGTCACTCGTGCGACCACACTTACAATACTGTGTAAAGATTTTGGTCTCCGTTGTATAAGAAGGACATGGCTGAACTAGAGTGGATACAGAGAAGAACAACCAAGGTTATTAAAAGAATGGGTGGACTGTAATACCAAGATAGGTTATTAAACTTCGAGTTACTCAGTTTGGAAAATTAAATGGTTAGGGGTACTTTGCATGTTGCGACATCGCTACTGCGATCTCATCGGGGTCAAAACGAAAGTGACGCACATCCGGCGCCGGTAACGACGTCGCAACGTGTAATGCCTAGAAGCACCGATAAACGATCGCAAAAGCGTTGAAAATCGGTGATCTGTGTAGTGTCGGTCATTTCCATATTTTCGCTGCAGCGACAGGTACGATGTTGTTCCTCGTTCATGCGGCAACACACATCGCTGTGTATGAACGAGGAACATCTCCTTACCTGCGTCCCACCTGCAATGAGGAAGGAAGGAGCTGGGCGGGATGTTTACGTCCCGCTTATCTCCGCCCCTCCGCTTCTATTGGCCACCTGCCGTGTGACATCGCTGTAACGCCGCATGACCCTCCCTCTTAGGAAGGAGGCGGGTTGCCGGCCAGAGCGACGTCACAGGGCAGGGAAGTGCGTGTGAAGCTGCTGTAGCGATAATGTTCGCTACGGCAGCTATCACAAGATATCGCATCTGCGACGGGGGCGGGGACTATCGCGCTCGGCATCGCCACAATTGGCTAGCGATGTCGCAGCGTGCAAAGTACCCCTTAGAGGCGATCTTATTACAATGTACAAATATATGAGGGGACAGTACAGAGATCTTTGTAATGATCTTTTTACACCTTGGCCTGCTACGAGGACAGGGGGGCATACTCTAGAGGAAAGAAGATTTAATCCTAATCACAGATGCAGATTCTTTATTGTAAGAGCAGTGAGACTATGGAACTCTCTGCAACATAATATTGTGATGGTTGATTGTGAGGAAATAGGGATATATTCTGATCTATCAAGCCATATTCCTATAGCAGCCAACTTGTCCAGATACCACTATATCTCCCTCCTAGAAGAAGCCCCCACCTTAAGGCCTAAGGGGCACTTTGCACACTGCGACATCGCAGGTGCGATGTCGGTGGGGTCAAATTGAAAGTGACACACATCCGGCATCGCATGCGACATCGCAGTGTGTAAAGCCTAAATGATACGATTAACGAGCGCAAAAGCGTCGTAATCGTATCATCGGTGCAGCGTCGGCGTAATTCATAATTATGCTGACGCGACGGTCCGATGTTGTTCCTCGTTCCTGCGGCAGCACACATCGCTGAGTGTGAAGCCGCAGGAGCGAGGAACATCTCCTACCGGCGTCACCGCGGCTTCCGTAGGATATGCGGAAGGAAGGAGGTGGGCAGGATGTTTACATCCTGCTCATCTCCGCCCCTCCGCTCCGATTTGCCGCCTGCCGTGTGACGTCGCAGTGACGCCGCACGACCCGCCCCCTTAACAAGGAGGCGGGTCGCCGGCCACAGGGACGTCGCACGGCAGGTGAGTGTGTGTGTGAAGCTGGCGTAGCGATAATTTTCGCTACGCCAGCTATCACCATATATCGCTGCTGCGACGGGGACGGGGACTATCGCACTCGGCATCGCAGCATCGGCCTGCGATGTCGCAGTGTGCAAAGTGCCCCTAAGGCCTATGCTGATTAAATTGAGGAAATTGAGGAAATTGTCTTTTAGCCAGTTGTTGTAATACAATGTAAGCTCCTATGAAATGGAGATTAGGTGAGGTGGTAGGCCTGAGAACAGTCAGGCAAAGGAAGACCCCCCCCTCTGTGACACTGCAGAGAAGGGACAAACTAATTAGAGAAGTAATTTACAACCTAGACTGAGAGGGGACGGGAATAAATCTTTAATATCTCATGAGCCATGATTTCTATAAACATGTCAAGCAGAAATATCACATCCAGACATTCAGACGATTCTAGCACATCTAATATATAAAGCTGAATGTGTGTATGAGTGTATGTGTGTGTGTGTATGTATGTACGGGATTGGCATTTGCACCGTTGCAGCTACAGCCACAAAATTTTGCACACTCACACGTCTGGACCCCGACAGCGTCATAGGCTGTGTTGTGAGGCGAAATTTTAACCCCGCGCGTTCCAATTTACCAATCAATTTTGCCCCTATCTACATATTGGGGAAAAAGTGAAACGAAAAGTGTATCCGCACCGTCGCATTTACAATCACAAAATTTTGCACAGACACCTCATGTGACCCAGGGAACGTCATAGACTATGTTTTGACAGGAAAATTTAACCCCGCGCTTTAGAGTTACCCTTCAAAAAACATGCCTTCATTAAAGTAAATGGAGCCTTTAACTACAGGTTATTAGTAGGAGCTATGAGTGGTTGCTATAGGAATAAAAGACATTCATAGTATAAGAAGCTTATATGTGAGGTAATAAGATGTCGGTGGTGAGACAAATAGAGAGAGACAGACAGAGACAGACAGGGAAAGAGACGGACCGAGGCAGACGGGGAAAGAGACAGACCTGGAAAAAGACAGACCTGGAAAGAGACAGATGGGGAAAGAGACAGACAGACATGCAGATAGGGACAGAGACAGGCAGACAGGAAAGGAGGAGACAGCCAGAGAGACAGACAACGATAGATGCGGAAAGACACAGACCTTGATAGAGACAGATGGGGAAAGAGACAGAGAAATAGAGACAGACAAAGACAGGCAGACAGGGAAAGAGACAGACAGGAAAGACACAGACAAAGAGACGGGGAGACAGACGGGGAAAGAAACAGACCTGGGAAAGAGACAGACCTGGAAAGAGAAAGACCTGGAAAGAGAAAGACCTGGAAAGAGACAGATGAGGAAAGAGACAGACAGAGACAGACGGGGAAAGAGACAGATCTGGAAAGAGACAGACGGAGCACATTACTTGGCCAATTTAGTTAAATCTGTGTGGAGTATCTGTGGTGTTGAAATATATGTTGTGAAATGCTTCTATTAGCTTAGTTTTTGCCTTTTAATAATTACATTTATATCTATTTGTTTTGTAGTTTTTGTGTGCAGAATACATTTTTGTTAATACATTCTATTTTGTTAACAGCAGTTATTAACCCGGGCGAAGCTGGGTAGTACAGCTAGTATTTTATATAGGTGTGGGACCTCTGTAGGTATCCCAAACTTGACATTGGCCAGTGGGATACCAGCAGACTAATCATGGGTCATATCATTGTGAAAATAAAATCATAACTGATAATATGAAAGCATTGTCGTCCACCAACGACATTTACAGGCAAAGTTATGGCCAATATTAACTTCAGACATCTCATATGTCAACTCAGGGAGGGAACTATAGGAAATCCCAGGGACAGGTGACGGGTGTGAGATGGGCAGAACAGATGCCAACCTCGTACTGTATAAAAGTGACCTATCTCTTCTGCCTATTGGTATTCATCTGAATGACATAATTTAATCACAGCCAGCGTATACCCTGAAACTGGGTGGCTCCATGCGGTCCCTTGTGGCGCCATCAGCACTACGGTAGCTGATCACGTGTCTGTAACTCTGTGTGTATTCCATGTATCTTGTACTTGCATTCTGACATATACAGTTAGGTCCAGAAATATTTGGACAGTGACACAATTTTCGCGAGTTGGGCTCTGCATGCCACCACATTGGATTTGAAATGAAACCTCTACAACAGAATTCAAGTGCAGATTGTAACATTTAATTTGAAGGTTTGAACAAAAATATCTGATAGAAATTGTAGGAATTGTACACATTTCTTTACAAACACTCCACATTTTAGGAGGTCAAAAGTAATTGGACAAATAAACCAAACCCAAACAAAATATTTTATTTTCAATATTTTGTTGCGAATCCTTTGGAGGCAATCACTGCCTTAAGTCTGGAACCCATGGACATCACCAAACGCTGGGTTTCCTCCTTCTTAATGTTTTGCCAGGCCTTTACAGCCGCAGCCTTCAGGTCTTGCTTGTTTGTGGGTCTTTCCGTCTTAAGTCTGGATTTGAGGAAGTGAAATGCATGCTCAATTGGGTTAAGATCTGGTGATTGACTTGGCCATTGCAGAATGTTCCACTTTTTTGCACTCATGAACTCCTGGGTAGCTTTGGCTGTATGCTTGGGGTCATTGTCCATCTGTACTATGAAGCGCCGTCCGATCAACTTTGCGGCATTTGGCTGAATCTGGGCTGAAAGTATATCCCTGTACACTTCAGAATTCATCCGGCTACTCTTGTCTGCTGTTATGTCATCAATAAACACAAGTGACCCAGTGCCATTGAAAGCCATGCATGCCCATGCCATCACGTTGCCTCCACCATGTTTTACAGAGGATGTGGTGTGCCTTGGATCATGTGCCGTTCCCTTTCTTCTCCAAACTTTTTTCTTCCCATCATTCTGGTACAGGTTGATCTTTGTCTCATCTGTCCATAGAATACTTTTCCAGAACTGAGCTGGCTTCATGAGGTGTTTTTCAGCAAATTTAACTCTGGCCTGTCTATTTTTGGAATTGATGAATGATTTGCATCTAGATGTGAACCCTTTGTATTTACTTTCATGGAGTCTTCTCTTTACTGTTGACTTAGAGACAGATACACCTACTTCACTGAGAGTGTTCTAGACTTCAGTTGATGCTGTGAACGGTTCTTCTTCACCAAAGAAAGTATGCGGCGATCATCCACCACTGTTGTCATCCATGGACGCCCAGGCCTTTTTGAGTTCCCAAGCTCACCAGTCAATTCCTTTTTTCTCAGAATGTACCCGACTGTTGATTTTGCTACTCCAAGCATGTCTGCTATCTCTCTGATGGATTTTTTCTTTTTTTTCAGCCTCAGGATGTTCTGCTTCACCTCAATTGAGAGTTCCTTAGACCGCATGTTGTCTGGTCACAGCAACAGCTTCCAAATGCAAAACCACACACCTGTAATCAACCCCAGACCTTTTAACTACTTCATTGATTACAGGTTAACGAGGGAGACGCCTTCAGAGTTAATTGCAGCCCTTAGAGTCCCTTGTCCAATTACTTTTGGTCCCTTGAAAAAGAGGAGGCTATGCATTACAGAGCTATGATTCCTAAACCCTTTCTCCGATTTGGATGTGAAAACTCTCATATTGCAGCTGGGAGTGTGCACTTTCAGCCCATATTATATATATAATTGTATTTCTGAACATGTTTTTGTAAACAGCTAAAATAACAAAACTTGTGTCACTGTCCAAATATTTCTGGACCTAACTGTATATTCTATAAATTCCATCTTGTATATATTGTAGTATCTAGTGTGCCATTAAGGTGATTAAATATATATAATTTAATCTTGGGCTGTTCTGTTATCTCGATCCTGAATTCCATGTCTGTGAGCTCGGCTTAATAGTTATAATCAATTGGTGGCAGCAAATTTATGCCAAGGATCATTGTGGGGCGACCAGTGAGACGAGGGGATTATTAGTTATATTTCGCTCACAGGAGTCGGGGGAATATAACCCTACTCTCACTGGGAACCCTTCAATCATCGGCATAGTAGAATAGCGGCCTCCTTGCTTATCATCTGGCAATTCCACAATTATCCTGACTATAAAAGGCATGCTAGAGAGAGCGTCTCGTGCTATGTCGGTGGGAAGGGGGGGTGTTCCTTCCTCTTCTTCCCCCTTCCCCTGACATATTGGTGGCAGCGGTGGGATCGAGATAATAGTGTGTGTGAGTGTGAGACCCATACTCCCAGACACTAAAGACTGCCAGTAGTAGCTGTGGCTGCTGGGGTCTTAAGTCCAGCTCAACACTAGAGTGTCAGAGTGAAGATACTGTAAGGTGTGTGGGTGCATCAGGTGGCAGCTCTGTGTCAGTGACCAAAGTCAGCAAGAATGGCTGAGGGCACCAGGGGCCGCAAAGCTATGGAACTGGTCAGTGCTATGGTTAGAGTCGAAGAAGTGGCGGACGGTGTTGTGTGCAACGATGAGGAGGTTGTCCACGAGTCCTCCAGGAGCCTGACACCCGAGAACAGCTCTGCAGAGGACAGCGCACAACCTTGAAATTATGGACACGGCAAGGAGGTGCCCACCCAAGGGTCCTCAAGGAGCCAGATGCCAGTCCTCCTCTCTGCAGTGGATAGTGAATCACCTGGCTCTGCAGCAGGTCGCCCATTACCTGGCTATGCAGCATGCCGCAGCTCACCACTTGCCAATCCACACAGCCAGGCAGGTTTGGATGCCCTTCTACAAATGGCTCTGGCCCTACTCCAGGCTGTAGACCAAAAGACCTACAAGAGCCTCATGGCAGAGTGCAGGGCAGAGCGTGAGGCCGCAGAGCAACAAGCAGAGTGCAAGGCAGAGTGCGAGGCTGCAGAGTGAGATCGACAGGTGGAGTGGGATCACCAGTTGCGGCTAGCTCAGCTCCAGCCCTTGTCATCCACCTGGGACAATTGAGAGACCAAGCCTCCAAAGGTCTATATTGAGGAATTCCCAGTGCTGGAGAAGGATGGAGACGTGGTCTCTTTCTTGATGGCCTTTGAACGGACTTGCCTGCAGCACCAACTGGACAAGGATCAGTGGGCCAAGTACTTGACCCCCTGTAAGGCCCTGGATATCCTTGGGGACTTGCCTACTGAGGCAGTTAAGGGCTATGACACCATCAAGCGGGTCCTGATCCAACCAACCATACAACCTTACTCCAGAGTCCTACCACAAGAAATTCCAGAGCCTACAGAAAGGACCCAAGGACTCCTGGGCTGACCATCGGTGGGCCCTTGCCAGATCTGCTGACCATTGGACCAAAGACCTGCAGCTTACCACCGGACCGGAGATCCTGGATTCTTTCATCATGGAACAACTCTTGTGGAACTGTCCCGAGGACCTCCGCCAGTTTATTTGGGACCAGAAGCCAAAGGGGTCCACTGCTTCCACTCTGACAGAGCTGCCCTCTGCATGGGGCTGCGATCGTCGAGGGGTCTACGTACTTGTGGGCTAAAAGTTGCAGAAAAGAGGACACCAAGGGAACAGAGGACAGGTCAGTAAAATCTTTGTTTTAATGTGTATGTGTATGTGATAGAGGACATTATGACAGGATGGGACATTGCTACAAGAAGAGTAGTAGAAAAGGTGGCATTACTACAGGATAGGGACATTATTACAGGATGGGGACCAGGATGGGGACATTACTGCAGGATGGGGACATTACTACAGTATGTGGATCAGGATGGGAACATTGTTACAGGATGTGGACCAGGATGGTGTGATTAAAACAATAAGGGGAAAAGGATGGACACATTACTACAGGATGGGGACAAGGATGAGCATATTACTACAAGAAGGGGACCAGGAAAGGAGACATTACTACAAAAAGGGAACAGGATGGAGACATAACTACAAGGGACAAGTATGGGCACGCTACTACAAGGGGACAAGGATGGACAAATTACTACAAGATGAGGACAAGGATGGGCACATTACTACAGGATGGGCACATTACTACAAGGGGACAAGGATGGGCACATTACTATAGTACAGGGATATAGATGGGCACATTACTGCAAGATGAGGACAAGGATGGGCATATTACTCCAGGACGGGCACATTACTACAATGGAACAAGGATGGGCACATTACTACAAGGGGATCAAAATTTGTCATTAATACAGGATTGATACTATAATACTACAGGATGAGGACAAGGATGAGGACATTACTACAACATGGGAATATTACTACAGGAAGAACACATTACTTCAAAGAGACCAGAATGGATTATTACTACAGGATGGGCACATTACTACAAGGGGATCAGAATTCAGCATTACTACAGGATGGCCACATTACTACAGGATAAGGACAAGGATGAGGACATTACTAAAAGATGGTCACATTACTACAAGATGGTCACATTACTACAAGGAGATCAGAATGGGGCATTACTATAGGATAGGTACATACATTACTTACGTTACTACAAGATGAGGACAAAGATGGGCATATTACTACAGGATGGGCACATTACTACAAAGGGACCAGAATGGGGCATTATTACAGGATGAGCACATTAGTACAAGGGGATCAAAATTTGGTATTACTGCAGGATGGCCACATTACTACAGGATGATAACAAGGATGGGTATATTACCACAGGATGGGGACAAAGATGGATACATTACTACAGAATGGCCACATTACTACAGAATGGGGACAAGGATGGGGCACATATCTACAGCATGTTGGGCAGGAAGGGCACATTACTACAGGATGAGGACCAGGATGCGGACATTACTACAAGATGAGAACAAGGATGGACACATTACTACAGGATGGGGAGAAGGATGTACACATTACTATAGGATGGGCACATAACTACAGCATGGGGACAAGGATAGGGCACATATCTACAAGATGGGCCACATTGCTACAGGATGGACACATTAATACAAGGGGGCAAGAGTGGATCATTACTACAGGATGGGCACATTAATAAAAGGGGACCAGAAAGGGGCATTATTACAGGATCAGCACATTACTACAGGATGGGGCACATTACTACAAGATGAGGACCAGGATGGGAGCATTATTACAATATGCTGGCACAAAAATGCTATATGGTACTAATTGTGAGACAATATTACTTACAAGAAGGGGATAAAATGTAAAAAAAAAAATGTAACGTAAAAAAAATGCAAATTAGAGCATGACATTTTTTTTACCATTAAAAATACTTTTTTATATACAAAAAAACTAAATTAAACACAAAAAGTGCATGTTTGTTATCGCCACATCCATAACAACCCAGCTATAAAACTGTACCCTATCCCATGAATGACATTTAAAAAATAAAATGAAAAAAAGAAAATGTTAAAAAAAAGTGATCCAATGGTATATAGAAAAATATATGACATCGCTAAAAATATCCCTTTGTCCTGCAAAGAATGTGCCCCCCAAATTTATTGTTTTTCTATGTGAGGCCCATGTACCCAGCCGAGTTTGGGACAAGAAAACACCACTGTGTGACTTCAAGCTTATGAGCTATAAGGTTAAAATCTGTAAACAGACCTCCATTTGTTATGTGCCATCTACATTTTGTTGTGTTCTGCCGAAGGTTACTTTGGTCCATTTAAGTGCCAGCATCCAGTTGTAGCAGCTATCCTTGCAGCTAAGGTCAACATGCTGCTAAAGTCCTGCTCTGTACAGCAAAAACAATTGAATGCCCCCCAAGGGTACTAGTAAATACAGTAAAAAGGAAGAAAAAAGTTTTAAAAAATATGAAATAAAAAACACACACAAAAGTTTGCCTTTTGCCGCATTAAAAATAAAAGTTATTTATTTTTTACAAATTTCTGTTTTGTTTTCACCACTTAAATAAAAAGACTAGACATATTTGGTGTCTAAATACTCATGCTAATCTGGAGAGTAATATTTCCAGGGAATTTTTATCATATAGTGAACATGGTAAAAAAATAAATAAATTGTGGAATTGCATTTTATTTTGCAATTTTAATGCACTTTGAATTTATTTTCTGTTTTCAAGTACACTGTGTGGTGGAACAAATAGAATCATTCAAAATTACTACTCATCGCACATAAAATAAGCCCTCGTAGACTATATTGACAGAAAAATAAAAAGTTATGGCTCTTGGAAGATGAGGAGGAAAAAACTCAAAAACAGCCCTGTCATGAATGGGTTAAGAAAACCCATTGACAAAAATTAGTTTTAGCCCAAGGTACATGCATTTAAATAAAAAAAATGTTCCTAAAGATCTCTATATCCATTTTTTAACAACTTTAATACTCTGTGATTTTTCTCCATTGCAGACCAGGTACAATTTTGCTTTTATTTCACTCATGTGATTTTAAGAGCTTTAATATTGCTTGATTCTTGGTTATTCAAACATTTTTTGCACCTTTTTTTTACCTAATATGTTTTGCCTATTTTTAGGTCACTTTTATGTTCAGATTTTTTTGGGAAAATGTAAAGAAAAGAAATGAATGTTTTTCACATTTTTCAAAAAAATGTAAGATCACAAACAGTCACTCAAATAAATTTTTAATTGTGTTCCACTTACTTTTACAGCCATTTTATTTATAATATTATTATTATATTATAATATACAGTGTTTTGGGTTTTGTGGGGGGACAAGGTTAGAAAGAACTGTTCAAAATAACAATGACTTTCTTCTTTTTAATTTTGATATATTTATGCATTTTTTCTTGTTTTTATTTATTTTTTATTTCACACATTTCGTCAATCATAAGGTATAAAAAGCGTTGAAACGTAAAACACATTTTTGTTATTGTTAATTTCCCCCATAACAGGGGCTGAAAATTAGCCCCAGTTACAGGACAAGTTCAGACTCATCTCTGCATTGGAAAACTGATGAAGGTATAGCGCATTCTACAGATTAGACTAATGTCGCCATGTACCACCAATGTAAACAGGTTTGGCCAATAGTCTACAGACAGATGATTGTCGGGGAAGTTAATGATCTGGCAAGTCCAATTCCATATTGCTAGATATAAGCTGCTTCCTGATGTCTGGCAGATGAAAGAGAATACAGGAGGGCTCTGTAGAGATTGCTTTAGGGGTGCTTCACACACAGCGAGCTCGCTGCCGAGATCGCTGCCGAGATCGCTGCTGAGTCACGCTTTTTGTGACGCAGCAGTGACCTCATTAGCGATCTCGCTGTGTGTGACACTGAGCAGCGATCTGGCCCCTGCTGCGAGATCGCTGCTCGTTACACACAGCCCTGGTTCGTTTTCTTCAAAGGCGCTCTCCCACTGTGACACACAGATTGCTGTGTGTGACAGCGAGAGAGCGACAAATGAAGCGAGCAGGGAGCAGGAGCCGGCGTCTGGCAGCTGCGGAGGCTGGTAACTAAGATAAACATCGGGTAACCACCTTGGTTACCCGATATTTACCTTAGTTACCAGCCTCCGCAGCTCTCACGCTGCCTGTGCTGCCGGCTCCGGCTCTCTGCACATGTAGCTGCTGTACACATCGGGTTAATTAACCCGATGTGTACTGTAGCTAGGAGAGCAAGGAGCCAGCGCTAAGCAGTGTGCGCGGCTCCCTGCTCTCTGCACATGTAGCTGCATTACACATCGGGTTAATTAACCCGATGTGTACTGTAGCTAGGAGAGCAAGGAGCCAGCGCTCAGTGTGCGCGGCTCCCTGCTCCCAGCACACACAGCTAAGCGGTGTGCGCTGGTAACTAATGTAAACATCGGGTAACCATACCCGATGTTTACCTTAGTTACCAGTCTCCGCAGCTTCCAGACGGCGGCTCCGTGCAAGCGCAGCGTCGCTTGCACGTCGCTGCTGGCTGGGGGCTGTTCACTGGTCGCTGGTGAGATCTGCCTGTTTGACAGCTCACCAGCGACCATGTAGCGATGCAGCAGCGATCCTGACCAGGTCAGATCGCTGGTCGGATCGCTGCTGCATCGCTAAGTGTGAAGGTACCCTTAGACTCAGCAGCTAATCCTTCTTTGCACTTAGCAATCACATTGTCTTTGGGTTGGTAGGAGGAAGAGCATCGTAAACTGTATATAGTGCTCATTTGAATTGCTGTGTATAGAGCAATTAGAGATGGTAAAAACATTTCTGTCTACTCAATGGAGATTATGACTATTTGTGCAACTTCATGATTTTCATAAATATAAACAGGAGAAACAAGGAATTAAGGGTCAAGTAAAAGTACAATTTTTATTAGAACAACCATAAAAGCCCACAATGGACCATAATATTACAAAAATAGGACATAAAAAATATGATACATAGAAGTATAATGTGGGTACAGGCACCCAGGTAACAAACCATAAAGAGACACATTCAAATATACAAAATCTGATTCCCTTATACACAGTGGTACCTTTACAAGAGAAGTAAGTACATACACAGAGAAGGGAGTTAAGAAATACATACCAAAGTGCTAAGTGCTTAACACTAGAAGTCCCAGAGAGGGGTCATTTAACATTTCTACCTTTGGAACCCAGAGACGGGTCGAATGACCTGAAGGATTTTAGCTAACATCCTATAATCACCGTCTTTTGTTCTGTAATTAAGGCCATTACTGTCTCACCACAGGAGGTTGTTGTTTTCCATTGAGTTTAGCCATTTAGTTTCTAGTTAGTTCTATTCAGTTTATTGCATGTCATTTGACCCTCTTTCGAGACTTTGGGGGGGAGCTCAAAATTTCTGGGACTTCTAGTGTTAAAAGTATACATGGTTGCTCTCAAGGTAGAACCAAAGGTGCACTAAAAATGCTCTAATTGTGGACCTCAGAGCTCGATGTACGTTTCATATTCAGTCATTTGCTTATTCACGAGGAAGGTAGACTTTTTATGGTTGTTCTAATAAAAATTGTACTTTTACTTGACCCTTAACTCCTTGTTTCTCCTGCTTATAAATATTCTATGGAGTGGTCTTTTGTGCAGCTGACAGTGTTGGAGGCTGTTCACACCCAGCTTTATGTGTTACTATGCGCCTTTTGGAAATTTTGTGTTTAATGATTTTCATAAAGCTGTTGTTGTTTGCACCTTTGTCCTTTGCACACATAAAATCTTTTGGTATGTTGGAATTTTATTTTACCATATTCAGCAATATGTCCATTAAACGGGTTGTTTCACTAACAATACTCTTATTTGCAGTATTTTGCTATATGAAGATACTACACCTCTCCTGTGCTACCAAGCCATCATTGATATCATGTATGACATTGTCCATTCTTGACTTCAATGGGCACTGTGTAACTTATAAAAATTCAAAATTTAAATTTTAGCACAACTGAATGGATTTCATAGGATCCAACAACTTCTGGCCTCTCCCTACACCCAGAGATCACATAAATTTAGGGTCCAGAGGAGAAAGGACAGTAAGTGCTTCCTAATCTCTTCCTGTTCTGTATACACAGCACTTATTTTGCGCTTTGCATACTGGAAAATCAAAAAGGTATACATGATAATAAGTCATGGCTGCCTTCTCTGCAGGAAATCAATCTGCGTCGACCCACAACTGCACAATAATAGCCAGCAGATTTAATATGCAGAAACACTTAAGAAACGTCACTGCAGAATAGAACAATGAGCGGCTGGTTAATTAAAGTCTATGTGGGCTCTTGAAATAGTTAAAAATCCAGTTACAATTGACTAAATCAATTTTTAATAGGATTTTCCCCTAATATCAGCAGCAAAAAAACAAATATAAAAATATATAAATTTAAAGGAAACCTGTCATCAGACTTTTACCTATTAAACTAAAAGAATCACTTCTGCAGCTCCTGGGCTGCATTCTAGGAAGGTGCACCTTGGTCCTGACTCCCCTTCCAGACCCCAAAAATAATTTTATAAAACTTGTCCCTAAGGTATGCTAATTACCTTGGTTGGCCAAATGGGCAGGCTCATTTTCTCCTCCTGTCTCTCCCTCCTGCCGCTGATCGCCGTCCTCCTTCCTTGATTGATGGGATGACGCCTCCGTCATCCTCATCGTTGCATTTTTAAATCTCGCGCCTGTGCAGTTAGGTCTGCTCGCTCTACCATATCGCGGTCAGAGCAGAAAATATAGCTGCCCTAGCTCACGTCGGTCAGCTAAATGCACAGGCACGAGATTATGGGCGAGTACGAGCATGGCGCTGGTGATGCCGGCGCTGTGCATGACCTCACCAGCGCCATGCTCGTACCCGCCCATAATCTCCTGCACATTTAGCTCACTGGCGCGAGCAAGGGCAGCTGTTTTCTGCTCTGCCCAAAATATGGCGTAGCGAACGGCGCCTGTGCAAGCAGATCTAACTGCACAGGTGCAAGATTTAAAAATGTGATGAGGAGGATGATGCAGGCGTCATCCCGTCAATCAAGGAAGGAGGACGGCGATCAGCGGCAGGAGTGAGAGACAGGAGGAGAAAATGAGCCCGCCCATCTGGCCAACCAAGGTAATTAGCATACCTTAGGGCCAAGTTTTATAAAGCTATTTTTAGGGTCTGGAAGGGGAGTCAGGGCCAAGGTTCACCTTCATAGAATGCAGCCCAGGAGCTGCAGAAGGTGATTCTTTCAGTTTAATAGGAAAAAATCTGATGACAGGTTCCCTTTAAGTCCCTGGTATTGTGAAAAAAAAGAGACAAAAATTATTTTGATATCTGAACGAGAACATTTTTTACATCCATTAAAAGGGCATGTACATTAAAACCTGAAAATGTGGAACAGGAAAAAATGGCCTAGTCATGAACTGGATAAATGACAGGATGTTTGTGTATATTACAGTTTACTCTTGTTTCTAAGAAGTCATTACATTTTGTTAATAATGTACAATTTATAACACTTTTTCCCTACAGAACAGCAACTTAATCCACACATTACTTTGATAAACTAAATGCTTCTATCACTCCAAACATTTTCTTCTGCCTTGTGTATTAATATTTAATTATCAAGCAGTTTCTCAGCAAATTAAAGAAGACCTGTGTCAATGTTAGATCTGTCTTTTGCAGTCTCTCTCTATTAAAGAAAAGCCCAGAGCATTCTCTAGGTTATAGAATTTCTTCCCTGGATTATATTCAAGGCCTATATTTTTGGTATGTTCTTGCTGATGCCAAGCCAGGTGAGTGGGCGTTTAAGATAAATCTTACTAATTTGAAAAGGAAAGCACGAGAACAGGAGGTGATAAATGTAGCCTGCCTACTCAGGTTCTGTCACATAAGATGTCAGCTTTTTATTTTAATTACATTTTGTGCCAGCTCTTTCAAAAAGTAAGGCAATTTCACTGCCTGTACCCTTACTAGTATGTGTCATTTTTCTAGAAAATTAAGTATACTATAATTTATAATGAGAAGTTAAGGCTTTAAAAACAATAGGCAAAATAGGAAAATCATGGGAAGCTTTCATATACCCTCCACGGAAATAATTCTACAGAATATCACTTAATGCTAAGGCTGGCAGCTCGCACTGTTGACCCCTTGAAGCAGTGTTATGGAAAATATTTGATAAAAATGACACTGTTCTGTATCTTATTTTCAGGTGCAGTCACACATGACAAATAGGAATACAATATTGTGTTTGTTTACATCACAGACAAACTTTATATGAATTGAAAAACATATTACCACGAAAAAATAGAATAGCCTTGGTATGGCAACTTATAGCACTGCTCTGAACAAGAACAAGTACAGTAAGAACTGATATATTGTATGTATACATCTCTTAACTAGTAATGGGAGGACCCAGATTGTAAAAGTCCAGATCCGCATGGTTTCAAAAGTATTCGCGTATCGGACACGAGCCCGGAGTTCTCAGGGAACTTCGACTAATGATTCACGTCCGGCACTCAAGCAATACAAAACAATAAAGGAAAAATAAAGAAAAAAATAATAAAGCAAGCGGCGCTATACTTACCGAGCCTTCGGCGGGGCTGTAACTGTTTCTGTAGCAGCCCATTCACTTCCAGCGCCCCACATTAGGCTCAGATTAGTAATGGGAGTGTCTCAT
Source organism: Anomaloglossus baeobatrachus (assembly GCF_048569485.1). Classification (NCBI taxonomy): domain Eukaryota; kingdom Metazoa; phylum Chordata; class Amphibia; order Anura; family Aromobatidae; genus Anomaloglossus; species Anomaloglossus baeobatrachus. Next base: position 145,669,071 of record NC_134354.1, read on the forward strand.
AGACACATCCCATTACTAATCTAGAGCTTAGTGGCAGCTGTGATTTGATATTACCCCCTATACTACCTGGATTGCCACTGCACCAGTGCAATCAAGAAATTGCTGGGATTGTTGCATCTAACGGACAATTCTGGGCAGCTGCAGGCTGCTATTTTTAGCCTTGGGGGGCCAATAAGCATGGGTCTTCCCAGCCTGAGAATACCAGCCCCAGCTGTTGGGCTTTATCATGACTGGGTATCTGTAATGCCTGCCTGGATCAACAGACTCAAGGGGGATGTAATGGACAGACTAGAGCGACGCCACTCACCAAGCAGGACCCCCAGAACCCTGATACCATTTAACCCCTATACAGGGATTTGGAATTACACAGGGCCCTGGAGATCACTACCTGTGGAAGGCTGCAGTCCAATGAGAGTAGTCGTCAGGCAGGGTCAAACCAGGAATAGCAGAACAGGGACAGAATCGGCAGACAAGGACGTAATCAGAAAACGGAGCAGAGGTCAAATCCGGATCGGGCAGCGAGGTACAAAAACAGCAGGCAGAATGGTAGTCAGAAAACACGCAGAAGTCAGCACACAGGAATCACAAAACAGAATAGGGCAGACCAGGAGCCGGGAAATCAGAACTATCTCTGGCAGTAGTCATGTGACAGAAGAGGGAATAAGAAGGGTGTGGTGTCTTCCCATTGGCTGTAGCTGAACGCTGGCAACTTCAGCTGGAAGGCACACGCCACCCACAGTCAGCCAGCGGTACTGCAGATCCCAAGATAACCCAGCCCAGTGGATGATCGGAGCCTGCGCCCACTGGTGCCGCTGGCATCGACTCCTCTCCCATCACCAGCACCATCCACGGCAAGAACACGGCGTCGCCTGGCGATCGGAGCAGAAGTCGCTGGAGCAGACTCCGGTGGTGACGTAACAGTATCAAAATTGGGGGGGACCGCATGCTGTTTTTTTAAAATTATTTATTTAAATGATAAAAAAAAGCTGCATGGGGTTTTTCTTTTTTTATACACAGCCAAGATAAGCGCATGGTTGGCAGCCTGTAGCCATGGGCTTTATCTTTGCTGGGTATCATAATATGGGGGACCCTATGCCAATTTTAAAATGTATTTATTTATTTTTAGTGTATAATAGACACGCATAGAGCCTGTGATTGGACGCAGTCAGACATGCTGTCACTCAAGGTGGGGGAACGTCTGACTGCAACCAATCACAGATGCCGGTGGGCGGGGATAGTAAAGCGTATGCATGAGCCTAATGAGTGGCCCCAGAAGTGAATAGGCAGCTGTGGGAGCAGTCACAGCTGCGCCAGAAGCTCAGTAAGTATAGTATGCCTGCTCCTATCCCCCTATCTCTTCAACCACGATTTTTAAATGCCGGATTCTGGTCCACATAGACTTATATGGGCTCTGCCGTCCGCGCAGATATCTGGGATCAATCCCGGGCCAGAAACATTTTTTTTTTAAAGTCCGGTTAGTTCTGCCGATCTCGGATATCTGTGAGATCGCCCATCACTATTTTTATTATAAGTATATAAGAGAAAACATCCTTTTCAAAAATCCAAAGAAGAAGCCAAACCGAGAAACTTTGTTATTAGAGATGAGCAGATCTTTTGAAAGTAGAGTTCGACAACTTCATAAACTCTTCGAAAATCTCAATACTATAAAGCTTGTACTTGCTTGGAAAATACATGTAGGGGAGATGAGAGAGAGAGAGAGAGAGAGAAAGAAAACAATACAGACCATAAGACCTTACACTTTATAGATGAAAGACAGAGAGGACCCCACTGATCATAAGAGCTTACACTTTATAGGTGAAAGAGAGAGTACCCTGCTGACCATAAGAGCTTACACTTTATAGGTGAAAAAGAGAGGACCCTGCTGACCATAAGAGCTTACACTTTATAGGTGAAAGAGAGAGAGAGGACACCACTAACCATAAGAGCTTACACTTTATACGTGAAAGAAAGAGAGAGGATCTTGCTGACAATAAGAGCTTATACATTATAGAAGAAAGAGAGAGATAGGACCCTGCTGAGTATAAGAGCTTACACTTTATAGGAGAAAGAGAGAGAGAGGACCCTGCTGACCATAAGAGCTTACACTTAATAGGTGAAATAGAGAGAACCCTGCTGACCATAAGAGCTTACACATTAAGGCTATGTGCACACGGTGCGTTTTTCTCGGCGTTTTTGCGCGTTTTTCGGGTGCGTTTTTGGCCTCAAAACTGCATGACTTTGCTTCCCCAGCAAAGTCTATGAGTTTTCATTTTTGCTGTCCCCACACAGCGTTTTTTTTTCAGCTGCGTTTTTGTGGTGACCACAAAAACGCAGCATGTCAATTATTCCCGCGTTTTTCACTGCGCTTTTCATCCATTGAGTTCAATGGGATGTTGAAAGACGCAATGAGAAACGCAAATAGCTGCGTTTTGGTGCGTTTCTAAGACCAAAAACGCAGCTATAAACGCAGGAGGTGGGTAGTAAAGTGACGTGTACAGGAAGAGGATTCCTTCTGTCAGTATACACAGAAGCGTGAATCCTCCCGGTACCGTCACCGTCGCTTCCACCTCCCGTCCTGTGCATGTCAGCTGCCGTGCGGCGCCATGTACAGGCAGGAGGTGGAAGCGGCTGCGAAAACAAAAGTTAACAGTAGAAAAAAAAAAAAAAGTTATACTCACCTGTCTGCAGACTCCCGGTGCCATGCCCGCTCCCAGCTCCTCTCACGGTATCGCCACCCCCGCTCCGACTGTGTGCAGACAGCCGGGAAAGCTCCGATGGATGCAGGACCTGGCGATGGATCACCTGATGCAGTCACCTGACGCATCAGCTGATCGAGTCTCGAGCTGACGCGGGCGCCCGGCCGGTATCAGCGGATGCGTCAGGAGACTTCATCCCTGATTACCGACAGCTGCTGCAGCGATCGGACAGGATCAGACTCCCGCCCCATCGCTGCAGGAGCTGCCGGTAATCGGTAATCAGCACATAAGTGAGTATTATTATTATTTTATTTTTTTTTTCTACTGATGCATCAGCTGATTGTATAATCGGCTTTTATACAATCAGCTGATGTGTGATGGGATTCAGGCACTTGATCCTGACACATCATCTGATCGCTTTGCCTTCCAGCAAACCGATCAGATGATATTGGATCTGGATTGGACGGCGCGGGACCCTGACCCAGGATTACTGCGGAGGGGGGCTTCTTTATTTCAATAAAGATGGAGTCACTAATTGTGTTGTGTTTTATTTCTAATAAAAATATTTTTCTGTGTTGTGTTTTTTTTTTATCTTTACTAGAAATTCATGGTGGCCATGTCTAATATTGGCGTGACACCATGAATTTCGGGCTTAGGGCCAGCTGATAATATACAGCTAGCCCTAACCCCATTATTACCCGGCGAGCCACCCATCACCAGGGCAGCCGGAAGAGTTGGATACAGCGCCAGAAGATGGCGCTTCTATGAAAGCGCCATTTTCTGGGGTGGCTGCGGGACTGCAATTCACAGCGGGGGTGCACAGAAAGCATGGGCACCCTGCACTGTGGATTACAATCCCCAGCTGCCTAGTTGTACCCGGCTGGACTCAAAAATGGGGCGAAGCCCACGTAATTTTTTTTTTAAATTATTTCATGAAATTCATGAAATAATTAAAAAAAAAAGGGCTTCCCTATATTTTTGGTTCCAAGCCGGGTACAAATAGGCAGCTGGGGGTTGGGGGCAGCCCGTACCTGCCTGCTGTACCCGGCTAGCATACAAAAATATGGCGAAGCCCACGTCATTTTTTTTTTTGGGGGGGGCAAAGAAATCCTGCATACAGTCCTGGAAGGAGGATGCTGAGCCTTGTAGTTCGACAGCTGCTGTCTGCTCTCCTGCATACACTATTGGATGTAGGATGCTGAGCCTTGTAGTTCGACAGCTGCTGTCTGCTCTCCTGCATACACTATTGGATCGAGGATGCTGAGCCTTGTAGTTCTGCAGCTGTCTGCTCTTCTGCATACACTAGTGGAGAATGAAGAACACATTGAAGAAGGAAATGACATCAGACCTTTTTTTTTTTGTTCACTGATAAAAAACGCATAAGGACGCAGTGAGCAAAAACGCAGCAAAACGCAGCAAAAAAACGCACCAAATCGCGGCAAAACGCGTGCGTTTTTTGCCGCGTTTTTTCGACGCAGGTGCGTTTTTGTGCGTTTTTAGCGGCCAAAAACGCACAAAAACGCAGCGTCAAAAAAACGCAGCGTGTGCACAAAGCCTAAAGGTGAACGAGAGAATACCCTGCTGACCATAAAGGCTTACACTTTATAGGTGAAAGTGACAGAGAGGACCCTGCTGACCTTAAGAGCTTATACTCTACAGAAGAGTGATAAAGAGGACATTGCTGACCATAGAGGAGTGATAGACTTATATAGTGACTCTGAAAATGGAAAACAACTCTGTTGTAAAATCTGTGCTCCACTAGGAACTGCTGATCTGTGATCGCCTAGGTACCATCATTCTTCAAGTTGTTGAAAACCCGCTAAATGTTAAACCTGAAGTATATTCTGGGGAATCCCACGCAGCAATGCAATATGACATTGGCATGCTCTCTGAAGCTTCAGCAGCGTGGGAAATTGTGCTAGGCTGGTTTTATTTTTTTGCAAACTGCAAATCAAATCTCAAAATACTTGAATTCAGGTTAAACCTCGAATTTCAAGAATTTCAAATCAAACTCGATCATCCAGGAATTAATCCACTCATCTCTATTTATAATATATTTTGCTTCATATTTCAGACTCCTCTTTCATCCTTCCAGATACCAAAGGCTCTCTTAACTGTCCAAACACTCTCACTTAACTACTAATAAAAATGTACACATGAGGCAAATAAGACAGATTTTCAGTCTATAGATGTGAAGAGGAGGTGTTGGCTTTAGTGTCATGCTATCTCACTCCAGTGCTGGATTCACAGCAACATTGCTCATCATCAGCACTGTATTTTGTTGTGCATGATGCTGCAGCTAATGTGTCTCCCGAAGATGTAGATCCAGAAAACCCTCAGTAAGTGTTGTTTTACTAAGTTAAACAGATTGAAAAAAGACCTAGATCCATCATGTTCAACCTTTCTTCACCAATTATACATTTAATTTATCTATAACCCACAAGGCTACAGTATTTATACTAAGGAAATCATCCAGCCTTATTTTAAAACTGATATAGTATCTGACATTACTACCTCTTGTGGTAGGGCAATCCACAGTCTGACTGCTCTAACTGTAAAGAACCCTTTCCTATTTAGCTGTCATATTCACATTTCTTCCACCTGAAATGAGTGCTTCCTAGTCCTTAGTATTGTCTTTTAAAGGAATAAGTCATGTGCCAGTTCTTTGTATTGCCCACACATGTATTTATACATATAAATGAGATCTCCTCTGGGATATCTTTTTTAAGCTAAACAAACCCAACTTTTTCAACCACTCATCATATGGGAGGCCTTACATCCCTTGTTATAATCTAGCTACCCTCCTTTGAACTGACTCTAACTTCTGAATATTATTTTTAAAATGTGGAGCCAAAAACTGGATCCTATATTCTAGATGTGGCCTTACAAGTGATTTATAGAGGGGTAACAATACGTTGGGATCACGGTATCTAATCTCTCTTTTTATACACCCTAAAGTCTTGTTTGCTTTTGCAGCTGCTGCCTGACATTGAGTGCTGCTGCTCAGCTTATTTGTAATCAGAATACCCAAGTCCTTCTCCTGTTCTGTGGTCCTGAGTTTATTTCCATTAAATATATATGCAGCTAAAGGATTACTGCATCCTAGGTGCATTACTTTACATTTATCAAAATTAAATCTCATTTGCCAAGTGTCTGCCCATTTAGACATTTTATCCAAATCGTTTTGTAATATTGGACTTCCAAGATCAGTTTTAATATCCTACATAGTTTGGTGTTGTCAATCCCATTCACAAGGTCATTAATAAAGAATTTAAAAAGAATCGGTCTGACTTCCTGTTCCTGCGCTGAGATGTGAGGAGGGAGAAGGAGCAGCTCCATACAGACCCTGCAATATACAGCGACCTACAGAAAAAAATAGCACCCTAGACCAACATATAAAGGCTGCACTGAATTAACAGTTGTCAGTGCATGGATCGTTATCTCCTCAGAAGTGGAGGAACACCATTCAAGCCCAGAGCAGAGCAGAGGGAGGAGGGGGTGAGTGCAGATAACATGGCACCCACAGTGAGGGGGAAGGAGGGGGAGGAAAGAGAGGAACCACAAGGGCTGCTGCAGCAATGTGCAGGAGGCCAAGATAACAGAAGAATTCAGAGTATGCAGAGTGGTACAGAGACATTGGGCTTAGGGGAAAGATATGAGATGGATTACAAAAGGCTGGCAAAAGAAGTGGCAGATCATCTGACAGCAGAAATCAGAGAGGCAATAGCAACCTCAGTGAAGGAGGCTTTGGCTGCGCTGCAGGAGGATGTGGAGCACCATGATATGAGACTGACAGAGGTAGAGCAAAGAGTTTCTCATGCTGAAGAGAATCTGACAAGATTGGAGGGCAGATTTAAGGAGCTAAACACTAATGCTCAGCTTATGAAGGATAAAATAGAAGATCTCGAAAACAGATCTAGGAGGAATAATTTAAGGCTGGTGGGTCTGCCTGAGACAGTGACAACAAAATATTTGGACTCAATCTGTGAAAAAGAATTACCCCAGGCTTTAGGCTTACCACATAGCTGCTGTGTAGAAAGAGTGCACAGAGTGGGACCCATAAGGGAGCAAAGAGATGGTCACAGTAACAATGATAATACCCCCAAGCAAGGTGAAATGTCCAGAGCAAGACAGGTTATTATAAAATACCTGGAATACAAAAATAAAGAAGAAATTCTACGGACCTTCAGGAATAGGAAACAGGCACTATGCATTCAGGGACACAAGATTCTATTATTTGGCGACTATTCGGCAGAAGTCACACGAAAAAGAAAAGCATTTAGCCAGATCTGCACTGCCCTCTATCACAAAAACATTACATTTCAGGTTTTATACCCAGCAATACTAAGAGTAAGAGGAGCAGATGGGGTCACAAAGACTTTTCGGGATCCTTCAGAGGCGGAGCGAGAGATACTACAGGACGGGAGAACACGGCGACAGGAGAGGAATGGAAAAGAAGGGACTTTCACTGATCCGAAACATGCAGATCCTGCAAACATAACATCTGCAGTTAGACCCGACAACGAGCCAGAGTGGAGTCAATCGAGATCCAGACCAGCCAGTCCGAATGAAAAGCGACAGATGGCGACTTCAGCTGGGAAAAGAGGAGGAAGCGGCAGCAGCTCATGAACAAGCAGGCAAGACAAGGACTTAATTTGAGACTGCTGAATGGAGCCGTATGGTGACAAATGTGCCTTAACTCTCTAAAGTCTCACCTACCTCCTTCTCTCTTTCTTCTCTATCTCTTTTTCTTTCGCTCCCTTTTTCTCTCTCTTTTTCATGCTTATCACTTTTTCCCTTTTATCATTTACTAATGCTTTTTTTTTTTTTTCCTTCTTCTCTCTCTCTTTTTCTTCTCTTAATGACGGTTTTAGGAGCTTGATAAATTTATAAAGGCTGTTTAGGGGCAAGGAGTTAATAGCCAATAGAAGGGGAGAGGTGACTTAGTGGGGTGGCTTCATGGAGAGCTTGACTTGAAGCAGGGGTTTGAAAGGAGTCTCAATCATCTCAGAAAAAATGGAAGACGTTAATTGTATTTGTAAAGTTGGGGATGGGAGGGGTTATATACAGTTGGGGGAGGGGAGGGGAAGAGAGTTGGGGAATCCATGCGACACGGCCTGAAAAAGGAACTGTTGATTTTGGGGATTATGGTTAAGCTCATTACGTGGAATGTTAAGGGACTCAGATCGCCGCACAAACGAAATATGATACTACGTCATCTCAAGAAGCTTAAGGTTGATATTGCTTTATTACAGGAGACGCACTTGCAAAAGGATGAGTTCTTCCGTATGAATAAGATGTGGGTGGGAAAGGTATATGGGTCGGCCTCAAACGGTAGGAAAGCAGGGGTTCTTATTTTGATCAATAAAAACTTTGCACACGAGGTGGAAACACAAGATTCAGATGAAGAAGGAAGATACATACATATAAAGATTTCAGGTACTCAAGGCACTTTTAGTATCCATAATATATATGCACCCAATACGGAACAAAGGTTTTTTTTTTTAAATATAGCTAATAAGATTTTGCTGGATGGGGATATATGTAAATTGGTGGGGGGAGACTTCAATACAGTGGTTTCTCAGGAAGAAGACAGGAGGAGTCAAGGGAAGCAGGGGAGGAACATGGAGGGGTCGCTGAGAGCATTGTTAAATACAACTACACTACAGGATTGCTGGAGATTATATCACCCGCAAGAGAGAGAATTTACACACTATTCCCACCCACACGACTCTTGGTCAAGGATTGACCTTTGGCTGACAAGTGAGAATTTATTGCAGAGGGTAGAAGAGATAGTTATAGAGACTATGGTAATATCGGATCATAGCCCAGTGGTAGTCAGTATAGCTGACAAAGTTCAGAGAGGACAGGATTATATATGGCGCTTCCCCTCATTCTTGACTTTGGACGAGAACTTCCATAGAATACTGAGAGAATGGTGGGTGGATTATACATTGACGAATCAGGAGCACAGTGGGGAAACACTATTGTATTGGGAGACGGCTAAGGAAGTTTTGAGAGGGAAAGTGATAGGATATATGACAAAGGTGAAACGACAGGCACAAGTAAAGTTTCAGGAGGCTAGCCGGGCAGTCAGGGAAGCATATACTGACTTCTTAAAAAAACGATCAAGGGTGACAAAAGCAAAGTGGGTGGAGGCGAAGGGCAATTTTGAGAACTGGGTAAAAAGGAAACAAGGTATGTACAGGACACAACAAGAGGCAGAGTTGAATCGTTTCGGGAACAAGGCAGGGAAGTTATTGGCAAATCTGGCAAGGGGACGACGACCGATGACACATATTATGACACTGAGAAACGCTGTGGGGAGTAAAACGACAGATCCCAAAGAGATAAACGACATTCTTGGAGACTTCTATGCAGGTTTATATAAAGAGGAGGGGTTAGATGATAGGAGAGAAGGAAATGAGTGGTTAAAAGGAACAAAAATGCCTACGCTCACAGAGGAAAATTTACAGGCTCTGAATAAAGAGGTGACGGAGGAGGAGGTGCTACAGGTTATAGGAGAGTTAAAAACAACAAAGGCCCCGGGACCAGATGGCTTTAGCGGCAGTTTTTTCAAAATTATGAAGGATCAAATCTCACCTATACTGACAGAGTTATTCAATAAGATTATGGACGGGGAAAGAATATCGGGTACACTTAATACAGCCTATATAAAGCTCATTCCTAAAGGAGGAAAGAATTTAGAAGACCCATCTAGTTATAGGCCCATCTCGCTGATTAATCAAGACCTAAAAATTTTAGCGAAGTTGATGGCAAATAGGTTAGCGGCAGTATTGCCAGAGATTATAGATCTCCCCCAGGCTGGCTTTGTTAAAGGACGTTCAGTGGTGACAAACATTAGGAAAGTAATGCTAGCAATTGATGTAGTAAAGCAGACAAGAGAAGGGGGGGAGGGGAATCAAGCCTTGATCACCTTGGACGCGGAGAAAGCCTTTGACAATGTGAGGTGGTCATGGCTGGAACAGGTGTTAGATCACCTGGGCTTACACGGAGCTTTTAGGAATTTTGTGAGGGTCCTTTATGCAAATCCTCAGACAAGAGTGAGTACCCCGGGATTTCTGTCAAAAACATTTCCTTTGATGAAGGGAACCAGGCAAGGATGCCCGATGTCACCACTATTGTTTAACTTGGCTATTGAACCACTGGCTAGACGTTTGAATGAGGGGGGGTGGTTTGAAGGGATCAAGGTAGGGAGGAAGTTATTGCACTCAGCCTTATTTGCTGATGATATAATCCTGTTCATGAGCAAACCTAAAACACAATTGAGTAGAGTCATAGAACAAATTGAGGAGTTTGGGAGGTTAGCAGGGTTTAGACTTAACAAAAACAAATGTGAAATTCTCTTCTTGGACGGAAAGAGAGCGGAGGGGGAGAGGGGTGCATTATGTGACATTCCAATAGCTAGAAATACAATTAAATACTTGGGAGTACAGGTTGGGAGGGATACAAAAACCATATATTCATTAAATTATTCCCCTTTGATCGAGAAAATTGAACGTGAACTGCAAGGTTGGGCAAATTTGCTGTTGACTCTTCTGGGAAGAAATCATCTGATAAAAATGATGAGCTTTTCCAAGCTTCTCTATCCAATGCAGACAATCCCATTGCTTCTTAAACACTCGGATGTTAACAGATTGACAAAAGCGTTCTCACGTTTTTTGTGGAAGGGATATAGGCCGAGGATTAGTGCCAAAAAGCTAATGTTATCAACAGAAAATGGAGGGATCAGACTACCTAACATCAGGGGGTACAATTTGGCCTGTATCTTAAGACATGTAGTCGATTGGATTAGACGAACAAGTAGGTATTCTGACTGGGATATAGAGGCAGAATTTTGTAAACCTTGGGACCTGAGCTCAATCCTACATACCTCCATTCCAAATTTGCCGCCCAACATTAAACACTCATTGATTTGTAGAGACACAGTGATGACTTGGAAGGCGGTTAGGAAAAAGTTCGGGTTAGCCTGGAACATCTCCAAATTCCTTAATATATGGGCTTGTCCTGACTTTCCACAGGGAAGGGAAAATTATCTCTTTAAAGAATGGAGGGAAAAAGGGATTGGAACTCTAAAAAACCTGATGCATGATACAGAACGAAGATGGATGACGTGTGAGGAGTTGAGAGCAAACTATGACTTGCGCCCATTCCAGACTCTCCAGTTTGAACAGGTGAAACAAGGGATAATGAAGAAACTATACAACATAAATAACGAATATGAGGCAAATCAGATGGATGCGATCATATTAAGGGACATCCATGCCACAAATATATCAAGTCTTTATGGAAATATGAGAGAAGTGTTAGTCCCTAACATATCAGGAAGAATGTTGGAAGGGTGGGCAAAGCAGTTGGGAGATCAAGAAGTGGAGGAGAAGATTTTGAATGGTTGGATGGTGATGAGAAAGAAGATTGTGAATGAGAACTTAAGAGATACCCAATTCAGGATCATACATAGAGCTATCTATTGATTTAATATACTGAATGCAAGACATCCAGATAAGATGATGAGTTGTCCAAATTGTGGTACGGAAAAAACAGATTTATATCATGGGATATGGCAGTGCGAAAGGATTGAAAGATTTTGGAAACAAGTCCAGGGGGTAGTGAGGAAAATCTGGAATAGAAATGTAGAGTTAGATCCAATGGTCTGGTTATTTCACTATCAGCATCGAGAGGAGGGAGAGAAAGGGGGAGACAAGTTACTGAATCTTTTCCATGATATAGCAATGATAAGTAAAAGGGCTATTCTTCAGAAGTGGCTGGTGAAGGAAATACCAACAAAAGAAGAACTTGTTAATCAATTGGAAAAAACGCTCATGTTGGAGAAGGTGATGGTGGAGAGGTGTAAAGAAAGGATGACAGCAAAATTTTTCAGTAAATGGAGAAAGTTCATAAGCGTTATATGTTCTAGAGAAGAAACAATACAAATAATGTCCACATTTGTGTCTACGGAATGGTACATGAAGGAAGACCTGTCAGGGTCCCTGTGCGAGCTGAAAGTATAGTTGGCCAAATTCTGGGTTGTGTCGCATGGAGAGCGGAGGGGGGGGAGGGATAGTGTTTATAAGTAATGTTTGTAACAAGTTATCAAGGAATGCTGAAGGGGGGTAGCGGAGACTGAATAATGGAAATATACATTGACGAAGAAGGGGAAAAAGCAAATTTGATGAACGGGAAAAATATTTGATCGATAAATTGTAGAGACTATGTTATTTGATATTTTGATTTGTTGACCCTTATTTTCTTCATTCTGTACCCTATTTTACCATTGCAAGAAAAGAAATAAAAATTTGGTTTAAAAAAAAAAAAAAAGAATCGGTCTTAGCAAAAATCTATGCTGTAAACCACTGCTAACTATATCTCATTTAGAGAATGTACTATTTATGAGCTCTTTATTTCCTGTCTTTTAGCGAATTCCTTATCCATGAGCATACAGTTTTCACTAGTCCCTGCTTCTAGAGCTTTAGTATAAGGCTGTTATGTGGTACAGTATCAAATGCCTTTGCAAAGTCCAGATAAATCACATCAGCTGCATTAGCAACATCAAGATTCGTACTTACCTCCTCATAGAACCCCAACATGTTGGTTAGACACGACTTTTCTGAGATGTGATACAGTGGTCTGTTAATTACTGAACAATTGTGATGAGCAGACCGACAGATACCAGAGATCGGGTACAATCGGGTTTAAAAAAAAAACCCGGTTTGGGCCCAGAATTGATCCTTGATATCTGGCTGGACACCAGTCCTCTTATGTGTAGTGTATGAGGACCCTAATCAGTAGCTTTAAAATGGTGGTAAAAAGGATAGGGGGATTGGACCAGGCACGTTATATTTACTGAGTCTCCTGCGCGACTCTAATGCTACTTCCAGGACCACTCATTAACCTCATGCATAGGCACTACTTCCCCCTGCCCACCGGAAGTCTCCACATCTTTGTTTGGTTGCAGTGTGTCTGACTGCTTTCAATCAAAGACACTGAGTGTGTGTCTCTATTGCTGTAAAAATAAGTAAATGAATTAAAAAATTGGCGTAGGGTCCTTTCATAATATGACACCCAGCACAGATAAAACATATGGTTACAGGCTGCAGCCCCAAGCCATGCGCTTATCTTGGCTATGTAGCAAAATAAGAGGGATTACATGCAGCTTTTTTTTAAAAAAAAAATATTTAAATAAAAAATTTTAAAAATTGTTGTGCGGTCCCTCCCAATTTTGATACCAAGCCATGATAAAGCCGACAGCTGGGAGGTGGTATTCTCAGGCTGGGGAGACCCATGCATATTGGGCCCCCCAGCCTAAAAATAGAAGTCTGCAGCTGCCCTGGATTGTCCCATCCATTAGATGTGACAAACCGGGAACTTTACCCGGCTCATATGATTACCCTGGTGCGATGGCAATCGGGGTAATTGGTGTTAATAACAGAATTTAGTATGTGTAAATGAATAAAATCTGTGGCTCAAAAAATGATGCTAAAACTAATGTAGAAAAAATAAGATGTAAAAAATAGGATGTCAGCATCAAAAAGAGGGTAAAACACTTTTTTAATAGTGTAGAAAAACAATAATCACAATGTAAGAAAAAAAATCTCTGAGCTTAACACCCTGAGAACCATCAATTAAGGGAGGGGGATAAAAAAAATGTAAGATAAGAATAATATCTGAATGTAGAGAGAGATACCTAGTCATATATAACTAATTCAAATGACCCCCTAAAAATGCCCCTATGACAGTGTTCAAAATGCCAATATTTAGTAAATATTGGGAGCACTTGGATGGACCTCTCTCCTCTCCCCCTCATAGTAGTTCTGGGAGAGAGGAGAAATTCACTACAAATGCTTCAGTTAAGAACAAAAAAAAACAAATTTAGAGATCAATTATGAGAAATCCTTCCCCAATGTCCCTAATATGTGAATCCTCCCTGGATCGTACCCCGTGTCATCCCCCTAGTCAGATATTTTTTTTTATTTTGTAATCCTTTTTTCTTTCTTGGTTAGGGTTAGAGTTAGGGATAGGGTTACAAACTAGGGTTAGGGTTACAAACTAGGTTAAGGGATAAAATATATATATATATATATATATATATATATATATATATATATATATAAAAATAGTTCTAGATTAGGTTTAGTTTTGTTTTGGTTAGGCAAGGATATAAAATAAAAGGGGTTGCACAATGTTTAGTGTGGAGCAGGAGTACATGCTGCTTGCCTCATGCAGTTCTCTGGTAGATAGCAAATCTGCATCTGAAGCAGAGCTGTTTTCAGACAGTAACTTGGCTTCCTCCACGGGATCCTACAGTCTGATGGTAGGAAGTCAGTTGTCACAGCTGAACTTATATAGATATATAGAAATTATATATAGATACTGTATATAGAAATTATAGGGCCAAGTTTTGCAGTCCCCTCTCCACTGTGGTATCCCAATCAATAATTTTTTCCCTCAAATTCCCGCTTTTGTAGCAGTCACTGGCATCAATTTTCTTTGAAAGACATTATATACTAGCACTTAGTTATTGCCCACCAAACAAATGTATATGCCCATCAATACATTTCCCAAAATCCCACATTCATCTATTCCCCTTCCTGGATCCCCACAATTGTCCTAAAAATAAAACAAATGTGGTGGGGAGGGTGCATTACTCAGAATATGGGTATAGTAAAAAAAAAACATCTGCATTCCTACTGGGCAACTAAATCTGTCCACAACACCCCGGTATTTGTGTGCCGCCCCCGTGTCAGCAGCCGGGCTGCTCGGATCCGGATCCACGGTGACTCGAGAGGTCTCCTGACCTGGGGGTCGGGGTCGTGCGGCCACTCGAATAAAAGGGGGAGTATTTACATGGGGCTGTTTGGTTAAAGTTTGTGACGCCACCCGTGGTGCGTGGTAAGATGGAGTACCACCGCTGCGATTGGGAGTACCCGGTGGCTATGGTGTAGGTAGCTAGGTGTTTAACCCCTCCATGGGTAGGGGGGATGCCCCGGGACTCGGTGATGGTAACGGGGAGGTGCCGTTGGGATGGTAAGAGTCACTTGTGTACTCACTCAGTCTAATAACGCTGACACTGACAACTGTGGTAAACCAAAGTTCCGAACACCGTTGCCGCTGAGAGGATCCCATGCCCGTTGGTGTTGACTGTCAGTCTGCCTTGGCACCTAGTCTTCTGGTTGGTCCCTTTAGTGTAAAACTAATCGGGTCCCTCTCCCCAGTATTGCTAACTGTGTGAGCTTGCTCTCAGGGTTCACGCTTGGGATTTTCTGGACCGTATGTGTGGAAATTCCTATCCCCCTCATTGCGCTAGTACCCCGATTTTGGAGTGGGTGGAGAACGGACCTTGAAGGCTCCATCCTCGTCTGGTAAATTGCCAGGACACCTGAAGCTACTTCCTGAACTAGGGTCCACGTACCCCGTCGTGCCCTGGCTCTTCCCGGTGATGGCACAAGGCCACCGGCTGTCCTCCTCGACAGTCCGTGCCGCTTGTCATGATCCCCTGTGACTGGGGTCCAGCTCCTACCAGGCCCAGACCAACGTCTGCCACCTAGTAGTCTCAAGGAGCCTAGCTCTTGGCCTCTCCTCTCGAGAGTCACCACTCCACTGACTGTCTCCTGACACTCCTGAACCCCCCTTAACCAACCCCCCAAGTGGACGACCCTATTCCACTCAGGTCGGCCACTGGTGTGTCTGGTGAGTGTGGTGCAAAGTGTTCATAGGATTTTGATTAGCTTGTTCTTGTCAACACCAATGGTTAGGGACCCGTAACCAAGGAGGAGGTGGATATTGTACAGAAGGGCAGGTTGCACAATACCCTGTGACGACCTGATAGGCCAGGGCGTCACATTTGCAGCTGTAGTTTCCTCTATTTTACCAAGCCTCCCAAGAAATGACCCCAATTATAACAGCCTAAATAAATTGAAACCACTAATTTCTCTCCTAAAAGATTCAGTTCTAAATTCCTATACCTGAAAGCAAAATGTTTCCGTTGACAAATCATTGATGAGTTACAAGGGCCATCTGTCATTTTACGAATTTATCCCCTTTTAGTGCACCTAATACTACAACAAATTATACAAAAATGTGCATAAACACAAGCGGGGACATGTGCCCTCCTGTTTGTCCAAACAGAGCTTTTGTACTCCATTTGGGGTATCGTTACACTTATAAGAAAGTGGGTAGTAAATTGTGTGGATCACGTTTTGGTGTTGCCTCTTGTAAAAGTTAAACATTTGGTGCTAAGTCAACATTTTTGTGGATAAAAGAAAAAGAAAATTTACAATATAACAACCTAATGTTATCAAATTCCGTGAAGTATCTATGAGTTCAAAATGCTCACTATACCCCTGGATAAAATTCTTGAGGGGTCTTGTTTACAAAATGGTATTCCTTATGGGTGGTTTCTGGTGTTTAGGTTATTTAGGTGCCCTGCAAATGTGACATGATGCTCGCAATCTATTTTAGCCAAATTTTCTTTCCAAAATTGAAATATTGCTCTTTTTGTTCCAAACTTTCCCTTTTGTCAAAACAGAACTTTTTACTACTTGTGGGGTATCACCTTGCTTATATAAAAGTGGACAACAAACTGAAGGGTCCACTTTGTAAAAGTTAAAATTTGGTGCTAAAGCAACATTTTTGTGAAAGAAAAATGAAAATGTGAAGTACCCGTGAGTTCAAAATGCTCATTATACCCTTGGAGAAAATCCTTGACGGGTCAAATTTCCAAAATGGGGTACTTGTGGGGAGTTTCAGGTGTTTAAGTACCTTAGGGACCCTGCAAATGAGACATGGTGCTCACAACCTATTTCAGCCAATTTTATGTTCCAAATTCAGATAGTGTTACTTCCTTTCCAAGCCTTGGCATTAGTCAAGAGGTTTCTGACAACATTTAGGGTATCAGCGCGCTCAGAAGAAACTAGTAACAAATATTGTGCTCCATTTTGTTGTGCTTTCCCTTGTAAAAGTGAATAAATTGTGGCCAAAGCAACATTTTTGGGTAAAATTTAATTTTTTTTATTCCACTTTGCATGAATTCCTGTGAAGCCCCGGAAAGGTTAATAAACTTGATGGATGTGGATTTGAGGAGTATGAGGGGTGCAGTTGTTAGAATGATGTCACTTTTTAGGCTACAAGAGATGGAATTAAAGTTTAGAGCTAGTGGCTATCCAGAGGAGGTACTGAGGAAGGTCTCAGATAACACCGAACCATCCAATAGAACAGATAAAGGGATCACCTTGACTTTGTCCATACATTCCATCGTTATATGTCCAAGATTCACAAATTCATTAGAAGCCATTGGAATATTATATGCCAGGATTATCCAGAGGTCCAAGAATTTAGGACTTCATTGTTGCCTTGTTTTCAGGGTCCACTTAATCTGGGCAATAAACTGGTGAGGGCGGACTTTGGCACAGCCTCAACTGGATTGATTCAAACCCACCTACTCAATCCCAAAAGAGGCACTTTTCTGTGCTTGAATTGCCCACAATGTAGTAATGTACAAAAAGGTGCTAGAGTGCTACACTCCCACAGCGGCCGGAGCTATCCCATAAATGGCTTTTTTACATGCGATTAATAGTATATTATTTACATAATCATGAGGTCTACTATATGTGGGCGAGACAACCCAATCAGTCAAGGACAAGGTGTCACAACACAAGTCCACAATCAGATGTGAAAAATTAGCACTTCCTTTACCTTTTCACTTCCATAGATATGGACGCAATTTGAGTCAGTTACAGTTCCAAGTTGTGGAACAAATTCCATCACACAGATGAGGAGGTGATAAGATCAAACTCCTTAACAAAGGGAAGCAATTTGGATTTTTACTCTCCTAACACTAGAGCCCAGGGGTCTTAACAGGGACTTTGATACCTATAGCTTTCTATGAATTGACATATTTATATTATGCTATAGACTGATTGTTGTTTTTTATATTTTAGCAAAGATCATGATTGTTGCAGTGGACAATGGTCAAGATAAATAGGTATCCTTCTTAACCTCTACCACTTCCCTTTCTCCCCATACCGCTCACCCTACCAATTTTATTTAAATTTTAGGTTCATCTCTTTCATCAAACTCCTGAATTTATACTTTTCTTTTCCACTCCCTTTTTTTCCTTTTATCGATTTTTCCCCATTTCACCCATTTCTCCCTCTTCCTTCCCCTTTTTTCCCCTCTTTCTTTACATCCCATCTTTTATCCCCCTTGTTTTCCCCCTTCTATTCGCCTCCTCTCTCCACTCAAACAATCACTCGAGGGTCCTAACTTCCTTTTCATCTATTTAATAATGGTCTTTATGCCTTTTACTTTGACAACACAAATATTTTCATACAGTATGTTTCATAGTCTTACATTTTGGTATCCACAATCATCACCCACATCCTCTCCATCCCATTTTAATCCTTTCCCATTTTATTCCAATTTCCTATTCCTATCCAAAGAAGTTTGAGTGCCGTATTTGCAACAATTTACATAATGCTTTGATTTAAGGGCATAAAATTCAAAGTTTGAAAATTGCAAACTTTTTTGCCAAATTTCAGTTTTTTTCATAAATAAACACAAAAATATCATCCTAAATTTACCAGTAACATGAAGTACAATACTTCTCAAAAAAAGTTTCAGAATCATCAGGACCCGTTGAAGCGTTCCAGTTATTACCTCATAAAGTGACACTGGTCAGATTCCTAAAATTAAGGTCAAATTAGGCTCCATCGCTATGGGATTAACACCTCCCAGAGAGACTTCACATTCATATTCGAACCTGGTCCAGCCTTATCTCAATCAGAGGCACACACCCAAATCCAGAGGCCACCTTCCCTTAGAAGGTCACCTACATCAGTTCTTCACTTCTCCACTGCCATTAAGGTGGTGTCACACATAGCGACGACAATGATGTCGCTGCTAAGTCACCATTTTCTGTGACGTAGCAGCGACGTCCCGTCGCTGTCGCTGTGTGTGACATCCAGCAACGACCTGGCCCCTGCTGTGAGGTCGCCGGTTGTTGCTGAATGTCCTGCTTCATTTTCTGGACGTTGCTCTCCCGCTGTGAAGCACACATTGCTGTGTGTGACAGCGAGAGAGTGATGAACTGAAGCGAGCAGGGAGCAGGGAGCCGGCGTTTGGCAGCCTGCGGTAAGCTGTAACCACGGTAAACATTGGGTAACCAAGAAGCCCTTTTCTTGGTTACTCGATATTTACCTTAGTTACTAGCGTCCGCCACTCTCACGCTGCCAGTGCTGGCTCCCTGCTCCCTGCATACGTAGCTGGAGTACACATCGGGTAATTAACCCGATGTGTACTCTGGCTAGGAGTGCAGGGAGCCAGCGCTAAGCAGTGTGCTCTCACGCTGCCAGTGACGGCTCCCTGCTCCCTGCACACGTAGCTAGAGTACACATCGGCTAATTAACCCGATGTGTACTCTGGCTAGGAGTGCAGGGAACAGGGAGCCGGCACTGGCAGCGTGTGAGCGGCGGACGCTAGTAACTAAGGTAAATATCGGGTAACCAAGAGAAGTGCTTTCCTTGGTTACCCGATATTTACCTTAGTTACGCTTCCACGCTGGCTGGATGGATGCTGGTCACTGGTCGATGGTGAGATCTGCCTATTTGACAGCTCACCAGCGACCATGTAACGATGCAGCAGCGATCCTGATAAGATCAGATCGCTGGTCGTGATCGCTGCTGCGTCGCTATGTGTGACATCACCTTTACTCCCAGCACTTCCATCCTCTAAAGTCCACTAATATACATTGGGAATGCCCTCCCAACAATCTTCCAGAAGGGTGTACACTTGATCGGTAGCTCAAACAAACTTTGGCCAAATAACAAGATCTACAAAGTCAGTATCTCTTTGTTCTATCAGTTTTCACACATCACTTAATCAATTTGAGGACTCTTACTACTCTTTCATTTTTTGATAACACTAGTCCTGCTCAAGCCTGTGAACAAACAGACACACAGTCCAAGACTAACAATTATCCTGACCCTTGTTTTTTTCCCATTACCCTAGGAGTTCACTACGGTAGCCACCCACTCCATATTAATAATAACAGCAATAATAATCATTTTTATTTTACAATTCAAGGGGTACTTGCACAAACAAAATAAGATATTACAGACTTACACATAGTTTTACATATGCCAAAAGTGAGGGCCCTCCTCACAAGCTTACAATCTATGAGTAGATAGGGGAGACTCAAAAGGTAAAAATAAAGTGCTTGTCATGTAAGGTCAAGCCATCAGTATAATAAATAGGGTCAATCAAATAACACTGCATGAAGTTGTCACCAGCCAGTATCTGTATAAGTACAGATGTAAAGTGCTATTGAGTGAATGGAAGAGAGAACAGAGGATAATTAGTTTGATTAGTGAGGTGAGGTAATTAGCTAGTCTAAAGAAATGTGTTTTAAGGACACACTTGAGCTTGTGAATATTGGGAATTGCATGTGGTAGTGCATTCCAGAAAATTGGTGCAGCACGAGAAAAGTCCTGGAGACGGGAGTGGTAGGTTCAGATTTTAAAGGATATTAATCTTAGGTCACTATCAGAATGGAGGAGATGGGTAGGAGATTGGCAAAGATGAGTGGGATCTGTGGAGAGCTTTGCGTTTAAGAGTGATAAGTTTATATTGGACAACCAATGCAAACAAAGGCACATGGTGGTGGCAATAGGATAGCGGTTGGACAGAAATATGATTGTGGCTGCTGCATTCAAAATGGAGTAGAAGGGGGAGTTTAGAAAGAATGAGATTAATTAGTAGAGAGTTGCAGTAGTCCAGACGAGAATGAATCAGAGCAACAGACATTTTTGCAGATTCAAAGGAAAATAAAGCCAAATTCTAGAGATGTTCTTGAGGTGCGGGAGAAAAGAGTGAGTGATCATATATAGGGAATGAAGTAAAGATCTGATCCAAATGTAACCCCAAGACAGTGCGCATGCTGCTTAGAATATATGGTTGATATGTCGCGGGCGGGGAGGAGGGTGTCAGCACACCGCGCTCACCCCTTCTGCTCGGGTCCGGCAGTTGCTCCTGGTGGCTCGAGCTGCGGGCCGGATCCCGGGGTGTCTCGAGCGACACTCCTCGCCCGTGAGTGAAAGGGGAGGTGATTGTTGGGGTTATAGTTCGTGACGCCACCCACGGCTGTGGTGATGGCACCACCGCTGCTCAGTGTGGGGGTCCCGGGGATGGTGATGGGAGCAGCCAGGTGTTGTGTTGCCCCTCCGTGGGTAGGGGTTGGTGATCCCGGGGCCCAGTGGGGTGCAGGGGCGCAGGGGCAGCGCTGTGCCTTGCGGCACTGAGGTACTCACTCAGCCAGTAAACACGACACAGTTCTCGGTAAACAAACGGCTGGTTGGACGGGTCCCTCGGACGGTTCACGGTGCTGCGGTTCCCTGCAGTTAGCGGTGACGGTCTCTTCCCTGCACCTTTGAAATGTCTGTTTGGTAGCGGTGGATCCCCACCGGTTACCCGCTCCCCGACTGCAATCTGTGCCGGAGGAGCTCCACACTTTGCCCGCAGGCGCCGGCCCTGGGAAACTGGTGCCTTGGCGGTGACGGTGTTTCCCCGTTGTGGTTGGACCTTTGCCGTCAATCAGGACTTGCTTGTTGGGGTATCTACGTCCCCTTCACTAACGGATTTAGCAATTTACAGCAACTCCAAGCCTTGCTGGGATCCGAAAGCCCCTGCTCTGGTGCTGACTGCCCTTTGTATACTGCTCCAGGCCCCGGATACACACAGCCTCCGTGGCCCTTCCAGCAACCTCCAGACAGTCCCACTGCAGATCTTCACCACTGTCTGCTGACCTTGCTGACTCCGTCTGGGCACACAGCCACAGACCAACTTCAGGCTTTCTGTCACTCTCACTGCTGTTTCACTCTAGCTCCCTCCTGAGCTACACTCTGTTGTTCCTTCTCTCTCCTTCACTTAGGTGTTTACACTTGCCCTCCCTGGGCTTAACTTCACTCATGCCCTGCCTGGGCTAATCTGCCTGGTTACTTCCTGCCTCCAGAGTTGTGAGCTCCTTGGTGGGCGGAGCCAACCGCCTGGCCCACCCCCTGGTGTGCATCAACAGACTACTGGAGGAAGGCAACAAGGATTTGTGGGTTAGCTGGTGTACCTACAGGGAATGTGGGGTGTGTGTGTGTTGTTATCTGTGTCCCCTGGCTTGCCCAGGGCGACACAGATACACACAGAGAGATGGAAATTTCACGTTTAGGTAAGTTAGTAGAGGGGGAAAAATAAGTTCAGTTTTTGACATATTCAATTTAGATAGATGGAGTGCATTATGTTAGAGACAGAGAACAGACAATTACTACTATTTTGTAGTACTTGGCAAGGGAGTTAAGAGAAGCGATGGTACGGGAAACCAACTTTGCTGGTGGTTTGTCCAATAGGGTCAGTATATAGGGAGAAGAGGAATGGGCCTAAGACTGAATCCTGAAGAACACAACAGTAAAGGGAAAGAGGAGGGGAATAAGAGCTGGCAAATAATACACTAAAGGAGCAGTCAGAGAGCTAGGAGGGGAACCAAGCGGCTTCATCCTTAAGGCCAATAAAGCAGAGCATAGTGAGAAGGGGCTAGTGATCCACAGTGTCAAATGCTGCAGAGAGGTCCAGGAGAATTACAAATAAGTAGTGGCCATTACATTTAGTTGTTAGTAGTTCATTAGGGAATTTAGTAAGGACAGTTGGAGTACAATATAAAGAACAGAAACCGATTGAAAAGGGTCAAGATGAGAGTTAAGAGATAACAGATTAAACAAGAGTGGACCAAGTATTAAAAATGAAGGGGAGATTAGAGACTGGTCTCTAGTTACCAGTGCAGGTCTGGGTGAGGGGTGTTTTTTCAGTAATGGGTTTATGATGGCTTGTTTGATGGAGGAGGTAAAGCAAGATACCAGAAGAAAGATAGAGGTTAAATATTTTATTTAGGTAGGTAGTGACAGCCAGGGAGAGGGACTGAAGAAGGTCAGAAGGAATAAGGTCACTTTTCCAGGTAGTAGGTTGAAAAGTTTATTTTCTGTGACCGGTTCAAAGACAGAAAGTGAATTTGGTGAAGTGTGGGAATGACGAAGAGGCATGATATTGATGGAATGGGAGACAATTTAAGACAAAATCCAAAAATCATTACCATCATTCCAAATTTTTTTCAATTACTGAACCATAGAAGCCAAAAAAAGAAAAAAAATATCAAAGAGGGTGGTGCACACTTCTAGTGGTGGTGCACACTGGATATCAGATGCTCCTGATTATTAAGTGGTGAACACCGCTTAATGAATCGGGTCAGTGTACTCCAACAAGCGCTTCATTGACTGGCGTGCAATACATCAATCTTAATGAATCTTTCCCAGTGAGTATACAGCATGATACTTTCTCTGAGGAGAGCCAACCATGGCAGGTCTGAATTGAAAGGGCGTATACTCAGCTGAGCACTTCTGCCCAAATTCTAAGAAATTACCCTTTGAATAGATTATATCTGTCAATCTGTATTCTGTTATGGAAGCTGGATGCTAGAACAGCCCATTTCCTATTATCAACTTGACTAAAGGCTACTTTACACACTGCGATATCGGTCCCGATATCGCTAGTGTGGGTACCCGCCCCCATCTGTTGCGCGACACGGGCATATCGCTGCCCGTGCCGCACAACATCACCCACAGCCGTCACACATACTTACCTGTCCGGCGACGTCGCTGTGACCGGCGAACCGCCTCCTTTCTAAGGGGGCGGTCCATGCGGCATCACAGTGACGTCACTGAAATGTCACTGAACCGCCGCCCAATAGCAGCGGAGGGGCGGAGATGAACGGGACATAACATCCCGCCCACCTCCTTCCTTCCGCATAGCAGCCGGGAGACAGGTAAGGGGAGCTTCCTCGTTCCTGCGGCGTCACACGCAGCGATGTGTGCTGCCGCAGGAACGAGGAACAAACTCGTTACTGCTGCAGTAACGAGATTTGAGAATGGACCCCCGTGTCGCCGATTAGCGATTTTGCACGTTTTTGCAACGATGCAAAATCGCTTATCGGTGTCACACGCAACGGCATCGCTAATGCGGCCGGATGTGCGTCACGAATTCCGTGACCCCAACGACTCCGCATTAGCGATGTCGTAGCGTGTAAAGCCCGCTTTAGACAAAATTTGGATTTGCTAAGGTTAAAATTGTGCAGAATGGTTCCTATTTCAAGAGATAAAGAAACCAGAATACACATTTTGAGAACTATTATTTATGTATACATTTGAGAGGTACTTCCCAAAATAGGTGAAATTAAAGATTTGCAGACATGGCAGAAGCAAAAATAGAATAAAATCCTGGGGAAGGTTAGGAATGCTGAGGTAGCTATGAGTAATGCACGTGCACTACGGTAACTTTATAGCTTGGAGTACTGAGATTTAAACTTTCATTATGCTATGTGTATATGTAATACAACGGAGGCTGCTTCCTCAAGTCACAAGCAAATAAAAGCATGGTGTATTTAGTTGGGATTGTTTTCAATTTTTTTTTTTTGCTTACTCTACTTGCTATATTAAACTATACGGATATCTCCATTTGTCACAAGTGTCTGACTTAATTACTAAACATTTTAATGAATAAGAAATGTATTTATTTATTTTCTGCATTCAGAAATATCCAGACACTTAGATGTTCTGCTTTACATTAGAAAAGGCAGAGTTTTTCTATAAATGTATGGAGAGAGAAAATGTTTAAAAAGCTGTATTGACTGCAAAATTACCAAAGTCTGTAGCTAAGAGTCTACATTCACTAAATAGATCATATACAATTTAATGTACAGTACTGTGCAAAAGTTTAGAGCACCTATTGAAGAAATGTTGCAAAGAATGCCATCAATGAATATGTAAAAGATTCATTTATTTATAATTATAAAAGGAGTATTGGTTAATTTTTATTATTTAACCTAGCACAGGATTACCCTTTGCCTTTAAAACATACAGTAGTATTAAGTATTAAGTTTTATAGCTACACTTTTTTGTAGGATTATATTCAGATGTATGAGTAACCCATTTATACCAAACAGGTGATGATGATAATCATGAAAAACTAAAGCAAAAAACTCCTAAAAATACAATATTTTATTACTCAGTAGTAAAAGGGAAGAAAATCCCAACATTTGCATTAATTGAAGATAAAATAGATATCCAAGAGTATAAGGGAGGGGCCTGACCCTTATATCGCCCTGGACTCACCCCTTCCTTGCCGCGGAGGTTGGCACCCTACAAGCCTGCGCATTTGGCGCCCCCGCTCAACGAAGACTATCCCTTCAGGCCCTGGAGTGACCCTAACAAATATGAGGTGATAGTACTACAAGGAATTAATTTCCAACAATGAACCAACAATCAGATCTCATATATATAATACAAATACACTATAGCCAATATGATTAAATTGGAAACCACGGGTGGTTTCTGTTAGGAACCGCTAGTTCATCATTGAGTGGCTTTTCTGGGTCACTGTACCCCACTATATTTCCAATTTAATCATATTGGCTATAGTGTATTTGTATTATATATATGAGATCTGATTGTTGGTTCATTGTTGGAAATTAATTCCTTGTCGTACTATCACCTCATATTTGTTAGGGTCACTCCAGGGCCTGAAGGGAAAGTCTTCATTAAGCGGGGGCACCAAATGCGCAGGTTTGTAGGGTGCCAACCTCCGCGGCAAGGAAGGGGTGAGTCCAGGGCGATATAAGGGTCAGGCCCCTCCCTTGTACTCTTGGATATCTATTTTTATCTTCAATTGATGCAAATGTTGGGATTTTCTTCCCTTTTAATACTGAGTAATAAAATATTGTATTTTTAGGAGTTTTTTGCTTTAGTTTTTCACGATTGTACTTCTAAGCTATTTGTCCGGGAAAAATGATGATGATAATCATCATTCTCATATGTAGGTTGACACATAGTCATTAACTGAAACAGAAGGAGTTGTGTAGCGGTCTTAAAACTGGGTTAAGGGGGGCGTGGCCGGAGCTTCATGGAGCAGGACACCTGAGGGTTGAGCTCCTCCACCCGGGATCAAAATAGCCCATTTAAACCAGCTTGAAAATTCCGCCATGGGGAAGAAAAAAACCCCAAAGACCACCAAAGACCCAGGAGCCCCACCATCGATTACCCTGAACTCCTACCTGATGAGGGAAATGCCAGGGGAGCAGGAGGACGCACGTACGGCTGGAGCGCCGCATGATCCCCGTCCTCAGACAGCTGCATCAGCGTTATGTGCGGGGGAGGCTGAATGGGATTCACCGCCCGCAAATGAAGAGAGAGGAAAGGGACAGGGGGAGCCCGGTGTCACAACTGAAAGGAGAGGTGAGGAACCCTTGGATGTCGGCGGGCGACGGGCCTCCCTCGTGGACAAGATGGCGGCGGCAGCGGAGGGGACGCGAGGTGACTCACCCGAGCACCGACAGGAGCGGGACCGCAGTGTGCCAGGTGAGGGTGTGTGCCCCCGGACCACCAGGCCAAGCAGGAGGTTCACGTTCTCCCTGGATGCGGGATTCTGCAGCCTGATGGAGACGGTAGTGACTGTGCCGCCCCTCCCCCCCATAGAGATCCTGAAGCATGGTGGGGGCTGGAGCCCGGCTGCCTCCTCTGATAGCAAGCAGAGAGGAGCAGGAGATGAGGAGTGGGGCGAAGTGAACGTGGAGTGGGGGGGCAGCGGCTATGAGAAGGAATATAGCCAGAGAGAAGAGGAGCCCTGGGGGAGGCACAGGAGAGCAGAAATGGTGCCATACCGCCTGCTGGAGTCTCCCAGCCCCCATGGGACAATCCACTTAGTAATGGAGATAATCTTATGCCCTCCCCACTGGGACCACCAATTCTACAAAATTAAAATCTTACTCCCAGGCCTCAGAGAGCCCACATGCCAACTAAGGATCTGGGGTCGCAGGGTTCAGATGCTACAGCCCAGCAGAAGGGGGCCCCTAAGCTCCCACCTGGCCCGCCTGACAGGGAAACTGTCAGGAGAAAGGCTCCGGAAAATACAACCACCGGACTCCCACATTCACAGCTTGCAGGCCCTCCAGCAGACTGGTGGAAATTTGTTCTCCAACTCCCCACCAAGAGAGATTTTCAGGCACTCATTTCTGAGGTTAAATATACCTGCAGATCTGAAATAGCGGCAGTTCGTCAGGATGTTGCTTCCATCTCTAACAGAGTAAATGAGCTGGAGAATGAACATAATGAAGCTAGAACCACTATCCGTCACCTTCAGTCCCAAGCCTCCTCTGAATCTGAAGTCATAAGACAGCTACAACGCCATACAGAAGATCTAGACAACAGAGCTAGGCGCCATAATATAAGGGTCAGAGGCGTCCCTGAGGCTTAAACGAAGGAAGATGTTACAGCAATTCTGCAGACCATCTTCAACTCACTCCTTCAGCGCCCTCTTGACAACCCAATCCCCATGGATAGAGCGCACAGGGCCCTGCGCCCCAAAAATTTAAAGGGGAACCCTAGAGACATTATCTGTCATATCATCAACTTCCAACTTAAAGAGAAATAATGTTTAAGGCACGACCGCCAAAACAAGTGATGTACCGAAACACCAGGATCCAGCTATTCCAGGATCTCTCATGGATTACGTTACAGAAGCGAAAGGCCCTTCGCCCGCTGCTGTCGTCCCTGAGGGCCAATAACATCCTTTATAGATGTGGGGTATCCGTTTAGCCTTTCTGCACGGCGAGGAGAAACATCAGCCAGCCTTCGGACCCCTGCAGACCTGGATTCCTTCTGTCAGGCATTTGACCTCACCGCTCCGGACTTGCTGGACTGGACTTTACCTCAGCAGATACCGCAGCTTTCCCAGGCCTGGCAGCCAGCCACCACATCGCGTAAGCGGCGATCCAGGATTGCGAGGGAAGAAGGACCCACCTGATCGTATCCTCTCGTGAATTCACGGCTACCCTGTGAACTTACAGTGGTTACTGGGCTCATTTATATTGTCATTTATATTGTCTTTTATTCCCATGGGATTTTCTCTTCCTTAAAGAATCCCGGGGGAGGGAGTGTCTTAATCCCCATGAGTCTGGTTTGTGGAGTTTTGTCACCCAGCCCATCGACAGAGTCGTACCAATTTATTCGCACTTTGGTCTTATAGTGCAGGTTATAACTAGTGTGACAACTTCTAATTTGAGTGAACATAAGTCGACTCTGGCACTGGGATAGTGGACGATTAGTGTTGACTGTCATACACTTATCCTAGTACATAATTGAAAAGTTTCTATTCCTCAGTAAAAAATAGTTATGTTTTGGTTTTTTTTTATGTCCTGGTTATATTCACAGGTATGCAATCCACCAAAGTCTCAATGCTTTGTCTCAGAAGGGCTTGGGGAATACTTCTCTCATACATACAAAATGGCGTTGCCGGGCACTAGCCCTCATACTAGCATATGTTGACGTCTTGAGATGGCTAAGTTAATGAGACTTAATGTTAAGGGGCTGAATTCAGATGTAAAGAGGAGGCTGGTCCTACAGGAGATGCGAAAATCAATGGCGGAAGTGGTGTTTCTGCAAGAGACACACTTCACAGAAAAAAACTCCTTCAACTTTGCCCGCCACTGGTTTCCCCAATCCTTTTCGGCCACAAATACAAAAAAGAAAGCTGGGGTAACTATACTGATTTCTCGCACTTGTCCACTTCAAGTGACTGGGTGTGAAGCGGATCCCTCAGGTAGCTTCCTCATAGTACAGGGCACCCTGAATGGGATACAACTAGTCTTGTGTAACCTCTATGCCCCAAATTCTAATCAAACTAGATTTGTTTCCTCAGTCTTATCACGCCTCCCGTCGGACCGTGGGGCCTTACACATCATAGGGGGAGACTTTAATATGGTGTTTTCAGAAAGGACGGATAGAATGCTTGCACCTTCTCACCCTGCAGGCTCATATAGAACATCCCATCTGTCTACTGGTTTCCGCAAACTGATTCACACGCACCAACTATTCGACTTGTGGAGAATTGACAATCCGATGGCAAGGCAATTCACTTTCTTTTCACACCCCCATAATTCGCATAGTCAAATTGATTATTTCTTTGGCAATGTCTTCACACTCAGAACACTCCAACAAGCACAAATAGGCAGCATCACGTGGTCGGACCATGCCCCTTTGACAATACACCTTAATCTAACAAATGCCCCCTCAAAAAGAACCCATTGGAGACTAAATGAATCCCTGCTGACCAATATCACTTCCCGGGAATCACTCCGTAAGGCTATACAGAACTACTTTATGGAGAACTTCCAATCTCCTCCATCGTTCCCGACGATATGGGAGGCCCACAAGGCAGTTATTAGGGGGGAGTGCATAGCCCTTTCTTCCAAGCTTAAAAAAGACTCACGGCAAATTTACCGCCAATGTGAGACAGACCTCCGCTCAGCAGAGGCACTACTCCACGCCCATCCCACCAAGTCCTGCCTGAATAGGGTGATAGACCTGAGAACTAAATTAAAAGAAATCTCCCATGGGAAGACAGAGAAGCTCTTACGCTGCTCTCGCCAGAAATATTATGAATACGGTAATAAGTCGCACACGATCTTGGCTAGAAGGCTTAGGGATCAAACCGTGAATTCCGCCCCTTGTGCCATAAAGGAGACTTCAGGCACTCCTCACTACGACCCCACAAAAATTGCCCAACTTTTTCATGCATACTACACATCCTTGTACTCCCTCCCCCTGACACTATCAATGTCCCACCCAGACAGAACAAAAATAGTAAGCGACTATCTAACTGACTGTCACCTCCCAAAACTGTCCCAGGAGGCTCTGGATGACCTTAATCGAGAAATATTGCCAGACGAGATCCACTAGATCATTAGGGACCTTCTAAACCATAAAGCCCCGGGCCCAGATGGGTTTACGTACCTATATTATAAAACTTTTGTAGGGGAACTGTCTCCCCATCTGACTCATTTATTCAAACGCTTTATGACAGGGGATGACATTCCAAACACATTCCTACATTCTTACATAACTATTATTCCCAAAACAGGTAGGGACCCTATGGAATGCGCGAGCTCCCGCCCTATTAGCCTCCTAGATTCCGATCTTAAAATATTCACCAAATTGCTGGCAGAACGTTTAAATCATTGGCTCCCACAGCTGGTCCATAAGGACCAGGTAGGGTTTGTCCGATACTGACAGGCGGGGGACAACACCCGAAGGATCTTGGATCTGGTGGAGGTGGAGAACAGAGAGGGGGTGGAAGCACTTCTTCTGGAATTAGATGCGGAGAAGGCTTTCGACAGGCTGGACTGGTCCTTCATGTTCTCCGTGTTGGGTCACTTTGGCCTGTCGGGGCCATTCGTCTCCGCATTGAGGGGTATGTACTCTTTCCCGGCGGCGACCATTCGCCTCCCACACGCTCATTCAGAATCCCTGCCTATCCGAAATGGAACCAGGCAGGGTTGCCCATTGTCCCCTCTCCTATATGCTCTTAGTATCGAGCCACTGGCGGCATGAATCCGACTTAATCCGGATATTATGGGGGTCAAGGTTCGGGAGAGGTCTTTTAAGGTGGCTCTGTTTGCGGACGACGTCCTACTGTCCCTGACTAACCCCGCCATCTCTCTACCAAATTTACATGCAGTGCTATCCCAATACACCAAACTTTCGGGATACAAACTCAATTCTGATAAAACAGAAGCCTTACCTCTCAACATCCCAGAGGCCAAATTACAGTCCCTCAAGAAAAATTTTAAGTATTCTTGGAGATCGGACTCCCTGCGATATTTAGTAGTTAGAATAACCCCCAACTATAAGGCATTACACCAGGCAAATTTCCCACCCCTGATACGTGAAGTAGAAAATAGCCTTAAAAAATGGTCATCCCTACAGATCTCGTTCTTGGGCAAAATCGCCACAATTAAAATGTCGGTCATCCCTAATTTCCTATACTTATTTGAAACACTCCCAGTGCGGGTTCCCATGGGGGTCCTGAAAAAAGTCCGGTCAATGCTACTGCAATTTATCTGGCACTCGGGAAGGCACCGTATTCCAGACTCGGTTATGTGTACACCCTATACAAAGGGGTGTCTGTCATGCCCGAATCTTAAACTTTACTATTATGCCTCTACATCTACGTAGCCTGGCCTCATGGACGACCCTACCGGCCTATAACAAGTGGACGGAGATAGAGAAGCTATGGATGGCACCCTATCATCCAAGCTCTCTAATCTGGGGCCGCCCTAGTGACATCCCCTCTAGAGACCTCCTGGGCCCAATGGCATTCACAAAAGAGATATGGAGGCAGTGTAGAATGAAATAACAGCTGTCGTCACAGTCATCTCTGTTGACCCCTTTCCTGTTTACGCCACATCTGACGGAGGGTATGAATCCGGGGGTGACGGGGCTGTGGGCAAGGGCGGGCCTTTATTGTTTCCGAGATATAGTTAACCCAGTGACTCTAAAAGTAAAGCCATTTTCAGACCTACGATACCAATACAACCTGCCCTTTCATCTGTATTTTTCGTACCAACAAATAACACATTTTTTTACAGACAGTATGGGATTGGCGGAGGTGCGTCGCCCAACTACATTCGAGACCATATGCTCTGGCCAAACTTCGACCAGGGAATTAATCTCAGCCATTTATGACATACTGATAACTGGGGATCCTTTGGATACAGTGAAATACACGTACAGGAGGAGGTGGGAGGGTTGGATAGGACGCCCTCTATCGGACGCACTCTGATCAGTGATATGGGCTAGGACATTCCGGTCCTCGATTAGCACTCTCTACAAGGAGAATGAAGTTAAAATCCTCATGACATGGTACCACACGCCAGAGCTCCTGCATAAGTTCAATCGTAACTACCCAGATGTATGTTGGAGGTGCAGCCTTGGAAGTGCATCTCTATACCAGATTTTCTGGACATGCCCGGCCATCGGGGGTTTCTGGGAGGAGGTAGAGTCACTGATGGGCACATTGGTTGGTAGAAGTGTGTCCAGAGACCCGGTGGTGTTTTTGCTAAATGCCCTCCCGTCGTCCCTAAGCAAATCGATTTAAAGCTCCTACTCCATATCCTCACAGCGGCCAAATGCCTAGTCTCATTATTTTGGAAGAGGGCGGCCCCTACGTCTGTCTCCGATGTGTATGCCCGAATAAAAGATGTCAGAAATATGGAAAAATTGACAGCCCAGCTCCATAATACCATGGATGGGTTTGTAACGACATGGTCTAATTGGGATGCGCTTGGGGACACCTACCAAATTTGAGGCCGAAAAAGGGCTTATGACAACACGTATTCCTCCTATACATAAACCTGAGGAGCTGTGCGAAGGCTCCACCGGGTCCCTTTAGGTCCGGCACTAGTCTCACCCATTCCCGGGTTTACCTGATGATCGAATCCTGCTCGCCCTTCAATAGACTTTTAGTATGTTTATGACATAGCATAATTGTGTACATACCTGTGAAATGTTTCTTTTACTTATGTAAACGCATATTTTCTTTTGTTAAAAAACCTCTTTTTGAAAAATAAAAAGTTGAACAAAAAAAAAACTGGGTTAAGAACAGCCTATCTCTGCCACATCATGGCAAGACTGAGCATAACAACTAGACACAAGGAAGTTCTACTGCATCAATAAGGTGTCTTCCAGGCAAAGATTTCAAAGCAGCCCAGGGTTTCTAATGTGAAAGCTAGGATGTGCCATCAGTCTTTTTCTTAGATTACAGGGTTATGCCTTCTGACTGAGCACTCCTGCTCTTCAGTGTTAGGCAATTTTAATTCTCCATTTAATATAAACACGATCAAAGACCAAAGGGAAAAATTCAGTGGATACATTATATAACCCAAAATTATTTTAAAGAGATTCTCTAGATATAGGATTAGTCATCCGGAAAAACTCCATCTATACAATTTGAAAAAAAAAATGTGTATAAACCACACACACGGGAGTACTATTTCCATACAATATAACAATCTTTATTGAAATTTAGAAAAACATACATATATAAATTAAAATATAATTGTTCATCAATAAACAAAGTATGTAGAGGTATAAGGAGGACTTCTACCAGCAATCACCCCCCACATTAGTGTGTGTATGGGTCCTAATCAGTAAATGCAGTTAAAAATGTGCATAATCTATAATGGCAGCAATACCAAAATATCTGCCTCAGTAAGAAGGTGTCTTCCTTGATAGACCAGAGTAACAAATCTGCTGCACGTATATAGAAAAATAAAGCTCAAAGACTGTCCAAGGGTAATTACCAAACTGTATGTGGATAGCAAAAGAATTTATAAGAATATCAAGGCTTACCCATATTATGGACAGAAAGAGGCAAAAGACCCAAACTGTGGGGAGAAGAAGAGCAGCTCCCAGTCCTGAACGCGTATCGCTCTCGCTTCCTCAGCAGCCTTGCCTCCAGCCTGCTGAGGAAGCGAGAGCAATACACTTTTCCCCTGTTTGTTATCCCTGTGTCTTCTTTAGAGCTTATTGGAGTTGACTAAGAATTCATTCCATCCGCTAACTACTAAGGGCCTACTTTAGGGTCAGGTATCTGGATTGGTGCATAGGTGCATAACCTATCTAGGATGGTGAAGGATCCCAGGGACAAGCAGTAAGTTTGGTCAGCGGTCACCATCTAATTTTTCCCTAGATACAGGATTTCCCTTCCCTTCCCATTTGCTGTTCGCTTGGTACTTCACCGTACCTAACATGACAATAAGATGGGCTGAGGGGACATCATAAGAGCTCGTTGGGTCATAAGGGGCTGACTAGGGAACATAAGAGGTGCTATTTGGATATTACAATAGGGACTGGCTATGAGGACATAAGAGACTGTCTATGGGGACATTGCAAGAAGGGGTGTCTATGTGGACATCAGGCCAAAATGTCATATTTTTTCTCCATAGCTCAAAGCGTTTCCTCCCCCTGCGTCATATCAATTAGGGTTCATCAGGAGATCGGAGTTGGCAGTATTGCCTGTAAAGATAATGCATGGCTGATCCAATGCCCAACAGATTTAGCAGGTTTACACATTCCGAATTAACTTGGCATTGTGACATTTGGACTGTAGATCAGCCTAGAAGTGTGAAATGCACTGCAGCAAAAAAGAATGTCATTTCTTTCTTTTTTTTAAATTGTGAAAAGTTTATTCAGAGGGTCATTTATTATTCAACCCCTCAAACCACCAGAATTCTGTTTGGTTCCCCTAAAGTATTGAGAAGTATTTCAGGCACAAAGAACAATGAGCTTCACATGTTTGGATTAATTATCTCTTTTTCCAGCCTTTTCTGACTAATTAAGACCCTCCCCAAACTTGTGAACAGCACTCATACTTGGTCAAAATGGGAAAGACAAAGGAGCATTCCAAGGCCATCAGAGACAAGATCGTGGAGGGTCACAAGGCTGGCAAGCGGTATAAAACCCTTTCCAAGGAGTTGGGCCTACCTGTCTCCACTGTTGGGAGCATCATCCGGAAGTGGAAGGCTTATGGAACTACTGCTAGCCTTCCACGGCCTGGACAGCCTTTGAAAGTTTCCACCCGTGCCGAGGCCAGGCTTGTCCGAAGAGTCAAGGCTAACCCAAGGACAACAAGGAAGGAGCTCCGGAAAGATCTCATGGCAGTGGGGACATTGGTTTCAGTCAATACCATAAGTAACGTACTCCACCGCAATGGTCTCCGTTCCAGACGAGCCCGTAAGGTACCTTTACTTTCAAAGCGTCATGTCAAGGCTCGTCTACAGTTTGCTCATGATCACTTGGAGGACTCTGAGACAGACTGGTTCAAGGTTCTATGGTCTGATGAGACCAAGATCGAGATCTTTGGTGCCAACCACACACGTGACGTTTGGAAACTGGATGGCACTGCATACGACCCCAAGAATACCATCCCTACAGTCAAGCATGGTGGTGGCAGCATCATGCTTTGGGGCTGTTTCTCAGCCAAGGGGCCTGGCCATCTGGTCCGCATCCATGGGAAGATGGATAGCACGGCCTACCTGGAGATTTTGGCCAAGAACCTCTGCTCCTCCATCAAGGATCTTAAGATGGGTCGTCATTTCATCTTCCAACAAGACAACGACCCAAAGCACACAGCCAAGAAAACCAAGGCCTGGTTCAAGAGGGAAAAAATCAAGGTGTTGCAGTGGCCTAGTCAGTCTTCTGACCTTAACCCAATTGAAAACTTGTGGAAGGAGCTCAAGATTAAAGTCCACATGAGACACCCAAAGAACCTAGATAACTTGGAGAAGATCTGCATGGAGGAGTGGGCCAAGATAACTGCAGAGACCTGTGTCGGCCTGATCAGGTCTTATAAAAGACGATTATTAGCTGTAATTGCAAACAAGGGTTATTCCACAAAATATTAAACCTAGGGGTTGAATAAAAATTGACCCACACTTTTATGTTGAAAATTTATTAAAATTTAACTGAGCAACATAACTTGTTGGTTTGTAAGATTTATGCATCTGTTAATAAATCCTGCTCTTGTTTGAAGTTTGCAGGCTCTAACTTATTTGCATCTTATCAAACCTGCTAAATCTGCAGGGGGTTGAAGACTACTTGTAGGCACTGTATATATATATATATATATATATATATATATATATATATATATATATATGTTGCCCAGGGTTATGGGGTACTGTTAGGGCCAGATGGACGGGCAGACCCGGGAGGTGGATCCACTGGGCCGAACTCCCCGATGAGGGAAAGGAGACCGATAGCCGGAGCACTTTAGGTAGCAGAACAGTCCGTGCACTGGAAGACAATGGAGAAGTCCCTGGGACCACGAGGTCACTGATGGTGGTCCGGGTGACGGAGCTCAGGTTCGGAAGCCGTGATGATGTCAGGCGGGGTCCGGAACCGTTGGAGCGAGATGACGGGTCACCGCAGGGAACCGAGATGGTGCGGACTGTCAGGATGGCAGATGGGCAGCGTTCGGGGTTCGAGACACAGCAGGACCAGATGGCGATGCAGGATCGGCTCTAGAAGACAGAGAGGTAAGTATCTCACAGAACACAAGGAGACCTGACTCCTAGCTTGGGAAAACACGAAGAACAGGCCCCGCTCCCTTGGACATTAACCCCCTATATACCCTGTACCTGTGTGCATCATTTCCTGTTCGTGGACACTGGCCCTTTAAGAAAGGGTCAGTGACCGCGCGTGCGCCCTAATGCGCATGCGCGCGGCCCGGGTGCCAGAAGCCAACACAGGAAGCTGAGAGGAGGACGCAGCAGAGCCGGCCATGGACTGGGAAGCCGACGGGCGCCGGGAGCGGGGACCAGGGGGCCTGGGAAGCGCTGGGACTGGAGGCTGGAGAGCGGGGAGCGTGGCAGGTGAGCCGGGGAGCGGAGCAGAGGACCCGGGGAGCGTGACAGTACCCCCCCCACGCCCCCCTCCCCGCAACCGGGACAGGAAGGCACGGATCAGAGGAGTGCCCACGTTCTCCCTGGGCTCCCAGGACCTATCCTCAGGACCATACCCTTCCCAGTCCACCAGGAAGAACTGTCGACCTCGTACGGTCTTCATGGCCACGATATCCCTTACCGCATAGATGTCGTCCTCAGCAATAGGGGGAGGAGCCGGACTGGCGGCAGCGGAGAAGGGACCAAGGACAACCGGCTTGAGCAGAGAGACGTGGAAGGAGTTGGGTATCCTCATCGTGGCCGGGAGCTGCAGTTTGTAGGAGACCTCATTGATCTTGCCGAGGACTTTAAATGGTCCGATGTAGCGAGGTCCCAGCTTGTAGGATGGTATCTTCAGTCGGATGTACTTGGAAGCAAGCCAGACGAGATCTCCCGGAGAGAAACACGGAGGATCCAGACGTCTCTTGTCTGCGTGTCTCTTCATCCGCAGGGATGCACGTGCAAGGGACGCCTTAACTGAGTCCCAAATGGTAGCAAAGTCACGGAGCACTGCATCAGCAGCAGGGATGTCCGAGGAAGAGGATACCGGCAATGGGACAGACGGCTGAAGTCCGTAGACGACATGGAAGGGAGAACTGGAGGAGGACTCACTGACGTGGTGATTATGGGAGAATTCAGCCCAAGGAAGAAGCGTGGACCAATCGTCATGATGGGCGTTGACGTAGTGACGTAAGAAAGAGGTCAATATCTGATTGACCCGTTCCACTTGGCCGTTCGACTGAGGATGGTAGGCCGAAGAAAAGTCCAAAGTCACTCCCAGATGTTTACAGAGAGCCCTCCAGAAGCGGGAGGTGAACTGAGTTCCTCTATCGGGCACGATGTGTGATGGAAAGCCATGCAAGCGGAAGATGTGATGTATATAAGCGTCCGCGAGTTCCTGGGCAGAGGGCAGTCCAGCCATAGGAACGAAATGGGCCATTTTAGAGAACCGATCCACCATGACCCATATGACTGTGTGTCCGGAGGACAATGGCAAGTCCGTAATAAAGTCCATCGCTATGTGTTGCCAGGGAACTGAGGGTATGGGCAGAGGCAGAAGACGGCCATATGGCAGGTGTTTGGGAGTCTTGTTCCTGGCACAGGAGGAGCAGGCAGAGACAAAAGAGGCGATGTCCGTGCGAAGGGATGGCCACCAGTAATGACGCACAATCACAGTCCATGTTTTCTTCTGACCTGCATGACCGGCTGTTTTCGAGGCATGGCCCCAGTGTAACACTTTTTGCCTGTCAGTCTCAGAGACATAGGTCTTCCCAGGCGGTATCTGGGCCAGGGTGACAGGAGCCACTGGAATAATCTTACTTGGACAGATGATGGGTTGAGATGTCTCTTCCTCCTGCTCCATGGGCATGAAAGACCTAGACAAGGCATCAGCGCGTACATTCTTGTTCGCGGGTCGGAAATGAAGCTGGAAGTCGAACCGGGCAAAGAACAAGGACCACCTGGCTTGCCGTGGGTTCAGTCGCTGAGCAGTCCGCAGGTATTCCAGGTTTTTGTGGTCCGTGTAAATAATGACGGGGTACACTGCTCCTTCCAGAAGATAGCGCCATTCTTCCAGAGCCAGTTTGACCGCCAATAGCTCTCGGTCACCGATGGTGTAATTGCGTTCAGGCGCGGAGAAGCTCTTGGAGAAGAAACCGCAAGTCACCATCTTCCCGGAGGAGGACTTCTGCATGAGTACTGCTACGGCTCCCGAGGAGGAGGCATCCACCTCCAAGGTGAACTGGCGGTTTAACTCTGGACGGTGGAGTACAGGAGAGGAGGCAAAGGCTCGCTTTAGAGAGCCAAACGCGGCGTCGGCCGCAGGTGACCAGTCCTTTGGATTAGCCCCCTTCTTGGTCAAGGCGGAGAGAGGAGCAGTCAGAGCCGAGAAGTGAGGAATGAACTGGCGGTAATAGTTGGCGAATCCCAGAAAGCGCTGGATTGCCTTCAGTCCAGAAAGGGGAGGCCAGTTGAGAACGGAAGAGACCTTCTTTGGATCCATCTGCAGTCCGGTGTCGGTGATGAGGTACCCCAGGAAGGGGAGAGAAGACTGTTCGAAGACACACTTCTCGTACTTGGCGTACAGACGATTCTCTCTCAGTCTTTGTAGGACCAGTTGCACGTTCTCTCGGTGGGTCTGGAGGTCCAGAGAGAAGACAAGGATGTCATCCAGATATACCACCACACAAACGTAGAGAAGGTCCCGGAACACATCGTTCACTAATTCTTGGAAGACTGCTGGTGCGTTACACAGGCCGAAGGGCATCACGCAGTATTCATAATGCCCATCGCGAGTGTTGAACGCGGTCTTCCATTCATCCCCTGAGCGGATACGGACCAGGTTGTAGGCACCCCGAAGATCCAACTTGGTGAACACACGAGCTCCTCTGAGTCGATCAAACAATTCGGGGATGAGCGGCAGGGGGTACTTGTTCTTTACGGTGATTAGGTTCAATCCCCGGTAGTCTATACATGGGCGTAGGTCGCCCTCTTTCTTCTTTACAAAGAAGAAGCCTGCTCCAGCAGGAGAGGAGGATCTCCGAATGAATCCCTTAGCCAGGCTCTCTGTGATGTACGTAGACATGGCTCTTGTTTCGGCTGGAGACAGCGGATATATCCGTCCTCGAGGTGGTGTAGTTCCCGGGAGCAGGTCAATGGCACAATCGTAAGGACGATGTGGCGGAAGTACTTCGGACTCCTTCTTATCAAAGACGTCCACGAAGGACCAATAGGCTGAAGGCAGTCCCGGTAGGGACTCGGGAACCGGAGGTCGCCGGATAGGTTGTATGGTCTTCAGACACTTCTCATGGCAAGAAGACCCCCATCGAGTGATATCGCCAGTGCCCCAGCTGACTGAAGGCTCGTGTGTCCGCAACCAGGGAAGGCCCAGCAGGATTTGATGTGACATATGTGGGAGGACGTAGAGAGCGATGTTCTCGGTGTGCAGAGCACCGATACGCAGTTCAAGCGGCTTGGTGATCCAGGAGATGGTGTCAGAGAGGGGTCTCCCATCCACAGAGGCAATCACAAGAGGTTTGGCGAGTGGAGTAACAGGCACCTGGTACTTGTCCACCGTGGCCTGCTGGATGAAATTGCCTGCTGCGCCAGAATCGAGGTACGCCTCAGCCGTAAACCGCGTCTCTCCCGTTGTCACTTGCACAGTCCATGTAACCGGGTCTGAGAGAGTCCCAGCACCTAGGGTGGCCTCTCCTACCAACCCTAGGCTTTGGAGTTTCCCGGCCTCTCAGGACAGGCGCGTAGCAGGTGTGTGCTTTCTCCGCAGTAGAAGCAGAGACCCTTGGCGAGCCGCTCTGCTCGACGTTGTTCCGACTGTCGCACACGGTCGATCTGCATGGGCTCATGGACGGAGACGCCTGAGGCCGTTGACTGGAGTACGGCGGGCTTCTGTGGAGGAGAGGAATGCCGTACCGGACGTCTCTCACGGGACACCTCTTTGGACCGCTCCTGGAAGCGTATGTCCACTCGAGTCGCTAGGGTAATCAGGGCGTCCAGGGTGGACGGTACGTCACGTCCAGCCAGCTCATCCTTGATTCGACCCGAGAGTCCTTCCCAGAAGGCGGCGGTTAGGGCCTCGTTATTCCACCCGAGTTCTGAAGCCAAGGTGCGGAAACGGATGACGTATTGACCCACCGTCAGAGTTCCCTGACGTAACCGGAGAAGAGATGAAGCAGACGCGGAGGCGCGTCCGGGTTCGTCAAAGGTGCTGCGAAAGGCCTGTAGGAAGTCCTGGAGGTTCTTGGTCATAGGGTCCTCCTTCTCCCACAAGGGGTTCATCCACGCCAGTGCCTCGCCCTCTAGGTGAGACATGATGAAGGCGATCTTGGCTTGGTCGGAGGCAAACAAATGTGGCAGCTGCGTGAAATGGAGGGAGCATTGGTTTATAAACCCCCTGCAGGTCTTGGGATCTCCGGCGTACCGGGGTGGTGAGGCCAAACGCAGTCTGGAAGCATCCGAGGAGGCTGCCACGGGAGCGGGGGCCGTGGATTGACTAGTGGAGGCCCGGGACGCTGAAGATGTGACCGAGGCTTGTAGCGTATTCAAGCGGGCGTCCACGGAAGTCATAAAGTTCAGCATGCGGGTCTGGACTTCACGCTGGCGTTGGAGTTCCTCATGCAAGGCCGCTAGTGCTTCGGCGGGATCCATGGCCTGTTCTTACTGTTAGGGCCAGATGGACGGGCAGACCCGGGAGGTGGATCCACTGGGCCGAACTCCCCGATGAGGGAAAGGAGTCCGGTAGCCGGAGCACTTTAGGTAGCAGAACAGTCCGTGCACTGGAAGACAATGGAGAAGTCCCTGGGACCACGAGGTCACTGATGGTGATCCGGGTGACGGAGCTCAGGTTCGGAAGCCGTGATGATGTCAGGCGGGGTCCGGAACCGTTGGAGCGAGATGACGGGTCACCGCAGGGAACCGAGATGGTGCGGACTGTCAGGATGGCAGATGGGCAGCGTTCGGGGTTCGAGACACAGCAGGACCAGATGGCGATGCAGGATCGGCTCTAGAAGACAGAGAGGTAAGTATCTCACAGAACACAAGGAGACCTGACTCCTAGCTTGGGAAAACACGAAGAACAGGCCCCGCTCCCTTGGACATTAACCCCCTATATACCCTGTACCTGTGTGCATCATTTCCTGTTCGTGGACACTGGCCCTTTAAGAAAGGGTCAGTGACCGCGCGCGCGCCCTAATGCGCATGCGCGCGGCCCGGGTGCCAGAAGCCAACACAGGAAGCTGAGAGGAGGACGCAGCAGAGCCGGCCATGGACTGGGAAGCCGACGGGCGCCGGGAGCGGGGACCAGGGGGCCTGGGAAGCGCTGGGACTGGAGGCTGGAGAGCGGGGAGCGTGGCAGGTGAGCCGGGGAGCGGAGCAGAGGACCCGGGGAGCGTGACAGGTACTCGGTTCTGGGCGGTGTATAACTGGGAAATATCACTTTGGTGGCCGTTGCCCGATCCCGTGCCCCAGGTGCTTTTTAAAAGGTGAATATTTACAGAGGATTAGAATAAAGTTCACACGTGACGCCACTTGCAGTTTTGAAGCTATGAGAATGGAGCCACCGCTACACAGTTTTCACTACTGGGGCTGGTGTTAGTGGCAGCCTGGATGTTAGACCCACCGCAAGCAGGGCCAGGCCCCAGAGGATAGGTGATGTAGATGGGTGTTGAAAGAAGGTAGGCCACACAAAGGGTTGCAGTGTAACTGATTCCTTTACTCACAGTAAGTTGAAAACTGGTCACCCGAGGCCGGCTGGTCTCAACCGCAGGTCTCCTTAGTGCCAGTGCCGGTTTAGTGACCTGGTGGCTTCTTTCCCCTGCACCTGTCTTTGGTTGGGGGGTCCCCGTAGCTTGGAGCAGCTGGGGGTCCCCTCCTGGTTGTCTTTTACAGCAGTCCGTATGACAGTAGCATGAACCCTGTGGAGTTGGAGTCTCTGGTCCTGTCCCTGGTTCTCCTGTTGCTATTGTGTCCCAAACTTCAAGGTCAGGGAGGTCCTTGATGGTCCCCTCACTGTGCAGATTTTATCAGGTCTGCCTGGAGTGTTTACCTGACCTAGAATTCTGTACCCCGTTGCTGCGTAGTTCCGGGAGTACTCCACTGTACTGCACCGGCAACTAACCACCTGGCCCCTCAGGTCACTGTTACACTCTTGACAGTCTTTCCTCTCTCTCTCTCACTGTTACTACTGACTGACTACTGTCTCTCTGTTCACTGTCTGTCCCTCCCACCTGGTTGTCTAGTGGACTGGATTGGCTCCACCTCTAGGCGGCCATCCATTGATCCAACCCCAGCCTGGTACCAGTCTATGGGGGATTTGGGGAAAACAGGGATTAACTGGAGTGTTTGGTTGTTACCGGCACTGGTCTTCTGGGTCCCTGGTTGTCGGCCATGCATCCTGGTGGGGATGCTGTGCCTTGTAGCTCCCTGATGGCTTCACGGGCACTACATATACACCATGACCTACATTGGACATATCCCATATAGTATATTGATTTCCCTCTTTCACCATTATGTGATAATTTAGGGAGTATAGGGTCAGGTATAAGGGACAGCTGTGGAGGAGTGGGGGCACCATTTATTAGGGTGTTTAACAACCTTTAATAGGTGAGGTTATTCTCTCCTCAGAGATAGGTTGATGAACCTATTATACCCATTTTTTTGCCTCGACCTACAGAGGGATTTCATATTACCAATTTTTAGATTTGTGTAGTCCTTTTTTGTGTTTTGTCCAGATGGTTTTTAATAGAATTTAATAAAGTTTTGCTTTGTATTAAATTCATTTTTTTAGCATGGTCTATCCTGGCAGTTATGTAAGAAAAAACAAATCTGACCACCACCTGCTGGTAAAATAAATCAAATGTCTGCAGGTGGAACAAACAAATGTAGCAGCACAAGGTATTTGTGAACAGTGATGAGTGTGGAATGAATTGCACTATGTAAGCGATTAAAGTAAATAAATATATGAACTTTGAACTGTACTACTACAATATAGACTATACTTTTAAAATGAAGGGACTTAGCACTCAAGTTGGCCAACTTGTGTCTGTCCATTTACCAGCAACTATCAGTGCTCCTGTGTAACCAGGGCAGCACGGTGGCTCTGTGGTTAGCACTGCAGTCTTGCAGTGCTGGAGTCCTGGGTTCAAATCCCTCAAGGACAACATCTGCAAGGAGTTTGTATGTTCTCCCCGTGTTTACGTGAATTTCCTCCGGGTACTCCGGTTTCCTTCCACAATCCAAAGATGTAATGATAGTGACCTTAGATTGTGAGGTACAGTGTTGCTGATGTATGTAAAGTGCTGTGTAATTAATGGTGCTATATAAGTGAATAGAAGTTACATTACTATTTCTCATACAGAACATTGTTTACTGGATGCAAGAAAAGGCTGATCAGATATGACCAACTTGAGTGTCGCTCAAATAGGTCATATCCATTGGAAAATAAAATTAAACAGCCCGCAGGATGTAGCTATAAGGCCTCTTTCACATGTCAGTGATTCTGGTACGTATGTTGTAGTTTTTATAAGTACAGAATCACGGACATACGCAGACCCATTAAAAACAATGGGTCTGCCCACACATCAGTGATTTCTCACTGACATGTTTCCATGCAGCGTACATGCATGTCCGTGTGTTCCACACAGAGACATGT
Organism: Anomaloglossus baeobatrachus; assembly: GCF_048569485.1. Classification (NCBI taxonomy): domain Eukaryota; kingdom Metazoa; phylum Chordata; class Amphibia; order Anura; family Aromobatidae; genus Anomaloglossus; species Anomaloglossus baeobatrachus. The sequence goes on from NC_134354.1 coordinate 145,712,314, forward strand.
CTGTTTTTCTCAGGTATCACTGATGTCCCACGGACGACACAATAGTGTGATCCATGCAACTCGTACCAGAAAAACACGTACATTTAAAATAAAAAACTTTTTAAACTCTCCTGTCTCCAGCGATGCTGTCTTCAGCCGCTGCTGTCTCTGCTTCCAGGCTGGCTAATTATGCTCATACATCTGCACTGCACAGCCGACCAGGAAGTAGCTGCAGAGCGGAGACAGCGGCGGCCAGACACAGCATCGCTGGTGACCTCAGCACCACAGACAGCAGCGGTGTGGACAGGTGACTATAGGAGTGCCTGTATTATCACGGATAAGAAATGACCAAAAGGCACTCACTCCAGAATTAGATTATAATACAATTTTTATTTGTGTATCAAAAAGTTTAAAAACACACATACAAAATACAACACAGTGCAGACATATTAAAAAACACCAAGGACAATAATAATGAGACCCAATCCAGAATAAGTCCTCTCAAAGATAAATATTGTACCAGAATCACCATAGATAGTTCAAAATGTATAACAATACAGATAATGAATCAGAGATATAACCATCTTATAAATAGGTATACATTGAGACAGACATTCTATCTTTCAAGCAGCATTGTGACCAAATAGTCAGAGCAGCAACTGCAATGCCTCATAGGCAGAAAATTCCTATCATGGTGATTCCCTATCTGAAAATAGAGGTGGAGAACCTGGGCCAAAGCGTGTCGCTATGTTAGCTTCATCAGCGGCAGTGGCACTGCCCCTGATGAAGCTAACATAGCGACACGCGTTGGGCCAGGTTCTCCACCTCTATTTTCAGATAGGGAATCACCATGATAGGAATTTTCTGCCTATGAGGCATTGCAGTTGCTGCTCTGACTATTTGGTCACAATGCTGCTTGAAAGATAGAATGTCTGTCTCAATGTATACCTATTTATAAGATGGTTATATCTCTGATTCATTATCTGTATTGTTATACATTTTGAACTATCTATGGTGATTCTGGTACAATATTTATCTTTGAGAGGACTTAGGCTATGTGCGCACTTACCGGATTTTTCGCGGATTTTGCCGCGGATTTGCTGCATGTTTCGCTGCAGAAAATGTTGATAACATCTCTGCAGTGAATCACCAGCAAAGCCTATGGAGAAAAAAAATCCTGTGCGCACTGGGCGGAATTTGACAGCTGCGTGTTTTGCTGCGGAAATCCCGCAGCAAAAACAAGTGCATGTCACTTCTTTTCCGCACATCGCTGCGGGATTTCCCTCCATTGACTCAATGTTAATCATGAAATCCCGCAGGGAATAACGCAGGCAGCAAATTCTGTGCGGTTCACTGCGTTTTCCTGCGTTATTCCCTGCGGTATTTCGCGGTTTACCTCCGGTAATGTGCATCACTTGCTTGCGGTTTTGCAGGGAAGTGATGTCATTACAGGAAGAGGAAGCAAAGCAGAGAGTAAACACACACACATCACAGACACACAGACATCACAGACATAGAACACATAGACACAGACACATAGAACATACATAGAAAGAAAACGGAAATATAGGAAAAAAAGAACGTGGGCTCCGCTGCATATTTACCTTCCAGCCGAGGTAAGCACACAGCGGCGGGCCGGTATTCTCAGGCTGGGGAGGGAGAGGGGCAGGGTTAATGTCCCCCGCCTCACTCCCCCTCCCGCAGCCGAGAATATCAGCCGCAGCTGCCCCGGCACTGTCGCATGCAATATGCGGCACTGCCGGCGTGTCCTCGGCTCTTCTTGCCACCGTGTAGCAGTGGTGACAAGGTAATACAAGGGGTTAATGATGGTGGGGGACCACCGCCATTAACCCCAGGCTTGATCATGGCAGCGTCTATGTGACAGCTGACATGATCAACCCGTAAGTAAAGTGAATAAAACACACACCGAAAAATCCTTTATTTTAAATAAAACAAACAAGCCTCGTTCACCATTTTATTAACCCCTCCCGCACCAAAGCTCCGGCGTAATCCAGGTCCGACGTCCAGCGCTGCTTCCATCCAGCCGCGACTGTCAGACACAGGCTGAATGAAAGCAGCAGAGGTAATTACCGGTCATTTCCCACGGTCGGTAATGTGAACTCACTGCCGACCGTGGGAAATGCAGCGATCTGTCATCTATCTCTCTATCTATCTATCCCTCTGTCTGTCTATCTATCCCTCTATCTATTCTTCTGTCTATCTACTCTCAGAATTAAATGACTTTTTTTTTTTTTTTTTTTTTTTTTTTTTTTCTTCAATGTGCTTTATTGCATTGAATGCAATAAAGCACATCCCAACCCGCACGCGGCAAAACCGCGGCAATACCGCGAATAATACCGCGGTAAAACCGCAGCAAACCGCGGCAAACCGCATGCGGTTTTCGGGTGCGGTTTCCGGCGGTTTTTTACCGCGGGTGCGGTAATCTTTGAGGGCATGCGGAATTTTCTCAAGAAAATTCCACTTCCCAGTGCGCACAGAGCCTAATTCTGGATTGGGTCTCATTATTATTGTCCTTGGTGTTTTTTAATATGTCTGCACTGTGTTGTATTTTGTATGTGTGTTTTTAAACTTTTTGATACACAGATAAAAATTGTATTATAATCTAATTCTGGAGTGAGTGCCTTTTGGTCAAGCGCTTTTCTTGTGATTGTATTATCACGGATAGTACCTGAAGATCACACGTGTGCCAAAATCACGGCACATGGAGGGATATACTGTACGTACCTTTAACACAGCAGTGAAAACGTGTGTTTTTCACTGACATGTGAAAGAGGCCTAAGGCAAACTTTTAAAAGAGAACCATTGCAAAGATTTAAATAGTTGGATTAAATTATTGTAAAGATTATTAACTTTTAGAAAGTGATAAGTTGAAATCAACTTGATCTAACTGGGATACCTCTATACTGCATGTCTTACTTAACAATGATTGGCACTGTTGAGGAATATATCAATTTTCTCAAGTTTAGTTACAGATTGTATTTCTCAACTATGAAAAACATCCCCGTATGGAATTGCCAACATGAGCCCACAGGTTCTTGTGACGGAATTAGCATTTTTCCAATTAGCAACTTATATTTCTCCAACACATATTGAAATTGTTTCAAGTTTTTCAGTTTTGCAGAAACACATAGTTTCTCTTCATGAGTATCACTGTAGATGTAATTTAAATTAAAACTGAAGCCTTTGTGAAATAAATGGGACATTTATATTCAACAGGACTTGAGAATACTATTAGTGTGTAAGAAAATAATATCTGAAAAGTCAAATTAAGGGAAGAGCTTGTTGGATCTTAATTGCATTCCAAGAACATGTTGAGAATATTCAGGTTTAAAGGATTATTTTTAGCATGCGTGATTTCTCATTTTGGATACCTTTCTTATTGCTTCCTCACCTTTTTATTAAACTGGACTGAGCAAGATGATTCATAAACATTATCCATAAATGTCTTGTGTTTCAGTCTTCTAAAGTATATTGTACCGGATAGAAGCACAATGTAGCACTTACATGGAATGATAATGAATAAATGCTAATTCCTTCAATGGGTGGTCCATTATCCGTTAATTAATATATATCTGCTGCACACTTCTTACATTGGTCAGTAATTTTCCTGTTTATTTTTCATGGTTAAACACAATACAAAGTGATTAGCTGCCTAAATAGCAGCAATAATGTTGATTCAACACTCAATCCCTTTCATTAATTAATGTAGATAAGTTTCACATTACAGTAACTGATATAATTAATGTAGTAGTAATAATAATAATAATAATAATAATAATAATAATAGTATAGTGTCTACACTTTGCTTTAGCTGAAAATGCTTTGCTATGAGAAAGCTTTAAAGAGAACCTGTCAGGTCCAATATGCACCCAGAACCACAGACAGTTCTGGGTACATATTGCAAATCCCTACTTAACCATCCCAGCATCTAGTAGCATCGATAAAGAGATCTTTAGAAAACTAAACTAAACTTGGGAACTAGTCCCCTGGGCGTTGCTTCCCTTGCTAGTCGGCCCCATTAACATGTTAGTACGTCCCTGTGGGAGTGCGATCATGTTAATGAATGTGCAGCGTCAGATGATGATCTCACTCACCTCTCCACCGCCATCGATACCCGACATTGGATTTCGGCTCAGTGCGCATGACCCCGGAGTTTCGTTCATGCGCACTATGAAGCCGGGTGTACGTGTCCTGGCTTCAAACTGAAGTAGTGCACATGACCGAAAGTCCAGTGCACTGAGCCGAAATCCAGTGTCAGGTGGTGATGGCAGCGGAAAGGTGAGTGAGATCATCCTCTGACGCTGTGCATTCATTAGCATGATAGCACACCCACAGGGGCGTACTAACATGCTAATGGAGCCGACTAGCAAGGAAAGCAACACCCAGGGGACTAGTCCCCTCGCTCATTAGCATACGATAAAAGATCTTTAGAAATACTTTTTCTTTATCTATGCTACCAGTTGCAGGGACGGTTAGGCAGGGATTAGCAATATGCACCCAGAACTGTTCGTTGTTCTGGGTGCATATTGGACTTGACAGGTTCTCTTTCAAAAAGGATATTATAATCTCTCATACTATTAAGTATACATTAGATTAGAAAGTTTTATGTACCCTGCATATTTAGTTTTTTCTTTCCTGCCCCCACATTGTTTTCATAAATGCTTATTTTTTCATGTGTTATTAGGATCAGCCTAGTGTGATGTCTGTTCTGTAATGTCTGACACCATCAGATATCATCTACCTGCTTATCCCCCTCCTCTCTCTCAATCACTCAGTGTCACACACAGTTTAGAACAGAAAGTCTACATGCTCATGCCTCCACTTTCCACTTATAGGAATGGGGGACTTTATTGCTACTGCTATTGGGGCAAAAATATGGTTGTTATTGTTATTATTATTATTATTATTATTATTATTATTATTTTGTGGGCAGATAGGGGGAATTTATTACTACATTAGAGCCAAACTTGTTCAATTTTTTTTACTAGGTTAGATCCCATATGGGAGACATTATTACTTTAATGAGGCAAAAATCAAATATTATATTATATTGGGGCCAGAATGGGATATATTATTATTATTATTATTATTACTAGAAGGTGGCCCGATGCTAACGCATCGGGTATTTTAGAATTTATTGTGTAGTTAATGTATGATCTTTGCTTTTTATATATATATATATATATATATATATATATATATATATATAAATAGAGGTTGTTGTGTGTAGTTACCAAGTGTTTGTGTAGGGCGCTGTAAATGTTCTGGGTGTTGTCTGGGTGTGGGGGTGTGTGAGAGCGGTGTTGTTTGTGTGTTGCGTTGTGTGTGTTGCGTTGTTTGTAGAGCGCTGTGTATCTAAAGCGTTGTGTGTGTGTGTGTGGTGCTATGTGTGTTGCGTGGTTTGCGTGGGTGTGTGTGTGTTTTTGGGGAAGGTATATTTTGTGCAGTGTGTTTGTATTGGAGGAGTATTCCTGGGCAGAGAGGAGTATATTAGGAGGAGTAGTCCTGGGGAGAGAGGAGTATAATAGGAGGAGTAGTCCTTGGGGGAGAGGAGTATAATAGAAGGAGTAGTCCTGGGGAGAGAGGAGTATAATAGGAGGAGGAGTCCTGGGGAGAGAGGAGTATAATAGCAGGAGTAGTCCTGGGGAGAGAGGAGTATAATAGGAGGAGCAGTCCTGGGGAGAGAGAAGTATAATAGGAGGAGTAGTCCTGGGGAGATAGGAGTATAATAGGAGGAGGAGTCCTGGGGAGAGAGGAGTATAATAGGAGGCGTAGTCCTGGGGGGAGAGGAGTATAATAGGAGGAGTAGTCCTGGGGGGGAGAGGAGTATAATAGGAGGAGTAGTCCTGGGGGAGAGGAGTATAATAGGAGGAGTAGTCCTGGGGGAGAGGAGTATAATAGGAGGAGTAGTCCTGGGGGGAGAGGAGTATAATAGGAGGAGTAGTCCTGGGGAGAGAGGAGTATAATAGGAGGAATAGTCCTGGGGAGAGAGGAGTATAATAGGAGGAGTAGTCCTGAGGAGAGAGGAGTATAATAGGAGGAGGAGTCCTGGGGAGAGAGGAGTATAATAGGAGGAGGAGTCCTGGGGGAGAGGAGGATAATAGGAAGATTAGTCCTGGGGGGAGAGGAGTATAATATGAGGAGTAGTCCTGGGGGGGTGTCTAATAGGTGGAGTAGTCCTGGGGGGAGGTGTGTAATAGGTGGAATAATCCTGGGGGGAGAGGAGGATAAAAGGAGGAGTAGTCCTAGAGGGAGAGGAGGATAATAGGAGGAGTAGTCCTGGGGGCAGGTGTATAGGTGCCCAATGTGTGCAGGGGGAGTGGCTGAGCAGACAAAATGTGTGAGGGGCGTTGCCGAGCGGGCACAGTGTGCGCTGGGCGTGGTTGAGCAGGCACAGTGTGCGAGTGGCGTGGCCAAGCGGACACAGTGTGCGGGGGGTGTGGCCAAGCGGACACAGTGTGCGGGGGGCATGGCCCAGCGGGCACAGAGTGTGGGGGCGTGGCCAAGCGGGCACAGCGTGTGGGTGGCGTGGCCGAGCGGCCAATGCGTGCGGGGGGCGTGGCCGAGCCGAGCGGCCAATGCATGCGAGGGGCATGGCCGGGCAGAACCGAGCGGCCAATGGTGCGGGGGGCATGGCTGGGCCAAGCCGAGCGGCCAATGCGACGGTTGTCATGGTAATGACGTCATTTTGGAGCAAGACAGACAGACAGACAGATAGAATAAGGCAATTATATATAAATATATAGATACTGGTGCCAGAATGAGTATATTATTACTATTTTTGGGCCAGAATGGGTGACATTATTACTCTTTTGGGACAGTTGGGGACATTAATTGGGGCAAGAGTATGGGACAATTTCACTATTTTATGGTGAGAATAGAGGGACATTATTACTACTGTATATTGGGGCAACAATGTGAAATTATTATTATTAATAATAATAATAATAATAATATTATTTTGTGGTCAGATTGGGAGAATTTACTCCTATATTAGGGCCAGAATAGTTTACAAGTTTTGACAAGTTAGTGTCAAAATGGGAGACATTATTACTCATTATGCACCAAAATAAAAAATAATACTATATTGCGGCCAGAATGAGGATATTATTACTATAATGGGGCTAGAATGGATGACATTATAACTATATTGTGGACAGTTGGAGTATATTAATTTGGGCAAGAATATGGGACAACTTTATTACTTTAGGGTGAAAATGGAGGGATATTATTACTGTGTTGGGCCAATTAGGGGACCTTATTACTATATTGAGGCCAGAATTGGGGATAATATAACTATACTAGGGTCAGTTATTATATTGAGGCCAAAATGAAAGAAATGATTACTGTATGGGACCAGAATTAAGGACATTATTACTGTATTTATTACTGTACTAGAAGGTGGCCCGATTCTACGCATCGGGTATTCTAGAATTTACGTATTGTGTAGTTAATGTATGATTTTTGTTATATATATATATATATATATATAGATGTTGTGTGTAGTTGCCAAGTGTTTGTGTAGGGTGCTGTACATGTTCTGGGTGATGTCTGGGTGTGCGGGGAAGGGGGGGTGAGAGCGGTGTTGTTTGTGTGTTGCGTTGTGTGTGTTGCGTTGTTTGTGGAGCGCTGTGTGTCTGTAGCGTTGTCTGTGTGTGGTGCTGTGTGTGTTGCGCGGTTTGTGTGGCTGTGGGGTGCGTGTGTGTGTTTTGGTGGAGGTATGTTTTGTGCAATGTGTGTGTTGTGCGGTATGTGCGTATATTTGTGTGTGCCGCGGTGTTTGTGTGTTGGGTGTTGTGTGTGTGCGGCGTTGTCTGTGTGTGTGTGTGTGTGGGTGTCTGTGTAGGGCAGTGTTTGTGGTACCCAGTGTGTGTGTGGTGTGTTGTGCGGTGCGTGTGTGGCGGTGTGTGTGTGTTTTGGGGGAGGTGTGCACCCCCCATCGTGGTCCACCCCCCATGCTGCACCCCCCATCGTGCTCCATCCCCCATGCTGCGCACCTCCCATCGTGCTCCATCCCCCATGCTGCGCACCCCCCATCGTGCTCCATCCCCCATGCTGCGCACCCCCCATCGTGCTCCATCCCCCATGCTGCGCACCCCCCATCATGCTCCATCCCTCATGCTGCGCACCCCCCATCGTTGTTTCATCCCCCCATTCTGGGTACCCCCCATCGTGCTCCATCCCCCACGCTGCACCCCCATCGTGCTCCATCCCCCATGCTGCGCACCCCCTATCGTGCTCCATCAACCATTCTGCACCCCCCATCGTGCTCCATCCCCCATGCTGCACACCCCCCATCATGTTTCATCCCCCCATTCTGGGCACCCCCCATTGTGGTCCAACCCCCATGCTGCACCCCCCATCGTGCTCCATCCCCCATGCTGCACACCCCCCATCGTGTTTCATCCCCCCCATTCTGAATGGGCATCGTGTGAGGGGGCGTGGCCGAATAGGCATCGCGTGCGGGGGGCGTGGCCTAGCGGGCATCGCGTGCGGGGGTCGTGGCCTAGCGGGCATCGCGTGCGGGGGGCATGGCCTAGCGGGCATCGCGTGCGGCGGGCGGGCCTGGCCAAACGGTTAATCCATGCGGGGGGCGGGGCCAGGCCGAGCAGCCAATCCGTGTGGGGGGGCGGCGCCAGGCCGAGCCCAGCGGCCAATCCGACGGTTGTCACTGTAAGGACACAATTTTGGAGCAAGAGAGACAGACAGACAGACAGAATAAGGCAATTATATATATAGATGGGGGCCAAAATGAAGGACATTATTACTATAGTGAGGCCAGAATGTAGAACATTTTTACTGTAAGGGGCCAAGAGTGGGGGACTTTATTAATAATGTCCCCCATTGTGGATCCATACATTAACAATAACTCTATTGTGATCCCAAACATTATTATTAATTTATGAGGCCACAATTTGAGATGCTACAACTGTATGGGATATTATTACTACTTTAGGGTGAAAATAGAGGGATATTATTACTGTGTGGGCCAATTAGGGGACCTTATTACTATATATTAAGGCCATAATTGGTGATAATATAAGAATAGGTGAACAAAGGAATGATCCAGCTTCACATTTCCATAAAAACACAGCTTTAATGAAAACCTTTTTTTAAAATACAAAGAATATTTATTTTGTAATAAAGATAAGCCACAAAAGTATACCATCTCTGAGTCAGGAAAAATCCAAAGGTTCTTTAAACTGCATACCAGACGCGTTTCGAACACATGGCTCTTAGATCTTGACCTTGATAATATAAGAATATTATGGTCAATTATTATATTGAGGCGAAAATGGGAGATATTATTACTTTAAGGGGGTGAGAAGGAAGGACATTATTACTGTAGTGGGGCCAAAATGTAGAACATTTTTACTGTATGGGGACTGTTAAGAACTGGTAACTGTAGACGATAACAAAAAATCCCATTAATCTGGAACAAACAAAACCAGAAGAGTAGTTGGAAACTAAGGGTACCTTCACACTTAGCGATGCAGCAGCGATCCGACCAGCGATCTGACCTGGTCAGGATCGCTGCTGCATCGCTACATGGTCGCTGGTGAGCTGTCAAACAGGCAGATCTCACCAGCGACCAGTGAACAGCCCCCAGCCAGCAGCGACGTGCAAGCGACGCTGCGCTTGCACGGAGCTGCCGTCTGGAAGCTGCGGAGACTGGTAACTAAGGTAAACATCGGGTATGATTACCCGATGTTTACATTAGTTACCAGCGCACAGCTGTGTGTGCAGGGAGCAGGGAGCCGCGCACACTGAGCGCTGGCTCCTTGCTCTCCTACCATAGCTACAGTACACATCGGGTTAATTAACCCGATGTGTAATGCAGCTACATGTGCAGAGAGCAGGGAGCCGCGCACACTGCTTAGCGCTGGCTCCTTGCTCTCCTAGCTGCTGTACACATCGGGTTAATTAACCCGATGTGTACAGCAGCTACATGTGCAGAGAGCCGGAGCCGGCAGCACAGGCAGCGTGAGAGCTGCAGATGCTGGTAACTAAGGTAAATATCGGGTAACCACCTTGGTTACCCGATGTTTATCTTGGATACAGCTTACCTCAGCTGTCAGACGCCGGCTCCTGCTCCCTGCTCGCTTCATTTGTCGCTCTCTTGCTGTCACACACAGCGATCTGTGTGTCACAGCAGGAGAGCGGCTTTGAAGAAAACGAACCAGGGCTGTGTGTAACGAGCAGCGATCTCGCAGCAGGGGCCAGATCGCTGCTCAGTGTCACACACAGCGAGATCGCTAATGAGGTCACTGCTGCGTCACAAAAACCGTGACTCAGCAGCGATCTCGGCAGCGAGCTCGCTGTGTGTGAAGCACCCCTAAGCTGACCGCAATCCCCTATCTATCAAACAACACTAGAAGAAGCAGTGGGATGTTCCTAACACACCTAGACACCTCGTCATTGCCGGAGAAACTTGCTACAACTCAAAGATAGAAATGAGGAATCCTAACTTGCCTCGGAGCAGTCCCCAAAGGAATAGCAAGCCCCCAACATGTAATGACAGTGATGTAAGAAAACACAATACGCAGATAGAAAATATAGATTAGCAAAGGTGAGGCCCGACTTACTAGATACAACAGGACAGGAAAGATAACTGATTGCGACCAGCAAAAAACCCTGCAAAAAATACCAAACTCCTGATAGAAAAAGATCTGAGACCACACGGTCTCTCCCCCACGATATCAGGTACTCTTGTGCCAGACACTTTAAATAGAACTGCAGATATAATGGGAAGAAACAAAAACACAGAACAAATAATATTCTAAAGTGCAAATAATCCAAACATGAATAGGGAGCAAGCTCTCTTTCTTGCTGGAGGAACTGCCTTGCTCACAAAAGCAAAGAGACAGATCCTCACAAACAAGAAACCAAAAACACAGACGAAAATGGAATAAGCAGAAACAACCTTAAGTGAAATTCCAGCAATTAAGCACAGAAACTAGTAAACTTATCTGGAGTAGATTCAGGCACAGAATAAATGGGAGAAACTGAAGGGAAAACTTCCAGTCATCTTCAGAAGCAGCAGGAAATAACTATCACCGGCGGCTGCCAGGCAAAAAATGCTGTCCTAAATACACTATGCTGATCTGCAATAGGACTTCCTGGATTCCTAATTAATTCCATCACCTGTTTGAGTCACAGATTCAGACTCAGCTTCATTACCATTCCTGGCCACCAGAGGGAGCTCCACAAAAGTAAGGGTCTTTATTAATAATTTGCCCCCATACATTAACAATGACCCCCTTGTGGCTCAATACATTATTATTAATTTATGAGGCCACAATTTGTGATTCTCCAACTGTATTTAGGCATAAATTGTGGACGCAGTGTATGTTACTACTGCATTGGTGCCACTGAGGAGGAGGCATTACTGCTGGAGTTAAGCACAAAGATGGACATTAGTACTGTATGAGGACAGGAAAGGGATTTTTACCATTGTATGAGTGCCACAAGAGAGGACAAATGCATTAATACTGTACAGTAGCAACAGCGAAGGACATTTCTAATATGAGGGGGACATCACTACTTTAAAATAGTTTACTTTTGGAGATACTGTTATAGAGATGAATACCAAAAGATAAATATTGTTACTGTTTAGGGCACCAGGGCAGGACTATGCAGTTTTCTTTTTATCCTGTGCAATGTACACATGGGGGGAAAAAGTGGGGGGTTCACTAGAAGCGAACACCTATAGATGTCCATGTATTACATTCTACAGAGGTGAACCATGGCTGGAAGAAGTTACATAACAGTTTGCGCAGGATGAAAAAGAAAAGCAAAAATGAATGACTTCAATTTGAGATGTCACTGGTGAGTCACTTCATTTACCTGTATACTTACACAATACATTATATATTTTCTACACACCTCCTGCATATAACTGTCACTGGGGATTATATTAGAGTTAATACTGTGCTTTTATTAATGATCAGTCTGGTAGTGTTATTCTGCCACTATGTAGGGGTAATATGTGATCTTGTCATTGTATGGTAGTATTTGCCCATTGTATGTGGTATTATTGGTATATTGCTTTATAGTAAATTTAGTTTATTAGCAGGGTGGGGGTTATATTCAGACACTATGTGGTGATAACATATAGTCATGGTGTGGCAATATTCATCACTGTTTTGTGTTAATATGCAGTATTTTTTTGTATAGTGGACTTTGTTCTGTAAATATATTTGTTATTTTGTAACTATCATTGTATTATTAGGGGTGGGAGGAGGTGAAAGACACAAGTATAATTGACAGCTGATAGGGCGTGTTACACATCTTCTATGAGCCAGCTGTAAGATTGACAGCCAGCCCGGAGAACAGCCGAATAACACTTAGGAGAGAGAGGGCAAAATAAGACCGCCTGGGACACACCTCGGGCTGCTGCATCAGGCGGCCCGACGGCACCCCCAGATGGCGGCAACCTGGAGTGCCTTAAGTTTTTGCGGAATGTTCTTTTAAACTTTTTTCTAAACACCCTATAATCTTTTTTTATCCTAAAATCATCAATTAAAATATACAAATTAAAATGCTTATTTAAATGTATAATGGAGAGTATAAACATATCCATATCACACACATGCAAACTACAAAGTAAATAATCTGCTTTAATCAGAATTACAAAAGAGGGAAACATTTTTTGTAGGCGATGAAAATGTAAAATGGATTCATGCCAGTATCACAATTCACAGATTTCCAAGTAGAAGATGTATGTTTCTGCTTTTCTTAGAAAAGTGTGTAACATTTTTATTTTCCTCGCTTTGATTTGAAAAGGAAGTATTCAGACATTGCCAAGTGACACTGGAAATCTTCTATACCAGAAAGACAGAAAACAAAAGCTGCCTTTGAAAAGTTCAGTATATAAGAGAGTGACCAGTTTTATAGGGATGGGGGGGGGGGGAGTTTAAGACTAGGTACACAAGTGGGTCAGAAAATGAAAAAATATGACTCAGAAATACATTTTATTGAATAAAACTTATATTACTGCTGGGGCAACACAACAGACTGTGTGTTGCCCTCAAGATACAATAAAATCTTCATCTTGATCACAAAAATATGACCGGGTAAGACTTTTGGAATAGCCATAAGATTTTCTGTAACTTTGTTTTCTATTGTGAAATATTAAATTTGCATCATGCGAAAATTGGCATCTAAAGGTCACTATGTAGACCTGGCTGATTCATAATTTGATGCATGCATTTAAGAATTAATACTAAGTTGCAAAATAGAAGGTCTAAAGTGTAACGTTTCTCCTTGTGGACAGCACCAAATTTGTATAACAAGACTGATTGGCAATGCAATGTCCCTTGGAATTTAAATATGCAAATAGTTTATTTAGAGAAAAAGAGGACTTGGACTCTAATGCCACTTGCTAAGGTCAATATTGACTCTTAAAGGAGTCAAGCAAGGCAATTTATAGGGTCAATATTCACTTTTAGGATTCTAAACTCCAACAGGTGGCACTGGAGTCCCAGTCCTCTCTGAAGAAGCAATTTGCATATTATAAAATAAAAAACACACTGGAAAAAAGTAATTCCTCTTTGGTCATCTTACATATTTATGGTTTCACATATGTTTTTTTCTGTCGTGAATATTCTTTTGGTCTCAGCCATTGTTTACAAAAAGGCTTCTTAAAGTGAATCTGTCAAGTGATTTTTTTAGTACAATACTAATGTTACCTTAAAATAGGGCTTAAGGAGACCTTTCAGGATAAATATTTTTTTTATTGCTCTATGTTATCCTGTTATCTTGTTGTAAGCCCCATAGAATTCTGTGTAACATAGTGACAATTCAAGCATATGTAAATACAAAAATACAAATTACTTATGCCATTGTCCCCCCCTCCCATAATCTCTCAGTGCTGGCATCAGTGAAAGTTAATCTGAACAGTGAATATGCAAATTGTATTTACAGATACTGTGTGCAAGAGATACTGAATTCTATGCAGTTTACAGCAAGATAACAGTATATGGTAGAACATTAAAAGTTACAGATCCTGAAAAGTCTTCTTGATCCCTATTTAAAGATAACATTATTGTACTACAAAATCACATGACAGATTCCCTTTAAGCAATCAAACGCTACCAGCTTAACAACTAATGACTTACATAACATATCATGAGCAGGTCTCAGTTCTCGCATCATGATGTGCTATGTACATCATAGATTTAAACTGTCACTGTAAAGCAATGGTCTAGGGACTTCCGACTTGCACAGTTCAATTACAGTACACTAGGCAAGGTTGCAGATTAAAGGGAACAGCTTTATTAACAGGCAGGAAATATATGTACATGCTAGTCAATGGGGAATATAATGTGGCAATAGAAAAGTTTAACAAAAGTCTGCAGTTTCTAGCTGGGCTGTCCCAACACTATTTGTGGAACCAAGGGGACTGAATAGGGAGTATGACGTTTGTGGTTTTCTCTGAATACTCAATTTTTAATTTGTACTCTGCGTTCCTCTGCAGAAAGCTATACCACCCATGTCACGAACTGGTATATATATTTTTTTCACACATCCCTACTATCTTACATTTTACTGTAGGATTTCATAAGGTTACAAACATAAGTTTTCTTTTTTTTCCATATATGCCTTCTATACTATTATTCCTCACATATGGACCTTTACGGCTTTATTCTTTATCATTGTACTCTGCAGTAAAGACTAACCCCTTTTATTACCTGGTATTTTTTCATTTGTCTTTTTACTTATTTCTATACATCTCATTGCAGTTGATATGTTTATATATTCCCCATATAATGGATTAGTTTATATGTTGCCTTGCATACACTGTCCCTAGGGACAATGTGATGCTTTTAGTTGCCTTAGAACATCCTGTGATATCATGTACACAATATGTATCTCCACCTATTATCTTCATTCAGGTCCTAAAACAATGTTAAGTTATGGCAATACATCATATCTTGTGATGTCTTCACCCCACTCATTCATTGCACTTACTCTCTCGCTTCATCATTCCCTTTGCAGAGTGCACCTCTACCACTATACTTCCTGGCCCATGCCGATATGTGACCTCCTGTGACATCACTTCTGTAGACACAGGTCCTTTCAATAAATGGCTCTGCTTTCTCCCATAGCACAATGTCACTCCCAGTTTGACACCGCCGCCCCGAGCATACCAGCTGTTAGCCATCATACTGCACACAACATACCACATGGTTGTGTATTTAAGCAGCCATCCCCTTCCATTACACAGTGTTTCTCTCCAGCACAGATACTTTGCATTTCACAGTGCCGCTCCTGTGTAGTATATTTCTCTTTTGCTGCACATCTCTTTTCTGCATCCCAGTGAGTATTTGGCCTATTAGGGCTAACAATGTCATGATTTTTCAGTTTTACATAGTAATTTTTCTAAGTCTTGTATAGCGCTTGTTTTTCTTCTAGCAGAATTGTCCCGCTTATAAAACCGCATGCTGTTTGCCACACCTTTCTCCTCACAGCGACTGTGTCAGTATGACACAATTCTCCTGGGCTACATCTAAGTTATTTTTGTCCTATATTTTTCTCTACATTTTCAGATTTTGCCACCCGTGGGACAGAATGGTGTGTGCAGCTAGCATCTGCAACAATCTATACAATTGGCCGATTATGACATTCTACTATGAGTATTTTTTCTGTATTTGTTAAATATCCATTCAGTATTTGCTCAATATTTGTTCACAAATCCTGTTACAATTCTTAACATACTTAACCACTCTCTGCCTACTGAGAGCTATGCTATGCTCTATTGAGTGCGCACACTGATAAAAGACTCACAGTACTGTTGAGGGGGAACAAGTCCACAACCGGTAGCTTCATGCTGTGATGCTCATCGGAGTGCATTTCTCTCTGCAGTGCAGGGGCAAACTCTTCATCTTCTTCCACAGACCCACGGTGTTTTGGGTCCTCCAGCTCACGTGTCTTGTTCCATTCAGAATTGCCAACCTAAGTACCTTCTCCGTCCGGTACTCAGTCGGCAGCTGCCAAGGCTCTCACACAGTCCAGCTCGCAGTCTCTCTCACAGCCGGCACCATGCTTCTTCCTAAACCATTGTTCTCAGACACTTTTCTGGCAGCAGCTCTTCTCTTTTACTTTCTCTTGCGACCCTACTTTGCCTGTTCCCGCCCTAAGGTCTTCTCCTGCTCTTTCTCTGCTTCTTGCACATTTTGGGCAGGGTTAGTAAAACTGCACAGTTCAAAGGGGAATGCTGACTCTGCTCGATGGTCCACAAAACATAGCACACATTGGACCACTTTGTCTTAAAGTCATAGCGTGCTTATACCGCTTGTAGGGGTGACACCCCTACAACTCTGTGGAAACACACAGTGACAGCTCCGTGTTGTCAGCAGTCACTGACAACTGACAACTCCCCTCATCCTCAATGCCCATACTGTGTCCACATATTCAATTCTCCCTCACCCTCTCCCCCCATACTGTGTCCATTTACTCTCCCCCTTACCCTCTCTCTCCATACTGTACCCAAATACATTTCCCCCTCACCCTCTCTCTCTCCATACTGTGTCCATATATATATTCCTCCCTCACCTTCTCTTCTCATACTGTGTCCATATACATCCATTTCACTCTATCTGCCCATACTGTGTCCATATACATTCCCCCCTTACCACCTCTCCGCACACTGTGTCCATATTCAATCTTCGGTGTCTTGAGCTCCACTGGAGCTGAACTAACAATACTTCTGTCATCGTCCTGACAGGGAAGTGCTGGCAATCAGGACTTCAACTGTCTGAAAGAAGCAAAT
The DNA here is from genome assembly GCF_048569485.1 of Anomaloglossus baeobatrachus. Taxonomy (NCBI): domain Eukaryota; kingdom Metazoa; phylum Chordata; class Amphibia; order Anura; family Aromobatidae; genus Anomaloglossus; species Anomaloglossus baeobatrachus. The sequence goes on from NC_134354.1 coordinate 145,729,088, forward strand.
ATAATTGTTCACTGGGAGCTGGCATGCTGCACCTTTTTGGAGCCAGCTGTCAGCTTAACAGCTGGCTTTCACAATTAAGGGGTGGCAAAATGCAGCCACCTGGGTGACATCTTGGACCGCAGCATCAGGCACCCTGACGGTGCTCCTTCTCTTCACATGCCCTGTCAGCTACCCTCTAGATATGCTCCTGTAATCATCATGCAGGGTAGTGCTAATATTTCAGCACTTCTCGCCGATCACATGGTGAGTAGAGATGAGCCACCCCCCTAGTGTTCGAGTTTGGTTTGGTTCGTCGAACGGCGGCTCAGTTCGGCGAACGTTCGGCGAACACCTTCGAACCCCTTTGAAAACAATGGGAGGCAAACACATACAAACATATGGAAAACACCTTCTAAGGTGTCCAAAAGGTGACAAACAACTCACAAAACACCACAAACACATGGAAAAGTAAAAAGTACATATACTCATGCGAAAACAAAAGAGCTGGACGAGTAAAAGGAGGAGGAGACACAGATATAGGCATGTCATGCCCTTCTAAAATCATGTAAAACACAGCAAGGGGACTCCAACCAGAGTCTCCTTTTTTTTCCAAAAATTGGGCCACAGACACCACTTAAGTGGCATCAGTTGTCTCCCAGTTGCAAACTTGACAGGTTTATTTGCATGAAGCACAATCCAAATCCACAAGCCTTTACTCTCTTCAAGATGACTCAGGGGTAGAAAAGTCCTTTGCTGATCTATGACTTGTTCATCTTGGAACATCTTTAAACAAACAAAAAGGGGACTGCAGCCAGAGTCTCCCTTTTTTCCAAAAATTGTGCCACAAACACCACTTAGTGGCATCAGTTGTCCCCCAGTTGCAAACTTGACAGGTTGATTTGCATGAAGCACAATCAAAAATTCATAAGCATTTACTCTCCCCAGGATGACACAGGGGTAGAAAAGTCCTTGCGGATCCATGACTTGTTCATTTTGATGAACGTTAGTCTGTCCACATTGTCACTGGACAGATGCGTACGCTTATCTGAAAGCACACACCCAGCAGCATTGAAGACACGTTCCGAGAGAACGCTGGCTGCGGGACACGACAAGATCTCCAAGGCGTAAGTGGCATGATCATGCTATTTTTCAAGATTGGAAGCCCAAAATGAGCAAGGCTCCAGTTGCAGAGTCATGGCATCTATATTCACTTGGAGATACTCCTGTATCATCCTCTCCAGCCGTTGACTATGTGTCAGACTTCTTGTCTCTTGTGACCTTGTAAAGGATGGTCTAAAAAAATCATGAAACAATTCTGTAAAATTGGTGTTACCACCAGATACGGTGTTGCTGGTACGGTTTGACAGATGATGACTCAACAGTCCCATAGTTGGCAAGTTACAACTGTGAGATTCACTCTGTGCACCACTGGTGTTTAGTGGAAAAGCTGAACTAAGATTGCATTACAGCTTCTGCTGATACTCCTGCATACGTGCATCCCTTTCTATGGCTGGAATTATTTCAGCAAATTTTAACTTGTACCGGGGATCTAAGAGTGTGGCAACCCAATAGTTAGCATTACTTCTAATTCGGACAATCCGAGGGTCATGTTGTAGGTAGTGCAGCAAGAAGGCGCTCATGTGTCTTGCGCATCCATATGGACCAAGTCCTTGCTGTGTTTGTGTCGGCGAGGTGATAACTGTGCTTCCTTCCTCTGACATCTCCCCCCAACTTCGAACAACCGAAATTTGATCAAGGTCTCCCTCATCTGCTGAGTCTTCCATGCCCATCGCCAGTTCGTCCTCCATTTCTTCCTGGGCTCCTGCACCTTCCTCAACAGTTTGGCTGCTACCATGCACCCTTGTTAATCCCTCTCCCCCACCATCCCATGCCTGTCACCTTGGTGATGCTGAACTTCTGGACCTTGTAGATCTTGGTATCCCTTCTGCATATGAATCCTCCTGTACTTCCTCCCCTTCCTCTTGTCCCACCACCTGACTCCGAATACTGTTTAGAGTGTGCTCCAGCATGTAAATGACTGGAATTGTCATGCTGATAATGTCATTGTCAGCGCTAAACATATTCGTCGCCATGTCAAAACTGTGCAGAAGGGTGCATAGGTACTTGATCTGAGACCACTCCATCAGCGTGATCTGCCCCACCTCTGCATCTCATTGGCCCAGGCTTTATGTCATAACGTATTGCACCAGGGCTCTGCGGTGCTGCCACAGTTGCTGCAACATGTGGAGAGTCGAATTCCAGCGTGTCGACACATCGCATTTCAGGCGGTGAACCGGCAAGCCGAAAGACTTCTGTAGTGATGCAAGTCGGTCAGCTGCGCCGTTTGAACGGCAGAAGTGAGCAGATAGTGACCATGCTCTGTGCAGAGAGCCCATCTAGGTCGGGATAGTGTGTTAAAAATTGCTGGACAATAAGGTTCAACATGTGAGCCATACAAGGCACCTGTGTCACCTTGCCCGGCGAAGGGCCGCATCCAGGTTTGCAGCATTGTCACACACGGCCTTCCCTGGTTGCAGGTTGAGTGGAGACAACCATTTACGAAACTCGGTCTCCAGAGCTGACCACAACTCCTCAGCTGTGTGACTCTTATTTCCCAGACATTTCAATGTAAAGACCGCCTGATGCCGTTGAGCTCTGCTGCCAGCATAGTAAGGAGGTGTGCGGGATTCTTTGTGCGCAGTTACAACATGGGTGGCCCGACCAGAAAGGCTTTAGGCAGAGGCGGAGGACTCAGACGAGGTTGAGGAGGCAGAAGCAGTGGAGGAACTTCTACATACAGAGGATTGATGCACAACTCGTGGGGACGGCAAGACTTGTACAGCAGACCCTTCTCCATCTCTCACCATAGTTACCCAGTGCCCAGTCAGCGACATGTAACGCCCCTGTCCATGCTTACTGGTCCAAGTATCGGTGGTGAAATGCACCCTTTCACACACAGAGTTTCTCAAGGAAGCGGTGATGTTGTGTGCGACATGCTGGTGTAGCGCAGGTACACCTTTCTTGGAGAAGTAGTGGCGAAACCAAAAAACCGAATATAGATACAAAGGTAGAGTATAATCATCAAAAACCGAAAATTCCTTTTACCTTAAAATCATAATATTTATTGGACATATATGCCACAAACAGAGTACATACATACATAGAAAAATAAAATTATATTAAATTCTTATTTTGAAAGAAAGGCGAGAAAAAATTCTTTTCCTCTCTCACCCTTCCTTACATACGGAGGTCGGCGTTCTAATTGGTCATAACGCCCCCGTTCCTTGTCGACTGACGTCCTATACTGACCCTCCACTCACTCTCAAAAGACATACAGTGTGTCTAAATAACAGTGAGTAAGGTGCAACACCAAAGATAAAGCCCACAAGATTATATATACACATAAGATGTGCAGAGGAGGAAATTACGTCCGTCACTAATCATCTGTCGTAGACTAGTAGGGATGGGCCAGACTACGTCCTCAAGTCGACACACAGTAAATATCAAATATTGACTTAAGCTGGTTTTTGTCCAGGATTCACCCTACGCGTTTCGCCCCTTTAGTTAGCAAATAGGGGCTCATCAGGGGTATAACAGCATGGATCCTTGAAACACACAGCTTCAAACCTAGAATAGAACACAGGGTTTATTCTATCATAGACCACAAAGACCACTGTTGTAATCACCACACTATGGCATAAAAAATAGTGAAACACTGACCATTACAGAATCATACCAGGACCAGTAGATAGTATGATACGTCCTCCAATAGAACAATAAAACACCACTTCATGCACCTAACAGTCAAAAAGGAGGGGCATTTTTCACTTCTAGATATTTTATTAGGTACAGGCTCTATATATAGTGTATAATTATTTGAGGAAAAAAATACAACAATCCAATACCTGGTAACTTGTTGCTAAGCGTAGAGTCTGAATCAAGTTCAGGCTAAAATGACGCAACAGACAAAATCCATGCATCCAATAAATAGTCATATGGAGTATGCAACCTTAAAGAAATTTAAAAAAAAAAAAAAAAAAATTTCCATTAATTATATACCAGTTATAATCATCCTCAAACGTACACCATAAATTGTGCACCCCACCAGCCTGCTAATAGAGGGTACTACCCAATACAAGTGATATCTCACCACCCAGAGTGTGTACACCACACCAATCCATACATACCCAGGTTTTCAAGAAACAGTATAAGCAGAGTCCTTAGATAGCGTTCAAGCCCTCTGCAATGCCAATCATATAAAAAATAGTATTGGCAAAGAGCCTGCTGTATTCACATGAACATATATGTATAAGTATGCACCAACATCAGAACTATAGGACATAAAAAATTCAAATACCTGAATCGCATCAAGGAAACAGTCCCCAGGTAAGGGTATGTACTCCATCTGGGCGTTCATTCACTGGCTGATACTCCATAACCAGTTTATATAGTTGAAAATCGCGCCAAAAACCGAGAATCAGGACATTTCCTGTCAGGCAGTGCAACCACCAAATAGTACCATCTTTTGCCACCGCCGATAGTTCCGGCGCAGAAAAGTTCCTATACACTGCGCATGCGTGCCACCCATCTCGCGCACTGTAGACACCCACAGTCATAATAGCCGTGTCTGAAAAATACATCAATATGCACACCACACAATGGCTGATGCTCATCTCCAGTTAATATAGTTAGAAATCGCGCCAGAGAGGAGAGTCCAGACATTTCCTGTCAGGCAGTGCAACCACCAGAAAGTACCCGCGGTTCTTTTGCCCCCGCCGATAGTTCCGACACAGGAGAGTTCCTATGCACTGCGCACGCATGCCACTTATCTCGCGCATGCGCACTGTAAACACCCACAGTCATACTGACCGCGTCTGAATAATACATCGGTGCGCACACCGCAGCAGCGCACGCACGCAAGTTAAGATGGGCGAGGAGTGTTGTAAGATCACAGACACTACCACCAAATACATCTGAGTAGGTAAGCGTAGAGGGGGTACATATATTCAATTATATTTATTTAAGAAAGTGCGTTCACACACTCTCTGCCTAATGTATATATATGTATTGGTCACCTGCCAGTATAGATGGGCTATTTCTTAAATAAATATAATTGAATATATGTACCCCCTCTACGCTTACCTACTCAGATGTATTTATGTTTATAGCTTCTTTGGCCTTAGTGTATATTGTTTATTATATATGCCCATGGGTGTATATGTGGGTTTCATCCTTAACACAGATATTTATATTTGTACCCTTTACACCTTTATTGTTTTGTTTTGGTAGGGGCGACTATCTGTGTTTTAATTTTATGGTTGTCTGGTACACAATTACATCAGGACTATATGGGTAACGTGCGTGGTAGTGTCTGTGATCTTACAACACTCCTCGCCCATCTTAACTTACGTGCGTGCGCTGCTGCGGTGTGCGCACCGATGTATTATTCAGACGCGGTCAGTATGACTGTGGGTGTTTACAGTGCGCATGCGCGAGATAAGTGGCGCGCGTGCGCAGTGCATAGGAACTCTCCTGTGTCGGAACTATCGGCGGGGGCAAAAGAACCGTGGGTACTTTCTGGTGGTTGCACTGCCTGACAGGAAATGTCTGGACTCTCCTCTCTGGCGCGATTTCTAACTATATTAACTGGAGATGAGCATCAGCCATTGCGTGGTGTGCATATTGATGTATTTTTCAGAAACGGCTAATATGACTGTGGGTGTCTATAGTGCGCGAGATGGGTGGCACGCATGCGCAGTGTATAGGAACTTTTCTGCGTCGGAACTATCGGCGGTGGCAAAAGATGGTACTATTTGGTGGTTGCACTGCCTGACAGGAAATGTCCTGATTCTCGGTTTTTGGCGCGATTTTCAACTATATAAACTGGTTATGGAGTATCAGCCAGTGAATGAACGCCCAGATGGAGTACATACCGTTACCTGGGGACTGTTTCCTTGATGCGATTCAGGTATTTGAATTTTTTATGTCCTATAGTTCTGATGTTGGTGCATACTTATACATATATGTTCATGTGAATACAGCAGGCTCTTTGCCAATACTATTTTTTATATGATTGGCATTGCAGAGGGCTTGAACGCTATCTAAGGACTCTGCTTATACTGTTTCTTGAAAACCTGGGTATGTATGGATTGGTGTGGTGTACACACTCTGGGTGGTGAGATATCACTTGTATTGGGTAGTACCCTCTATTAGCAGGCTGGTGGGGTGCACAATTTATGGTGTACGCTTGAGGATGATTATAACTGGTATATAATTAATGGAAACATTTATTTATTTATTTTTTTTTTAAATTTCTTTAAGGTTGCATACTCTATATAACTATTTATTGGATGCATGGATTTTGTCTGTTGCGGCATTTTAGCCTGAACTTGATTCAGACTCTACGCTTAGCAACAAGTTACCAGGTATTGGATTGTTGTATTTTTTTCTTCAAATAATTATACACTATATATAGAGCCTGTACTTAATAAAATATCTAGAAGTGAAAAATGCCCCTCCTTTTTGACTGTTAGGTGCATGAAGTGGTGTTTTATTGTTCTATTGGAGGACGTATCATACTATCTACTGGTCCTGGTATGATTCTGTAATGGTCAGTGTTTCACTATTTTTTATGCCATAGTGTGGTGATTACAACAGTGGTCTTTGTGGTCTATGATAGAATAAACCCTGTGTTCTATTCTAGGTTTGAAGCTGTGTGTTTCAAGGATCCATGCTGTTATACCCCTGATGAGCCCCTATTTGCTAACTAAAGGGGCAAAACGCGTAGGGTGAATCCTGGACAAAAACCAGCTTAAGTCAATATTTGATATTTACTGTGTGTCGACTTGAGGACATAGTCTGGCCCATCCCTACTAGTCCACGACAGATGATTAGTGACGGACGTAATTTCCTCCTCTTCACATCTTATGTGTATATATAATCTTGTGGGCTTTATCTTTGGTGTTGCACCTTACCCACTGTTATTTAGACACACTGTATGTCTTTTGAGAGTGATTGGAGGGTCAGTATAGGACGTCAGTCGACAAGGAACGGGGGCGTTATGACCAATTAGAACGCCGACCTCCATATGTAAGGAAGGGTGAGAGAGGAAAAGAATTTTTTCTCGCCTTTCTTTCAAAATAAGAATTTAATATAATTTTATTTTTCTATGTATGTATGTACTCTGTTTGTGGCATATATGTCCAATAAATATTATGATTTTAAGGTAAAAGGAATTTTCGGTTTTTGAGAAGTAGTGGCGACTAAGCATCTGGTACTGGGGTACTGCGACGGACATAAGGTCTCGAAACTCCTCTGCGTCCACGAGGCAGAAAGGCAGCATTTCTGTAGCCAACAGCTTGCAGTCAACCTCTTAGCTTTGTCATGGCTAGGAGGAAATGGTCTTTTATTTGTCCACATCTGAGGGACCTAGGGCTGGCTGCTGTGCTGAGACGTTGTTGAGTAGGGTGTCCCTGGAAAACTGCAGGTCTGTGAGGAAAGTGCAGGCGGAGATATAATGTTGGCTTCATCCAAAGTTGGTGCTCTCGTTGTCTGAGAGAGCTCAACACCAGCAGCTGTTTCTACTTCCAAAACAACTGATGACCTGCCAATCACACTGCCTGTTGCGGTTAAAGAGGTGGAAGGTCTGCGTCGCAAAGCATGTGTGACTGCTCTCCCCACAGTCATAGAGGATGATGAGCGCGCGGATGCACTTGAAGGGGCAGATGGTGGTTGGCGTGCTCCGCTAGGCCGCATTGTAGCACAGTGAGCTTCCCACTGGGACTTATGCTTGATATCCATGTGACGGTTCATGGTCGAAGTAGTCAAACTAGTGAGGTTTTGGCCTCTACTTAGACTCCTTAGATTGGCGACAAATTTTACAGATGACATGAGTTGGGAGATCCTTTGCGATGTCAAAAAAGGACCAGGCTAGGAAAGGCTTAGAGCCCATGCGACCTGCAGAGCCACCCCGACCTGTGCTCAGAGGCAGAGTTGTGGCTGAGGATGCAGTTGTTGACATGCTTCCAGTACTCCGTCTCTGTCCAGGAAGGCACAAGCTAACCTCGTCGTCAGTCGCATCCTCCGCCACCGCCTCTGCTGACCTCATCGAGTGCCTGACTGTGGGTTGACAGTAAGTGGGATCTACAACCTCATCATCACACTGTGTGTTTGCACTCCCCTTGTCCTCAGAGCTAACCTCTTCCTGCCGTGACCGAATAGTTAAGTTGTAATTCCAATCAGGTATCTGAGTCTCATCGTCATCAGAATGTTCCTCATTGTCTCCACCAAGAGGAGTTACAGTTTGGGAATGAGGGTCTACATTAAGCTCAGAAACGTCTTCATCAGGGCCTGAATCTGACTCACAAAGCTTCTGGCCATCACTGCAGATCATTTCCTGGTCTGGACTCACTGTAGCTTTGGAGCAGACCTCTAATTCCCAGGCTACAGTGTGACTGAACAGCTCTGTGGACTCAACCATCTCTGTTACCCCATACTCTGCAGGGCGGGTGGAGACTTGAGAGCTGTTAGAAAGCAAGTGCGATTGGGGTGACAACTCAGAGGACTGGAGTCTTTGGGATGTTGAAGTTGAGGTGGAGGAGAGGCCACTTGATGGAGCACTTGAGATCCATTCAAGCATGTGCTTTTTTTGTGCATCATCTACTTTTGGTAGAGTTTTTCGGTTCTGTAAAAAAAGGGATCACATCAGATTGTAAAAAGTAGTAGACATCTTACTTTTACTTTTGCTGGAAGATGGACTTTCTTCAGCAGATGTTACTGTTGCTTTACCACCTATCCCACGGACACAAACTTTTTTTCCCCTTTCCAACATACCTGTTCCCCTTGCCATGTTTCACCAGCATCTGTCCTTTTGCTACTTATTTTGTTTGTGAACAAATTGGACACTTAAAATGTCGTAGCAAAAATAGAGAGGTGGTGTAGATTGCAGAGGTGGTCTAGCTTTATTGACAGCTGAAGAACCAACACTGACTATCACAGACAATGAAACTAAGGCCCGAAAACTGGCTGCACTTTTTTCAATTCAAATTGCGTAGCAAAAATGGACAAGTGCTGTACCAATGCAGAGGTGGTATAGCAAAATTGTCAGCAGAGGAACCCTCACGTAGTATCCCAGACAATGAAAGTATGGCCCTAAATATGGCAGCACTTTTTGCAATAAAAATTGAATAGCAAAAATGGAGATGTGGTGTACTGTTACGAGGGGAACCCGGGGAAGCGTGCCAAGATGGGAAATGGACTGCTTCCGCCGGTCAAGGTCCACTGTGCGGTGTAAGGGACCGCCGCTATGGTGGGTGAAGAGTGAGCGGGTTGCTGCTAGCGATCGTCTGGAATGTCACAGACGATCTATGTACACCGATCTGCCCTAACCCGTGAGGGTTGTATGGCACAGACCTCACGGCTCGGTGTACCTGTTGCACGGGGAAGCACAGAGGTGCCCACGCACGTGTGCCAGTGGAAGTCACGAGAATATGGCACGAGGGTAGCACAGAGGTGCCCACGCACGTGTGCTTTCAATAACCAGGTGAGTCCAATGGAGACTTGAGGAGCTCACCTGGGACAGGAACACGGCCTGTTGACGGGGGTACTACCGGAGCAGCAAGGCAGGAACACGGCCTGCAAACGAGGTACTGCCGGAGCAGCAAGGGCCAAGCCCACAAGAGACAGTAATGCCTGAGCAGTGGCGTGGCAGCACGCTGCCAGACATCCAAACATAGAAGGACGGTCGCGCGCCGCCATGATGGCAGGGGGAGCTTTTAAGGAGGTGCAGCTCCACCCGAGGGCGGGCGCGAGGCGGAGATGACGGACTTGACCCAATCAGGGTCCACGATGTCCCAGCCTGGCCAGTCAGGATTCACCACGTCACCAGCCTTGTCATCAAGCCGTGTGACGTCAGTGAGCGAATCAGGACCCACCACGCATTGCACATGCTCACCCTCCTGCCTCTGGGAAATAGAGGCGGGATCCTCGGTCTCACAATGTGGAGAGATAACGGGAATCTCACTGCTTCCCTGAGCAGTAAACCTCTGCACATTGCGCAGCCTCGCAGACCTTCGGGGCTGCTGAGCAGGAGAGTCTGCGGCAGGCCAGGAATGGGAGACCGCTTCACTCCTTGTAACAGGAGAACCACTAGGTGTCATCCTTCTGCTGCCTCTCTGAGAAGGTATCTCCTGCACACTGCGCAGTCTGGCAGACCTTCGGCGCTGCTGAGCAGGAGTGCTCGTGGCAGGCAAAGAATGGGAGACTGCCTCAGTCCTTGCCTCAGGAGAGCCACGAGATGTAACATTACCCCCCCGTCTAGGCCCCCCCCTGTCCGTGCTCGAAGGCCGCTATCAAACCCGGGGCGCGGATATGATCCTCCAACTCCCAGGATCTATGCTCCGGACCACGGCCGGCCCACTCCACGAGGTAGTACCTCTTGCCCTGTATGACTTTTGTCTCCACAAGTTTTGCCACCTCAGGGTCGTCGGACGGGGAGTCGGTTTGAGCCGGCAGGGACCCCGAGAATTTATTAAGTCGTACGGGTTTCAGGAGGGACATGTGAAAGGTGTTGGCTATAGCCCAGCGTGGAGGGAGCTGGAGTCGATATGCCACTGGGTTTACCTGCTGTAGTACTTTAAACGGACCCAGATACCTAGGGGCGAATTTGGCTGCCTGTACCCGTAGGTTAACATTCTTAGAGGACAGCCATACTAGGTCACCAGGGGCGAAGGATGGTGCAGGGCGGCGGCGAACATCAGCCGTTGTCACCATCCGGTCTTTAGCCCTTTTAAGAGCCTCTTGGGTGTCATCCCAGATCTCCCGGGCCTTGGTCGCCCAATCCTCCACTCTAGTATCGGGTGACGTAATGGGCATCGGAACCGGGATTCTGGGATTTATTGAGTAGGAACGGAGTCTGGCCAGAGGATTCATGGACCGAATTGTTAATGGCAAATTCGGCCCAAGCAAGGAGGTTAGCCCAGTTGTCGTGGTGCGCGGATATAAAATGGCGGAGGTAAGTTACCAAGGTCTGATTAGTCCTCTCCACTAGTCCATTGGTCTCAGGATGGTATGCGGAGGAGATGTTCAGCTCTATCTGCAGGAGCTTACAGAGCTCTCTCCAGAAGCGAGACGCGAACTGGGGACCCCGGTCGCTCACCACCTTGTCAGGCATGCCATGCAACCTAAATACATGCCGAATGAACAAGGTGGCGAGAGCACGTGACGTCGGGAGTCGTGGGAGAGGCACCAAGTGGACCATTTTAGAGAAGTGGTCCGTGATGACCCATACGACCCTGTGCCCTGCTGACTTGGGCAGATCTCCCAGGAAGTCCATCCCCACCACTTCCCAGGGACGATCCGGCACTGGCAGTGGGTGAAGAAGACCTGCCGGTATCTGCCGGGACGGCTTATTCCGAGCACACGACATACAGGCTCCCACATATTCCTGTATGTCCTGGGGTAGTCTCGGCCACCAATAATGCCTGGTCACCAGGTCTCTGGTCCTTTTGACCCCGAAGTGACCCCCGAACTTGGAGGCATGGGCCCATGATAGCACCTCGTTCCGTAGTTCAGGGGGAACGAGGGTTTTGCCAGGTGGCACCTGGTCCAAAGAAGTGGGAGTGACCATCCTCAAGCTGTCCGGGGGTAGTATAAGACGAGGCTCCTCCTCGTCCTCCTCCAACACAACCATACAACGTGACAAGGCATCGGCCCGTACGTTCTTCTCACCGGCCAGGTGGCGGATAATAAAGCGGAACCGGGAGAAGAATAAAGACCAACGGGCCTGCCTTGGGTTCAGGCGTTGTGCTGTCTGGAGGTATGTGAGGTTTTTGTGGTCAGAAAAAACCTCAAATGGATGCTTCGCACCCTCCAGGAGATGCCGCCATTCCTGGAATGCTAGTTTCATCGCCAGTAACTCCCTATCCCCTATGGAGTAGTTCCTCTCGGCCGGAGAAAAGGTCTTGGAGAAAAAGAAACACGGATGTTTCCTTCCTCGTTCGTTTTTCTGGTACAGGACTGCACCTGCACTGACCGAAGAGGCGTCTACCTCCAGTAGGAAGGGTTTGGAGATGTCTGGACGATGAAGGATGGGAGCTCTGGAGAAGTGAGTTTTGAGAGTGTGAAATGCCTCTACCGTTTCCCGTGTCCATGCTTTGGGATTAGCGCCCTTGCGGGTAAGGGCAATGATGGGTGCTGCCACCGTCGAGAAGTTGGGAATGAACTGGCGATAATAATTGATAAACCCCAAGAATCGCTGGATCGCCTTCAGCGAGCGGGGCTCAGGCCAGTTCATCACTGTCTCCAACTTCCCCGGATCCATTGCTAACCCCTGACTGGACACTATGTACCCCAGGAACGGCAAGGATTCCTGTTCAAAAACGCACTTTTCCAGCTTAGCATATAACGAATGGGTGCGGAGCCTCTTAAGTACTCGGATGACATCCCTCCGATGGGTGGTAAGATCGGGGGAGAAGATAAGAATGTCATCCAGGTATGCAACCACGGAAAGATACAAATCCCGGAAAATGTCATTCACAAAGTCTTGAAATACGGCGGGGGCATTGCAGAGTCCGAAGGGCATTACTAGATACTCGTAGTGACCATCCCTGGTGTTAAAGGCGGTCTTCCACTCATCGCCCTTTCAGACTCGCACTAGATTATACGCCCCGCGTAGATCCAGATTTGTGAAGACCTTTGCCCCGCGGAATCGATCAAATAGCTCAGTAATGAGGGGCAAAGGGTATTTGTTCTTGATTGTGATTGCATTTAATCCCCTGTAATCGATACAGGGGCGCAGATCCCCTTCCTTCTTCTGCACAAAAAAGAACCCTGCACCAGCCGGTGAAATAGACTTGCGAATGAACCCCTTCGCCAGGCTGTCCTGAATATATTTGGACATAGCCTCCGTCTCTGGAGCAGAGAGTGGATACACTCTGCCCCTAGGGGGCTCGGAGCCTGGCTTCAGGTCTATTCGGCAATCATATGGCCGGTGGGGAGGAAGAGTATCTGCGGCCCTTTTGGAAAAGACATCCCTGTAGGCCTCATAAGGTGTCGGTAAACCCGGCCCCTCAGTATTCCCTGAGGACCCAACCGACCTAATGGTAGCGGGTGGTTCGGTAGTCACGAGGTGCTCTCTACAGGATCCTGCCCAGGATGAGATCTCCCCTGTTGCCCAGTTGAGTATAGGAGCATGCTGTCTCAACCAGGGAAGGCCCAGTAGGATCTCATCCGTCCCCCCTGGAAGCACCAGGAAGGACACCTGCTCATGGTGTACCGGTGGTACATCCATCCTGAGAGGGATGGTGATCTGGGTGATAGGATCGAGTAGTATGGACCCGTCGACTACCCGGACCCTGAGTGGCTTGGGCAACAGAACCAGGGGAACTGAGTATCGGGTTGCCAGGGAGGTCGAGATGAAATTGCCTTCAGCGCCTGAGTCCAAGCAAGCCAGGGCAGAGAAGAGAGTAGTGCCGAACTGCAACTGGGCGCTGATAGTCAACCTAGAGGGAGAAGTAGCGTCTAGAGTCCCCCCTCTGATAGAAACTAGACGCTGTCTTTTCCCGACGGTTTGGGACATAGGGTAGCTATGTGTCCCCTCTGCCCACAGGAAAAACAGATGACACAAGACCGAGAACCTGGGGCAGAGGAGACCACCTTGGACACCTCCATTGACTCCACGGAGTCGCCTACAGGACTGGCTGGGGGACCTGTCTGATGGAAGACGGGAGTCAGACGCTTTTTAGGCCGAGAAGACGTGGGTGCTGAAGAGACCTCGAGCCTTCGCTCCGCCTGGCGGATGTCTATACGAGAGGCAACCTGAATCAAGGACTCTAAAGTGGCAGGCACCTCACGTGTGGCCAGTGCGTCTTTGACAAACCCTGCCAGGCCCTCCCAAAACACAGGGACAAGGACCTTATCCGGCCAGTCCAGCTCTGCGGCCAGTGTCCTAAAGTGTACAGCAAAGTCCCCGACTGAAGCAGACCCTTGCCGAAGTCGTAGGAGGCGCAGCGCGGAATCGTGGGTGACTTGAGGCCCGAGGAACACCATTCTCATGGCCCCAAGATAAGCTGCTAAGTTATTCACCACACGATCTCCGCGCTCCCACAACGGCGTGGACCACTTCAGCGCTCTCCCTGTGAGCAGGGACTGGACGAAGGCTACCTTCGCCTTCTCGGTAGCGTAAAGAGTCGCGGACAGCTCTAAGTAGGTGGTAACCTGGTTTATAAAACCACGGCACTCAGAGCTGTTGCCGCTAAAGCGCTCTGGAAGCGCAAGGCGAGGAGACCTTCCGCCCAATAGCACAGCCTGGGTAGCCGCCTGGGTGGCGACTGTCGTCAGAGTAGTCTTATCGGAGGAAGACTGCTCCACTGCTGCCAATCGTGACTCCAACTGCTGCACATAACGCAGCAACTGCTGCTGCTCTTTAGCCATAGCCAGACCTTTGGCGCGACCGTAATGTTACGAGGGGGACCCGGGGAAGCGTGCCAAGATGGGAAATGGACTGCTTCCGCCGGTCAAGGTCCACTGTGCGGTGTAAGGGACCGCCGCTATGGTGGGTGAAGAGTGAGCGGGTTGCTGCTAGCGATCGTCTGGAATGTCACAGACGATCTATGTACACCGATCTGCCCTAACCCGTGAGGGTTGTATGGCACAGACCTCACGGCTCGGTGTACCTGTTGCACGGGGAAGCACAGAGGTGCCCACGCATGTGTGCCAGTGGAAGTCACGAGAATATGGCACGAGGGTAGCACAGAGGTGCCCACGCACGTGTGCTTTCAATAACAAGGTGAGTCCAATGGAGACTTGAGGAGCTCACCTGGGACAGGAACACGGCCTGTTGACGGGGGTACTGCCGGAGCAGCAAGGCAGGAACACGGCCTGCAAATGAGGTACTGCCGGAGCAGCAAGGGCCAAGCCCACAAGAGACAGTAATGCCTGAGCAGTGGCGTGGCAGCACGCTGCCAGACATCCAAACATAGAAGGACGGTCGCGCGCCGCCATGATGGCAGGGGGAGCTTTTAAGGAGGTGCAGCTCCACCCGAGGGCGGGCGCGAGGCGGAGATGACGGACTTGACCCAATCAGGGTCCACGACGTCCCAGCCTGGCCAGTCAGGATTCACCACGTCACCAGCCTTGTCATCAAGCCGTGTGACGTCAGTGAGCGAATCAGGACCCACCACGCATTGCACATGCTCACCCTCCTGCCTCTGGGAAATAGAGGCGGGATCCTCGGTCTCACAATGTGGAGAGATAACGGGAATCTCACTGCTTCCCTGAGCAGTAAACCTCTGCACATTGCGCAGCCTCGCAGACCTTCGGGGCCGCTGAGCAGGAGAGTCTGCGGCAGGCCAGGAATGGGAGACCGCTTCACTCCTTGTAACAGGAGAACCACTAGGTGTCATCCTTCTGCTGCCTCTCTGTGAAGGTATCTCCTGCACACTGCGCAGTCTGGCAGACCTTCGGCGCTGCTGAGCAGGAGTGCTCGTGGCAGGCAAGGAATGGGAGACTGCCTCAGTCCTTGCCTCAGGAGAGCCACGAGATGTAACAGTGTACAATGCAGAGGTGTTATAGCAAAATTGTCAGCAGAGGAACCCTTACGTAGTATCCCAGACAATGAAACTAGGCCCCTAAAACTGCCTGCACTTTTTGTAATACAAATTGCGTAGCAAAAATGGACAGGTGCTGTACAATGCAGAGGTGGTATAGCAAAATTGTCAGCAGAGGAACCCTAATGTAGTATCCCAGACAATGAAAGTATGCCCGCACTTTTTGCAATAAAAATTGCATAGCAAAAATGGACAGGTGCTGTACACTGCACAGGTGCTGTAGCTTGCTTGTCAGCAGAGGAAGCCTCAGTTTCTATCCCTGACAATGAAAATATGCCCCAAGGAAGTGCCTGAGCTGATGTAGCCAGACGCTGTGATATAAACCCCTGCACAGCGCTGGCACAGACCAGCCTAGCAACAATGGCTATGAACGGCTGTAATGTAGCCCTGAAAAGGGCTGAAATTACAAGTAGTCCCTAATCCTTAAAGCGATGTGTAGATTGTACTGTATGTCTATAGCGCACACAGCAGCAGCAACAGCGGGAGCGGTGACTGTCACCCACCCACAGCAAAGAGATAATGGCGGCGATGAGGAAAATGGCCAGGTCTTATAGGGCAAAGACATGTGACATGCACAGCCTATGACACATGCCCTTGCTTGTCTGGCAAAAATCCACTTTTCTGTGTGTGTGTCTGTGATTGGCTAACAGCCTGGCCCGCCCCACTGTACGTGCGGTTAGGGAAAAAAAAGATGTTGATCGCCATTCTTTCAGCACTCAGCAGCAGCCCTGATCTAAACCCCGTCCCCCCGCACACTATATGCTGAATTTTGATAATATCATTATTAACAGTGACTCACAGTATTACAGTGAAAAGCCAGCTAGTAACTAGCTACGCTTTTTGGTGATCGAGTCGTTATTGAACGGTAACTCAAAATGCTGAACTTGAAGCAAATCATTTGAGTTCGTCGAACGACTCGAACACCGACCAAAATCATTCGAATTTGAAATTGGCGAACCGTTCGAATCGAACATCGCTCAACTCTAATGGTGAGATTGTTCAGTCAGAATTACCGACTGAGCAGATCGGTCACAAAGCGGTGACCGCTGTAATCGGTCCCCACATCTCTTCCTGTTCTGCTCAGCTGTCCCCTCATAATTTTTTTTTAATTATTTAATCATTAGGTTAAACTATGCTAAACACCATTTAGTGCCGCATTAAAGGCAATAAAGGGTACAAATGTATAAAAGGGGGCAGGACATTACTTTGCTTTGGACACATTCCTGTTTGTTCTGCTTTATGTCTTTCAAGCAACTTAATTCGATGTAAATACTTAAGCCCCAACACTGATAAAAAGTATTCTAGGAGTGATACCTTTAGTGGCTAACCAGAAAAATATGTTTGCAAGCTTTAGGAGCACAAGGGACCCATCATCAGTCAGGTTTATAAAACAAACAAAACAACACAACTTTATTGAGATGACAAACACTTGCATCAAAAAACGCAAGGAAAAATGCAAGTGAGCATAAATTATATTAATGCGGAAATTTAGCTGCGTGAACAAACGCTGATCGTGTCCCCATACCCTGAGCAGTAGAGGAGGTTTTTTTTTCCTGTTTCTAACTTTGCCTTACATACAAATCATTAGATAGGAAAGAATGTTTCCTAACTTTTTTTTCTTTAAAATCCATTTTGTCTTCAGTTTTTTGTCACTCCAAAAAAAGGTATAATACATTGTTCCCAGCATTGACCTGAGAGACAGAATTGCATCCAGGCGTATTCTCCATTCCCTTTGAGTGCTGATTCCAACCATTTCAGCAATGTTAATGTCACCCCAGCCTCCTGTTAAGAGTCTTCCTAAAAATGCTTGAGTTTCCCATTGGCTCCTATCATACTGAATATTCGAGTAAAGCCCGTTCGAGCTTCTGACCTACTCGATTTGAGTAACGAGCAGTTGAGCATTTCAGTTCTGGCTCAGCACTAATTGTAGCCAGTAAAAAGGTACACAATTGTATAAGCTATCTGCACAACAATGACATATATAGCATAGGATTAAATACACTTTCAACTCTGGAGTTAGTTATCGAGGTTTAAGCTACACAAGGGACAACAGCAAAAAATCACTATTTTCCTTACATATACTGAAGTGCTTCTTCAATCAACTCAGCATTTTTCTGTTACTTATAATGGAAAATGAACTGTGGCAAACTACAAAAGGAACCAAGACATAGTTCACAAACTCATCAGAGACCAGAAAAAGTCAGAGCAAAAATGATCCGTGAGTTTTATGACTAGATATAAAAGTCAATACAGTGTCAAGAGCAAAATTGTTAATTAGATTTTTAGATTTCACTAGTGTCCAGCACTTTACAAGGTAATATTTTATGTCAGTATTATACTTTACTGTATATCCAAATCTAACTCTAGACATTTCTGAGAAGTTCTTTCACTTACATAATTATGTATTGTTTCGGCAAAACTCCTTTCTTGAAATAGTCACTGTGTTTTTCATAAACTTAGGCTCATTTGATGGCTTAAGAAACAACTAAATCTCATTGTACGTAATCACTGAAAATAACAATTTCATTTCAACACAGTCACTCCAAAGTGCGGGCCACTAGGTGTCTCCCTTCTATCTCACTTGCTGTCCACTGCCTTTTGTCAAGTGTAGAGATGAGCCACCCCCTAGAGTTCGAGTTCGGTTCGGTTCGTCGAACAGAGGACAAGTTCGTCGAACGTTCGACGAACCAATTTGAACCCCATTGAAAAAAATGGCAGGCAAACACAAACACATAAAAACACAATATATATGTACACATACAGTTAATAAATATTGCCATTATACTTACAGGTCCCCGAGACGCGTCCTGCACTCTGTCTCCTGCCGCTTTTCCTTCTGATAATCGCTGCGTCCTCCTGGTAACCAGCACTGATGATAGGACCTTCCGTGACGTCAAAATAGCATGTGACCAGCCACGTGTCTATTATCTCATTGGCTACAGACTGGTCCCATGGCTAGACGTCATGCTAGGTCCTGTCAGTGCATCTCTCCGGTACGCGGTGCTCGTTCCAGCATCTCCGTGTACCGGCGAGATGCACTGGCACATGGTCGGTTTCCCCATTCCTGCATGTGGGCGCTCTTTACAGAGTCATCCCCCATGCAGGGACTGGCTGCCACAGCCGGTAAATAGTGGCACCGGGAATCACGTGATCGGAGATTGATGTTGTTATAGTAATGGTGGCAGCGGTGACATCACTGATTACAGCCCGCAGCCTCTGCTCACTCACTGAGTGATTAGCCTGCATGGGAGCAGCAGCATCTTCCTCCCATGCAGTGCTGTCTGATGTACCAGAGCTGCATGGGTTGAAGGAGAAAGAAGACAGAAGACCAGGATCGTGGAGGGTTGAGAGGGAGTAATAAACATGGAGTCTCTAAGTGTGTCTGTGTATTTATTTCTATTAAAGTATTTTTTCTCTGTGTGGTGTCTTTTTTTTAACCCTTTATTGGAGATTCTTAATGGCCGGGTAAAAATTGCCTGACATTAAGAATCTCTGGCTTAATACTAGCTAGTAAAATAAAGCTAGTATTAACCCATTATTACCCAGCAAGCCACCCGTCTTCAGGGCTGTTGGAAGAGTTGGATACAGCGCCAGATTATGGCGCTTCTATGAAAGCGTCATTTTCTGGGGGCGGCTGTGGACTGCAATTCGCAGCAGAGGGGCCCAGAAAGCTCGGGCCAACCTGTGCTGCGGATTCCAATTCTCAGCTGCCTAGTTGTACCAGGCTGGACACAAAAATTGGGCGAAGCCCACGTAATTTTTTTTTTAAATTATTACATGAAATTCTTGAAATAATTAAAAATAAAGAGCTTCCCTATATTTTTGGTTCCCAGCCGGGTACAAATAGGCAGCTGGGGGTTGGGGGCAGCCGTACCTGCCTGCTGTACTTGTCCAGCATACAAAATATGGCCAAACCTACGTCATTTTTTGGGGGGGCAAAAAACTCCTGCATACAGTCCTGGATGGAGGATGCTGAGCCTTGTAGTTCTGCAGCTGATGTCTACAGACACACAATTTTCTCCAGAAAGTGCTTGAATAAAATCATCTAAGAGTGAATCAGAAGCAGTCTGTTACCATATGACTGTAAGTGTGTGGCAGGTATAGCCATTCCGGCTGGGTGCGAGCTTGACGTGGTCCAAGGCAACCAACTCCAGCAGTTGATGGGTGACAATCGGCTGTAGAGGGGCTCTTTGGCTGACTTCATCCTTCCTTCTCAGCGCACAGGGGCCGCACTCTCGGCACCAGGCCTCCACAGATTCTCGCATCCCACTCCAATAGAACCGATCTCTCAACAACATCTCCAGCTTCTTCCAGCTGAAATGCCCAGCGCCATCGTGATATGCCCGTAGGACTTTGGGCACGCTGGCCCAAGGGACTACCAGTTGACGAACCTTTTCGTGAGTCTTCGGGTTGATGAGCCCTCGATACAGCTTCCCTTCGTGCAGGTACAGCCGGGCTCGTTCCTTCCACACCGCTGGGCCTCAGAGGGAGCTGCAGGATCCATTCCGGAGGAGCCTTGCTCAATCATGGTCTTGACCAGCTGGACGGCAGGCGCTTTGTCTTGTGCTTCTTGCCATCCCTGATTGGGTAACGGATCCAGGTTCGCCTGTTGCTGTTTGACATATAGTTTTTCGACCGGTGGCCGATGGAACACGGGCAACTCGATTTCTTCGAGGTCATCATCTTCCGGCCCCTCATCCGGCAGGTGGGGCATCCGGGATAATGCGTCCGCGTTGGTGTTCTTACGACCAGCTCTGTATTTTATAGTGAAGTCGTAGTTAGACAGCCTGGCTACCCACCGTTGTTCCAGAGCGCCCAGCTTGGCCGTGTCCAGATGGGTCAACGGATTGTTGTCCGTATAGGCAGTAAACTTTGCCGCCACGAGGTAATGTAGAAACCTCTCGGTGATTGCCCACACCAGGGCCAGGAACTCAAGCTTGAAGGAGCTGTAATTTTCGGGGTTCCTTTCCGTGGGCCAGAGTTTTCTGCTGGCATAGGCGATCACCTTTTCCCTCCCATCCTGGACCTGGGACAGAACTGCTCCCAAGCCCACATTGCTGGCGTCGGTGTAGAGGACGAACGGGAGGCTGTAGTCGGGGTACGCCAGGACTTCTCCTGTCAAGGCCGTCTTTAGCTGGTGAAAGGACTCTTCATGCTTCTCCTCCCACACAAACAGGGGCCCAGGGGCCCTGCCACCCTTGGTCTGTCCCACGAGGAGGTCCTGCATAGGTGCAGCCATCTTTGTATACCCCTTGATGAAGCGGCGATAATAGCCCACCAGGCCCAGGAACTGTCTCATCTCTCTCACTGTGGTCAGTCTCGGCCAGTCCTGGATAAAAGTGATCTTCTCGGGATCTGGGGCGACACCTTCCGCGCTCACCACGTGTCTGAGGTACTGTACCCTAGGCTTCAGTAGGTGGCACTTGGAGGGCTTCAGCTTCATCCCATACTTGGCTAGGGACGCGAACACTTCAGCTAGGTGCTCCAGGTGGGCCTCGTACATCTGGGAGTGCACGATCACATCATCTAGATACAGCAGGACAGTTTCAAAATTGAGATGTCCCAGGCAACACTCCATGAGCCGTTGGAAGGATCCAGGGGCATTGCACAGCCCAAACGGCATGCTGTTGAACTCGCAGAGTCCCAAGGGAGTGGCGAATGCAGTCTTCTCACGGTCCTCTGGTGCGACCGCCACCTGCCAGTATCCGCTGGTAAGATCAAGGGTAGAGAAGAAGTTAGCAGTTCTCAATGCAGCCAGCGACTCTTCGATACGGGGGAGAGGGTAGGCATCTTTATGCGTTATCTGGTTGATCTTCCGGTAGTCCACACACATTCTCATGGTGCCGTCCTTTTTCTTCACCAGCACTAATGGGGCTGCCCAGGGACTACAACTATCCCGAATGACCCCTGCCTCCTTCATGTTCCTCAACATGTCTTTGGCGCATTGATAATGTGCTGGCGGGATGGGCCTATACCTTTTTTTGATGGGTGGATGTGTGCCTGTAGGGATATGGTGTTGAACCCCTTTAATCCTCCCGAAATCTAATGGTTGCTTGCTGAAAACCTGTTCATACTCCTGCACTACCCTGTGTACCCCCTCCTTGTGATGCTTGGGTGTGGCTACAGTGCCTACATGTAGTTCCTGGACCCACTCCTCTAACCGTTCGGGGAGTATATGGTTACTGGCAGGGGGTGCTGAGGTAGGAGGGGCGGCTTTGTGAATGGTGTGAGGGTCTAGGGTAAGCAACTTGGCAAGGGTAGCGTAACGGGGCAGCCTAACGTCCTCCTCTCCGCAATTCAGCACTCTCACAGGCACTCTCCCCTTTTTGACGTCAACCACCCCTCTGGCCGCCATCACCGTGGGCCAGTGTTCAGAAGGCGTGGATTCCACCATCGCCGGGTAGTCGCGCCCCTGGGGGCCTACTGCTGCCCTGCACCAAATCATCATCTCGCTTCTGGGTGGCACTACCAAGGGGGCCACATCCATCACCCTTACTCCACCAATCTCTCCACCCGTTGAATTCACTTGTTGTTGATATAGTAAGGCCCGGATCTCACGCTGCACAGCCCTCTGTCGGCCTCCTCCTGCTGTGGCGGCCAACTGTTGCAACAAACTCAGCACCTCACTCATACAATGCTCCATCACATTTGTCCCTAGAATTACTTTTTGGTTATGGTCACTGGGTTCATTCATCACCACAATCATTCCTTGGTGCTTTAACTCCGCACGTCCCATGGTTAGGGTCACTTGTTTGTATCCCACTTGGGTTAGAGGGAGACCATTGGCCGCGACAAGGGTCAGGCTATCATCACAGGGGGCAAGTTCGTCAGTACCCCAATACTGCTGGTACAGTGTATATGGTATAGTGGTTACCTGTGATCCTGTATCCAATAGGGCCATGAGCGGGATGCCGCCACTGCCAGAGGGATGATGGGGCGATCTCCGACGTACCGGTCTCGACAGTTGGGGGCCATTGGTGTCTACTCCTGAGGATCGGCCCTTGGTCCCAGGGGTTGCTCGTTTAACGGGCATTGCCTAGAGTAGTAGCCAGGCTTGCTGCACCTGTAACAAATAGGAGGCCCATACCGTGAGTCATTGGTCCTTCTCTGCTGCATCCAGGGGACGTCCTCCGGGCTGTTGGCGAGATGGATCCTCCCTGGGGGCTTGACTCTCGTCAGAAGCTGGATTGCGGCGAGGATCTTGGCTAGGTCTCCATCCATGCGGCAGACCTGGGCAGCTAGCTCCTCCATCATCCCGACGGGCGCTGCAGTGATTGTCCGTGACGCCACCCACGGTTGTGGCGAAGTTGGTGACACCACCGCTGCTCTGGACGGGGATCCCGGGAGCGGTGACAGGAGCAGCCTGGTTGTTAGTTCTCCCCTCCGTGGGTAGGGGGGTTGGTTGTCCCGGGGCCCGGTGATGGGGTAGGGATGGATGGCAGGCGAGTTACAGGGCCTGGTGAGGTGCAGGGTCGCGGGGGCAGCGCTGTGCCTTACGGCACGGTGGTACTCACCCAGCCAATGATGAGGACACAGTTCTCGGTAAAACACATGGCTGGATGGACGGGTCCCACAGACGGCTGCGGTGTTGTTTCTCCCGGCAGGTTGATGGTGACTGCCTTTCCCTGCACCTATGTACTGTAAACGGTTCCAATGGGTTCCCACCGGTAACCCGCTCCCCAGCTTGGATATGGGCTAGAGGAGCCCCTTTTGCCCACAGACTCTGGCCCTGGGAAAGGTAGCCTTGGCGGTGGCTGTGTTTCCCTCTCACGGTTGGACTGTTGCCTTCTGTCGGGACTTGGCTGCTGGGAAACGCAGGAGGTTCCTTTCGCTGACAGATTTGGCAAATTCACGGTGACTCCTAGCCTTAGCGGGGTCTGTAAGCCCCTGCCAAATGGTGCTGACTTCTCTTTGTGTACCGGTCCGGTACCGCTGGGCCGCTGACCGCCCACGGTCCTTACGGTAGACTCCGATAGGCCACTCCTGCAGACGGTCACCACCGTCTGCCATCCTTGCTGATCTGTCCGGGCCAGACACCCGGACCAACTTCTGTCTGCTCAGCTGCCACTTTCCTTCCTTCCACTTTCACTTCCCTAGCTGAACTGTCTGCTTTTCCCGCCTCCAGGACTGTGAACTCCTCGGTGGGCAGGGCCAACCGCCTGGCCCACCCCCTGGTGTGAACATCAGCCCCTGGAGGAAGGCAACAAGGGTTTTCGTCTGACTTTGGTGTGCCTGACCGGGAGTGTGGGGTGTGTTTGTGTTGTTCTCTGTGGCCCCTGGCTTGTCCAGGGCGCCACACTAGACTAAACTGTTTTTCCCGCCTCCAGGCTTGTGAACTCCTCGGTGGGTGGGGCCAACCACCTGGCTCCGCCCCACCTGGTGTGGACATCAGACCCTGGAGGGAGGCAACAATGGTTTTTGTCTGACTGGTGTAACTGTCTAGGGAAGGGGGTGTGTATGTTGTTATGTCTGTGACTACCTGGCTAGTCCAGAGCGTCACACACTCACCATCTACTGTCCCTATATTGCCCTGCGTATCCCTGCCAGAAAAAGTGCAGGTGCCTATATATTAAAGTGAACAGTGCAGATATTGGCATATGCAGAGCAAATTGCAATGACTCTGGTAAGTCAGTAACAAATGGTTATTTGTGAGGTTGAAATCAAAATCCCTTACCTCGACAAGTTTCCCCTCAAGTGGTTCCTCAGGAGATCTATGAAAATAGCTTCAGCACAATAGCTGGATGTCGCAGCAGTTATATAGGTTATGGCATGATGGCAAGTAGATGGCAGATGACATACCTGGGATTATGCCATAACCTATCATACTGTTGCTACATCCAGCTTTACTGCTGAAGCTATTTTCATTGGCCTCCTGAGGAACCGCATAAGGGGAAACACATTGAGGCGATGGATTTTGAAGTGCACTTAACTAGTAGTAATAACACTTCAGTGTGGTATGGTTCCTATTTATTTTTAAAAAAAGAATCTGAATAAATTTTAAAGGTTTTTTTTCTATGCATTTTTCGCAGAAAACAACCACAATGTTCAGACACAAGGGCTTGTGTCATTGGCTGCCTAAGTCACATGTCCCTCTGCATATAAAGTGCAGAAGTGCAGCTATTTCAACATCTAAATAGTGCAAAAGCTGTTCTCCAGCTCCAAATTGCTGTTTCAGCATCTAAAAAGGCAAAAAACTTGTCACACTGTACTACTGGGTGTTCTGTGGAAGTGCAATACAACCTCCACTAGATGGCAGCAGAGTGGAGAAAGAGCAAAATAAACCTGCCCAGGAGTAGTACAGTGAAGTCCCACAAGGTGGCAATAGAATAGTCAGACAAGCCGGTACAGAAACTAAAGGTCAAACAGAGTACAGAGGAGTAATCAAACACGTAGTCAGAAACGAGGAATGGGGTCAAGAGCCTGTTAGTAATGGAGGTGTCAGAAGGGGGATACAGAATCAGGTTAGACCAAAGTGTAAAGCCACCTTAAGGCTATGTGCGCACAGTGCGTTTTTCACGGCGTTTTTGCGCGTTTTTCGGGTGCGTTTTTGGCCTCAAAACTGCAGGACTTTGCTTCCCCAGCAAAGTCTATGAGTTTTAATTTTTGCTGTCCGCACACATCTGTTTTTTTTCAGCTGCGTTTTTGTGGTGCCACAAAAACGCAGCATGTCAATTATTCCCGCGTTTTTCACTGGGCTTTTCATCCATTGAGTTCAATGGGATGTTGAAAGACGCAATGAGAAATGCAAATAGCTGCGTTTTGGTGCGTTTTGAAGACCAAAAACGCAGCTATAAATGCAGGAGGTGGGTAGTAAAGTGACGTGTACAGGAAGAGGATTCCTTCTGTCAGTGTATACAGAAGCGTGAATCCTCCCGGTACCGTCACCGCTGCTTCCACCTCCCGTCCTGTGCATGTATGCTGCCATGCGGCGCCATGTACAGGCAGGAGGTGGAAGCGGCTGCGAAAACAAAAGTTAACAGTAGAAAAAAAAAAAAAAAAGTTATACTCACCTGTGTGCAGACTCCCGGTGCCATGCCCGCTCCCATCTCCTCTCACGGTATCGCCACCCCCGCTCCGGCTGTGTGCAGACGGCCGGGAAACCTCCGATGGATGCAGGACCTGGAGATGGATTACCTGATGCAGTCACCTGACGCATCAGGTGATCGTAAGTATCGCGGTGACGCGGGCGCCCGGCTGGTATCAGCGGATGCGTCAGGAGACTTCATCCCTGATTACCGGCAGCTGCTGCAGCGATCGGACGAGATCAGACTCCCGCCCCATCGCTGCACTAGCTGCCGGTAATCAGCACATAAGTGAGTATTATTTTTTTTAATTTTTTTTGCACCGATGCATCAGCTGATTGTATAATCGGCTTTTATACAATCAGCTGATGTGTGATGGGATTCAGGCACTTGATCCTGACACATCATCTGATCGCTTTGCCTTCCAGCAAACCGATCAGATGATATTGGATCCGGATTGGACGGCGCAGGACCCTGACCCAGGATTACTGTGGAGGGGGGTTCTTTATTTCAATAAAGATGGAGTCACTAATTGTGTTGTGTTTTATTTCTAATAAAAATATTTTTCTGTGTGTTGTGGGGTTTTTTTATCTTTACTAGAAATTCATGGTGGCCATGTCTAATATTGGCGTGACACCATGAATTTCGGGCTTAGGGCTAGCTATACAGCTAGCCCTAACCCCATTATTACCCAGCGAGCCACCCGGCTTCAGGGCAGCTGGAAGAGTTGGCTACAGCGCCAGAAGATGGCGCTTCTATGAAAGCGCCATTTTCTGGGGTGGCTGCGGGACTGCAATTCACAGCGGGGGTGCATGCAGAAAGCATGGGCACCCTGCACTGTGGATTCCAATCCCCAGCTGCCTAGTTGTACCCAGCTGGACTCAAAAATTGGGCGAAGCTCACGTCATTTTTTTTTTTAAAATTATTTCATGAAATTCATGAAATAATTTAAAAAAAAAGGGCTTCCCTATATTTTTGGTTCCCAGCCGGGTACAAATAGGCAGCTGGGGGTTGGGGGCAGCCCGTACCTGCCTGCTGTACCTGGCTAGCATACAAAAATATGGCGAAGCCCACGTCATTTTTTTTGTTTGGGGGGGGCAAAGAAATCCTGCATACAGTCCTGGAAGGAGGATGCTGAGCCTTGTAGTTCGACAGCTGCTGTCTGCTCTCCTGCATACACTATTGGATGGAGTATGCTGAGCCTTGTAGTTCTGCATCTGTCTGCTCTTCTGCATACACTAGTGGAGAATGAAGAACACATTGAAGAAGGAAATGACATCAGACCTTTTTTTTTTGTTCACTGATAAAAAACGCATAAAGACGCAGTGAGCAAAAACGCAGCAAAACGCAGCAAAAAAAACGCACCAAATCGCGGCAAAATGCGTGCGTTTTTTGCCGCGTTTTTTTTACGCGGGTGCGTTTTTGTGCGGTTTTAGCGGCCAAAAACGCACAAAAACGCAGCGTCAAAAAAACGCAGTGTGCGCACATAGCCTAAGTCATACTGGGAAGTCAATGTAGATAAGACAAGGAGATAAGATAGGAGGGACGTGCTGGGAGTAGGTAAACAGACACAGGTAGGGGACCAGAGGAATGCGGTAAAACAGATAAGGAACTCACCAGACCCAGCTACACACACCAAAGGCAGAATATAACTAGCAAGGCACAAAGGGAGGAGTGGCCAGATATAGCATCCCGGGAACAGGAACGAGGCAGAGGGAAGTTAACCCTTGACATGATCAGGCCAGAGTTGGAACACTGCCAAAGCAGAACCGACCTGGATCATGACAAATCTGTTCTCCAGCTCTAAATTGCTATTTCAGCATCCAAATAGTGCAAAAGCTGTTTTGTAGCGCCAAATTGCTATTTCAACATCTAATTAATGCCAAATCTGTTGTCCAACTCCAAATTGCTATTTCAGCATCTAAATAGGGAAAAATCTGTTCTCCAGCTCCAAATTGCTATTTCAGCGTCTAAATATTGCCAAATCTGTTCTCAGCTCTAAATTGCTATTTCAGAATCGCAACAGTGCAAAATCTGTTCTACAGGTCAAAATTGCTATTTCAGCATCTAAACAGTACCAAATCTGCTGTCCTGCTCCAAATTGCTATTTTAACATCTAAATAGTGGTTGTTAATTTATTGATAGGTGACTGACAGGTGTGGGACTTGGATTGTGAAACAGCTGGTTAAAAGAGGGAAAGGGTATATCAAACATGAGTGTGAAATCTCACAGTAGTAGTACAAAGGGGAATAGGTGTGGTGTTCGAGGTGTACATGGGGTAAACGATAATGTTCCTGAAAGCTCTACTAAACAATCAGTGGTTTGTATTATCCAAAGACAACTGACAACTTCTGTTACTGGACAGGCTACTCCTCTCCCTTTCTTTGGCAGGTACACAGTGGTACGACTTGTAGATGTCAGCCAGAAAGAGCATGTGCTACCGTGGATGCCAGGGGTTGTCTCAAGTGGCCTCTCCTCCTCTTTCTTCACCTCAACATTATACACGTACAGTCCTCACAGGTGGCATTCCAATTACCCTTGTTTCCCCTCACGGCACAACTCTTCAACTGGCCAACTGACTGTGGGTAACCACAGATGGGCAAGTCTGAAGAGCTTTTCACACATTCTCTTGTGTGGGTATCAGAGGTCTGCTCCAAAGATTCACAGACTCAAGAGGAGGAAAGCATCTCAACCGATCCCAAAAATCTTTGGGAGTGGGATGCAGGACTGGACAAAGTAGGATCCAAGCAGAATCCAGATCCTCATCACCAGATGTTAACCCCTGGGGGTGGAGCTGATGATGATGAGACTCAGATGTCTGAGGTGCATGCGTACTGTAGTCAGGGCAGGAAGAGGAGGAGAGTGACTCTCACGGTAAGGAGTGGGACACCAGAGAGGATGACGATGAGGTTGTAGATCCCACTTGGTGTGAACCCAGAAGCACGCAGCTGAGTAGCTCAGCAAAGGAGGTGGTGTAGGACAAGGAAGACAAGGAGGTTATGTTTCTGCTTCCCACACAAACACGTAGTGATGCAACAAAGACAAACACTGCATCCTCAACCACAACTATGACTGTGGCCACTAGCGGTGGAGGGTCTGCAGTTTGTATGGGTGGCAAAGATTGCCTAGCCTGGGCCTTTTTTGAGACTGCAAATGATGACCCAATATTTATTATCTATTTATTATCTGTTTATTACCAAACATTTATTATCTTCTGAGAGAAGCAAGGGCAAAACGTGAGTCGGGTGCAGTAAGGTATATATTATGGTGTACATTTGATGGAACAGCATAATAGTATAATTTATTTTTACACTTCATTGCACAATTTATATTTTTATTGTCCACTTCTAAGTATTTGTTTTTATTTTTATATATACAGTAGATATATCTATCTATCTATATCTATCTACATATATATATATATATATATATATATATATATATATTTACTAGAAGGTGGCCCGATTCTACGCATCGGGTATTCTAGAATTTACGTATTGTGTAGTTCATGTATGATTTTTGTTATATATATAGATGTTGTTGTGTGTACTTACCAAGTGTTTGTGTAGGGCGCTGTACATGTTCTGGGTGTTGTCTGGGTGTGGCGGGGGTGAGAGCGGTGTTGTATGTGTGTTGCATGTGTTGCGTTTGTGGAGCGCTGTGTGTCTGTAGCGTTGTGTGTGTGTGTTGCGCGGTTTGTGTGTGTGTGGTGTGTTTTGGGGGGAGGTATGTTTTGTGCAATGCGCGTGTTGTGCGGTATGTGCGTATATTTATGTATGCCGCGGTGTTGTGTGTGTGCAGCATTGTCTGTGTGTGCGGGTGTCTGTGTAGGGCGGTGTTTGTGGTTCCCAGTGTGTGTGTATTGTGCAGTGCGTGTGTGTGTGTGTGTTGGGGGGAGGTGTGCACCCCCCATCGTGCTCCATCCGCCATGCTGCGCACTCCCCATCGTGCTCCATCCGCCATGCTGCGCACTCCCAAACGTGCTCCATCCGCCATGCTGCGCACTCCCAAACGTGGTCCATCCGCCATGCTGCGCACTCCCAAACGTGCTCCATCTGACATACTGCACACTCCCCATCGTGCTGCATCCCCCATGCTGCGCACTCCCAAACGTGCTCCATCCGCCATGCTGCGCACTCCCAAACGTGCTCCATCCGCCATGCTGCGCACTCCCCATCGTGCTCCATCCGCCATGCTGCGCACTCCCCATCGTGCTCCATCCGCCATGCTGCGCACTCCCAAATGTGCTCCATCCGCCATGCTGCGCACTCCCAAACGTGCTCCATCTGCCATGCTGCGCACTCCCAAACGTGCTCCATCCGCCATGCTGCGCACTCCCAAACGTGGTCCATCCGCCATGCTGCGCTCCCCCAAACGTGCTCCATCCGCCATGCTGCGCACTCCCCAACGTGCTCCATCCGCCATACTGCGCACTCCCAAATGTGTTCCATCCGCCATACTGCGCACTCCCCATCGTGCACCATCCGCCATGCTGCGCACTCCCAAACGTGCTCCATCCGCCATGCTGCGCACTCCCAAAAGTGCTCCATCCGCCATGCTGCGCACTCCCAAACGTGCTCCATCCGCCATGCTGCGCACTCCCAAACATGCTCCATCCGCCATGCTGCGCACTCCCAAACGTGGTCCATCCGCCATGCTGCGCACTCCCAAACGTGGTCCATCCGCTATGCTGCGCACTCCCAAACCTGGTCCATCCGCCATGCTGCGCACTCCCAAACGTGCTCCATCCGCCATGCTGCGCACTCCCAAACGTGCTCCATCCGCCATGCTGCGCACTCCCAAACGTGCTCCATCCGCCATGCTGCGCACTCCCAAACGTGGTCCATCCACCATGCTGCGCACTCCCAAACGGGCTCCATCCCCCATGCTGTGCACTCCCAAACGTGGTCCATCCGCCATGCTGCGCACTCCCAAACGTGCTCCATCCCCCATGCTGCGCACTCCCCATCGTGCTCCATCCCCCATGCTGCGCACCCCCCATCGTGCTCCATCCACCATGCTGCACCAGCATCAGCCTCTCTGCCCGCAGCATCAGCCTCTCTGCCCGCAGCATCAGCCTCCCTGCCAGCAGCATCAGCCTCTCTCCTCCCAGCATCAGCCTCTCTCCTCCCAGCATCAGCCTCTCTCCTCCCAGCATCAGCCTCTCTCCTCCCAGCATCAGCCTTTTCTGTCCCCAGCATCAGCCTCTCTCCTCCCAGCCTACCCCAGCCTCAGCCTCCCCCAGCATCAGCCTCTCTTCTCTCAGCCTCCCCCTCCCAGCCTTCCCCAGGATCAGCCTCTCTCCTCCCAGCATCAGCCTCTCTCCTCCCAGCATCAGCCTCTCTCCTCCCAGCATCAGCCTTTTCTGTCCCCAGCATCAGCCTCTCTCCTCCCAGCTTACCCCAGCCTCAGCCTCCCCCAGCATCAGCCTCTCTTCTCTCAGCCTCTCCTCCCAGCCTTCCCCAGGATCAGCCTCTCTCCTCCCAGCCTCCTCCAGCACGCCTTGGTTACCAGTGCACACCACTTAGCGCTGGCTCCCTGCACACCTAGCCACAGTACACATCGGGTTAATTACCCGATGTGTACTCTGTTACGTGTGCAGGCAGCAGGGAGCCGGCTTCTGCGGACACTGGTAAAGACGGTAAACATCGGGTAACCAAGAAGCCCTTCCCTTGGCTACCCGATATTTATCTTCGTTACCAGCGTACGCCGCTCTCACACTGCCAGTGCCGGCTCCCTGTTCCCTGCACTCCTAGCCACAGTACACATTGGGTTAATTACCCGATGTGTACTCCAGCTACGTGTGCAGAGAGAAGGGAGCCGGCACTGACAGCTGAGAGCGGCGGACGCTGGTAACGAAGGTAAATATCGGGTAACCAAGGGAAGGGCTTCTTGGTTACCCAGTGTTTACCGTGGTTACCAGCGTCCGCAGAAGCCGGCTCCTGCTGCCTGCACATTCAGTTGTTGCTCTGTCGCTGTCACACACAGCGATGTGTGCTTCACAGCGGGAGAGCAACAACTAAAAAATGGTCCAGGACATTCAGCAACAACCAGCGACCTCACAGCAGGGGCCAGGTTGTTGCTGGATGTCACACTAACCAACATCGCTAGCAAGTTGTGCCTCAGCAGTGATGTTGCCAGCGATGTTGCTTAGTGTGACGGTACCTTAACACACCAAATAATGAGAATTTTGGAACTACAGATAAGAAAAAGCTCAGCATCGATATGAGCGAGCTGATCCACCAATGCATGAAGCTATGGTGGAATAAGTAAACATTGGAGCAATATATTGTTAAAAATATAATCTCAAGAGGTCTACGAGTACAAGTCTATCCCTCATTTGTTAGAAAAGTTGTTTGTTAGAGTTTTCAAACAAATGGGAGGAGATCTGCAATACATTGTAGATCATGACCAAACCAACTTGGAAAGGATTGATGCAGAGTTGGATAAATTACAATCACAAATCACCAGTACCTGGGTGGAGAGTGAGATGGATCTCCTCAATCGCACTGTTGATGAAAAATAAAAAAAATTGGGAAAAACAAATCAGTGAAACCAAGATTCGGTGAGGTGAGCCTCCCATGGTGCTGTGAGCCTCCTGCAGTGCTGTGTGCCTCCTGCCTCCCACGATGAGGTGAGCCTCTTGTGGTGCTGTGAGCCTCCTGCCTCCCCCAGTGCTGTGAGCCTCCTGCTTCTAGCAGTGCTGTGGGCTTCCCCAGGGCTGTGAGCCTCCTGCTTCTGGCAGTGCTGTGAGCCTTGTGACGACATGGACTCTCATGGGTTAAAGTTTCTTAAAATTCAGCCAGACGTATTGTTCTACTGTGTAGTAACTCATGTTTGCTTAACTATTGTTTGGGACCAGACCCTTTGGAGCATTCATTGTATTGTAGTTGTGAATTGATAATGTAATTACCTTAGTAGCCATTGTCTAGTCGGTGACTTGCCGACTCCATGTAGATATACTGAGTCTTTCTATGCACATCATTTAAATGAACATTATCCATGCAGCTTGAAATTCATCCAATGGGAGAAGCAATCTTGTCCAACCAATCGATGAGGACGCAGTGTATCCTAAGGGAAGGTTATGGCTATAAAAGGGACTTCTTTAAGCCACCAGGGTTGATGAAGGTTGATGGATGCTGATGGATCCAGTCTAAGCTCTTTGGAGCTGACTAGAGGATCAGGATATCTTATGGCTTCAATCTAGGGACCCCGGTTCCGGTTGGAGACCATATCCACAGCCTAGGGATTTCGACTCCGGCTGCCAGGATTGTAACATCAAACCAGGACTACCTAAGGAGGACACTCAGGTTGGGACAGTTCAGTCACCTGTTACAGACTTTGCAGACCTCACACAGCTTCCTGAATCTGGCATTATTCCTTTCTCGGTGGGTGCCCGCCAAAAGCGGGGTGCTGCTGGACTGGAGTAAGCGGCCCTGGAAGCTCTGAGGCATGGACATTCTAAATCCCTGGTGAGCCAGCGGAAGGGTGAGACTCTGTTGCCTGTTACATTTGTGTTTTGCTGGTTATGTGTTATGTGCCGTTAATTGTTTGGGGATCCAATAAAGTCTAATTATTGTGGTTCCCTCACCCTGTGTTGTCTGAGTAGTGTTACGCCCACGGTTAAGGAGGCCGGCGTTCAGTTGGGATGAGCCCTGAGCCACGCTGTCTTTCTAAAGGCGGCGGGTTTTAGCGGACGAGAGCACCCACTGAGCCCCGTGTCTCCACAAGCCTCATGCCTCACCCAGTGCTGTGAGCCTCCTGCTTCTGGCAGTACTATGAGCCACCTTCCTCTGGCAGTGCTGTGAGCCTCCTGCCTCTGGTAGTGATGTGAGCCTCCTGTCTCTGGCAGTGCTATGAGCCTCCTGCTTCTGGCAGTACTGTGAGCCCCCTGCTTCCCCCGGTGCTGTGAGCCTCCTGCTTCTGGCAGTGCCGTGAGTCTCCCCCGGTGCTGTGAGCCTCCTGCCTCCCTCAGTGCTGTGAGCCTCCTGCCTCTGGCAGTGCTGTGAGCCTCCTGCCTTCCGCGGTGAGGTGAGCCTACTGTGGTGCTGTTGTTCTTTGAGCCTCCTGCCTTCCGTGGTGCTGTGATCCTCCTGCCTCCTGCAGAGCTGTTAGCCTCCTACCTTCCGCGGTACTGTGAGCCTCCTGCCTCCCTTAGTGCTGTGAGCCTGCTGCGGTGCTGTGAGACTCCTGCCTCTCGTGGTGCTGTGTACCAGCCCTAGTACTGTGTATGCCCACCAGCGCTGTGTTCCCTCCTCCCTGTCCTTTGTGCACCCCTCTCTGTCCAGTGTGCTCCCCTCCATGTCCTGTGTGCCACCCCCCCAGTGCTCTGTGCCACCCCCAGTGCTGTCTGTGTCCCCTTGGTGATGTCTGTGCTCCCTCAGTCCTGTACATGTCCTGGAGTCCTGTTTGTGCCCCTCTAGTGCTGTCCATGCCACTGCCAGTGCTGTCCATTCCCATCAGTATTGTCCATGCCCCCCCAGTGATTTATGAGCCCCTGCCTTTCCTGTGTCCTGTGATGTGTAAATGTCTTCAGCCCCTCCTGTGATGTGTATATGCGACCAAGCCCCTCCTGTGATGCATATGTGCACCCCCATCCCCTCCTGTGATATATTTGTCCCCAGCATCTCCTATGTTGTATATGACTTACCAATCCATTGACTGCACTTCACACCGAGATAAAAGCAGTTGGGAGAAGCAACATGATCAATATCACTGAACATCACAGCCTCACTAAAGAGAAGCAGCTCTAGCCACCACACTAAGGGTGAGTTAATTAACTGTTTGACCAAGTATATTAGGGTAATATTCAAGCTGATAATTTTTTGCGGCCCCCGAAGGTTGATAAAAATTTCCAAATGGCACCCGGCAGTGGAACGATTCCCCACCCCTGCATTACAGTATTCCTGCATTCATGCATGCATTTCACATGGTTCACATCTGCTATGTCAGATGGAGCGCATTTGTATTCCAATGCGCTGCTGCTCACATACCTTTCCGGCTATGTACCTACCTTTATGCACGTGCCACTTTTTGTATAGGACTGCGTGCTGTTCATCAATTCCTGCAATTTTTAAACTAACCTTTTATCAACACTTCTTGCTCCAATCACATCTGGCTTAGTTAATTGACACACACATTGGGTGTTTTCTATTCCTCATACTATATAAACCGCTAGTCTTGTTGGTATTTACATTGCTCCTGGAAGAAGCCATGGCAAAACGCGCATCAGAGACTGTGAGGTATATATGTTGGAATATAAAGTATTGCCAACTATAATGTCATGATGACAATGTGACAGTAGGGATCCAGGGCTCTTAAGCTGACCCTCAAGCTTTGCGGCCCTATGCTATCCCTAACCTTAGGTATACTCCTGATAGTGATGAGGCCCAAGTCTCCTTCCTGGCTCTGCTCCTGACCAGTCCTGATCTGATTCCCCCTCCCCCAGGGAGGAACGGGACAGGAGTGTGTTGAAGACCACACAAAGACAAAGGAGAACCAAAACTCTATCACACAGCACAACAGCACAATGGTTAAGACAATCATAGGTTCAGGAGAAAAAAAACAAGAGCAGGAAGGTAGCTACAAAACAACAGGGATAAATTCCACAACCTCACCAAGCAATAAGCACAACTTTCACCAGAACGCCTGGGACACAATACCTCACAGACCAAAATAGAATAAACTATAGCTGGCATGGGTAGAAGGCTTCCACCAGCATAAATAGGAGGGGAGCAGATGTGATAGGTTTCTCCACAATATTTGATTAAAGTAACAAGTGGACTAGCAGAGATTAACTTTTCAGTACACAGCAGGTTGACGCCTGAGTCTGCCTGTGTTGATCCCAGACACCAGAGAAATAATCGGACAGTGTCAGAATCTGCAATCTTATGCAGCCATGACAGTCAACGAAGTTTGTGCAAAACTCCAAGTGACACATTCGTCGTGAACCCCTTTAAAATATAAAACTGCAATTGATCTTGTAATTTCTTTTTAAAGGTAATCTGTCGGCAGGTTTTTGGTACCTCATCTGACAGCAGCATGATGTAGGCAAAGAGATTCTGAATCCAAAGTTGTATCACATAGATTACAGGGTGCACCTGTTGTGTCTATCTCAGAATTGAGTTTAGCAAAGCACAGAGAGCTGTGCCTGCCCACACCAGGCTCTCAATAGAGATTATGAATTGACTATGAGGTGTCAATCACACCAGGGGGCATGTGGAACTGAGCCAGCTAAATCTAGCAATGGTAATCACCAAGTAATAAACCCCTCTAGATTGAGTAAACAATAGTTCACAGACAGATAAGAGAAGCACAGTAGAGTTTTCCTTTTTAACCCTTACAGCATGCTTTTCTCAGCTTATATGGCAAAAACCTGCTGACAGATTCCCTTTAAGTGCTTGATAAAAATCAGGCAATTATTATTTGCTGATGTTAACTTAGCCTTAGAGATAGCAGAAGAATGGTGCAGTCAGAGGGTTGTTCACAGATCTGCTGTGGAGAGAGTAGAAAACTATTTAAAGTTTTATGGAGAACAGAGAAAAAATGGCTATAGACAAGAGGAAAAGCATGAGAAGAGAATATAATTGAGTTTTTAGATCAGCTCATCACTTCACAGCCTCTAATCTCCAAATTGCCCACTCATATGTTCACAGGATAAGGCAGGTCAGCTTTCCAGTAAATATAATATCCGTAGTAAGCTATCAATGTGGGAATCCAGCACTCGGTTCACTATTAAAACATCTTCTTTATTTCAGATTGCACATATCAAAGATTACAATCATTGCACAAACCTAGATGCTTTGGGTGATGAAGCGCTTATTGTTGTTATGGTCACTTGAATCACACTATAATTAAACTTTGATCAAAATAATCAATCCATTTTTCTTGTTGGTGGAAAAATCTGACGCCTGAATGAGCCCTAAATGTTAGTTTAAAGTTTAGTAAAGACATACAAATAGAAAGAAAAAATACAGGAGACAGGATTTTAGGCATTAGCTGCAAAGCACAGCCTGGGTACAATCATATAATGTGCATGAGGCAATTAGAAATTGATACCTCAAAGCAATCGTGGTGCAAGTTACTAAAATGTTACAGGTGCCTTGGTGGTAACAGATAACTAATTCAAATAATTCAATAAAGTGGTCGTCTGCAGTTTAGGAAAAAATATATTTTTTTTATTTCTTTCAAAGAACAGTGTTACAGTTGTCTCCCTGATGAAGGTACACCAAAACGTGCGTTGGGGTGAGCGTCCAGTGTGGTCTTATATGTCAAACTACATCTAAGGTATAGTTCCTTGTGCTCAATGTATATCTTGGCTATTCTATGCAATTGCCCTGCTTTAGTTGCATTATGTTATCCTATAATGCTTATTTAGATGCAATAGGTCCTGATTAGGGATGATCGAATACCTCAAAGATTCGGCTACGCCCATATTCGACAAATAGGTCACCGCTATTCGTCTATTTGTGAATATTTGATGTGCAATGTAAGTTTATGGGAAACATATGGCTTCCCATAGACTTACATTGTGCATCGAATATTCGCATAGCGGCGACCTATTCATCGAATATTCGCGAAGCCGAATATTGCCGAATATTTGTGATATTCGATCATTCCTAGTCCTGATCTATGCTGCATTGTGCTACCCTACAGCTACAGCACTTATTCATGAGCAATATGCTCTACTTTGTGCTGCATTGAATCTAGTATAAGTATGCAATAAACTTTATGTGCAATAACATTCATGCTGCTATAAACTTACTTGACCAATCTGACATTTCACTAGTGCACTTGCACTTTATTATTTATCGCTTATTTACTTATTTATTTATTTCATTGTTCAAAGGTTAATATATCTATTGCATTTTTGCACTGGCACTTTTTGTACAATTTTCATATTTTATCTTGTGAACACAGTCTATGTATTTAGCTATAATTAGTTCTTGTGTTTACAGCCTCTGCACAATTGCACATTATTTAGTATAATATTGTCCTTTTCATCTGGCTTTACTTAAACATTCCATGAGCACTTCAACTCAACTCGTCTATATATTTTACCACGCATGCTCTCTGTTTTTTCTGTGTTTCCACTGAACCTAATATTTTTATTTATGTTCATTTATTTATTGTTATTATTATTATTATTGTTAGTAAAATTTAATTATTTTAGACCTTATCTCGGTTATTTTTCCTTATTGCATTTGCTTGCAATTTTGCCAAGGGTCTATTAGATTGTCCGAGACATATACATCCCCTGTACAATCTATATACTATATTACATACTATTATTTTTTGGTGGTGTATATGCATACTTTTTTGTTTTGACAAATCTTCCACTTTCCATCACACACATGCCAAGTATTGGCATGGCTGTGATTCGCCAGCGCACCATGTGACTCAGCCTGTGTAAAGGCAGGATAAAGGGTTACTCCGTTATTTCATTCGCAGTCTGGTGCGCGGTGCCCTAATATAGCCTGGTGCACAGCGCCCATATGTAGCCTGATGAACAGGGACCTATCAGTCGGGTGCACAGTGCCCTAACAAAATGGTGCATAATGAATAAATGAAAAAAAATGATGTGGAGTCCCACCTATTTTTAGTAACCAGACTCCCTCATACTCCCTTTTTTACCAATTTATTAATTAAAAAGAAATCCTCCGACATAATCCAATGGTGTAATGTCCCATGACGTCCATCAAATCCTATGGAGCTTCGTTCTCATAATGGGGCTCCATAGGATTCGATGGGCATCGGGTGACATTTTAACATTGGATTACATCGAAGTTTCCAGGATTTTTTTTAATTAATAAATTGGTGAAAGAGGCAGTGTGAGGGAGTCTTTATTCCAATAAAATAATTTTTTTCTCTGTGTGTATTTTTTAAGTCTTCATTTACCAGATATCATTTTTCAGCGGAAATCAACCCCAAAAGTATTACCTTGATTGTCACTACACCAGGGCAATTGGGAAAAATGCCCAAATCGGCGCATCTAATAGATGTGTCCCTTCTGGGGCAGCTGCGGGCTTTTATTTTTATGCTTCAAGGGCGAAATAACCATGACACATTCCAGCCTGATAATACCAGCCTCCAGCTGTCTTTATTACCTTGGCTGGTTATCAAAAATAGGGGAAACACCAAGCCATTTTTAAAGTTATTTAAATAAGTAACAAAAAATGGCATGTGATCCCCTCTATTTTTGATAACCTGTAAAAGTAAAGCAAACAGCTGAGGGCTGCAGCCACCAAGTCTCTGCTTTACCTGCACTGGTTATCAAAAAAGGTGGACCTCATGTCATTTTTTAAAAAAATGTATTCCCTATCCACATTTGTTTGCAGGACAATTGTCCTGCTGTGTCCTCCATTTTGCTTCCTTTTGCAGCCACCTAGCCCTTACTACGACCATTTTATATAGCACCAAAGTTACAGTCCCCATTGACTTATATGGGATTTGGGGTCCGGGTTCAAGTCCGGGTCCTGAACCGAACTTTTATCTAATGTCCAGCAAAACTTCCATGGGTCCACTCAACCTTATCTATATGAAATTTTAGGGTAAATTTAAAAGTGTTGTCTATTACTATGATATTGATGACCTATTTATTTTACTAATAGGGATATCATAATTTTTAGAGCCTTACAGACATTGTCATTGTTGTTTGTTTTGGGTCTGACAATCTAAGTTCCCTATTAGTGTGTTTTTAAAGCATGAAAAGAAACCTACAAAAGCAAGGGGAGAACATACAAACTCCTTGCAGATGTTGTCCTTGGTGGGATTTGATCCCAGATCCTTAGTGTTGCAAAACAGCAATGCTAGTCACAAATCATTGAGTCACCATGCGTTTCAAGATAGAATTAATAAAAAATTGTTAGAGATTTGTCACCCAGCCCCTACGGATCATGTGTGGTGTTTGGGCTTTGTAGAGAGCTGGTAACAATTAATCTGTGGAGGTGCCAGGAACTGGACCTCCACGATCTGATATTGATGACTTAGGCGAGCTTTACACGCTGCGACATCACTAGCAATTGCTAGCGATGTCCAGCGCGATAGCACCTGCCCCCGTCGCACATGCGATATGTGGTGATCGCTGCCGTAGCGAACATTATCGCTACGGCAGCTTCACACGCACATACCTGCTCGGCGACGTCGCTGTGACTGCCGAACAATCCCTCCTTCAAGGGGGAGGTGCGATCGGCGTCACAGCGAGGTCACCGCGACGTCACTAAGCAGCCAGCCAATAGAAGCGGAGGGGCGAAGATGAGCAGGACATAACATCCCGCCCACCTTCTCCCTTCCGCATTGCCGTCAGAATGCAGGCAAGGAGATGTGTGTTGCTCCTGCGGGTTTACACACAGCGATGTGTGGAGCTGCAGGAACAACAAACAATATCGTACCTGCGGTCGAACCGACATTATGGAAATGAACGACGTTACACAGATCAGCGATATTGTACGCTTCTGTGCTCGTTCATCGTCGCACCTAGGATTTACACATTGCGATGTCGCTACTGGCGCCGGATGTGCATCACTAATGACGTGACCTGGACGATATATCGGTAGCGATGTCGCAACGTGTAAAGCCCCCCTTATACTAAGTGTCTCATTTTAATAGACATTCCCTTTAAATACAAATCACATTGAAATACAACCTGAAAAAGGCTTTATAAACTACAGACAAAAAAAGTTTGCTTGATAAGATAACGACATCTAGTACATTCACGGCACACCAATAGGATTCATACATGTTTCACTTCTGGACTCCGCATCTATATGGTGCACCGCTGTCAGTGGAACAATGGCTGAACATGTTGAGCTTTCTCGCAATCCCTTTCTATTTATTTCTGCATGTACCTTAGAATTGTACATGTCAATTATAAGTGAGCTAACAACTTTTACGCTTATCAAGAAGACACAATAAACTATAAGAACTAACCCGGATGACCAGTTCACATCTGCACAGCCAAATTTGTCTACATTTCACTTTCCTTTTTCATAATAGCAGTATAGGAACTCATAAACTAAGGCGGGCTTTACACGCTGCGACATCGCTAGCAATTGCTATCGATGTCAAGCGCGATAGCACCTGCCCTCGTCGCACGGCCGATATGTGGTGATCGCTGCCATAGCGAACATTATCGCTACGGCAGCGTCACACGAACATACCTGCTCTGCGACGTCGCTGTGACCGGCGAACAGTCTCCTTTCTAAGGGGGCGGTTCGTTCAGCGTCACAGCGACATCACAGCAGCATCATTGATATATAGAAAATAGCACAATAGAAAAGGAGGGGAGGAGATAAGCGGCCGGAACATGCCGCCCACCTCCTTCCTTCCTCCTTTTTCGGTGGATGGAGGTAAGGAGATGTTTGTCGTTCCAGTGGCGTCACACATAGCGACATGTGCTGCCGCAGGAACGACAAACAACATCGTACCTGCAGCAGCACCGATATTATGGAAATGAACGACGTGTCAACGAGCAACAATTTTGCACGTTTTTGCGCTCGTTAATCGGCGCTCATTTGTTTTACACGCTGCAATGTCGCTACCGGCGCCGGATGTGCGTCACTAACGACGTGACCCTGACGATATATCGGCAGCGATGTCGCAGCGTGTAAAGTACCCCTAAGGCCAACAAGGAAAGACTAAAAAGAAAATAAATCATAGTCTGTAAAAGTAAATCACTCACACAGATTGTTCGTGTCACTGTCAGTTCACATCATGCCATTCACTTTGTTACACTTGTTGGCATGCAGAGAGGTATCAGCAGGAGCAGCTGACAGACGATGATGAGAAGGCTGCATTAGTCATCTCTTGAACCTGACGATGGTGGCTGGATTTTTACTGATCTGATTTATATTCACTGTATAGTAAGCCTGTTTCTCCACACCACTGCTGTGTAATTGCATTCACTTCTGTGAGTGATAACTTTAGCTGATGGGCTATACACTCTTCCTGGCAGGCAATAGTCTAAGAATATAATTGACCACTTTGGGCCACTGTTTATTTCTTCTTTTCATTTATTTGTAGCTTGTCAAGTTAAAGTAACATAGCAATATCCACATGTGTATCACTCAAGAATTATGTACAAAAGTAGTTTTAATATTTCACAGGGGTGTGCTCAGAAGCTATCAACCTACAGATGTGACAACTCTTAAAAGAGTGCTCTGATACTTAAAATTAATTTTCAAAATATCTATTATTACACCCTAACCACTTTTGTAGCTTGCTTTATTACACAATACTCTACTCTTTTCCCTTTTTAGCTAATAGTAACGCTGCAACCATGCACGGTTGCGCCTGCTCTCCTTGGCAGGGACACCAACATACTAACCACCGTGGGTGGCCTGCTAGCTCCCCTGCTTTTTCTGCAGTCCCCATGCTTCAGGACCTGCGCATATTGCGGAGGTTTCCTGGCAACGTCCTTAAGGTGGGAGCAAGTTCTTTCTCTTAAAGTGGCAGCAAACACACTCAGAGTGTTCCCCAGCCTACAACTGGAAGGCAATGAGTATTTAAGACATCTTCCCCTGTAGGGAGGTGCCTGAGCAATTAGGTTCCTGGTTAGTCTCATCCCATCAGTATTCCAGTCTGCTGTCTGCCTTCTGTCTAAGTTCCTGAGCCCATCCTGCCTCTCTGTGTTCCCAAACGTGTCCTGCCTATCTCCTGAACCAGAACCTGTCCTGCAAGTCCATCTCTAGTTCCTGAATCCAACCTGTCTCTCTGTATACACAAACTCAATCTTCTTTTCTCCAGTACTAGCAGTATCAAGGACTGACCTGGAGTTGTACCTGGTGTCTACCAACACCCCAGTCCATCCTCACCATCAAAGGCTCTTGTGCAAACCCGGTAGGCACTTAGTGATGCCATTCTAGGGTAAATTCGGTCCGTGGCGCTGTTGGTTCACACCAGCTAGTGAAACACTAATTCTAGATATATTTATTTTTTTTACTGCACTTCCTGTGACCTTTCATTTGAGAGGAGTCTCAAACATGATGACACCGGAGGTTGTGTCTGCACTCACGCCCCGCAGCATCTATAACTCCTCCTAGAGCTGGACATCACCAGGGTGTGGCAGTTATTTACAAGTCTCTTGCGTCACTTCCTCCTCTGAAGATGTCTTGCATCCATAATGATAGACGCTGTGGGAGAGGTGAGTGCAGCACTGGTACTCTGATTCTATCACTGTTGCTTCTGTCAAAGCAAACATTGTCAAGGGGCACAGATAGAAGCAGTGAATAATACCAGCACCTCCCCACAGCTTACAACACTGCCCTCAAACAAATCATCATCAAGGGGCCACACTAGGGTCACTCATTGCTTCTAAATCTGCCCCCTGAGTAAGTCTTCTTTCATAGTAGCAACAGCGGTGTCAGGGATTGATGCGGAGTACTGGTGCTGCACTTAAATGTCGCACAGTGTCTATCAACAAGGATGCAGAATATCTCCAGAGGGTGGCAAAGCAAGAATCTAATAAGTAACTGCAGTGCCGCCCCCAGTGACATCCTGCTCTGGGAGGGGTTATAAATGCTGTGGGAAGTGAGTGCAGGCCCAGCCTCCTGTGACATCACATTTGAGACTCCTCTAAAACCAAACATCACAGGAAGTGCAGTAAAAAAAAAATCGATTTTGCGATTAGCTAGATAGGGAGAAATTATAGAATCATAGAGCTGCGACATCGCTAACGATATATCGTCGGGGTCACGTCGTTAGTGACGCACATCTGGCGCCGTTAGTGACATCACAGCGTATGACACCAAGGAGCAACGATCAACAATCGCAAAAGCATCAAAAATCGTTGATCGTTGACATGTCGCTCCTTTTCATAATATCGTTGCTGCTGCAGGTACGATGTTGTTCGTCGTTCCTGCAGCATCACACATCGCTATGTGTGATGCCGCAGGAATGATGAACATCTCCTTACCTGCGTCCATCGGCAATGAGGAAGGAAGGAGGTGGGCCGCATGTACCGGCCGCTCATCTCCGCCCCTCCTCTGCTATTGGGCGGCCGCTTAGTGACGCCGCAGTGACGTCGCTATGATGCCGAACGCACCTCCCCCTTGAAGGAAGGATTGTTCGGCGGGCACAGCGACGTCGCTGAAAAGGCATGTGCGTGTGACGCTGCTGTAGCGATAATGTTAACGGGGGCGGGTGCTATCGCGCACGACATTGCTAGCTATCACTAGCGATGTCACAGCGTGTAAAGCACCCTTTAGAAAGGACCTTCAGGTTCATCTAGTCCAACCCCTTGCTCACAACCAGATTCTCTATATCATCCCACACAGATGTCTATCCAGTCTCTTTTTGAAGACTTCCATTGAATGGGAACTCACTACCTTTTGTGGGAGCCTGTTGCACTCATTGATCACTCTCACTGTCATAAAGTTTTTTTCTAATATCTAATCTGTGTCTCCTCTTAATCAGTTTCATACCATTGCTTCTAGCCCTTCCTTGTCCAAATGAGAATAGGGCTGAGCCCTCTACAGTGTGACAGCCCTTGAGATGTTTGTAGACAGAGATCAATCCTCCTCTCAGTCTTCTTTTTTGCAAGCTAAACATTCCAAAATCCTGTAAACGTAACTCACAGGACATGGACTTGCTCCAGTTTGTTGATGTTTT
Organism: Anomaloglossus baeobatrachus; assembly: GCF_048569485.1. NCBI lineage: Eukaryota > Metazoa > Chordata > Amphibia > Anura > Aromobatidae > Anomaloglossus > Anomaloglossus baeobatrachus. The sequence goes on from NC_134354.1 coordinate 145,773,300, forward strand.
TTTCTTTAAATGTGGTGCCCAGAATTAGACACAATATTCCAGATGAGGTCTGACCAAAGAAGAGTAGAAGACAATAATTACTTCTCGTGATCTAGACTGTATGTTTCTGTTAATACATCCTAGAATTGTGTTTGCCTTTTTTGCTTCTGCATCACACTTGTAATTATTCTACATTGCAAGTGTAGGGTAATGTATAATAAAACAAAGTACAAAAGTGCTTGGGTTGTAAAAATAGATATTTAGAAAGGACATTTTAGGTGTTGGAAAACCATTTTAATGAGTTTCATAATGGTATAGTTTGTCATGATACCATTTCTTTCCAAACACCAATCTCTTAAAATAATAACAAAAAATGTATAAATTAAACATATGCATCTCCGTGTGGTGAGGATCTGGATATTTTCCATCGTAGAAACCTAGCGGAAGCCACGCATTTGTTTCATTTACAGTATTGGTGACTTTGGTGAGAGTTTACTCATCTATTGTATGAGAATTTTTTAAAAGGAGATAATATTCAATTTATTTTTTTTAAAGGGATGAAGAAGTATTTTTGTTGTGTGTGTTTTTTTAATTAAGACAATTACAATTTTCCGGCGTATAAGAAGACTGAGTGTATAAGACGACCCCCAACTTTTCCAGTTAAAATATAGAGTCTGGGATATACAATATATAATCCAGTATAAGCCGACCCGAGTAATGTGCCCATTGTTTAGTAATGTCCCCTGCAGTAATGTGCCTATTATTAAGTAATTAATAGAGATTAACTCCGGCACACTCTGAATTTCCCATGAAAGAAAAGGAACGCAGCAGTTGGGTATCAAATCCTTTTCTTTTATTTTGTAAGTGTCACACGTGAAAAAGTGCTGTACAATTGTCCGCCAGGTGTCGACGTTTCGGCTAACAAGCCTTCATCAGGTTGGACAGACTAGATACAATATTTACAAAACAAGAAAACAAAACAAAGAAAGGAGGTCAATCTATTGGGATTATGGTTGCATTACTGTGGTACAATGAAGGCAAACTTTACATATCAGAGAACATCGGAAAAAATAGATGATGACATCATAGGAACAAGGGTACAACAGTATACGCATACAGCTTGGAGATCTGTCATATATATAGTGGATATAGGGTGGATGAGCAACGTGGAGTGACCATGGGGAGTCGAGGGCATGGTAAGGAAGCTCACCAATATGTGAGAAAGAAGGAGGGGAGGAAGGGAAGTAATTACTTCCCTTCCTCCCCTCCTTCTTTCTCACATATTGGTGAGCTTCCTTACCATGCCCTCGACTCCCCATGGTCACTCCACGTTGCTCATCCACCCTATATCCACTATACTATGATATAACAGCACTTAGCGGTTTTATCTACTCTATATATGACGGATCTCCAAGCTGTATGCGTATACTGTTGTACCCTTGTTCCTATGATCATGTCATCATCTATTTTTTCCGATGTTCTCTGATATGTAAAGTTTGCCTTCATTGTACCACAGTAATGCAACCATAATCCCAATAGATTGACCTCCTTTCTTTGTTTTGTTTGTACAGCACTTTTTCACGTGTGACACTTACAAAATAAAAGAAAAGGATTTGATACCCAACTGCTGCATTCCTTTTCTTTCATGGGAAATTCAGAGTGTGCCGGAGTTAATCTCTATTGACTGTTTTTGTTTCTCCTGAGCACCTATGATAAGAGGTGATGCGAGGTCTTCTCCCTTTCATTATTTTTAAGTAATGTCCCCTGCAGTAATGTGCCCATGGTTTATTAATGTGTCCATCCTTGTCCCCTCTTGTAGTAATGAGCCCATTGTTTAGTAATGTCATCATACTAGTCCCCTTCTTGTCCCCTATACTGCAACTGAATGCTTTGTGGTGCCGTAAAGCATTCAAGTGCAGTAACGCGCTGGCAGCAGTGGCCCCGTATATGGGATGCGATCATGGAAGAGTGCTTCTTGCAGACCACAGGCCCATAGAGCCCTCCATGATCACATCCTGTACATGGGGCCGCCACCGCCCTGCTGTCAGTGCTTTACTGCAGTTGAATGCTTTATGGCACTGCAAAGCATTCAACTGCAGTGAAGCCATGATGGCAGCGGCGGCGGCTCCGTGTACAGGACGTTATCGCGGAGGGGTCTATGGGCCTGTGATCTGCCAGAAGAAGCTGAAAGCACCGCAGGAATGGAGGAGAGGTGAGAATAATGATTATTGTGTGTAAGAAGGGGACCTGTAGGAGGACAATACTAAACAATGGGCTCATGCAGCCGTTTAAGATGATATCCGGAGTATAAGACGACCTCTGACTTTTGAGAAGATTTTCAGAGGTTAAAAAGTTGTCTTATACTCCGGAAAATATGGTAGGCTATGTGCATACATGTTTTACATGCAGGTGCGCTCCTAAACTCACCTGAAAAAATGCCAAGAAAAACAAAAGAATGAATATATACTTTTCCTTGTAAAAAAAAATGACTTGCTGTGCATATATTCAGTTTTTTGAGTGACTATTAACCACTTCATGTTTCCAAAGATGCCAAACGGTTAAAAGAAGTGAGCTGACAATCCTTCAGACATTTTCCCCTCTTAAGACACTCTCTACTTTGCAATACAAGGCAATAGGATAGCTTAAAGTTATAAAGACCAAAACCAATAAAAAAGTACTCAAGCAACTGCAAAAAACCCCCACTAAACAACGCTTTAGAAAAAAAAGCTGCCAGTTTTCCATTGGGAAAAGCATCAATTTTTCCCATGTAAAAAGATGCATACCTTTCAGGAATTAAGAGATCTTGAGTACCATGTTTTCTGTGGTTGGTTTTTCTAGGTTGCCAAATGGATCAATAGAAAGCATCCATCAGAGTCATCAAGTAAAAAAGTATGTTAAGTCCTCATTCAGGCATCCATGTTTTTTTCTTGTACATAATAATAACATAGGCACTTGTTCATCAGACTTTTGGATATAAGTTTCATTAGTATATCAATTTTTACCATCAGTGTTTCATCAGTGAAAATAAACTGACAAAGCTTCTCCTATTCATTAATGTTAATCAAGTACAGCACACAGACTGTACACTGATGTCATCCATGTGCTGTCTGTCATTTTCATGGGTCCATAGATTTTTAAGGGTAATAGTGATCTGTGACTTGGATCAGAAATGGACATGTTCCTGTTATGACTTTGCAGTCACATCGTTGTCACAGAGTTTTGCAAAAACTTTGCCGACTGTTATGGCGGCATTGGGCCCTGTTCAGATTTCAGAATTTGACACTCCGCCCAATGGTTACTCTGCTCTGAGGGATCAACACAGGCAGACTCGGGCATCAATCTGCTGTATGCTGACTCACAGGCAGGCTAGCAAGGGTTAATCTCTGCTAGTCTGCTTGCTCCTTTAATCACAGGTTGTGAGAAAACCTATCACATCTGCTCCTCTCCTATTTATTCTGGTGGAATCCTCCAACCCATGCCAGCTATAGTTTATTTTATGCTGGTCTGTGAGGTGAGAATCTCAGACTCTCTGGTGAAAGTTGTGCTTTAGTTGTGCCTATTGCTAGGTGTGGTTGTGGACTGTACTCCTGTTCTTTTCAACTTCCTTCCTGCTCTTATTTTTCCTCTTGAATAGTAATGAGTGGACCTATGGATATTCATGTTCAGCAAACTAACGCGGGAAAAAAATTGGTATCGGTGAGAAAACTTGACACCAAACTTAACCCAGAACAATTAACTACATACAAGTCAATAGAGAGCCCAAATGTAAAATAGATGGAGGAAGCGCTAGGGGGAAAAAGCATGACAATTGCCCTGCAATGGAATCTGGATAGGTAAATTACTTAACGGTCTTCTGTCACCCTAGTAATTATGGCTACATACAAGAAACTCAAAATTTTCACAGTTACCCACAGAGATGGATTTCAGAGATTTTCCCCAGACCAACAATTTAAAAAAGGGCCCTTACAGAGCCTGAATTTCCAGTTCACCCACACAGTCAAGATTGCCAGACTTCCCCCACAGAGCAATAAGTTTAACCAATTTCCCCTATATAGCCTGTATTCCCAGTTCACCCACACAGTCAAGATTGCCAGTGTAACCAAAGAATGTAAATTTCAAATCAAAGCCACAACAGAGTCACTTTAATCAGCTGTCCCACTCACCCCACACAGCCAAAGTTGCCAGACTTCCCCCACAGAGCAAGAGGTTTAGCAAATTTGACCTATGTAGCCTGTATTCCCAGTTCTCCACAGAGCCAAGATTGACCACAGACCACCGAATTGTAAAAAAGGCAGAGCGGGATTACCCCGGGGAGGATGACGGAGGAAGGATGGGGGTGGTAGTAGTCCCCGTTGGCACTGCAGCACTGGGCGACGGCGTTGGCAAAGAAGAGGCAGAGACAGGGGCTGTAACTAGTTCCAGGTCTTTTACTCACTGGAAGTTCAGGCACAGCCACAGAGTACCGGTCTCTGCCACGATGGGCTCCAGCCAATCCCAAATCCTTGGAAGGTCAGCCTATGGACCCTTGGTCCTTTGATGCGCTACATATCGGATCCCCATGAAGTACTTGGGGATCCCGCTGTCAGTTAAGTGTCCCGTCCTGTATACTGATAGCATGGTTCCGCCATGGGGCCAGTCGAAGAGCTCAGCCGCGGATCCTATATGCTATTTGGCACCATGAATAGTGGAACAGGTCTGGTGACTTTTCTAGCCTGTTCTCGTGACCCTTGGATTGAGATCCGGACTGTTGTGAACACATTTGTACTGGGAGCTGGTTTGGGGCTCCCTCTTGTGGCCAGTGCTGGTAGTGGAGTTGGTCTGCTTAACAGAAGCCAGACAGCTGATGATGACTGGAAATCAGGTTGTTCAGACTGGGCCTATATAACTGAGTAGTTTTCTCTTGGTCTGGGCCGGTGATCAATGTTTGCGCGGGACTCCGGCGCCGTGTTTACCTCTATCTGTACATGTGAACCTCGTGGCGGCACCTGATTGGTCTTGGCTAACATCACCGCTGACGTGCTGCCACATGGCCGCCGCTCATTGGCCAAGGTTCTGGCTGGATGCAGCTCCTCCTTGTTTGGGGTGGAGCAGAGGTATTAAGTAGCCCTGGAGACCGCCGCATGGAGGTGCACAGTCATTCTTGTGTGTTGAGCTTAATACTTCTCTCATCACCGCGCAAACCTGCAGTGGCATCCCCAAATAACCTGGCTGCACACCGCAAGTGGCGTAATTGACAAAAACTCTTTTTATTTTATTTTCCTTCATTTAAAACCCCCTTTCTTATTTACTCCAAAAGACACCGCCAGGGTCACGGAACCGGACTCCGCCATGGCTGATGTCGCTGGACTAGTCCGGCCCCGTTCTGAGTCCCCCAGCCCTGGGGCGGGCGTGTCAATGGCTCAACGTTATAAACTTCTGTGATGACCCCGGAGGTTCAAGGTGCTTAAAAAACATCAAACCAAAGAAGATCCCAGTGGTCAAAAACACCAATGAATGAGATGAGAGGAAGACCACTGGTAAAAGAAGAGACCAAGGACAAGTACTTAGTGAAATACAAAATCCATTTTAATAAGTTGCATGTGACACAAAGACAAACAGTAATGACGAAAAGATCTAAAAATTGTCAGACACACAGAGTTGCACAAACACCACCAGCAGGTATAATGAGGCTGCTAGAACCAAGGGGTTAATATCAAAAACCAGATAGCGAGGCAAATAGGGAAAGCATGTAATAAAGAGTAAACAAATAATTGAAACCAGTGTGTTTTCTCTCCCTTTGTGACCGCCAAGATGACATGTCAAATAGATATATAGTTAAGGGAAATTACCTTGAGACATGTTGGGAAATGCTAGCAGACAGGCTGGTGGCTGTGGGCGTGGCCTCGATGCGCGTTTCACCGGGCGTGGCTTCGTCAGGAGGCTTGGCCATAGTGCATAGAGTGTGGGTTTATAAATGAATGACAGGGATCCAGCAGCAAATCGGCGCGCTCCGTGTCATGATGTCCCGCCTTCCAAGGCGGCGACCACAGGGCACCACGCGTCGCGTCTGTGCCTGGGTATTAGTCTCACCCCCCTGTCAGGGGTGATGTCAGAGACAGGGAGTGGAATCAATAAAGGGGTGGAGAATATTAGTCCGGACGTGTCCATCCAGAACAGGCAGAGGGTTAACAAGGGGCGGGAGTGTGACGCCCCCGGGCAGTAGCACGGAGGGAGGGACAGATCATATGAGAAGTGGAGGGCAGTAAAAATGACCATGCCCAAAGTGAACAGGCAATAGGTTAACAAGGGAGGCGGTAATGTAACGCCCCCAGGCAGTGACACGGAGGGAGAAACAAATCATATAGAAAACAAACGGCGGGGAAATTGCTGTGCCAAGAGCCGATCATATTATAAAAAGGGTAGAATAGTAGATAGCTACAAAAGGCCAGCACCCCGCAGTGTATTACAATGACGCTGGGTAAATAGTGAGTAGATTAGTATGTAAATTAGCAGAGAACAGGACGGAACCATGTGTGTAGGGTAAAGTTAGACAAATAACGTCAATAATCTACAAACACATAGCAGGGTGGGAAAGGATAACCAGATCCCAAATGTAACATGACAGGGGAACCAAAGGTAAATAAAAGTATATAAGTAAAGAAGGCATATCATATGCCAGGATTAAGGAACCACCATATATGATATTAAATAGAAAGGTAACTGGGGACATGGACAGAAGGTCAGACTAAATGGATAACTTTCACACATGAAGTCTATAGGCAAAGATAGACTATACTAACAGAGGTTAAATGGAAACATGTATAGGTCAAGATCTACAGTGGCGGATCAGTATTTCAGCACTCAAGACCAGACCCAGAGGAGAGAAAAATCAAAAATTCAAAAAGATCAGAAAGGATGTCATATAACAGATATACTATATACGAAAACATAAACAGAAAAAAATTTCGAATGACAGTCTTCAAAAATCCGTGTTCCACAGCCTGCTCGAAAAATTTTTCCCCCGTCCAACTTCAGGACCGCAGCCGGCCGTACATCAAATCGATCCCCAGGATATGAATAAATAAATAGGAGGATCCCTGTAGATATAAACCGCAAAGTATTAAAATCAAGTTAAAAAACATACAAAATATGGCCAAAAAGGGCCCAATTAAAATTCGCGCAAAACAATTTACAGAAAAGATTTGAAACTAGTTGCCTCGTTTAGGCCCAGAGGGGTAATGGTATCCAAGGTGACCATCCATCTTGTCTCTTTCTGTAAGAGCCTCTTTTTAACATCACCTCCCCTAATACCCATGTAAACGTGGTCAATTCCACGTTTGCAAAGGCCCCGAGGATTGCTAGAATGGTGGTAAAAGAAATGTCTTAGAATGGTTTTCAATTTTTCAGGTTCTAGGGTCTGAGCAGCATTTCTAATGTCCCTAACATATTCCTGTGAGCGGACTCTCAGACTGCGTGTGGTCATACCAATATAGATCAGCCCACAGGGGCATGTGGCATGATAAATGACAGCCTCAGTGCTGCAATTGATAAAATGCACAATCCGGAATTGTTTATCTCCAAGAGCGTTAGTAAAATCAAATCGCTTTGGAATAAACTGGCAAGCAGAACATGACCCACATGGAAAGAATCCGCAAGGTGGTCCTCGGCTGTTAAATAAAAATTTACTCCTAGGAGGGATGTAATGGCTCTTTGTAAGGAGATCTCTTAAATTACGTGACTTGCGCCAAGTAATAGAAGAATGTGGAGTAAGAGTAGTTTTCAAGTCCCTATCCGTAAGCAGGATTGGCCAGTGTTTTTCCAGGACCTTTTTGAATTCGGATGATTTACAGTTAAAGGTGGTAATAAACCTAACAGTATCATCTCCCCGAGTTCTCTGAGTTCTATCCCTGGACAGCAAAGTCTGTCTAGAAGTGTTGCATGCCCGTTGATATCCCCTGTCAATGTCCGCAGATCTATAGCCCCTATCTTTGATCCGATTGGACAAGATAGCGGCTTGGTTCTGAAATGTCATTTCATCCGAACAGATCCTCCGTGCACGGAGAAACTGTCCCGTTGGGATAGAATGCTTCAATTGAGGGGAATTCGAGGAAGAAAAATGAAGGAGTGAGTTGGTGGCAGTTTTTTTACGAAAGATGTCAGTCCGGAGGGAGCCATCGGGCTGTCTGCAGATGGATATGTCCAGGAAATCGATAGAGGTCTGACTGTACTTCCAAGTCAACCGAATATTCCTATCGTTGACATTGAGGAGTTGTAAAAAAGAGTTGAGCTGAGACGTGGAACCCTGCCAGATGAAGAGCACATCATCTATATAACGCATCCACGAGACAATGTGTTCATGACCGTCAGTGTCAAGGACCGCTTCCCTTTTCCACAGGCCCAGGAACAAGTTAGCATATGAGGGTGCACAAGCAGCCCCCATAGCTGTTCCCTGGAGCTGTAGGAAGGGGCGGTCCTCGAACACAAAAAAATTATGGCTAAGAATGAAATGGAGAAGAGATGTAATAAACTCCTTGAGTTTGGGTTCAAGGTTGGTCATGCTTAAGAAAAATTTAACAGCTTCAATGCCCTGTGGATGGCGTATAGAGGTGTAGAGGGATTCCACGTCGCAGTTCACCATCCACATATCTTCCTCCAATATTACCCCATCACGTCTCCTCAGAACATCATTTGTGGCTTGTACAAATGATCGTAGGGTTTGAACACACTGTTGAAGAAAATAATCGACAAATCGGCAGATAGGTTCACAAAGACCCCCAATGCCGGAGACGATTGGTCTCCCAGGTGGGGCATGGGGGTCCTTATGAACCTTGGGGAGAAGATAAAAGGTTGCAGTGACCGGATGAATGGGCAACAATGAATCGCGCATTTTTGGGGTAATGGCATGAGATTCAACACCATCATCGAGCAATGATTTTAATTCCTGAGAGAAGGTAGGCATTGGGCAGTTAGTCAGGCGGCGATAACAGAGTTTATCATTCAGTTGTCTAAAAGCCTCAGCCTCATACATCTGCACCGGCCCGAGCACAACATTTCCGCCTTTATCCGCCGGTTTGATAACCACATCACGCATTTATTGTAAAGAGCGGATGGCGCGTCTCTGAGTATGAGATAGATTGTCCCGATTAATATTATTAGAAAATGGGACAGCTCATCCTTAACCAGGCGGACAAAGATCTCAATTTGCGAACTTCCATATTTAGGCGGAAAATGCTGTGAACGCCGATGCAGATGTATGGGGAGTACTGAGGGATTCCCCTCGTGTTCCTGAGCCAGTGCCTCTAAGTCCCTCAGAGTCTGTAATTCTACATCAGATGTAAAGGGGGGAGGATCATTGGAAAAATATTTCTTGAAGGTAAGTTTCCTAGAAAACAGCTCTAGATCTTTAATAGCGTCGAAGAAATCAAACCTCCCCATAGGGGAAAATGATAAACCTCGAGAGAGTACAGCAATCTGAGATTGTGTCAAAACATGACTAGATAGGTTAATTACCTTCAAAACCTCTTGTGATTCCATTTCCGTGTGTTGTACCTGTGTGGCTGATTTCTGCCTGCAGACACTTTTGGTAGAAATTCGGGACCACGTGCCTCGCCAAGGGCAGACCGCTTGTCTAAAAAACGGGGCCCACATTCTTCCTCAGAGACTGATGATGTGGTAGAAATAGATTGAGAGCGGGGACTAGCACAGGTCTTGGGTTGCCACCGGTATATTGAGTTATTTTGATAATCTCCAAGGTCCCGATGGAATTTTTTGGTTTTCAGACTCTGGATATCGAGCTCCCACTTATTCAGGGTCTCTTCCAGGGAGCTATCAAAATTCCTCAGCTCCTCTGCTGTGAGAGCAGTTTGGAGCTTAAGTCTGATGCTCTCAATGTCTTTCTCCAATTGTTCCAAGGTCTTTTTATCAAGGCCAATTAATAGTTCCAGAAGTGTGAGGGAACACTTGGAAAGTGTCTCCTCCCACCTCTGAACAAATGAAGGGTCCTGAATAGAGTTGAGCGCGGTTCGCGGTTCGAGGTTCTCCAGTTCGCGGTTCGAGTGATTTTGGGGGCTGTTCGAGATAGAACTAGAACTCGAGCTTTTTGCTAAAGGTCGATAGTTCTAGATACGTTCGAGAACGGTTCTAGCAGCAAAAAGCAGGGCTTTTTACACCTACAGTGTGCAGGAGCCATCGCTGGCAGCCTGCCAGAAGCTGGTAACCAAGATAAACATCGGGTATCCAAGCAAAGCGCTTTGGTTAGTAACCCGATGTTTATCCTAGTTACGTGCAAGAAGCCCACACTTCCCCGCTCAGCTCGCTCCGCCCCCTCCTGCATGCGGCATGTACACATACATACACACACATACACGTCCCAAGCCATGCAGTCCACGACACAGACGTCCTCCTGGCACTCTGCACACATGGTCCCGCTCGGCTTACCTGCGGTGATGAAGTCCCGACCTCAGCGCTGTCACTGTCCTCCATGGCCGCCGCTTGTCACATCACCTTCTCTCGCTTCCGACCCGAGACTGACTAGCGGTGACGTCACGGGCCTCTCGCGATACTTGGCTGTGAAGGCGGCGGTCATTGAACTCAGTGACAGGTGCTGTCCGCAGTGCAGGAGATCAGCGCAGGTAATGTACCTCGCTGACAGCAGCACTTGTCATCCCCTGCAGTGACCTGAGCTGACCCATTGATGTTAGCTCAGGTCACTGCACTGCTCTCCCAGCCAATGGGGAACATCCTGCTCTTCATTGACTGGGACAGTGTGGATCGTCATGGCAACCCCTTGGATTACACCAGACCTGGATTTGTTTTTCTCTCTAATAAATTGGTTAAAGAGGGAATGTATTGGGGAGTATTTTTTCAAATAAAAATGTGTTTGTCGTCTATTTTTTTTTATTACTGACTGGGTTGGTGATGTCGGGTATCTGATAGACGCCTGACCTCACCAACCCCAGGGCTTGATGCCAGGTGACATTACACATCTGGTATTAACCCCATATATTACCCCGTTTGCCACCGCACCAGGGCGCGGGATGAGCTGGGGCGAAGCACCAGGATTGGCACATCTAATGGATGCGCCACTTCTGGGGCGGCTGCGGCCTGCTATTTTTAGGCTGGGGAGAGTCCAATAACCATGGACCTCCCTAGGCTGAGAATATCAGACCCCAGCTGTCTACTTTACCTTGGCTGGTGATCCAATTTTGGGTGGACCCCTACGTGTTTTTTTTTTTAATTACTTATTTAATTTAAAATAACAGCGTGGGGTGCCCTCAGTTTTGGATTACCAGCCAAGGTGAGGCTGCCAGCTGTGGTCTGCAGGCTGCAGCCGTCTGCTTTACCCTAGCTGGCTACAAAAATAATAGGAACCCTACGTCATTTTTTTTTTCATTTTTTTGGCTAAATACAAAGCTAAGCACCCCTTAGTGCCACATGAAGGCACCAAAGGGTGCAAAATTACAAAATGCAGGAGAGTGGGACATTATGTGTCTTTCTGCCATTATAATGACAGAAAAGACTGATATGAAGTGCACAAGCACAGGAAAATCACCAGAGCGCTCTACGCTGTGAAAAGCAGTAGAAAATGGCACTGGAGTGAACATGTGACCGCCTCATGTAGGATGAAGCTATGGATCCTGGGTAAATTTATGCATTTACCCTCCTTCAGTTTTTTTGCAGTACACAAAAAAAACGGAAGGCACACGGATGACAAACAGATGACATACGGACCGTCTACGGAACGGAAACGGATGCCACACGGATGCACCCGTGAAAAAAAATGGACTGTTTTTTGCAGACCGCAAAAATGGATCGGTCGTGTTAATGTAGCCTTATTCTGATCTGCCGTTTATAAACAGCAGGCAGAAATAAGTGAATAACGCCCCCCAGCGTCAGAAATTCTCCGGGGTTTCAGGGCTAGCTGAGACCCTGGAGATCATGATTCAGGATGGTTTTTCCGGTCCCCGCTCATGTGATCACAGGTATACACCGTACACCGATGATCACGTTACAGTAAATGACAGCGCCGGTAAAAAATTATTTATCTCCCATCTGGCATGAACAAACATGATAAATCTCCTACCCGGTCCCCTCCGGTCCCCCGGTGTCGCCAAAGTGCCCCCCTGATGCCCTCCCAGAACTCCAAGATGGCCGCGCGCACAGCAGCGCGCCGGCCGCATTCACCCTACTCCTCTGATTTCTGTCGTATGTGCCATGACACATGCGACAGAAAACTCCTCCCCAGGCCCTGCCAGGTCACCCCCTATAACACCACCGGTGTTCCCCGGTGTCCCACGGTACCTGTGCAGCGTTGATCCCCCCACGGCCCTCTCCTTCACAATAAACGCTGCCGCATGCACAGAGCGGCTGTCAGCTCAGCTTCCTGTGGTCAGACACAGTGAGTGGTGGTTATGCATCTGTAAGCTAAATGGGCGGCACGGTGGCTCAGTGGTTAGCACTGCAGTCTTGCAGCGCTGAGGTCCTGGGTTCAATTCTTACCAAGGACACCATCTGCAAGGCGTTTGTATGTTCTCCCTGTGTTTGCGTGGGTTTCCTCCGGGTACTCCGGTTTTCTCCCACACTCCAAAGACATACAGCACTATGGAATTAATAACGCTATATAAATGAATACATTTTTATTATCACTGCAATGCCCTGCTCATGAGGTAAGGAACATAATTCATCAGGAGAGCTATATACTACATTTCCAAATGGAGGGATTTGCTTTTATAGTTTCCCTGCTGAACGACTACCAAACATGAGAGTCCGTTATACGCCACAAGAAAACACATCTAAATAGCGAGCTCTGTTGTTAAGTATTCATTCAGCTGGATAACTGGACTTAAAGGGGTATTCCATCTCCAAGATCTTATCCCCAATATATAGTAGGTGGGATAGCAATAATATCAGCAAATACCAATATTTGGAAATGTAGAATAGTTCTCCTGATTAGGCATGCCCTTACCTCATGAGCAGGGCATTGCAGCTTTGGTAGCAACCATTACGACATGGACTCTGCTGCTGTGGACCCGGGGATAGTGAGTGCAGATTCATTGCACCCACATTCCTCACAAGAAATGTCTGCACTCCTAGAAAATGGGGGATACGTTCCCTGAGTGTCTCCCCCCCATATTCTAGACGGTCCAGAGTCGTCGTGGGACCCCTTTATTTTTTTTCTTACAAGAAATTGGTGAAAGAGGAAATGTTTTGGGGACTGTTTTTTCAAATAAATTTCTTTTGTCGATTTTTTTTTTGTTAGTACTGACAGTTTATGATGTTGGGTATCTAATAGACGCCATGACATCACAAACTGCTGGGCTTGATGTCAGGTGACCTCACAGCTAGTATCAACCCGATTTATTACCCCGTTTGCCACTGCACCAGGGCACGGGATGAGCTGGGGTGAAGCGCCAGGATTGGCGCATCTAGTGGATGCGCCACGTCTTGGGTGCCTGCGGCCTGCTATTTTTAGGCTGTGAAGGCCCAATTACTATCATTGGATCCCCAACCACGGTAAAGCTGACAGCTGTGGTTTTCAGGCTACAGCCGTCTGCTTTACTCTAGCTGGCTATCAAAAATGGGGGGACCCAACGTCATTTTTTTTTAACTATTTTTTAAATAGAAAAAAATAATGGGCTTCCCTGTATATTGATTGCCAACCAAGGTAACGGCAGGCAGATGGGGGTGGCAACCCATAGCTCTCTGCTTTATCTGCGCTGAGAATCAAAAATACCACGGAGCGCTACGTCATTTTTTTTAAAGATTTATTTTTACAGCACTGTGATGTCCAGCAATCAAAATACAGGGAAGCCCATTTTGTTTTTAGTTATTTAAATAAATAATTAAAAAAAATATATATGGGCTCCCGCTGCATTTTTTGTATTGCTAGCTAAGGGTAATCCAAGCAGCTACTGGCTGCTAACCCCCACTGCTTGGTGTTACCTTCACTGGCAATGGAAAATCCAGGGAAACATTTTTTATTTTTTTTGCCAAAAAACTACAAAAAAAGGACGTGAGCTTCGCCATATTTTTGTATGCTAGCCAGGTATAGCAGACAGGTGCTGGAAGAGTTGGATACAGCGCCAGAAGATGGCGCTTCTATGAAAGTGCCATTTTCTGAGGCAGCTGCAGACTGCAATTCGCAGCAGTGGGGCTCAGAAAGCTCAGGCCAACCTGTGCTGCGGATTCCAATCCCCAGCTGCCTAGTTGTAACTGGCTGGACACAAAAATGGGGCAAAGCCTACGTCATTTGTTTTCTAATTATTTCATGAAAATCATGAAATAATAAAAAAAAGGCTTCCCTTTTATTTTTGGTTCCCAGCCGGGTGCAAATAGGCAACTGGGGGTTGGGGGCAGCCGTACCTGCCTGCTGTACCTGGCTAGCATACAAAAATATGGCGAAGCCCACATAATTTTTTCAGGGGGCAAAAAACTTCTGCATACAGTCCTGGATGGAGTATGCTGAGCCTTGTAGTTCTGCAGCTGCTGTCTGTCTGTATGGAGAAGAGCAGACAGCAGCTGCAGAACTACAAGGCTCAGCATACTCCATCCAGGACTGAATTTTAATTGAGATTTTTTAAAATAAAAAATCCCCAATAAACCAGCACTGATAAGAGGTTTTTTTATTAATATTTTATACTTTTTATTGCTATCCTTGTTTTAGACACAAATTTATTCAAAACAATTCACACAATAGAACAAGGAAAAAGAAAGAAGAATAAACCACATATGGTAGAAATAAAAATAAAAGTAAAAATAAAGAATAAGTAATTGATAGTGCAGCAAACAGATACCAGGTGTCTGGTTGCAGTACCCCGGCCGGTAGTAGAGCAATTATTAAATCTAGTATAGTATATTAAGTGATGCTTCAAGGCATATGATATTTAATGCCAATTGAAACTATCACTGCAATATGATTTTTCAGATACCTGGAGAGTTTTTTTCAATCCATAAGCAAAAAGGTTTTTAATAGAGGCTTAAATTATAAGCAGCAATTTCAGCGTTCCAAGTGCCTTTAAATGAATTTGAAGAAACTGCACTTCAGGATTGTAGTGAGGATGAGGTGCCCCAGCTCATCAAGTGTTCCAATAGGAGTTTACCTGCAGTCAACTTCAGGCAGCAATTTCAGCGTTCCAAGTGCCTTTAAATGAATTTGAAGAAACTGCACTTCAGGATTGTAGTGAGGATGAGGTAAACTCCTATTGGAACACTTGATGAGCTGGGGCACCTCATCCTCACTACAATCCTGAAGTGCAGTTTCTTCAAATTCATTTAAAGGCACTTGGAACGCTGAAATTGCTGCTTATAATTTAAGCCTCTATTAAAAACCTTTTTGCTTATGGATTGAAAAAAACTCTCCAGGTATCTGAAAAATCATATTGCAGTGATAGTTTCAATTGGCATTAAATATCATATGCCTTGAAGCATCACTTAATATACTATACTAGATTTAATAATTGCTCTACTACCGGCCGGGGTACTGCAACCAGACACCTGGTATCTGTTTGCTGCACTATCAATTACTTATTCTTTATTTTTACTTTTATTTTTATTTCTACCATATGTGGTTTATTCTTCTTTCTTTTTCCTTGTTCTATTGTGTGAATTGTTTTGAATAAATTCGTGTCTAAAACAAGGATAGCAATAAAAAGTATAAAATATTAATAAAAAAAACCTCTTATCAGCGCTGGTTTATTGGGGATTTTTTATTTTAAAAAATCTCAATTAAAATTCATTTCTGATTCCAGGCAAATTAAAGGGGATTTTTTGCCTACAAATCTAGCTGCAAATTTAATGGTTATTGGGGTCAAGAGCTAACAATTGTCTGTAGACTACTTGGTATATCCATCCAGGACTGTATGCAGAAGATTTTTGCCCACCAAAAAAATGACGTGGGCTTCGCCATATTTTTGTATGCTAGCCAGGTACAGCAGGCAGCCACGGGCTGCCTCCAACCCCCAGTTGCCTATTTGTACCCGGCTGGGAACCAAAAATATAGGGAAGCCCGTTTTTTTTAATTATTTCACTTATTTCATGAAATAATTAAAAAACAAATGACGTGGGCTTCGCCCCATTTTTGTGTTCAGCCAGGTACAACTAGGCAGCTGGGGATTGGAATCCGCAGCACAGGTTAGCCCGAGGTTTCTGGGTACCTCTGCTGCGAATTTCAGTCTGCAGCCGCCCCAGAAAATGGCACTCTCATAGAAGCGCCATCATCTGGCGCTGTATCCAACTCTTCCAACAGCCCTGGAGCCGGGTGGCTTGTTGGGTAATCATGAGTTAATACTGGCTTTGTTTTACTAGCCAGTATTAAGCCAGAGACTCTTAATGTCAGGCACGTTTGACCCGGCCATTAAGAATCTCCAATAAAGGGTTAAAAAAAAGACACCACACAGAGAAAAAATACTTTAATAGAAATAAATACACAGACACATTAGAGACTCCATCTTTATTACCCCCTGTCAGCCCTCCACGATCCATGGTCTTCTGTCTTTCTCGTTCAACAAATGCAGCTCTGCTACATCACTGCTGCATGGGGGAAGACGCTGCTGCTCCCCGTGCAGCCTTCACTCCGTGAGAGATCAGTGCTGCTGGCTGTCAGCGGTAACGCTGACAGATGCGTTATCATAGCAACGGTGCTCCCGGAGCAGCGGTTAGCGGTGACGTCACCGCTAACTGCGTTGCTATGGCAACGGTGATCTCCGTTAATGACCGGCTGTGTCAGCCGGTCCCTAACGGAACGGGGAGTCGACCGTGTGCTAGAGCATGTCGCCGGTAAACGGCGATACACAAATGTGCACCGTGTACCGGAGAGATGCACTCGCAGGTCCTACATGACGCGTCATAGTCATGTGACCAGTCTGTAGCCAATGAGATAACAGGCACGTGACTGGTCACATGGCTATTTTGACGTCACGATAGGTCCTGCATCACTGCTGGCAGTGCTGGTCACCGGGAGGATTCAGCGATCATCGGATGGAATAGCGGCAGGAGACAGAGTGCAGGAGGGATCGCGGGGACCGGTAAGTGTTATGGCAATGTTTATTAACTGTTTGTGTACATTTATCATGCATTTTTATGTGTTTTTGATTGCCTCCCATTATATCCTATAGGTTCGAGTTTGGTTCGTCGAACGTTCGACGAACCGAACTCGAATGAGACCTCCGTTCGACGAACCGAACTCGAGCCGAACCACGACCGGTTCGCTCATCTCTAGTCCTGAATGTCTAGGGTAGGAAACAGCTGGACCCGTAGGCCTCTGGGGATAATCCCTTTCTGTAAATAGTTTTCCAAAGCCGCCTTATTCCACCAGACTTTCGCTCGTTTTTTTTTTCAAAAATGTTTATTGAAAAAGAGAAAATATCATACAAAATCAAGTATAAGTAATTCTGTAACATAGTGGCATATTTTCAGTTTGTGCATGAATACTTCCACATATCGAGGAAATAAAGACAATCGCAATAAGAGATCAAGTACACACAATCTCCACGTGGATTTTGGTAATGAGTCAATGAACATAAGAACGTTGATTTCTGAAGCACTAAATTTAGATTCATAAAAAAACTGGAAAGGGAAAAGAATGTTAAGAAAAAGCAAAGAAGAATTCAAATGAGAGGAAAGAGATCAGAGAAAGGAAAAGAAGAGAAAGAGGGGATAGAAGGGGGGGCAGGGAAGGAGGGACTTGGGGTCTCCCTTGGAACACAACCGGTTTAAGGAGATCTACACTCCACCTCTCAGCACGAACCGAGCAAAAATCAAGAGATTGGTTCCTAAGAGGAAAGGATGACCTTGAAATCAGCAGATTCTTTAAATAGAAGCCACGCTTCTACAGCTGAAAAACTTGCTCAGCTGGAGCTCAGAGTGGGAGGATAGTTTCTCCATCCTGCAAATGTGGTCCATTTCCGCCAACCACTCCAGAATCGTCGGGGTTACGCCCGACTTCCACTTTCTCGGGATGATTGCTCTGGTCGCGACAACAAAATGACGGAGAAGACCTTGCTTGATCTCTTTGAAAGCTCCGGGGATCATGGACAAGAGACCGATCTGCGGAGAGCATGTGATTGTCAGCCCTGTTATGTGGTTATGAATTTGGAAAACTTTATGCCACAATTCCTGAATTATCGGGCAGGACCACCAGATATGTAGCATGGATCCCTCAGCAGCATTACATCTCCAACAAGTGTCAGGGACGGTCGGGAAGATTTTGTGTAGCTCCTTCGGACACCTATACCAACGGGAAATGATCTTAAAGTTTTTTCCTGCACTTTACAAGGCAAGGAAAGCCTATGTACACACATATAAGCTTTTGCCCAATTCAGGTCAGAGGAAGCACTCCCCAGATCCTTCTCCCAGGATTTCACGTACCAGACTGGATTCGAATTGATTGGGTCAATCAAAATGGAGTAAACCTGGGAAATTATGAGGGATGGAGATTCTAGTTGGATCAAAAGGGATTCAAAGTTGGTACAGACCCTAGCCAGGTCGGAGGCTGAGCGAGCAGAGGAGATGAACGATTGCAACTGCAAATACATAAACCACTAGATTTGTTGATCAGGGAAGGCGGCTCGGAAATGCTGTAAGGTTGGCAGAGCAGGCGCTCCCAATAGGGTATCGCCAACCCTAGGCCTCTGAGATGAAGACCAGATCATAAACCTGTCCACACCAACAGCCGGCGGGAAGTCGGGATTATCAAAAAGGGGTGTCAGGGGGCCCCATGCTTCAGACAGATTAAAATGAGCATTAGTTCTGTCCCAAATGATGAGTAGGTCCCTTGTCAGAGGGGAGTTCAAAATGCTCTTAGGTCTTCTATGTTTCGCGATCCAGGGCAAGGAGGTCAAGGTCCAATCTAAAAGATTAGCTTCAATATCCACCCACTGCTTCGTCTCGGCCCCATGAAACCAATCTACTTCTCTGGTGAGGATAGCTGATGTATGATATAAGCGAAAATCTGGAAGTCCTGTACCCCCTTTTGTCTTACGTCTCGTCAAGTATTTAAAGGTCAGTCGGGGTTTACTTTTTTTCCATACAAAAGCTGTCGTGATCCGTCGAAGATGGGCAAAGAAGAATCTGGGTATGGCTATAGGAACTGCTTGAAAAAGGAAAAGGAGTTTGGGGAGGACATCCATTTTTAAAACGTTGATAAGTCCAAACCAGGACAGAGCCCGCAAATTGTAAGCCTGAAGAGCGGCGTCAATGCGCTGCAGTTGAGGTTTATAGTTCAAATTAAATAGATGTGAAGGGCCCAGTGTTAGATAAGTCCCTAGATATTTCAGAGCAGTGGCACACCATTTAAAGGGAAAGGCTTCTTGTAGAGAGGATTTACGTTTAGCGGGAAGGGTGATATTTAGGATTTCCGATTTAGAGGTATTAACCTTGAAATTACTAACCACAGCATACCGCTCAAACTCCTTCAGGATAGATGGGAGAGATGTTTCAGGGTTCATGATGTAGAGAAGGAGGTCTTCAGCATATAGGGCCAGTTTATGAGTTTTTTTTACCTATGCAGATCCCATGAATATCAGGGTTCTTCCTGATGGCTATGGCTAGATGTTCCATCACCAATGCATACAGAAGGGGGGACAGAGGACATCCTTGTCGAGTCCCATTTCTGATATTGAATGAGTTGGAAAAAATTCCATTACACCGAATCTTGGCTGTAGGGAGAGTATACAATGCTAGAACCTTTTCTCTAAAGCTTGGACCGAAACCTGTCCACTCAAGCACACGCCCAAGGAATGGCCAACTGACCCTATCAAAGGCCTTCTCTGCATCTACTGACAACACACAGGCTGGTGTTTTTAGCTTCAACATTTGGGATATAACAAGGATCGATTTAATAGTATTGTCTCTAGCCTCTCTGCCAGGTACTAAGCCTACCTGGTCATTGTGTATCAATAGCGGCAGAGAAGGACTCAGTCTGTTAGCCAGAAGTTTAGCAAACAGCTTCACGTCCACATTAATTAGCGATATAGGGCGATAGCTTGAGCAGAGCAAGGGGTCCTTGCCCGGCTTGGGGATTACCGTGATATTAGCAGACAGTGATTGTTTCTGGAAAGGATGGTCTTTGGAGATGGAGTTGAAGACCTTAGTAAGAAAAGGTGCCAGCTCCGTTAGAAACGTTTTGGTAAAATTTGGTAGTAAAGCCATCTGGCCCTGGGCTTTTGTTGGGGGGAGAAGAGGACACCACTTGGGTGACCTCCTCTAGTGAGAACGGGGAATCCAACTCATCAGCCGTTTCCGCTGATAGGGGGGGAAGCGGCGTGTCTAGCAGGTAGTTGTCGATTTTCTGCAGAAGCCGGGAGTTAGTGGGGTCTACAGATTTGTTGTTGATATTATATAACATCTCGTAATACTTCTCAAGGGCTAAAGCGATGTCAGTGGGGTGATGCACCATTTGTTTGTCAGCTGTCTTAATCGAGGGGACATACGTTGACGCTGTTTTCGGGTGGATAGGTCTCGCCAAGGGACCCCCACACTTATCTACAAACTCATAAAAAAACTGTTGGGAGCGTTCTCTAAATTTAGTGTGAGCCAAGTCGAGTACTGCTTTAAGGTCTTCCCTCGTCTTAGTCAGTTTGAGTAAGGTATCCTGGTCAAGAGTCCCTTTATGTGTTTGTTCCAAGGAATGGATTTTGGAAAGAAGATCCTCAATCTGTTTAGCTTTGTCTCTCTTCAGTCTAGCTCTTTCTCGTATAAGTACCCCTCTGGTTACGCACTTCAGTGCTTCCCACTTAGTGGGAAGAGGGGTATTGTCATCTGCATGATACTGAAGGAAGTCTAAAGGTCCAGTCACACTAAGCAACTTACCAGCGATCCCAACAACGATAGGGATCGCTGGTAAGTTGCTAGGAGGTTGCTGGTGAGATGTCACACTGCGACGCTCCAGCGATCCCACCAGCAACCTGACCTGGCAGGGATCGCTGGAGCGTGGCTACACGAGTTGCTGGTGAGCTCACCAGCAACCAGTGACCAGCCCCCAGTCTCCTAGTTACAGCACACATCAGGTTAATTAACCCGATGTGTGCTGCAGCTAAATGTGCACAGAGCAGGGAGCAGCGCACAATGCTTAGCGCTGGCTCCTTGCTCTCCTAGTTACAGCACACATCGGGTTAATTACCTGATGTGTGCTGCAGCTAAATGTGCACAGAGCAGGGAGCAGCGCACAATGCTTAGTGCTGGCTCCTTGCTCTTCTAGTTACAGCACACATCGGGTTAATTACCTGATGTGTGCTGCAGCTACATGTGCACAGAGCAGGAGCCGGCACTGACAGTGAGAGCGGCGGAGGCTGGTATCAAAGGTAAATATCGGGTAACCAAGGACAGGGCTTCTTGGTTACCCGATGTTTACATTGGTTACCAGCCTCCGCAGAAGCTGGCTCCCTGCTCACTGCACATTAGTTGTTGCTGTCTCGCTGTCACACACAGCGATCTGTGCTTCACAGCGGGACAGCAACAACTAAAAAATGGCCCAGGACATTCAGCAACAACCAACGACCTCACAGCAGGGGCCAGGTTGTTGCTGGATGTCACACACAGCAACATCGCTAGCAACGTCACAAAAGTTGTTCGTTACCAGCGATGTTGCTAGCGATGTTGCTTAGTGTGACGGGGCCTTAAGATAGTCATAGATATCCTTTCTTTAATGTCTGGATCTAGGAGAAGATTAGGGTTGAGTCTCCAGTTCCAGGACTTAGAAGGAGAGTCTGGGGGATTCAGAGTCACGTAGACAGGGGCATGGTCAGACCAAGTCACTGGGCCGATGGAAGCAGTGGGGGACCAGGAGAGAAGGTTATGGCTAATCAGGAAAAAATCAATACGGCTATACGAATTGTGTACCGCCGAAAAATGAGAAAAGTCCTTGACCGATGGATAGAGCAGACGCCAGATGTCAACAACCCTACTCAAATGCATAGCGGACCTAAGAGATGCTAGCTGACTGTGTGAAATCACCGACTTACCAGCCGACGTGTCGAGCTTCGAGTTCAGAGGTAAATTAAAATCTCCACCAATGATCAGATGTCCAGTTGCAAAAGTCTCCAGTCTCCTCAGGAACCTAGCCCCGGCAACAGTCTGACCTTTATTAGGAAGATAAAAATTAGCGACTGTGTATTTTTGGTTATAGAGTACTAAGTTGACAAATAGGAATCTGCCGTGTGGATCAGTGCTAACCTCTGTCACCGTGCATGGAAAATTTTTATGTAGCGCAATACTGACCCCTTTTTATCTCGCCAAGGGGTTGGGGGCATGATGCCAAAGCGGGTAGTATTTGTTGGGGATATCCGGCACATGACCACACTTAAAGTGAGTCTCCTGTAGCAGGAGTACATGGACTCCCATTTTGTGCATACCGTGCAGGATCTGATTGCGCTTTTGCGGGGTATTGAACCCTTGTACATTCATCGATGCAAACTTCAAGGAGACCATAGTGTGCAACGTTTAAGTAAAACTTGGATTTCTAAAATGTAGGGAGTCCCAAGCGGTAAAAGGGTAGGGAGGGCGGGGGTCGGGGGCGGGATGAGAGAGGTAGGCAGAACAAGGAAGAAGGCGAGGTAAGAGAGAAAATAGGGAGTACAAGCAAGAAAAAGTAGAGACCGAAAAACTTAGAGGAAAGCCTACTAAGAGTATAGGCTATGGCCTCGCTCCTAGGTCGAAGCAAAAAGACTGTAAAAGGCCCAAGATGGGTCAATACAGTCACACTTGAAAAACAAGTGTCCCTAATGGGGTGAGTCTAGCAACGGAAACGCCGTAACCCCCAGACAAACACTCCACCAGGGAGACAGCAACAAAATATATGAATACATTAGCTAAAACATTTGATAACTGCAACAACAAAACAATCCGATCAAGATCAAAATAGGGCCCTCTCCCAGACAAAGGGAAGTAGAGGGAAGAAAAAGGGGGGGAGGAAGGGGGGGAGGGGAGGGAAGAGAGGAAAAGGGGGGGGGGAGAGGGGGAGGGGGAGCAAGAGAGGGAAAGTCGGGAGGAGGGAGGGTGTGAGAGCACAAGGAGAGCCTACCAAAACGAAAAAATGCTCATTATGTATACAAATACCAGGAAGAGTCAAATGTTCAATTCTGAACGGATGGGCAAGGGGCAGCCCACCGGTCGTAGGTACTCAGTCCTAGCCACAACATGAACATATCTCACGGAGGAGCAGACCAAGAGAACCATCAGGACAAAGTCACTGCTCGGCCATGCGAGGTCCCACAACACCACGGTTCCGGGGTCTTTCAGAAGATGAAGGTCGACGTCTCTCTTCACCACGGTCGAAGGGTAAATATGGATTAGAGGGCCAATCTGGAATTGAGATTGTGGGTAATTCCAGTCCTTCCAGGAAGGAGCTTAGGTCAGATGGGCCACGGAGAGTAAAAAGACCTCTATGATGCCGGACCTGCAACTGGAAAGGGAACCCCCACGAATAGGGTATTTCCCTCTCCCTGAGAGCTTCTGTGATGGGTCATAGTGCTCTACGCTTGACCAGTGTAGCCCTGGATAGATCCGCAATGATATGGACCACAGCCCCATCAAAGTCAAGAGGGCCTTTGAGCCGGGCCTGTTTCATGATCTCCTCCTTCTCATGATAGTAGTGAAGACGACATATAACGTCTCTTGGGTTGTTGGGGTCAAGAGATCTAGGCCTCAAGGCTCAATGGGCCCTGTCGAAGATAATGACTGCTTCAGGGGGTCTGTTCAGCAGATTATTCAGTAGACCTTGTAATGTAGAAGCAAGATCCAACAGTCCTGTCGCTTCTGGGAGACCCCTGATGCGTATGTTGTTGCGGCGGTCCCTATTTTCAGAGTCCTCCATTAGGTTGAAGAGAGAAGAGATTTGGTCCGCATGAAGATCTAGAGTCTTAGCATATTCAGACTGAGCAGCAATTGTTTCTGCAACGGCCGATTCTGTAGCTGTAACTCTGTCAGAAATCTGTGAGATAGAGGTGGTGAGTCCCTGTATTTCAGCTCTGCAGAGACTTTCAAGACGGGATATGTAGCCCTCCATGTCCATTTCAGTAGGGATTTCGGACATTCTGGAGTGCAGGTCTTTAATCTCTCCCAGTACAGAATCAGAGGCTTCAGTGAAGTGAGCATTGGAAGCCAGGGGTTCACTGGAGTGCGGGTCCAGGGATCCCAAAGGGACCCCGCAGGAGACCACTGTGACCGCCGGGGACGCGTTCGGTGGTTCAGCCAAAAATTTCTGTATGTTCCCGTCCTTGCCATTAGATTTGGGTGCACTCATCCCAGCAATTGGGGGGGCTGGGGCTTTTTTAGGAGCCATATTGCTTCTATGCGAGTATAACAGGGCACACTAGAAAGAGGAGGGCTCCAAAAGTCCAGGAAAACAAGAGATTTCTATGGCTGAGACACTGGTCAGGACGCAGGGTCTCCGGCTGGGAGGGAGCTCTAAAATGCCCAGTAATGCCTTATCAGTAACTTGGTCCCTTGGCTGCCAGGAGCACACAGGGGTGTCAGGACTCAGTCAGCATGTGAGGCCCGAGATGCTGCAGCTGCCACACAGAGCTTATCCACTGGGCAGAGTTATAAAAGGTAATTGTTTGGGTTAGGTTCTTTATCCCTGTGCTGAGCAAGTGCTGCAGTCTAGATCAGTGTTTGGGAATTGAGCATTCTGGTGTATTGGGACGGTTTATTGTGTTAATACAAACTGGTACTGGTGTGGCTGTGTGACATTCAGCTGGATTTTAGTGTCTTGCTATTTGCAGGCTTTCACCAGATGTGCACTGGCAGCTTGGTGATCAACTGTTTACTTTAGTGATTATCCCTCTGCTGCTGAGTGCTGTCACACAGGGCCCATTTACCTGCAGCTCTGTCTTATCAGTAGCTCTGTGTTGATATTAACTAGTTAATCTCCTCTTATAGTAAGGGTACCGTCACACTTTAGCGACGCAGCAGCGATCCGACCAGCGATCTGACCTGGTCAGGATCGCTGCTGCGTCGCTACATGGTCGCTGGTGAGCTGTCAAACAGGCAGATCTCACCAGCGACCAGTGACCAGCCCCCAGCCAGCAGCGACGTGCAAGTGACGCTGCGCTTGCACGGAGCCGGCGTCTGGAATCTGCGGACACTGGTAACTAAGGTAAACATCGGGTATGGTTACCCGATGTTTACCTTAGTTACCAGCGCACACCGCTTAACTTAGCGTGTGCAGGGAGCAGGAGCCGGCACTGGCAGCGTGAGAGCTGCGGAGGCTGGTAACGAAGGTAAATATCGGGTAACCACCTTGGTTACCCGATGTTTACCTTGGTTACAGCTTACCGCAGGCTGTCAGACGCCGGCTCCTGCTCCCTGCACATTCAGGATTGTTGCTCTCTCGCTGTCACACACAGCGATGTGTGCTTATCAGCGGGAGAGCAACAATAAAAAAAAGAACCAGCACTGTGTGTAACGAGCAGCGATCTCACAGCAGGGGCCATATCACTGCTCAGTGTCACACGCAGCGAGATCGCTAATGAGGTCACAAAAAACGTGATTCAGCAGCGATAACAGTAGCGATCTCGCTGTGTGTGAAGTACCCCTAAGCTTCTCAAGCTTTCCCGGAGTTAAGAAACAAGAGGTCCCTGCTAGGATGGCTCTCACCCACCTCTCTCAGTACTTGCTTCTGCTGCTCAGTCTCTTTCACTCAGCGTCAGCCATCTTGAGAATTCAATGCTTCTTTTCATTTACTGCAACTTTGCTGTTCTGAGTACTGGCTGGTCCCTGATAACAGTAATAAAAGCTCCTCCATGTGCAGAGAGGTGAGGGGATGTAGTAGGTGCTGCAGTTTTGTGCTGGAGCTGTCTCCCAGGCCGAGGAAAGCCGGGGGGGTCTCAGGAGCTTTAGCATTCACAGCCCTCCAGCACCATTGCTAGGCCACGCCCCCTTCGCTCATTTTTTGAGCAAATTTTTAATTTCACTTTTCAAATCTGTAATATTTTGTGTCTCGGTACCGCCTGTCACTTGTTCACCAAATACTGAGCTGAGTTGTGACACCCAGGTTTTATCACGTTTTTTTCAAGTCCATGAATCCAGAAGCGGACTCTGCAAATAGAAATTCAAAGAATATAAACCTACAGCTTCCCTTAAAGGGAGGGTCTCAGTAAGAACTACAAACCAAAGAAGATCCCAGTGGTCAAAAACACCAATGAATGAGATGAGAGGAAGACCACTGGTAAAAGAAGAGACCAAGGACAAGTACTTAGTGAAATACAAAATCCATTTTAATAAGGTGCACGTGACACAAAGACAAACAGTAATGACGAAAAGATCTAAAAATCGTCAGACACACAGAGTTGCACAGACACCACCAGCAGGTATAATGAGGCTGCTAGAACCAAGGGGTTAATATCAAAAACCAGATAGCGAGGCAAATAGAAAAAGCATGTAATTAAGAGTAAACAAATAATAGTCATAATAGTCACCAGTGTGTTTTCTCTCCCTTTGTGACCGCCAAGATGACATGTCAAATAGATATATAGTTAAGGGAAATTACCTTGAGACATGTTGGGAAATGCTAGCAGACAGGCTGGTGGCGGTGGGCGTGGCCTCGACGCGCGTTTCAATGGGCGTGGCTTCATCAGGAGGCTTGGCCATAGTGCATAGAGTGTGGGTTTATAAATGAATGACAGGGATCCAGCAGCAAATCGGCGCGCTTCGCGTCATGATGTCCCGCCTTCCAAGGCGGCGACCACAGGCCACCACGTGGAGGAACAGGAGGAGGATGTGCGTCATCCCACTATTCATCCCGGAAGCGCCCGGCGGTCACCGCCACAGAAGGCGCGAACAGCGCATGCGCGCGTCGCGTCTGTGCCTGGGTATTAGTCTCACCCCCCTGTCAGGGGTGATGTCAGAGACAGGGAGTGGAATCAATAAAGGGGTGGAGAATATAAGTCCGGACGTGTCCATCCAGAACAGGCAGAGGGTTAACAAGGGGCGGGAGTGTGACGCCCCCGGGGCAGTAGCACGGAGGGAGGGACAGATCATATGAGAAGTGGAGGGCAGTAAAAATGACCATGCCCGAAGTGAACAGGCAATAGGTTAACAAGGGAGGCGGTAATGTAACGCCCCCAGGTAGTGACACGGTGGGAGAAACAAATCATATAGAAAACAAACGGCAGGGAAATTGCTGTGCCAAGAGCCGATCATATTATAAAAAGGGTAGAATAGTAGATAGCTACAAAAGGCCAGCACCCCGCAGTATATTACAATGACGCTGGGTAAATAGTGAGTTGATTAGTATGTAAATTAGCAGAGAACAGGACGGAACCATGTGTGTAGGGTAAAGTTAGACAAATAACGTCAATAATCTACAAACACATAGCAGGGTGGGAAAGGATAACCAGATCCCAAATGTAACATGACAGGGGAACCAAAGGTAAATTATTATTATTATTTATTATTATAGCGCCATTTATTCCATGGCGCTTTACAAGTGAAAGAGGGTATATGTACAACAATCATTAACAGTACAAGACAGACTGGTATAGGAGGAGAGAGGACCCTGCCCGCGAGGGCTCACAGTCTACAGGGAATGGGTGATGGTACAATAGGTGAGGACAGTGCTGGTTGTGCAGTGGTCTACTGGACTGAGGGCTATTGTAGGTTGTAGGTTTTTTTAAGAGGTGGGTCTTGAGGTTCCTCTTGAAGCTTTCCACGGTAGTGGAGAGTCTGATGTGCTGAGGTAGAAGTATATAAAAGTATATAAGTAAAGAAGGCATATCATATGCCAGGATTAAGGAACCACCATATATGATATTAAATAAAAAGTTAACTGGGGACATGGACAGAAGGTCAGACTAAATGGATAACTTTCACACATGAAATCTATAGGCAAAGATAGACTATACTAACAGAGGTTAAATGGCTCAATGGCTCAACGTTATAAACTTCTGTGATGACCCCGGAGGTTCAAGGTGCTTAAAAAACATATAGATAAATTCCTTGAGGAGTATATTTTCCAAAATGGTGTTACTTTTAGAGGAGCTCTACTGTTTAGGCACCTCAGGGGGTCTCCAAATGTGATATTCCATCCGCCAATGATTCCAGCTAATTTTGCTTTCAAAAAGTCAAATGTCAGTACTTCTTTTCATCAGCGTACTCAAAAGAAATTGCACAATAAATTTGTGGGGCATTTTTCTCTGATACTATTGTAAAAATGTAAAATTTTATGGCTAAAGTAACATTATTGTGGAAAAAAGTAAAATATTATTTTTTTCCTTCCACATGGCTTTGGTTCCTATGAAGCACCTAAAGGGATAGTAAACTTCTTGGATGTGGTTTTGAGCAGTGTGAGGTGTGCAGTTTCTAGAATGGTGTTACTTTTGTTCTTTTTTATGTAATGTAAACCTCTCAAAATCATTTCAAATATGATGTGGTCCCTCAAAAAAATTGTTGTGTAAATTTTGTTTGAAAAAATGAGAAATTGCTGATAAACTATGAACCCTTCTAACTTCCTAACAAAAAAAAATATTTTTCAAAAATTGCGCTGATGTAAAGTAGACATGTGGGAAATTTTATTTAGTGTGACATTTATTTTGTGTGACATAACTCTCTGATTTATAGGCATTAAATTTCAAAGTTTGAAGATTGCAAAATTTTCGCCAAATCCTAATTGTATCATAATCATGGAGTACAATACGTGACGAAAAAAAAGAAATTCTCAAAATCACTGGGATTCGTTAAAGCGTTCCAGAGTTATAACCTGTCAAAATGACACTGATCAGAATTATAAAACATGGCCTGATTATTAAGGTGAAAACGGGCTAGGCGGTAAAGGGTCAATGAGATATAACCACTAGTGATGAGCGAGTATGCTTGTCACTACTCGGTACTCGCATGAGTATCACTGTACTCGGGCTACTCGGCGGGTACCGAGTAATTTCGCGATACTCGTGCTGTACTCGTGGTCTTCATCCCTGCATGTTGGCGCTCTTTTGAGAGCCAGCCCTCATGCAGGGATTGGCTGGCAGACCACTGCAATGCCACAGCCCTGTTAGTTGTGGAATTGCAGTGATTGGCCGGCCCGCACAGCGTGACCGAGCCTTTATACCGGCGCGGCGCGCTGTGCTCTGCACACAGCCATCTCATATTCCCTGCTTTCCCCGCCCACAGGCGCCTATGATTGGTTGCAGTGAGACATGCCCCCACGCTGAGTGACAGGTGTCTCACTGCACCCAATCACAGCAGCCGGTGGGCGTGTCTATACTGTGCAGTAAAATAAATAAATAAATAATTTTAAAAAACCGGCGTGCGGTCCCCCCAATTTTAATACCAGCCAGATAAAGCCATACAGCTGAAGGCTGGTATTCTCAGGATGGGGAGCCCCACGTTATGGGGAGCCCCCCAGCCTAACAATATCAGTCAGCAGCCGCCCAGAATTGCCGCATACATTATATGCGACAGTTCTGGGACTGTACCCGGCTCTTCCCGATTTACCCTAGTGCGTTGGCAAATCGGGGTAATAAGGAGTTAATGGCAGCCCATAGCTGCCAATAAGTCCTAGATTAATCATGTCAGGCGTCTCCCCGAGAAACCTTCCATGATTAATTTGTAAATTACAGTTAAAACACACACACACACGAAAAATCCTTTATTAGAAATAAAAAACAATAACAAAGTCCCTCATCACCAATTTATTAATCCCGACCAAGCCCTCCATGTCCGGCGTAATCCACGGACCTCCAGCGTCGCGTCCAGCTCTGCTGCATGCAGGTGACAGAAGCTGCAGAATACACCGCCGCTCCTGTCAGCTTCACACAGCAACTGAGGTGAGTAGCGCGATCAGCTGCTGTCAGTCAGGTAACTCACGGCCACCGCTGGATCCAGCGGTGGCCGCGGATAAGCTTAGTGACAGCTCAGCTGATCGCTATACTCACCTCAGTTGCTGCGTGGAGCTGACTGGAGCGGCGGTGAGTAGTGCGATCAGCTGAGCTGTCACTGAGGTTACCCGCGGCCACCGCTGCATCCACCGCTGGATCCAGGTAACCTCAGTGACAGCTCAGCTGATCGCGCGGCTGTCTTCAGTTGCTGTGTGAAGCTGACAGGAGCGGCGGTGTATTCTGCAGCTCCTGTCACCTTCATGCAGCACAGCTGGATGCGACGCTGGAGGACTGTGGATTACGCCGGACATGGAGGGTTTGTCGGGGTTAATAAATTGGTGATGAGGGACTTTGTTAGTGTTTTTTATTTCTAATAAAGGATTTTTTGGGTGTGTGTGTTTTTTAACTGTAATTTACAGATTAATCATGGAAGGAATCTCGGGGAGACGCCTGACATGATTAATCTATGACTTATTGGCAGCTATGGGCTGCCATTAACTCCTTATTACCTCGATTTGCCAACGCACTAGGGTAAATCGGGAAGAGCCGGGTACTGTCCCAGAAGTGTCGCATCTAATGTATGCGGCAATTCTGGGCGGCTGCTGACTGATATTGTTAGGCTGGGGGGCTCCCCATAACGTGGAGCTCCCCATCCTGAGAATACCAGCCTTCAGCCGTATGGCTTTATCTGGCTGGTATTAAAATTGGGGGGACCGCACGCCGGTTTTTTTAATTATTTATTTCACTGCACAGTATAGACACGCCCACCGGCTGCTGTGATTGGGTGCAGTGAAACACCTGTCACTCAGCGTGGGGGCATGTCTCACTGCAACCAATCATAGGCGCCGAAAAGCAGGAAAGCAGGGAATACGAGATTGTAATGAGCGGCCGGCTTTTTCAAAAGAGGAAAAGCCGCCGGAGTTTAGTGAACAGCTGTGCAGCGCCGCGGCAGTGATCAGGGAACGGTAAGTAAGAGAGAGGGTGGAGAATGACCGACAGACTGTGAGAGGGGGACAGACAAGACAGAGAGAGAATGACAGAGCGAGACCGACCGACAGGAGATAGAATGAAAAAAAAAATGACCGACATCGCTAGTAAAAAGCACAAAACGTGCGTTTTGGACCTCGGAGTGCCACACAATGTTTTTACGTAAAATCTTTCATGTAATAATCTCAAAAAGTAACATACACCAGCTCTATCTCACTATTGAGTATGTTCCCTTAACATTTCCGCAATGAAAATTCATTTTGGTGTCATTTTGGAAGGTTTTCTGGTGAGTCCGTAAAAATGGCGTAAAACTCGGACAAAATTGTTCACAGCTGTGACTTTTGAGTGATAAATGCTTCAAGGGGTCTTCCCCATGCTGTTGCCATGTCATTTGAGCACTCTTCTGAGACTTTTGTGGCATTTTTAGGGTTTCAACATGCTGCCGGGGGTCATTTCAGAAAAATACTCGGGTCTCCCATAGGATAACATTGGGCTCGGTGCTCGGGCCGAGTACAAGAGTATCTTGGGATGCTCGGCCCGAGCCTCGAGCACCCGAGCTTTTTGGTACTCGCTCATCACTAATAACTAGTTGCTGTGTGAAGCTGACAGGAGCGGCGGTGTATTCTGCAGCTCCTGTCACCTGCATGCAGCAGAGCTGGACGCGACGCTGGAGGTCCGTGGATTACGCCGGACATGGAGGGCTTTGTCGGGGTTAATAAATTGGTGATGAGGGACTTTGTTATTGTTTTTTATTTCTAATAAAGGATTTTTCGGGTGTGTGTGTTTTTTAACTGTAATTTACAGATTAATCATGGAAGGTTTCTCGGGGAGACGCCTGACATGATTAATCTAGGACTTATTGGCAGCTATGGGCTGCCATTAACTCCTTATTACCCCGATTTGCCAACGCACTAGGGTAAATCGGGAAGAGCCGGGTACAGTCCCAGAACTGTCGCATATAATGTATGCGGCAATTCTGGGCGGCTGCTGACTGATATTGTTAAGCTGGGGGGCTCCCCATAATGTGGGGCTCCCCATCCTGAGAATACCAGCCTTCAGCTTTATGGCTTTATCTGGCTGGTATTAAAATTGGGGGGACCGCACGCCGGTTTTTTAAAATGATTTATTTATTTATTTTACTGCAGAGTATAGACACGCCCACCGGCTGCTGTGATTGGGTGCAGTGAGACACCTGTCACTCAGCGTGGGTGCGTGTCTCACTGCAACCAATCATAGGCGCCTGTGGGCGGGGAAAGCAGGGAATATGAGATGGCTGTGTGCAGAGCACAGCGCGCCCGCCGGTATAAAGGCTCGGTCACGCTGTGCGGGCTGGCCAATCACTGCAATTCCACAACTAACAGGGCTGTGGCATTGCAGTGGTCTGCCAGCCAATCCCTGCATGAGGGCTGGCTCTCAAAAGAGCGCCAACATGCAGGGATGAAGACCACGAGTACAGCACGAGTATCGCGAAATTACTCAGTACCCGCCGAGTAGCCCGAGTACAGTGATACTCGTGCGAGTACCGAGTAGTGATAAGCATACTCGCTCATCACTACTAATAACCACTCCATCCATCATTATCAGCTATAACCACTACACCGCTAACCTTTTTGAACTATGGCCTATGCCATGGCTATCCCTACTCCATTGTTTTCCTTTACACTCTCTATCTCCACACTGGTCCAATGCAATCCTAACTTCTTTCTATTCTGTGCCCCCATTTTATGCTGCCCCTCTTTCTATATCCATTTTGTGCTCCCTCTTCCCACTATGCTCTTAAACTGCCCACCATGCTGTCCTCTCCAAACCATACACCCTCCTAAAACTGTACCCCTATCCACCACAGCCCCAATATATAATATAATGTCCCCACAGTTCCCTATACATTGCAACACCCCCCCGCAGCGCCCTATAGAGTATGGTCACCACAGCCTCCAATATAATGTCCTTCATGGGTCCCAGGTATAATATACCCCAAAAGCTCAAGGTATATTGTTCCTTACAAGCCCCAGGTAGAATGTCCCCCACAGTCCTCAGTATGATAACCCCCTTACGTCACAGTTTAATGTCCCAAACAGGCCCAGGTATAATGTCCACCATAGGCCCAAGTTATAATGTACCCTACACTCCCCAGTTATAATGTCCCCCACATGCTCCAGTATAATGTAGACCCATAGGCCCCAGTATAATGTCTCCCACAGGCTCCAGGTATAAAATCCCACAAAGGCCCAGGTATACTGTCACCCATAAAAATAAGATGCATACAGCGGCACACTAAAAAGCCAACAATGTATAAGGGAACTCTGGTACTGCATTACTGCTATATGAAAAAATGAGATTTTTAGTTTATGAATTGGCCAATGCATGCAAGCCCGGTAACCAACGGCCTCGGGGCAGTTCCGTTGCCCCGAGGTGTACAGGAAGGAGGATTGGAGAGTGGCAGGGAGGATGGAGGTTGTAGTTGGTGGTTTAGGAAAGTCTATTAGGATCATGACGCCACCTGTGGTGTGTGGCCAGGGATGGAGGCTGCCGCTACAGGGTCTCTCACCGGGGCAGATGTCAGGTGCAGCCGGGATGGTCTCACTCCCCACAAGCGGAGAGGGATTACCCCTAGGAAGATGGCAGGGGATGTAGGGATAGTCCCTGCTGGTGCCGCAGCGCTGGGCGACGGCGCCAGTAAAGGAGAGGCAGAGACAGGGACTTCGGTTCCAGGTCTTTTTACTCACAAGTCTTTCAAGTGCTGCCCAGGGTACTGTTCTCTGCCACAATGGGCTCCAGCCGATCCCGAATCCGTGAAAGGTCAAGACCGGTGTGTGTGTGTGTGTGTGTGTGTGTGTGTGTGTCAGCCTGAGAGCCCTTTCCTCCTTTGATGCGCTAAGTATCGGACCACCATGGTGTGAAGCACTTGAAGGTCCAGGTGTCAGTAAAGTGTCCCATTCTGTATGCTGATAGCACGGTTCCGTTATGGGGCCGGTCCTCAACCCCGACTCCTATGTGCTATTTGCTGCAGACATGTGGGACGGGTCTGGTGACTGTTCTTAGCCGTTCCCCGCGAACCTTGCAGAGTTGGTAGACAACGTGAAGTATGCCTGCCCTAGGATTCTATATCCCAACAGCGCCAGTCCTCTGGAAGCAGCTGCCCTTCTTCTCCCCATCGACTGTGTTGAATTCCCTGGCCCACGGAGCCGCTCTGCTCTGTGTCTGAAGCTGAACTCTCTGTTGTAGTTGTGTTGTGTGTTCTGAGCTGTTGCCCCCAGCCACTGCTACCGGCTGGTTCACTACTCTCACTAGGTCAACCTGCTCTTCCCACTGTGCTCCTCACTCCCCCTGGTGGTTGCTTTTCCCTGACCCTGAGTCCCCAGTCCAGTGGATCTGGGGAACCCCTGGTGTGGTGGCGTCCTGTAGACCCACCGCTGTAGTGACACCCTACTATGATCTGACCCTTGGCCCGGTCACCATTGGGGAAGGCAACCCACTGACTGTATGTTTGTGTATGCGTAAGCTGGCCTCATCCTTCCTCGGACCCAGGATGAGTACTACACCCTAATGGTGGTGCAGTACCCTGTGGCGCCTGAAGCCACAGGGGCACCACATTTACACTAAGGGGACAATGCTCTGAAGATTTTCTGGGGGCTTGTCTTTATCCTGTGGGCCCTGCACCTGTGATAAAGTCCATAAAATTAGCACTAAATAAAAAGGCCAATATTTTACATTTTTATTATATTTATTGTATTAATATTTATTTATATAAGGTATACAGACCCTTAGAAGCGTGTTCATACATGAAACGTCAGTTGTCTGGCTGTACTCTGCAAGCTCTCTGGCTTAGGCCCGTTTCACACGTCAGTGAAAAACACTGACGTTTTTCACTGGCGTGTAAAACACGCACATGTCCCTCCGTGTGCCGTGAATCACGCACACGTGGGTTGTCTAAGTGCAATCCGGGCTCCGTTCTCCATGGCCCGTGATTGCACTTAGAGATTAACTCACCTGTGCGTGCTCCCGCTCTCCATGGTGCTGATCGCTCCCGAGGTGCAGCATCCGGCCGGCGCTGACCCCCGCAGCAGCTGCTTCCGGGTCGGCTGTGTCGTGCATTCATGAATATGCACGACAATAATGAGCCGGCTCAGAAGCAGCAGGGAGAACGGGCTGCAGAGGACATCGCTGGAGCTGGGTGAGTAAAAATAATATTTATTTTAAAAGCACGTTTTTTTCTGGCACGTGTTTCAAGGACCACACCACTGCGTGGTCCGTGGGACATCAGTGATGCCAGAAAAAAATGGACATGTCTCCGTGCGGCAATCACGGACACGCGGGTACGCCGCACGGAGACACGTGCAGTGAAAAATCACTGATGTGTGAGCACACCCATTCATTATAATGGGTCTGCGTATGTCAGTGATTCTGGTACGTATAAAAAAACGCACAAACGTACCAGAATCACTGACGTGTGAAACAGGCCTAACTTGTATGTTTTCTAGGAATTCAATAAAAACTGATATTTTACTCCAGAAGGTGAGTGCCACTAAATCTTTTCACAAAGACTTTTTGCATTCCATTTTGTGGACTTAGTATTCGGTCACTACTGCTGTTTTTTTAGGTTTTATGACAGCTTCTTGGTTAGCATTATACTCCATGACTTTGGTTTAACAGATAGGGCTGAGTTTTCTTCTACTTTTGCTTGTACTAAAAAGGTCAATATCTCTGGAACCGTATTGTGGATTAAAAACAAACAAAATACAATAGAATACTAAGAGGAGTAGCGTGAATATCATAAAGGTAAAAACTAGTCACTTTTGACCTGGTAGTTGGTTCTCTTTCAGTGCATGATTCCATTAATTATTTATATGACAACTTATAAATACACTGTGTGCAGAATTATTAGGCACATGAGTATTTTGATCACATGATACTTTTTAAACATGTTGTCCTACTCCAAGCTGTATAGGCTTGAGATCCAACTACCAATTAAGTAAATCAGGTGATGTGCATCTCTGTAATGAGGCGGGGTGTGGTGTAATGACATCAACACCCTATATAAGGTGTGCTTAATTATTAGGCAACTTCCTTTCCTTTGGCAAAATGGGTCAGAAGAGAGATTTGACGGGCTCTGAAAAGTCCAAAATTGTGAGATGTCTTGCAGAGGGATGCAGCAGTCTTGAAATTGCCAAACTTTTGAAGCGTGATTACGGAACAATCAAGTGTTTCATGACAAATTGGCAAATAACCAACAGGTTCGCAAGAAGCGTGTTAGGCAAAAAAGTCGTAAAATAACTACCCATCAATTGAGGAAAATCAAGCGTGAAGCTGCCAAAATGCCATTTGCCACCAGTTCCGCCATGTTTCAGAGCTGCAACGTTACTGGAGTATCAAAAAACAAAAGTTGTGCCATACTCAGGGACATGGCCAAGGTATGGAAGGCTGAATAATGACCACCTTTGAACAAGAAACATAAGATAAAACGTCAAGACTGGCCCAAGAAATATTTTAAGACTGATTTTTCAAAGGTTTTCTGGACTGATGAAATGAGAGTGACTCTTGATGGGTCAGATAGATGGGCCAGAGGCTGGATCAGTAAAGGGCAGAGAGCTCCACTCCGACTCAGACGCCAGCAAGGTGGAGGTGGGGTACTGGTATGGGCTGGTATCATCAAAGATGAACTTGTGGTCCCTTTTTGGGTTGAGGATGGAGTGAAGCTCAACTCCCAGACCTACTGCCAGTTTCTGGAAGACAACTTCTTCAAGCAGTGGTATAGAAAGAAGTTGGTATGGTTCAAGAAAAACATGGTTTTCATACAGTACAATGCTCCATCACATGCATCCAAATATTCCACAGTGTGGCTGGTCAGTAAAGGTCTAAAAGATGAAAAAATAATGACATGGCCCCCTTGTTCACCTGATCTGAACCCCATAGAGAACCTGTGGTCCCTCATAAAATGATAAAATGTCAGATTTACAGGGAGGGAAAACAGTACCCCTCTCGGAACAGTGTCTGGGAGGCTGTGGTGGCTGCTGCATGCAATGTTGATCGTAAACAGATCAAGCAACTGACAGAATCTATGGCTGGTAGGCTGTTGAGTGTCATCATAAAGAAAGGTGGCTATATTGGTCACTAATATTTTTGGGTTTTGTTTTTGCATGTCAGAAATGTTTATTTCAAAATTTTGTGCAGTTACATTGGTTTACCTGGTGAAAATAAACAAGTGAGATGGGAATATATTTGGTTTTTATTAAGTTGCCTAATAATTCTGCACAGTAATAGTTACCTGCACAAACAGATATCCTCTTAAGATAGCCAAATCTAAAAAAGCCACATTCTAACTTCCAAAAATATTAAGCTTTGATATTTATGAGTCTCTTTGGTTTATTGAGAACATAGTTGTTGATCAATAATAAAAAAAATCCTCTAAAATACAACTTGACTAAAAATTCTGCACACGGTGTAGTGTATTCTTGTTGTAAGCAATTGACTGCAAAATGTATTGCCTTTTGCTGAATTTATAAGGCTTCCTATTATGTCTAAGCTAAGGGTTGGTCACAGGCTTCTCTGCTACTTTGCTGCATCAGTCTAGAGCCGGGGTGAGGGGTGGGCATGGTAGGCACCTGCCTAGAGGGCTCTCTCCTGGCTCCCTGAGGGTGGCACACTGAAAAAAAACAAGTACACTACATTGCTGAAGCACTCCGCCCTATATACCGTGCTGTGTTCATAACCTTTAAAGCAGGAGTCTAGCTGCCCAAACATGGAGGTTAGTCCAAATAGTGGCATTTCAAGTTAGATTTTTTAGTCTAGCTGCCCAGATGCGGATGTTTTTAACCTATATAGTGGCATTTAAGTTAGATACCCGGATTATTGAGATTACCTTGCCATTGATTTCCGGGCTTACATGCATTGGCCAATTCATAAACTAAAAATCTCATTTTTTCATATAGCAGTAATGCAGTACCAGAGTTCCCTTATACTATGTTGGCTTTTTGTGTGCAGCTGTATGCATCTTATATTTACTATGTTTTTTCAGCTAGCACCTATTCACACTTGTTGGATGTGTGGGTCAGTTTGTTTGAAATATTTGTAGTGAGTCTCTTTCTGACCGAGCACTCCGCCCTATAAACCAGGCTGTGTTAATAACCTTTATAGCAGGAGTCTAGCTGCCCAAACATGGAGGTTAGTCCAAATAGTGGCATTTCAAGTTAGATTTTTTTAGTCTAGCTGCCCAGATATATAACTTATATAGTGGCATTTAAGTTAGGTACCCAGGTTATTGAGATTACCTTGCTGTTGATTCCGGGCTTACATGCATTTTGACCTGAGTTGCCTGGTGGCTTTTATCTTGTGAGGTTTTTTTTATTTTTTTCGACCACAAGCATTCAGCAATGTTGTGTACTTGTTTTTTTCAGTGTGTCACCCTCAGGGAGCCAGGAGAGAGCACTCTAGGCAGCTGCCTACCCTGCCCACCCCTCGCCCCGGCCCTAGACTGATGCAGCAAAGTAGCAGAGAAGCCTGTTACCAACCCTTAGCTCAGACATAATAGGAAGTCTTATAAATTCAGCAAAAGGCAATACATTTTGCAGCCAATTGCTTACAAGAATACACTATTTATAAGTTGTCATATAAATAATTAATGGAATCATGCACTGAAAGAGAACCAACTACCAGGTCAAAAGTGACTAGTTTTTACCTTTATGATATTCACGCTACTCCTCTTAGTATTCTATTGTATTTTGTTTGTTTTTAATCCACAATACGGTTCCAGAGATATTGACCTTTTTAGTACAAGCAAAAGTAGAAGAAAACTCAGCCCTATCTGTTAAGCCAAAGTCATGGAGTATAATGCTAACCAAGAAGCTGTCATAAAATCTAAAATAAAGCAGTGAAAAATGCATAAAATGGAATGCAAATTAGTCTTTGTGAAAAAGATTTAGCGGCACTCACCATCTGGAGTAAAATATCAGTTTTTATTGAATTCCTAGAAAACATACAATTAAGTCAGAGAGCTTGCAGAATACAGCCAGACAACTAACGTGTCGTGTATGAACACGCTTCTAAGGGTCTGTATACCTAATATAAATAAATATTAATACAATAAATATAATAAAAATGTAAAATATTGGCCTTTTTATTTAGTGCTAATTTTATTGATTTTATCAAGGGTGCAGGGGCCCACAGGATAAAGACAAGCACCCAGAAAATGTTCAGAGCATTGCCCCCTTAGTGTAAATGTGGTGCCCCTGCGGTTTCAGGTGCCACGGGGTACTGCACCCCCATTAGGGTGTAGTACTCATTCTGGGTCCAAGGGAGGTCGAGGCCGGTTTACACATACACAAACATAGTGTCAGTGGGTTGCCCTCCCCAATGGTGACTGGGCCAAGGGTTGGATCACAGTAGGGGGTCACTACAGCGGTGGGTTTACAGGACACCACCTCCCCAGGTGCCCCCCAGATCTACTGGACTGGGGACTCAGGGTCAGGGTGAAGCAACCACCAGGGGGAGTGAGGAGCACAATGGGAAATGGAGATTGACCTAGTGAGAGTAGTGAACCAGCCAGTGGCAGCGGCTGGGGGCAACAGCTCAGAACACACAACACAACTACAACAGAGAGTTCAGCTTCAGACACAGAGCAGAGCGGACGTACCGTGCACAGCTCTGTGGGCCAGGGAATTCAACACAGTCACTGGGGAGAAGCAGGGCTAAGAACAGTCAACAGACCAGTCCCACAAGTCTGCAGCAAATAGCACATAGGATCCGGGGTTGAGGACCGACCCCATAACGGAACCGCGCTATCAGCATACAGAATGGGACACTTTACTGACACCGGGACCTTCAAGTGCTTCACACCACGGGGGGTCCGATACTTAGCGCATCAAAGGAGGAAAGGGCTCACAGGCTGACACACACACACCGGTCTTGACCTTTCACGGATCCGGGATCGACTGGAGCCCATCGTGGCAGAGAACGGTACCCTGGCCAGCGCTTGAAAGACTTGTGAGTAAAAAGACCTGGAACTGCATCCCCTGTCTCTGCCTCTCATTTACTGGCGCCGTCACCCAGCGCTGCGGCGCCAGCGGAGACTACAACTACGACCCCTGCCATCCTCCCGGTGTAATCCCGCTCCTCCTGTGGGGAGCGACACCATCCCAGCTGCATCTGACATCTGCCCTGGTGAGGGACCCTGCAGCGGCAGCCCCCATCCCTTGCCACATACTACAGGTGGCGTCATGATCTTAATAGACTTTCCTAAACCTCCAACTAAAACCTCCATCCTCCCTGCCACTCTCCAATCCTCTTTCCTGAACGCCTCGGGGCAACGGAACTGGGCCAGGCCAACCCGTGACGGCACAGAGGATCTGCACCCTCGGCCCGGCAATGAGTAGGTTAAAACACCTTCCCCGTGGGGTGCTACATTAAGATCATAAGAATTATAACTTAATAAAAAGGTCTATATCTATGGAACCATATGGTAGACACAAAAATAAATAAATTCTCAGGGTGAAGTGGGACTAAAATAAGAGCAACACCTAGCCACTTTTTGGTGACAAGTCCTCTTTGAGAAGAGAGAAATGCCTTCGAGGAGTACTCACTAAATGGGAAAACAATGGGTAAAAGTGAAATGGACTTAGGGATGATGGTTCATAGTCATCTTATGCATGTTATGCAATTTTCATTTCGGAAAATTTCATTTCTTGGAAATGAATGGAGTCATGATCACCTCGTCATTCATGACACTGCGCTTAATTCTTGTCTCAGTTGAGGGACCCACATTTGTCAGGCATAGGCGTGTCACAAAGGACAACGCCTTTAACTGTAGCAACATGTGTCAAGTAGCTGCGAGAGTAGCATATCATTTGTGGATTTCACCTTTCCTGTGTAACAAATTCTATGTTCAGAACAAGATTAGGGATAAGGAAGCCCAAATGGTAAAGTTCGGAGTTTGTACCTGTCACCGTGTGTCCAGGGCTCAAACTCAAACATGGACTTTTAAAAAAAGTCTGTGTCCGAGTTTGGAGATTGGGTGCTGTTCATATGCTAATATAGATTGTTAAAAGTCTGGAGAGCAGTCAATCAACAAGCTTTATTGCATGTGGAAGATGCTTGTACATTGTTGGGAACAACAAAGAAAAAAAATTATGTGGGCTCCTGCATATTTTTTATAAACAGCATAGGTAAAGCAGACAACTGTGGGCTGAAACCTTAAGCTGTTAGCTTTACTTTCCCTGGATATCAAAAAAAGAGCAGATGCCACAGTTTTATTAAACTATTTATTTAAATATTTTTTAAAAAATTATTGCCCCCATGTTGCTTCCTTTGCAGCACCCTAGAACACACTGTGACTATTTTACAGCAATTTCAGAGCACAGAGTTCGGCTCCCCATTGACGTATATGGGGTTTGGTCACTAGGTTCTGAACCGAACTTTCAACTTAAGTTGAACCTGGCAAACCCGAGCTTCCATCTCAAAACAAGATTTTGACCCACTCTCATACCTCTGCTGTCAAATTATCCAGGACTACACTGCACAAAGATGCTTCTTGGAGCAGCACTTGAACCCAGTGTGCGGCCACCTGGCAAGTTGCCAAAGTTCTCAGTATAATTGAGTGCAGCAGACGATGAAAAACTCAGTGACAGTATAAAATCATGTTCTTTGAACATGTGCTCCACTCTGCATTTGAGTAAGGGCAAGGCCATAGGTATTGAATCAGCTGCTAATATATATATATATATATATATATATATATTATATATATATACACAGTACAAACCAAAGGTTTGGACACAACTTC
Organism: Anomaloglossus baeobatrachus; assembly: GCF_048569485.1. Classification (NCBI taxonomy): domain Eukaryota; kingdom Metazoa; phylum Chordata; class Amphibia; order Anura; family Aromobatidae; genus Anomaloglossus; species Anomaloglossus baeobatrachus. The sequence continues at coordinate 145,814,826 of NC_134354.1, forward strand.
TCATTCAAAGAGTTTTCTTTATTTTTATGACTCTGAAAATTGTAGATTCACATCGAAGGCATCAAACCTATGAACTATCACATGTGGAATGAAATACTTAACAAAAAAGTGTGAAACAACTGAAAATATGTCTTATATTCTAGGTTCTTCAAAGTAGCCACCTTTTGCTTTCATTACTGCTTTGCACACTCTTGGCATTCTCTTGATGAGCTTCAAGAGGTAGTCACCGGAGATGGTTTTCACTTCACAGGTGTGCCCTGTCAGGTTTAATAAGTGGGATTTCTTGCCTTATAAATGTGTTTGGGACCATCAGTTGTGTTGTGCAGAAGTCTGGTGTATACACAGCTGATAGTCCTACTGAATAGACTGTTGGAATTTGTATTATGGCAAGAAAGAAGCAGCTAAGTAAACTTTTTGTTAAGTATTTGGATGGGGAGCACCACGTTATATGGAGCCCACCTCCCTAACAATATCAGCCAGCAGCTGCCCGGAATTGCCGCATCCATTAGATGCGACAGTCCTGGGACTCTACCCGGCTTATCCCGAATTGCCCTGGTGCGGTGGCAATCGGGGTAATAAGGAGTTAAATGGCAGCTTATAGCTGCTACTAAGTCCTAGGTTAATCATGGCAGGCATCTCCCAGAGATACCTTCCATGATTAACCTGTAAGTGAAAGTAAATAAACACACACAACGAAAAATCTTTATTTGGAATAAAAGACAAAAAAACCCTCTCATTTACCACTTTATTAATCCCCAAACACCCATCCAGGTCCAAAGTAATCCACACGAGGTCCAGCTCTGCTACATGAAGCTGACAGGAAGCGCCGTAGAATACGACCGCTCTGTGTCAGCTCCACGCAGTAACTGAAGTGAGCCGCGCTGTCACCGGAGACTTCACTCAGGTAGTGCCTGCGTGTGTGAAGATGGGGCGATAGTGCTTGCGTGTGTGTGGTGATGATGATGGGGGCTTTAGTGCCGGGGTGTGTGCGGTGATGATAATGGGGGCGGTAGTGTTGGGGTGTTTGCGGTGATGATGATGGGGGCGGTAGTGCCTGCCTGCATGTGTGCGGTGATGATGATGGGGACGGTAGTGCTTGTGTGTGTGCGGTGATGATGATGGGGGTGGTAGTGCCGGGGTGTGTGCGGGGATGATGATGGGGGCGGTAGTGCTTGCATGTGTGCGGTGATGATGATGGGGACGGTAGTGCCGGGGTGTGTGCGGGGATGATGATGGGGGTGGTAGTGCTTGCATGTGTGCGGTGATGATGATGGGGCGGTAGTGCTGGGGTGTGTGCGGTGATGATGATGGGGGTGGTAGTTCCGGGGTATGTGCGGGGATTATGATGGGGCAGTAGTGCTTGTGTGTGTGCGGCAATGATGATGGGGGTGGTAGTGCTTGCGTGTGTGCGGTGATGATGATGGGGGCTTTAGTGGCGGGGTGTGTGCGGTGATGATGATGGGGGCGGTAGTGCCGGGGTGTTTGCGGTGATGATGATGGGGCGGTAGTGCCGGGGTGTTTGCGGTGATTATGATGGGGGCGGTAGTGGCGGGGTGTGTGGTGATGATGATGGGGGCGGTAGTGCTGGGGTGTGTGCGGGGATGATGATGGAGGCAGAAGTGCTTGCATGTGTGCGGTGATGATGATGGGGCGGTAGTGCTTGCGTGTGTGCGGTGATGATGATGGGGGCGGTAGTGCCGGGGTGTTTGCGGTGATGATGATGGGGGCGGTAGTGCTTGCGTGTGTGCGGTGATTATGATGGGGGCCGTAGTGCCGGGGTGTGTGCGGGGATGATGATGGGGGCGGTAGTGCTTGCATGTGTGCGGTGATGTCGATGAGGGCGGTAGTGCTGGGGTGTGTGCGGGGATGATGATGGAGGCAGAAGTGCTTGCGTGTGTGCGGTGATTATGATGGGGGCCGTAGTGCCGGGGTGTGTGCGGGGATGATGATGGGGGCGGTAGTGCTTGCATGTGTGCGGTGATGTCGATGAGGGCGGTAGTGCTGGGGTGTGTGCGGGGATGATGATGGAGGTAGAAGTGCTTGCGTGAGTGCGGTGATGATGAGTGCGGTAGTGCCGGTTGTGTGGTGATGATGGGGTCTCGCTCTCTCTCTCGGCTTAACGCAACGCGTTATTTCACAGGAATCTGTTGCCTTTATATCACACTATTTACAACGCATCTGTGACATGCGTCACACAACACATTGTGACGGATGCCATTCAACGCAAGTGTGAAAGTACCTTCTGCTGTCAGCGGGCATGGAGCCGAGCTGAATGGCAGAGCAAGCATCCAGCGCGCATACATTCTGCATCAATTCTGCAGTCACAATACATTCACATGTGCTGCCAAATCGCTGTAGAATTATACGCATGGACACTACGCAATGTGCGCAATGTTAATAATAATATCCAAATTCAGTGTATAGTGTGCGGGGGGGGAGGGTTCCTGAAATTATGGCGATCCCCAATTTTTTTTCCCTAACCGCGCGTACAGTGGGGCGGTGCAGGCTGTCAGCCAATCACACACACACACACAGCAAAGTGCATTTTTTGCACACAAGCAAGGGCATGTGCCATTGGCTGTGTATGTCACATGTCCTTGCCCTATAAGGACTTCTGAGTAGTTTCACTTTTGGACACCATAGAAGTTTACTCTGTGTATACATACTTCATACCAGAACTGGCTCCTTTGAATCGATCCGTGAACCTCCTGATTTGTCCTGTAGCGTCTACGGGGTTCGAAGGTGTTCGTTGAATGTTCGACGAACACTCCCGCCGAACTGAACCGAACTTGAACACTAGGGGGGTGGCTCATCTCTACAGACTACTGCAGATCCCTCATAACTTCCCTCTCCAACATCACTGAAAGTGAGCTTACTCATCGCCTCTAAAAATCACACCTCCCACGTGTGCTCCCATCCCATCTCCTCCCCAACCTCACCACTACATTTATCCCAGCACTAGCCCACCTCTTCAACCTATCACTAACCTCTGGGACCTTCCCTTCTGCTTTCAAACATGCCACAATCACACCTATCCTCAAAAAAACAAACCTCGACCCAACTGGTATGCCCAACTATTGCCCTATATGTCTCCTCCTGTTTGCTTCCAAACTCCTTGAGTAGCATGTCCATGCTCAACTTTCCTCCCACTTCTCATCTAACTCTCTCTTTGACAACCTACAATATGGCTTCCGTCCCCATCACTCCGACACTGCCCTGACCAAAGTTACCAACAACTTGCATACAGCCAAAGCTAACAGACAAATCTCTATGCTCCTCCTTCTAGACCTTTCCTATGCCTTCATCACAGTTGACTAGTCTTTCCTACTACAGATTCTCTCTTCCTCTGGTGTCAAAGACATTGCCCTATCCTGAATCTCCTCATACCTTTTCAACCACACATTTAGCATCTGCCACTCCCACACTACCTCATCGTCCTGCCCTCTGTCTGTTGGAGTCGCACAAGGCTCTGTCTTAGGGCCTCTACTTTTCTCAATCTATACCCTTGGCCTGGGGAAACCCATAAAGTCCCATGGCTTCCAGTACCACCTATATGCTGATGGCACTCATATTTACCTCTCTGGCCCAGACATTACCTCTCTGCTGTTCAGAATCCCAGTGTCTATCAGCCATAGCCTCCTTCTTCTCCTTTCACTTCATAAAGTTTAATATGGACAAATCTGAACTCATTATCTTTCCTCCATCTCATGTATCATCTCTACCTGATTTACATTACAAAATTGTGCTGACAGGTTCTCTTTAAGAATGTGAGTAAAGCCTGTGAGCTGTGGGAAGGCGATATAATTAAGAGAAAGCAGCAGAAAGAACACAGATGAAACATAGATTTGAGAATAACAGTTTGCAGCACATGTGAACAGTGCACACGGTTATTTGAGTATCGTGCATTGCTTATCTGCCTCCAGCCCTGTATAACTGCCATGTTTAACTGTATGGCACTTTAAAAACGATGGCACTTTGATAAATTCTGCTGGAATAACTCCCTGCACAAATGCCTTTCCCAGATGCATGTCTAAATTTAGAGGATTGTCGAAAATCCACTTGTGACTTTTAGGATCGCTACTTCCAATAGGTGGCGCTGTGCTAGAGTTTGTCTCCTTTACTGGAGAGACAATTTAAATTTAGAGGCAAATACATGCTTAGAACTAGGTATAATGTAACTTGTTAAGCAATTAATCAACTAACTTAAGACTGGAGAGAGCAATAATATACAAAGATAAACAAGTTCCAAGCCAAAAGGACCATAAAACTCATTAGGTAAAAAAAGATTACCTTACAGCAATTTGGAAAATAGAACCAGTAACATGAAAATGTACCATTTGCATGCAGAGACAAGAGATTTTATCAATACAGATGAGGTGATTGTGTTGCACATTTCTGGTCCACAGTTCAGTTCAGTGCTTTCTGGCTGTGAATAGGAGCTGCATGGATTTCCTTACCCTCTGAGATCCAATGCTAGGCTTACAAAAAAATCAGTGCGCTGAGGTGTGACCTGTGCACTAGATAATACACAGATGATATCACGCTAAGCCAGGCCTGGGAAACCCAGAAGCCTAGGAAATTAGTGCTGCTCCTGTTCAAAGCTAGAGCACTGATCTGTCCAGTGGACCAGGATTGCCCAAAGTGATCTTATAGTTAGCAGTGAAACACATGAAAATGTACCATTTACTGATAACAAATGACCATTAATATGATGGTATGTCTTGTGCATTCAAACAGCAAAGTTTACAATGCAATTTAAGTGGATATGATCTATTGTAGAGAGTGGACCCAAAGAACCCCAACCCAACAAAGGTAAGTCTGTCATATGCCATTTTAAGTATTGCTCCCCTGTTTCAAAGGGCAGACTAGATAATGTCAGATACCACAATAGTTTTGAGTTAACGCAGTGGGAAGTGCTCAGTCTTAAGGCCCTGTCACACACAGAGATAAATCTGTGGCAGATCTGTGGCAGATCTGTGGCAGATCTGTGGCAGATCTGTGGCAGATCTGTGGCAGATCTGTGGCAGATCTGTGGCAGATCTGTGGCAGATCTGTGGCAGATCTGTGGTTGCATTGAAATTGTGGACAATCAGTGCCAGGTTTGTGGCTCTGTACAAATGGAACAATATGTCCATGATTTCACTGCAACCACAGATCTGCCAAAGATTTATCTCTGTGTGTGACGGGGCCTTTAGAAGAAGGCTGAACACTAATTGTAAAAAAATAATGCTCCTTGCATATTGAGCAGCACATGCAAAAAGCATTTTTTGTTCTGTCCAACGTGTATAATAAAGTACATTACATAAAGTATCACAATTATAACCGAAGATAATTAGAAGAAATCAGAAATACAGTGGAACCTTGCTTAACGAGAACAATACGTTCTGGGACTGTGCTTGTTAACCAAGTTACTCGTTCAGCAGAGCAAGATTTCCCATAGGAAATCATTGCAATGCAGACAATTTGTTCCACAACTAGTTAAATGTCCCATCCTGGTCCCCTATTCTGTTATTCCACACATGCACAAACACACACAAACACACACAAACTCACACAAACCCACACAAACACACAAGCACGCACGCACACGCACATATTATATGCTCACCTTACCTTCCGTTCCATCGCCGGTCTCCTGGAACTTGCTCTTGACCGGTGCGGGCCGTGTATCGGGTTACCATAACGACGAGGGAGGAACTTCCTGCCAGAGCGCTGACGTCAAAGGCAGAGCCGCTTGCCTTTGATTGGCCAGCGCGCTGCCTTTGAGTAGCGGTGACAGGAAGTTCCTGCTTCGTCGCTATGGATGCCGATGCACAGCCTGGAGTGGAGCGGAGCGGCAAACTACAGGACGCAGGAGGCCGGCGATGAAACGGAAGGTACACATATTATATGCTCACCTTACCTTCCGTTCCACCGCTGGCCTCATGGTACTTGTAGTTCACCGCAAGCACGTCGTGATGTACCCAGGAACTACAAGAACCATGAGACCAGCGGTGGAACGGAAGGTAAGATGAGCATAATACTGTATGTGTGGGCGTGCGCGTGCGTGCGTGTGTGTTTGTGCGTGCTTGTGTGTGTTTGTGTGGACTGCAAGTGCGGGTCAGAGCGCGGTGGATGGACGGAACTGGAAGTGTGTGAGGTGAGGATTTTGCTCGCACAGCAAAGCTTTCTCGTAAACCGGGTTACAAATTTACAGAAAGCTTTGCTTGTTAAGCGAAATTCTCGTTAAGTGGGTTACTCGTAAGCGAGGTTCCACTGTACAACCAAAGAATTTTATATTTTCGTCATCTAAATGAAAACGACAAACAGAAGTCAAGTTAACCAACAAAAAGATAAAAGGCCATCCATTAGTTCCTGTTTATCATTCCCTTCAACTTCCAGTTTAGTGAAGCTTAGGATCCACATTTCCAGAGACGATTCACATTCAATTCTCAATGTCAAAGGAAATCAGTATCCAGTGTGACACAACAACAAGATATGCATGGCTGCTCATACTCTAAACCCAATTCTTAATGAGGCAAAAGCAACAGCTTGCTATCCGGCTGAATAAATACTATGGATGAGTGCAGCTACTGGCTAGGGAAACAATATACTTTTAAGAAACAACTGGTGACTAAGTCATCAATATGTATTAGCCCTGATAGTTGTGCCCAGATTCTGAGAATGCAAAATTGTACAGCAATAATTGCATTAGCTATGATGGACAAGGAAGGAATTGAACACAATAACATTTGGAACACGCTACTATTAAAATTGATATGTATACATTACAAGGAAAAAAAAACATTGAGGTCTGGAAGGAAAATTTTAGAAGATATTAACTGGTGATTTTACAATGAATATAACCCTACAGAAATTGGGTTTTAGAAGCGAGCTGATTAATTTGGAACTCAGAGAACAAGAGAAAGCTGAGAAGCCAGCATAAAGGTAGGAATAGTCAGTCTTGATTGGGTTAATTTAAATATGAACTTAGATTAAAATGTGAAAGAAGTAAGAAAACGTTTAGCCATTAATATAGCATACAAGTTTATGTTGAAGATAGTGATATGTTACTTAGCAAAATTCAATTTTGTGCTGGGATGTGAGGGCGGCACGGTGGCTCAGTGGTTAGCACTGCAGTCTTGCAGCGCTGGGGTCCTCGGTTCAAATCCCACCAAGGACACCATCTGCAAGGAGTTTGTATGTTCTCCCCGTGTTTGCGTGGGTTTCCTCCGGGTACTCCGGTTTCCTCCCACAGTTCAAAAATATACTGATAGGGACCTTCGATTGTGAGCCCCAATGGGGACAGTATTGCTGATGTATGTAAAGCGCTGTAGAATTAATAGCGCTATATAAATGAATAAATATAGGTTCTGTGAAAATTAACAATAACAATGTAAGGCTTTTCACTAGACAGTGCTCAGCATAATTTTAATGCTGCAAATAAAAGTCTTTCTTGTTGATGACAGCTTCAAGATGCCTCCTGCATGGAGAAACGTGTGACATGCATTGCTTAGGTGTGATTTAGGCCCATTTTTCCAAACAAAAACTCCTCAAATCCTGATGGTTCCATGGGCTCTTTTTATTAGCTCTGAGCTTTAGTTCTTTCCATAAATTTTCTATGAAATTCAGGTCAGGTGATTGGTTGGGCCATTCTAGCAACTTTAATTTCTTTCTCTAAACACCAATTAAGCAAGCTTTTGTTCAGCAACAGAGTCTTGTGTGGTGAGCATGCATACACACCATGGAGGTTGAGTGCATTACTTATTGTTTTATTTAAAACAGTAGTACCTGCTGAATCCGAGTCTTTCTGTAGCTCTTCACAGGGGATTTTTGGCTACCGAACAACTAATCTTTTAATTCTTTTCACTCCTCAGTTTGAAATCTTATGGGGAATACCTGATTGTGGCCAGCAGTGATGTTCATTCCATTTCTGGATTATGACCATAACAGTGCTCACTGGAGCTTTCAATGGTGTTGCAATTCTTCAGTAACCAATCCTATTAGTAAGTTTTGCAACAATAAGGTTACAAAGGTCTTTAAGATGCTCACTAGTTTTACCCATCATGAGATATTTCTTCTGTGGCACCTTGGTAATGGATCACCTACTTATTGTCCACCCAGTTGAACCAGCTGATGTTTTTTTTTCACTAAGTGGCAAGATTGCGTTCTAATTACGAATAGATTTCAGCTGGTGTTATGAATTTCTATGGCTTTTTGTATATCTCTTTCTTCATGCGTTTAATACTTTTTCCCTGTGTTATTTGTTGTTAAACTCTTCTAGCCTGCTTGTTAGGCTTCTTTAATCACATTTTATAAGGAAGCCAATCACTTCTGCACCTCTCATTTTTAGGCTGGAAGAAATCTTCTACCCCTGCCAAGTATAGTTTATGCTGTTTTGGCCTGTGAGTTGTGGTGTCCCAGATTTGCAGGAGAAAAAGTTGCTTCGTGCTTGGTGTTGTTGTGGAGTTACCTGTCATCTTGTTGTTTCTGCCCTGCCCTTGTTTTCCTTCTTATCGTTAATTGTCTTATACCTCTGTGCGTGTGCTGTGTGACAGAATTTTAGTTTCCCCTGTTTGTTTATTTCTGTGGGTTAAATCAGACTCCTGTCCTTGCCCCCCCTGGGGGAGGGGATGGGGGTATAAGATCAGGGCTGGTCAAAAGCAAGGCCAGGAAGGAGACTCAGACATCCCCAACATTAGAGGTATCTCTGAGAATAGGTATAGCACGGGGCCTCCTAGTCTGAGGGGCAACATAGAGGCCCTGGTTTCCCGCTATCCCCATTGTCTTTCATGACAATAAGCATCAATAAGCTTGCTACACCTCTAAACTGGAATATTGGACCACTCTTCTTTTGCAAACTGCTTCAAGTTACTCATATTTGAAGGGATTTTTAAGATCTCTTCAAAGATGTTCATCCAGACTCAGTGCTAGCCACTTCAAAACTCTCTAGCACTTTGTTTCCATCCATTTTTGGTTCCTTCTTGAAGTATTTTTGGGGTCATTGTCCTGCTGGAACACCCATGATCTAGGACGCAAACTCAGCTTTCTGACACTGGGCACTACATTGTAACCCAAAATCCTTAGGCAATCTTCAGATTTCATAAGGCCTTGCACACAGTCAAGGTACCCAGTGTCAGAGGCAGCAAAATAACCTCAAAACATCTTTGAACCTCCACCATATTTGACTGTTGGTTCTGTGTTTTTTTCTTTGTAGGCTTCATTCCATTTTTGGTAAACAGTAGAAAGATGTGCTTTACCAAAAAGCTCCATTTTGGTTTCACCTGTCCAGAAAATGCTTTCCCAGAAGGATTTTTGCTTTGTCATGTATATTTTGCAAACTGCAGCATAGCCTTTTTATGTCTGTGTCACAGTGGAGTCATCCAGGGTATCCTGCCAAAGCCTTTCATTTCATTCAAATGTCAACAAAGAGTTTGTGATGACACTAATGAATCTTGACCTGCAGAACAGATTGAATTTCTTTGTAACTTTATTGGGTCTGCTTATCCACCATCTGGTCTATCCTGCGCTGTGAGCTTTCATGAATTTTTCTCTGCTGTCCATGTCCAAGGTGGTTAGCTAGAATGCGAAGGATGTACAATTTTTCATTATGTGGCACACCAAGGACAAAGGAACGTCAAGATCTATGGAGATAGACTTGTAATCTTGAGATTGTTGATATTTTGCAACAGTTCTCTAATCGTCTTTCTGTTCTCCTAGCTTGAAACAAAGTTGTTTAGCCACAATTTTGGTATAGTGCCAACAATTTTGTCCTGCCCAGTCTGGCACTTATGTGAAAAATTATGTCCAATTTGCCATTTTTTTATCTCTGTTTTTTTCCTATGTTGATGCAATACACACAAAAGAAATAAGCATGTTCATAACAATACATGTGTAGTTGCAGTAATTTCGTGGGAGAAATATTACATTTTCTGGAACAACTTCAAAAGTGCCAATACTTTTGACCATAGCTATATATATATATATATATATATAGCTAGCTGTACTACCCGGCTGCGCCCGGGTTAATAACTGCTGTTAACAAAATAGAATATATTAACAAAAATGTATTCTGCACACAAAAACCACAAAACAAATGGAAATGTAATTATTAAAAGACAAAAACTAAGCTAATAGAAGCATTTCACTACATATATTTCAACACCACAGATATTCCACACAGATTTAACTAAATTGGCCAAGTAATGTGCTCCGTCTGTTTCTTTCCAGATCTATCTCTTTCCCCGTCTGCCTCTTTCCCTGTCTGCCTCTTTCCCCGTCTGCCTCTTTCCCCGTCTGCCTCTTTCCCCGTCTGCCTCTTTCCCTGTCTGCCTCTTTCCCCGTCTGCCTCTTTCCCCGTCTGCCTCTTTCCCCGTCTGCCTCTTTCTGTCTCTCTCTGTCTCTCTCTATCCATCTCACCACCGACATCTTATTACCTTACATATAAGCTTCTTATACTATGAATGTCTTTTGTTCCTATAGCAACCACTCACAGCTCCTACTAATAACCTATA